>NC_140073.1:50579141-51779141 GCF_964194135.1 Talpa europaea
GGGGTGGGGAGTGCCAGTGACTTGGAGTCGGTGTCTTCTCCCCATGGCAAGGTTTCTTGGGTTTCCCACTGCTCACTGGCAAGCAAAACATTTTGAGACACAACTCCAGAGAACACTGGAAGGAGAGAAATGGAGGTCTCTTTGAAATGCACAGACATTTCTTTGCTTCAGGGAGTGGCATAGAACAAAATGTCAAGAGTAGAAGTAACACCAGGCTTTTTCTTCTTTTTGCAACTGGACATTGGGAGTTATTAACCTATTGCCACACACCTGTTATTTCATTTATTCAACACTGTCCTACATTCAATTTTGTCTAGGAAATTGGTGTCTAATGGAAGATGACAAAAAATAACTTTTAAAATAATTTTCTCCCAGGCTAGTGGAGTTTTTAAAACACTGAGCTCAATATTCCTACTTTGGGAAATTCTGAATGGAAGTCATAGTGTGGGACAAAAAGGTGGTTAATAACCACACACAGTTTCAGTTTCAAGAAAGACACAGAGCCAAATACCCAAACTTGTGTTTGTTCTGCAAAATGGTATAATCATATTCTCTCTAGTGAGCTAGAATAAAGTCAACTTGAACAGTTTTATTCTATTTTTTAAAGGAAATGACAGAGTACAGCAGTCCTCAAATAAACATCATAATGGCTGATGTCGAACAAAATGACATTATCTGAGGATCTGCTTCCATTTTAGGTTGTTTTGCTAAAAGCTGCAGTTTCTGAGAACTGATCAACAACAGCATTAATTAATGACTTACTGTAATATATATGTACAACCTATAAAGACAAATTGCCTTTTTTTTAAATTTTTTTTTATAGAGGCATGCTTTATTTATTTGTTTGCTGGTTTGTTTGTTTGTTTTGTTTATACATGCACTGGGTACAGTCAGAAGCGCGGGAGGGTCAGAGAATTCACCAGAGCCAGAGCGGGGAGCAGAGCAGGCAGAAGGACCGAAGTACACTGCTGAGGGGAGCAGCGGGCGGCAGGAGAGGTCTGCGCGCCATACGGGACCATCCTCCGGTGGCCGGGGAGCAGCCGGGGATCGAACCGGCCGCGGGCAGCTTCGCAACCCAGCGCTCAACCGCTGCGCCACCGGGGAGGCCCAAGACAAATTGCCTTTTGATGCAGAGAGGGCACCTGATTCTTTAAGGACATTCCAAGTCTCTCAAACTCTAAATTATTTAGCACGACTCTTAACATGACAAGCAGAGTAGTGAATTCTACTGGTACATATATGTTCCTGGGCCCCTGTGTTTTGATCTTACTAAGGTTGTTTGAGAAATAATAGCATAAGTATTACAATTCCTATTTTCAGAAATGGTCAAAAGAGGCACAGAGAGGTTTAGTGATGCAAGGTCACTAAAGGTCACACAGTTCACCAGAGAGATATGGACAGAATCGGGCTCCAGCACGCTGACTCCAGAACTCCGGCCACAATGAACAGGTGTCAGTTTGTTCAGCTGCCTTTCTGCCTCTGTGCCAGAAGCCCCCAGTGTGTCACAGTAACCTTTCCCACAGGCTTCTGGTTATTTTTCCCAACTTGCCACTTTCATCCATTTAGGTCTTTTCTGTAAGCAGACTGACATTTCTCCCTGGTTCTGCCTGGCACGGATGGAATGTCCTGTGTGGTGGCTGGCCATTCACAGAGAGGGATTTCTAATAGGGGAATAGCTTTTCAGAGTGGCTCAAGTGAGTCCTGCTTCCCTACTATTCAGTCAATTACTTTAGAGAAGAGTCCAACGGCATATACTCAAAGTGAGGAAATTTAAGAACATTTTGGCTTCAGGCTGGATTTCCTCAACATCACATTCTCAGCACTTCTGAAAATGGTGAACACGCAGAAAGAAAAGCCCCTTCTGAGAAATGACATTTAAAAATTCCCAATCTGAATACACAGACAGTCAATTTAACAGGACAACAGTTTCTCTGGGGTCTTAACATGGTCCATGCACAGAGAATGGGAGAGATACAAAAAAGGCAGACTGTGGGCAAGACATAGTCATATGCCAAGATATTTATTTATGTTTCTTTTTCTTTTTCTTTTTACCAGCTTAATAATTAGCATTTTTACCAATTTAAAAAAAAATCGCTGACAGTTTTAAGTATAACTCAAGCTACAAGAAACACGTTTGAGCTCAATATAATAAAGAATTGTCTGACCATCAGCACTCGTCCAACAACAAAATACCAATCTTAGTAAGTTTTACCCAAAGGTGTGCTGGTAAATATTGAACAACTGGCTTTTCAGGAAAATAAAAAAAAAAAAGGGCCCTGATTTTTATAGCAATTGCTGATCTTTGAATTATTAATGTTCCTCCACGGCCGATTTCCTGCCCCCAAGATGGAACCACTGGAAGTGGAGTCGGAATGAGACCAAGAGTCCAAGTGGCACCAGAATTCTACCACATGGACAAAACAGATGTGAGTCATCCTGGGACCAGAGTATTAAGCCAAATAATCAGCAAGTGGTGAATGTCAAATATTTCCCCCTTTTTAAAAATGTAGTTTATTTAAATATAAGTTTATATAATCTAATTTTTGATAATGGTTGTTTAATAACTGGTTCACAAAACCTCTGAAAAATTAGCAATCAGCTCTGATGAGTCAGGATGAGGGGGCTCGAGAGCTCTACAAGTTCTTTATGGCAACAGAGCTAATCAGATGCTGGCTGGCTTTCGGTCATGGGTGTGATCACTTGGATCTTTTACGCCCGTCCAGCTCAGCAGCAGCTGCATCATGGCCGCAACCCCATTGCTGCAGGTATTTCAGCACCTACCATCGCCAGCCAGTGCCGCAAGCTTCGTGCATATCATCTCATTGATCGTGCGGACAACCCCTTAAGGTAGATCAGACTAATGCCTTCCCCACTTTCCAGATGACACACCGATGCTTAGCGAGATTAAGTCACTCACCAAGAGTTACAGAATAATAAGTGGCAGCACTGAAATAGTTGACTCCAAAGCCTTCCTTAAAGCAGAACATCACACTACATGACTAGAAGGTTGCTATACCGACTGGCCCAAGCACCTCCATTATCTCTCAGGGCAAATCACCTGTGACCTATGAGAAGCAAACAGACTGACTGCTTCAAGTTGCAGATTTCAGCAGACTTGGTTCACCCTTCTCAATCCAGAAACCTAAATTTAACCTAAATTTAGCCTAGAACAAGTAAAGAAAGCATTTAAATAAACAAGATCTTCCTTTGTTTTGTAGCAATCAAGAACTAAAAATTTTAAATTAAGTATGCCATGTAAAATCACCATCTTTGTAAGTAAAAAAAAAAGCCAAATATCTATGATTTAATTTTGTTTCACCGAATGGACAATTTTGAACATACGGAGGAATGGCCAGGATCGTGGCCCCTTACCTATAAAGTCTTGTGTTTCTGTGCTAATGGATAACAAAACTCTCTTTCCTCTATCCAAGAGGTAGCAAAGGGCTCATCATACGCTCAAACCAGATAGCTTCCATAAGGACACATATTTCTGTATCTCAAGGATGCAGGTAGTAGAATCCTGCCTAGTAGCAACCTCTGCTTTTTCTGCTATTCAGCTGAACAAGCAGTGGACACTCCCAAGCTAAGCCAGCAGCCTTCCTAACTGCCCCATCCCAGAGCGCCATCCCTAGACCAAGTCCACTCAGGTGAGCACCCAGCTGGGCATGCTGGCTGATCAGATGTTCCCACCAGGCAGAGGCTCCCGAGTGACTGATGGGCCTGAAGGTTTACTCCTATGTATTACTGACCTACCTTCTGTGGTGGAGGACCCAGCAGGCACATTCAGCGGGGCAGGTAGAACCCAGCAGCCGCTGGCTGAAGCACAGCCCACAGATTCCCCTTGCTCCTCTCTTCTGCAGACTCCTACCTCTGGTGAAATCCCAGGATTGCAACCAAATGCAAGTGTTTGCACTTGTTTATCGGCGGAGGTTTTGGTCATTGGCTTAGCCAGATCCCTGGGCTGTGCATGTTAGCTGCTTTTTCATCATGCCTCCATCGTATGGCATTACTGAGGTACAGCTGCATGATGCAAACTACCTAAATTGCCAGCAACAGCTCCTGTGGCAACAGACACCAGGAGTATGGGGAGGGCTGCCTGGCTCTAGGCCTAGAGGAATTTTACTTTAAAATCAATCAAAATCACAACTGAAAAGAAATAATAACTGCTATAAATATGTTACACAAATGATGTGGTAGAGAAATTATTTCCAGTCCTCACAATGGTCATGGTGACCACTGCTATCCCACTTCATGGATGAGGAAACTAAAGCTCAGAATAGCCGAGAAGCCCATCCAGCCTTAGATTGCCAGTACATGGCAGAACCTGGTTTGAAAGTCCTGCTCGTTTATATCCAGAGCACCTATTCTAGGTATGCTGTGACTCTGCCTATATAACAGGGAAAAGATAATTATAAGGGTTTGCCTATTCCATGCTGATAGTGAGGATAATAATAATAATGGAAAGAGCGAACTTTTACATCATGTATACAACACACCAGGTGCCACTGAATTCAGGTTTGTAAATCCTCCCCATGGTGTTCACTTTAGAGCCAAGGAGTCTGAGGCTCAGGGAGGTGAGTACAACTTCCCCACGATCGCCCCGCTAGGGATTGAGCTAGGTGCCTCTGTATAGTACTCTCCTCACTATCCTCTTACCAATCTTAAGAAAAGGATCTCTGGGCCTCCCTGGTGGTGCAAGGGGTTAAGCACTGCACTGTGAAGCAATCTCCAGCCTCTGCAGCACGAGTTTGATCCCCGGCCAGCCAGGGAGATACCCACATGGCACAGCAGACTTCTCCTGTTACGCCCTCTGCTCCACTTAGCAGTGTATTTCAGTCAGTATGCCCGTTCTGTTCCCCACTCTGCTCTGGTGGATCCTCTCACCCCCCCACATCTCTGGCCTGTACCCCAGATCCTGTATGCATAAATAAATAAATCTTTAAAAAAAAAAGAAAAAAAAAGGATCCCTGCTCACAGATGAGAAAAGTGAGGCTCGAAGGAGGGAGAGACTGGTGCAGAGACACCCAGCTGAGAGGGTGGAAGCATTTATCACAGCGGTGGTTACATCTTGGGAATAGAGGGGCCCTGGCTCGGAGGTTGGCTGGCCCTTGTTAACTGTGCAACCTTAGACGAATCATTTGCCTTCTTTGGGCCTCAGTTTACCCACAAAGACACAGATAGGCTTTAAGTAGGATCCCCTTCCAGTTGATCCATACAGGTGCAGATGCACCAGGACCCCCGTTGTTTGCCAGAGTTATTCTCTCTGAGAAGAGACGTGCCACTTCAGACCCCCACAGATGCCTTGAGCTCTGTGTCACAGACGTCCTGCCCAGTACATTTTCAGCGAAAATGGTTTCAGGCAAATAAACAGCCTCAAAAGCTTCCCAAATTGCTGCTTAATGCTTCTCCTCAGAGCGTGATCTCATTTATGGATCTGTAGAAAGGGTTTACGGCAACGCTGTTGATAGCGTGGCGTCCCAAATGATTTATCAGAGGTGATGTAAAGGAGCAGCAAGACACCACAGGAGGAGGAAGGGGGTTAACTCTCCAATTCTTGCTGAGGAGAGGCAGACATAGCTGGGATGGGGCAGCGATCGGTCTGAGTTCAAACGAAATGTCAAGGGCTGCCTTTCACTTTCTGGGAGGTTTGAGACATGCTGAAGGAGCTGACAGAAGTTTCCGGGGGCTGCAAATGTCTCCAAGTCACACAAAGGCTGGGGGACACTGAGTGTAAAACATGTCACAGAGTTTTCCCCACCACAGCAGCTAGCATGGGGCAGCCGGGAGCTTGAGGCCCATGTAAGGGATTCATACTAACCACAAGGGATCTTGGCCTGGCCCAGGGCATCATGGGATATTGGGGCAAAGACAAAGGGCAGAAAAGGATGTCCTGGGTCTTGGCCAGAATGTGACTGTGTGAGTTTTGGAAATCAATGTGAAATCAGTTTCCTGTGGACCCTCTTGGACTGGGATTGACATAAATTACAGATAATAGGCCTGGCTCTTGGTGATTTCTAGAGTTCAGATGGCCTCACCTATTTTTGCCTTTCCTGCATCACTTCCTGCTATATCCCCTCTCATAACTTCACTCCCACATCTCCTAGTCTTAGCACCAGCTGTTCCTTCTGTCGGGAACCCCCCCCCCACCCTTCCTGTGCCATTGGCAAAGCCCTCTTCTTCCCTCTGGCTTTTTCAAGTGTCACCTGATGCAGGAAGCCTCCCTTCCCCTAACCAGGCTGAATCCATGGGCATGCAACCTGTGCCATAGTGTGGGGTCTTCTCAGAATATCCCTAGCCTTGTTTTAAAAGCTCTGCTATCACAGTTCCATAATTCTTAATTTTAATTTTTATTTTTTAAAGATTTATTTATTTATGCATACAAGAGCTGGGCTACAGAGATGTGGGGGGTGAGATGATTCACCAGAGTCAGAGTGGGGAAAAGAACAGGCAGATCGACTGAAGTACACTGCTGAGGGGAGCAGCGGACGAGACAGGAGAGGTCTGCTGCACAATGTGGGTAGCTCCCTGGCCGGCTGGGGATCAAACTCATTGCAGAGGCTATGGATTACGTCATAGTGTGATGCCTAACCCCTTGCGCCATGAGGGAGCCCCTAATTTTTAAACAAGGGGCAATGCATTTTCAGTTTGCACTGAGCCCCATGAAATATGGGGCTGGGTCTGCCCCTTGATGCTGAGTCAAGGAATCACTCTGTGGTCTCAATGAGAGGACTCACCATTTTTCTTAGTCGTTGATCTATATCTTTCTAGTATACTTGTTACCCCCCCAGAAGGTATCTAAGTAGTTAAAAGGAATGCAAAAGAACAAATCCAACCCAATACAAATAGCAGATTGCATAAACTAGTAGTAGATGAGAAAGAAAAAAAGAAAAAGGCAAGTAACCAAAATCGAGGCAATAGTTGTGTTAATTCTCCTAGCAGGCTTTGACCATCCACTCCTTATCACAGAGTAGGGAAAATGAAACATGGATCACACAATTCTGTGTTTACCAGGTAAAAACAAGCCAACTTCTCTGGAGAGGCACGCTTACTCTTGAAGATAAGAAGACATTAAATTTTTCTGAGAATCCTCATACAAAGAACCTTGTCAAATGGAGGGGCTTTCAGCTGGTATCTGCACCTCCCCAAACTGTCCACAATACTAGTTGTGTCATCGGGTGAGCAGTGTTTGGGGGAAGCTTCATGGCTTGTGCTAGATTCCAAAAGGACCCATACCTCACAAAGGATTAAGATTCACTGGACTAGCTGGTGGGTACCTCACAGTAGAAACTTCTCATAACGGCACTCATTCCAGGATGATGGAATTCTCACAAAGCACAGTGCTATACAGCAAATCCCGTCAATTTGGTATTGAAAATTTACCATGGGCCTCCCCGGTAGTGCAGCGGTTGAGCCAGACGGGGAAGCGATCATCTGAATTTTTGCATTATTTTTTTCTATCGATAATCAAGTTTCTTCTTATTCCCAATGTAAAATGCACTGGTCTCTTTTATGATAACTCTTTACATGTAAATACACTCAAAAACATTATTCCTGGGCCTCCCCGGTGGCACAGCGGTTGAGCGCTGGGTTGCGAAGCTACCCGCGGCCTCTATGGCGCCGGTTCGATCCCCGGTTGCTCCCCGGCCACCGGAGCAGGGTCCCACATGGCGCGCAGACCTCTCCTGCCGCCCGCTGCTCCCCTCAGCAGTGTACTTCGGTCCTTCTGCCTGCTCTGCTCCCCGCTCTGGCTCTGGTGAATTCTCTCACCCTCCCGCGCTTCTGACTGTACCCAGTGCATGTATAAATAAATAAATAAATAAATAAATAAATAAATAAATAAATAAATAGATAGATAGATAGATAGATAAATAAATAAATCAATCTTAAAAAAAAAAAAAAGAAAATTTACCATGGACCTCCCTGGTGGCGCAGTGGGTTGAGTGCTGCGCTGTGAAGCTGTACGCAGCCTCTGCAGGGCCGGTTCAATTCCTGACTGGCCAGGGAGATACCCACATGGCGTGGCAGACCTCTCCTGTCCTGCCCACTGCTCCCCACAGCAGTGCTTTCTGTCCGTCTGCCTATTCTTTTCCCACTCCGGTGAATCCTCTCACCCTCCCGCGCCTATGGCCTGCACCCCAGTTCTTGTATAAAAATAGATAAATCTTCTCCATACAATTGCAACCCCCTTATTTTGACTCCAATCTAAATTAAAAAATTGATTAATTGATTAATTAATTAATGAAAGAATAAATCAAAGAGGAATAAAAATATTTTTTGATTCAGTTTGAATTTTCACTTTCTGTAATACCAACAATAAAGCCTGATGTATTTATAGTGTAATTAAATCATCTTGAAAAGAAAAATAAATAAATAAATAAATCTTAAAAAAAAAAAGGAAAATTTACCATAATGCAGTTATTTGTGTGTGGGCCCATCTCAAGGCAGGGACCTGTCCCTTCTTTCTGGTCTCCAGTGCCTAACCCAAGGCTTAGCACATGATCTGCATCTAGTAAAAGAGGCTAACGGATGGGCACCTTGTAAAACTGGTCAGTAGTTGGTAGACAACTGGATGAATGAACTGATGAATAAATGAACCAAACTTCCAACAATCAATCTAGAGTTCTTCTACTCAGCACTGAACTCTCGCTCAGAAATTGCGACCCATTCCCTGGCTGCATACCTGGAGATAATTCCCTGCGTCTGGGGATGCAGCTGCAGAGGGTGTTCCTCACAAGGCCCGTGGGTCCTGGAGCTTCCAAAGTGTCTTTCCCTCCAGGCAAGACTTATCGAGGGATATGATGGTTAATTTATTTTTTTATCATTTTTTAAAAACTTTTTAAACACTGTTTGCTTCCCCCCCACCCCCTCAGGTGTAGTCCCCATAGAGTTTCCTTCCCCAATGCACCCGTGCACCATCACCACAGTCCCCTGTGCTCCTCCCTCCCTCCCTCTGATCCCTCTCCCTCCTCCTCCCCTGCAGGATGTCTCTGATTTGTAATTGTGTTTTTCCTTTTTTGTGTTTTGTACTGTTATTATTATTATTTTTTATATTGATGTCTTATTCAGTTCCACTATATTCCTGTTATAAGTGAAACCATGATGGTTAATTTATATGTCACTTGTCCAGGACATGGCTTCCAGTTATTGGTCAAACACTGGTCTACATATTTCTGTGATGGTGTTCTGTAGATATGACCAGCACTTACAATCAGTTGACTTGAAGTAAAGCAGATTATCTTCCAAAATGTGGGTGGGTCTCATCCCATCAGCTGCAGGCCATAAGAGCAAAGACTGAGGTTTCCCAAGAAGGGAAACTCTGCCTCAAGAGTCATCATAGAAATCCTGCCTGAGTTCCCAGACTGCTTGACCTTGCAGATTTTGGGCTCAAGACAAGTTCAACGCTTACTACTGGCCTGCTCTACAGATGTCAGACATGTCAGTCCCCACAACTGTGTGAGCCAATTGCTGCAAATCAGTCCACATCTCTCTCTCTCTCTCTTCAAACACACATATATGCATATAGACATGTGTGTGTGTGTGTGTGTGTGTGTATAGAGGAATATAGATACATTTATCCCCTGTGGGGATAGCCCTGCAGAGAGACTGAGGGCTCCCCATAATTCTGAGTTGGTGACATTGCTACTTTCCCCCAGGGCCATCTCCATCAGCAGAAGGGAGCACATTCACAGAAGGGGGCACAAAGAGCATGACAAAGGGACTTTCCAGAACACAACTGAGTGTGATAAATTGGCTGGTCATCCTCAGGGGTCAGATGAAATGGAAGTAAGCAGAGACAGCTCCTAGTGCCCCCTGTCTGCAGCTCTGCTCAGAAAAAGGTCTGGCCTGAGCAAACCACTTCAGGGTCAGTGAGGGTTTCCAAGGAAGAGGACACTTATTTGCTCAGGGACTCCTCTGCCTTCTGCCAGTGTCTGGATAAGTGGCTGAGATGTTCCACCATTGGCAGGTGAGGGAGGAGAGTCTGGCAGTGACAGTTTTAAGCTGGCTGTGCCCCTTCCTGAGAAGTCAGTGCTGCATGAAGCTGGGATGGGGGTCTCAGAACCCCAACATTTAAAGACACCCCAAGAATAGCTAACACTGGGCTTCCCTGGTGGCCTAGGGGTTAAGTCTCAGCACTATCACCCCTACAGACTGAGTTCAATCCCCGGCCAGGGAGCTACCCACATGGTGCAGCAGACCTCTCCTGTCTCACCCACTGCTCCCCTCAGCAGTGTATTTCATCAGTCTGCCTGCTCTGTTCCCCACTCTGTCTCTGGTGACTCCTCCCACCCCTCCTCAACTGTACCCCAGTTATTCTATGCAAAAAAAAAAGAACCTATGGGCACCTGCATATGCCACACCTACGTAGGCTGACTTCACCCCGTCAAGGACACCACAAAGGAGGAATACCACATCCATTTTACAGAGGAAACTCAGAGCCGTGGAGACATGGCATCGGACCTCACAGCTGAGGTGAGCAGCCACGTAACTTTCCTCCGCTTTGTCCTCCACCAGTTCCCCTTTGCTTTCTTGATGGTGTAGCTCCCCCAGCTATGGCTGGGAGCACAGGACTCTGAATGGCGGCATCCCCTGTCAAATGTCTGCATTTCAAAAGTGACTGAGACCACGCTGTCTTCTCCTTGGCAGGCCCCCAGTGACCGGTTATTGGTTATCGTCATGACTTTGTAATCTGAAGCTGTGAATGCGCCGCTGACTCTCCTGCCTTTTGGAAACCATACCACAGGGCTCCCCAGGCCCAGCCACAGAAGTCACAGGGCCACGCCCTGCAGCTCCCGCCATCCTAAAGGAACCCGAGACACCACTCCATCAGGGAATTTTCACACCAGGGTGGGAGGGGTGTGGGGGATGTGAAAATTAGGAAACAAAATCATTTTGTGAACTCATTAAACGTGAGCCTCCCGCATCCCTGCAAGCTTCTCCTGTTCCCGCATTGGGTGGCGCGCCTATTATTAACCACCACCCTCAGAGAGGAAACGTGCGCCTCATCCCAGGAACATATTGTGGGGGGAGGAGACTCCTAATATAGTGCAATCAACAAGATTTTTAAAAAGTCCCACCTCTCTGAAGTAGAACCTGGCTCAGAAACCATCTTGGGTTCTCAGCTGCAGGAAGAATACTGAGGTAGAAGATTCTAGAAGAAGCTCCTAGAGGTTTGCAAGGTCTTGATGACATGGGCCCCAGCTCATTGCCACTGGCATTCACGTCTCGTATACAGAACCCAACCCAAGCAGGCCACCCGGTTGACCCCAGCACGTTTCCTGTAGTGTGCCTCCGATTACTGTCACCCCTGCAGGAAGCCCATTCCACCCCAATGTTGGCCCATCAGGTGTCAGTCAGTTCAGACCGCCAGGCCCTCCTCAAAGGCATCCTTTTCCACCAAGGCAGTCTGAGCTCCCAGAGCAAAGTAGCTGCCTGAAGTCCCGTCCCTCCTAGCTTGCCTGTCCTTCATAGCACTGATGGTCTGAGGTGACAGTGTCACTCTCTTGCATGTTTCATCTCTTCTTCCTGTCCTGCTCACTGTCAGGTTCAGGTTAGAGTCCCAGAACAATGCTGTACCAGACGTGAGATGATGTGCAATCCCTCCCCCGTCAGAACCCCACCTCTAAAGGGGAGCGTGAGGTACCCGGCATTCCACATGCAGTTCCCACTCAGCTGGGCTGCTTTCTCGCATGCTCCGAAAATATCCCCAGCTTGTTCATGCTCGTGGCTCACTCCCTAGCCGAGCCAACGCCTCCTTTTGGAAAAGGGCTGGGTCTTATACCTCTCCCTCCTCACAACCCAATGCTAGGTAGGTTTTGGGAAATCACTATTTACCATGGAAGAAATTAGGAAACAAGCTAATAAAGTGGTTTAAAAAAAGAAAAAGAAACAGTATTCCAGGCTCCTTAGGGGTTAGGTTTATATAGTCTTCACTCTTTAATGCTTTGGCTATAGCAGATGCTCAATAAAAGACCTGGGTTGCCCTAAAAGGAGCTCTCCTCAGGTCTTGATACTTATAACAGAACATTAATCTTCACAAGCTCTCAGACAGCTTCCCCCAACCTTAGTAAAGTGAGGTTATATAAGTCAGTCAGAAGGTGAAGCACAAAGACTATGTTGACAATTTGAAGTGCCACAGAAATAGATAATTTTAATGGATACAGTATTTCTATAGAAATGAAATACTATGATTGAGATAGAGGCCAGGGGTTTCAGTTGGAACATAGTGAAATTTAATTTGGATCAATGAGAGAGGTCTACAAGTCAATTACCTCTCATTTCACTACTGCGCAGTAAATGAAAGTTTAGGGCCGATAGCACAAGTACCTTGGAAAGGAACATTTTACGATTCATCCATTCATCCATCACCATCACCACCACCACAAATATTCTATATAAAATGCTTTCATATTTATTAGCTCACAGGGCTTAATTCACTCTCCATTTAAAGTTCATTGTGAGTTAAGCACATCAGTGGGTTTAGCTCCATTATCATTCCCATTTTACAGCCGAGAAAAAGGAATCTTAGTGAATTTGTGCATCATGGCCAGAGTCACTCTAGTAAAGGCAGGGCCTGAATTTGAAATGAGATTTTTTTTAACCCTCCCATGACCTTTGCACAAAACCATATTTACTCAAGGAACCAAGGGAAAAAGGGGTGGTGTAAAGATCTTGGGAAAAGAATAGAAGGCTAGCCACCAGGATCCAGGTAACTCAGAGGCCTCTGTGTGTGTCTCTAAAGAGGTGATTCCACCCCTTGTGAGTGCCCCTAAAACAGGAAAGTGCCTAAGAGCTAAGGTTTCAGACTCTGCCCAGGGACTGTGAAGGGAAATGTTTTCTCGGCACAGTGGAGGGAGGCAATTTTTCAGAGCACTAATGGCAGCCCCGGAACCTGATGACAGAAGCATAGGGAGTTATTCGAAAACCTCCTTAGCAAGATGTCTCTTCCCTGGTTTTTTGGAAACCAAAACATTTCTCTTTCAGACCCATCCAACATAGAGCAGAACTTCTGTTGCAATGGCCTCAGTTCAGCAGTGATGGGAGAAATCTCTCCAAGAGTATCAAATTTTTGCTAAGAACCTCTGATACCCCACCTCGGCCAGAGGGACACAGAACCCTTGTTTGGTGGGAGACAGCACATTACATAGTAAACAAAAGACCTGAGGAGCTATGATAAAAAGTGACTTTGAGCAGGGGGAGGGGTAGGTAGACAGGAGGACTTCTTCATGTTGGGGAGGATGGTCAAGGAAGACTTCCAGGAGGAGGTGACACTTGCATGAAGTCCTGGCTAGCTAGAGGAAGCTAGTCATGCAAAGACCTAGGGGCCTAGCACTTCAGTGCAACTCCAAAGTCCTGAGGGAGGAAGTCCAAAGTACTGGTTTTTTACAGTAACAGTATGAAGGTCAGTGTATGGGAGGCCAGGTTAACAGGGGAGAGCAGGCAATGAGATCAGAAGTTGGCAAGACAGGTGAGTAAGCTGTGTAGGGCTCAGTAAAGAGTTGGGTTTTTATTCTGAGTATTCCTGGAAGCCACAGGAAGGTTTTACAGAAAGGAGTGACAGGAGCTGATTTACATTTTTTCAAGCTCTCTCCAGCTGCCTTGTAGGGAATGCATAGTAGAAGGGCCAGGGGGGCTGAGTAGCACCTGCTGAGTAAGAGATGAAAGTGGTTTAAGCTCAAATGGTAGAAATGAAAATAGAGCGAAGTGGAAAGATTCAGGTAACAGAGTGCTGGTAAATGTTTAATGTGCGGCTCTCAGGGTAAAAAAGTCCTCCTTGCTGATTTCCGTGGTGTAAATACTCCCACCATGGCTGATTTCCATGTGATATCAATGATGGCAAAACTGGAGAGACTTGTGCACAATTGACTTTCAAATGCTGCCAGGAGCCCACTGGAGCACACCTAAGCTCTTGACAGACCTTGCGAGTGAACAGGCCGTGGGGTGAGGGAAATGAAAGAATGAAAGGTGACTTTCAGAATTTGGGCTCATGTCATGGGAAGAATGAAGAAGTCCCTTCCTGAGTCACTGGCCTTTGTCCATTCCCCAGCCCCTGATTTCCTGGAAGGAAAGGCTGGAGGCTACTGGAACAAAGTAGCTCCACCATATTCTGGGTTCCCTGAGAGCTGACCCAGGCCTCCTGCTCCATGTTTTGAGCCCAACACTCAGCCTGGTGCACAGGTGGGACTAATAACAGGCAGATGCCAGAAATGGTGACCGACCTCACCTTCTTCATCTGCAAAATGGTACCATAACATGCTTCTAGGGAAACTATGAGAACCAAATGGGATATAATGTCTCAGGTGCCAGAGTTAGGAGCTAAGGGTCCCACAAACATCATGATTCTCACACGAACCCCGTGATGTGCTGACTCCCCTATTTGACAGCTGAAGAAATGAAGCTCAGACCTCTGAAGCCACGTTTTCACATGCACATGTGCACTCACCTAATTGGAGTCAGGGTCGGGATTCAGACAGCCCTGGGCAGTCAGACCAAACTCTCTGCTGCTGGGACCCCCCCAGCCAAGGGCAAGTCAGATTCTGCTCTCTTGCCAGGAACAGTGGCTGCCACACAGAGTCAGTTGGACCCAACAGCCACCCCTGCTCTGTCAATTCTTCAGGTAAAGCAGCAAAAAATAAAAAAAAAAAAAATCGAGTAGGCAAAAGTGGGGAAGCAGACCTCTCCTTCTTCTACCAGTCAGGCGAGCAGAGGCCCACCCAGAGCAGAGGCACATACGCTTGCACCGGCTAGGATAAAAGATTCAGAGGGAGAGAAAGTGCAGGGATGGAGGCAGGCTGCCCTGGTGGTTGACAAAAGCCATGATTGTGCTCAGCACAAAGGCCGGTGTGTTTCCCTGATGGAGACAGGCTGACTTGTCCCTGACTGATAAGTGGATGTTTTTTACCCCTTTGCAAGGTCAACATTTTTCCCCTGGGTTGACAGAGACTTATGAGCCCGGGCTATGGGGTCAGAGTTCTGAGTGTGGACTCTGCTCTTGCGACTCATGGACTGTGAGTGCCTCCCATAAGCTAGCTTCCTGCACCTCTACTTTCTCATCTGTAAAATGGGGGCACAACAGAGCCCTTGCTTCAGAGTCGTGGTGAAGACAGAGGGTCCACACACCTGCCTAAAAGGAGAGTTGGGGTGCAAACCACATCAAGAGTTACTCCCTCACACCCTAATGCTGAAAGCACGCAGTCAGTAGATGAGTAGGAAGGAAAAAAGGAGAGAAAAATCCCATCAAATCACTTCTGAATGTTATGCTAGTATAAATGACACATTAGTTTTCTCAGCCTGTGCGGCTACAAATTGTCAGATGCCAAAGGAAGCCTAATGGTTCTGGTAAAACACAGCCCTTCCTGCAACCAGCAGGCAGGGGCCTTCCACCAGGAGGAGCCCAGCCAAACCTCTGGGTGGGGGCGCCAGCAGAACGCCTGCTTTGCCTTGCAACTGCTCCCCTTCCAGCAGCCTCTGCTATTCATGCAGAAAGGATACATGTTCTGAAGTCATTGTTGTCGGGGAATTTGCTGGGTTTTGGTGCTCAGATGCGCCGTGGTAAACACCAATCAGCCTGAGGAGAGGATGACTCGCATTACAAAAGGATGCCTGACTTCAGCAGGCATGGATGCCACTTACTTTCTGTGCCAGGCACACATTTGATGGTCACACAATCTGTAACGTAGTTCTGATTATTAATTCCATTTTATAACTGAAGAAACTGAGACCAGAGAGACTGAGGAAGCACCAGGATCAGCACAACAAGCAACTAGTAGAGCTGGGATTTGACTTCAGGCAGCTCAACACCAGGAAGCAAATCCTCACGCTGCCTTTCCAGCTCCTGTGGTGCTTGGCTGGTTTATTCCCAGGTTATAGTCCAAGTTTCAAGGCAAAAAGCTCAGACTGACTGAGAGGACACAAACCAAATGGAGCAGAGGCCAGAAAGTCAGTCTGGTCTCAGTTCCAAAGAGACAAGAGGAAGTGATTCTTTAGGTGGTCAGTTTCCAGGTCTTACTCGTACCCTGACTTGTTAGCCACTAATCAACAAGTAAGGTATGAACCAACATCTGTATTACAGCTATTGCTCAGAATGGAGGCAATCTTTGAACAGAGCCAGGATAAGCATGTGTCTAGGAGAGTTCCCCCTGACGAGACTCTCTCCTTTTATTGATGGAGCCAACTGTCGAGCCCCATTATAGCTCAGCTCCACTCAGGTGAAAACAAGGGCCCAATTACCATACCTTCTATCTTTTTTTCTTTCAAAATAAGTTAAACAAAACTTGAAGTTTCATATGAAATTTCTAGAAAACCATTTTGTTGGCCCATCAAAATCTACTCGGGGCCTGGTTGTGACCACAAAGAAGCAGTGTCTGATTTCTGGTGTTCCTTTATAGCTTCTTAGAACACTTCACACCATTGCTTCATTTTGCTTGGATAGCCAATGTTATTGTTCCCCCATTTCACAGATGGATAAACTGAGATTAAGAATTTAGAAATCATTGAATAGTAGAGACCATGAAGATATGGTCTGTTTGCTGTCCCAGTTTAGAATCCTACGCCACTCACACACCTCCAGTGCCAGTGAGCTCTCTCCAGCAACCTGGACCATTTTTAAATTGCTAGCCTTGAGAAGATTACCTGAAATTTGACCTGCCTGTCACACTCCAGAACTCTGAAAGTATATCCAATCCCCCTTCCATGTGACCAGCTTTGGACCCACCAACCTGACAAAGTGACCATGACAGGAGAACAAAGGCAGTAAGATCACTGTTTGGGAGTTAACATACATGTTCTCACTGAGTCTCTAGGAAAACACAACAGAGTAGACTTCCCCATCCCTGAGTAACTTTGGGGTAGAGCTGCTGAATACCATCTCCAAGTCACAATCAGTAACCGATGGGGAGGTGAGTCATAGTGAGGTCTGCCTGATTTCCTCATCATCTATGCATCTATCCACTCATTTATCCATTCATCTATATACCCATCCAACCACCCACCCACCCATCCATCCATTCATCTATCATCCATCCACCCATCCACCCATCCATCCATTCATCCATCCACCCATCCATCCATTCATCCGTCTGTCCATACGTCCATCTGTCCATCCATCCATCTATCCATCCATCCATCCATCCATCCATCCATCCATCCATCCATCCATCCATCCGTCTGTCCATCCATCTGTCTGTCCATCCATCCATCCATCCATCCATCCATCCATCCATCCATCCATCCATCCATCCATCCATCCAGTAAATATTTCTTAACAACCTACTATGTATCCGGCTCCACTCTGGATACAATAAATCCCCTGAACTCTTTCATCTGATTTTTATGTGGTCTTTCTCCTACCCTGACTTTTTGGTATGAACCAACATCTCTATTACAATTGTTGCTCAGAATGGAGGCAATCTTTGAACAAGCCTGGATAAACGTGTCTAGAAAAGTCTCCCCTGGACTAGACTCACTCCTTTTATTGATGGAGCCTAGGCTCTTATCAGTTTTCCTGGCAGCCTTCCCACAAACAATTTTTCCACCAAAACCATGAAAATTGTTTTCACAGCTGCTGTTACTAAACCATGTCTGGTCTTGGGATATTGGGCGTAAGATCTAAGAAAAACTGAACTATACCTACATCTATTAAGTAGACTCAACATGTTAAACATCTTATGAACATTTTAAAATTTGTACTACTACTTCCATTTTCCAGTAATAAAAATTAGGCTCAGAGAGGTTAAGTAACTTGACTTTGATTATCCATCCAGTCAGTCATAGATCAGGGATATGAACCTGTTTATGGCTGTGTGAGCCCTGAGCCCAGAGCTTATGGTTTTTCCAATTCACAGTCATACCTGTTCAGCTTTCTCTCTTTTGAACAGGACTGTTGCTTTAGACTATTGTCTTTGATCTAATATCCTGGTGACTCTTTCCACCTTTCTTAACACAAAGAATGATCCGTCTAAGTCAGCTATAGTTCCTGAGCCCATCAACGCTGAGCTTGGCAAACACCATTGACTACCTAACTGGGCTTGTGGCGGAAAGTAAACAGAATGACAGCTCTAACAAAAACAAGCACCAGAACCAACGAAGAGATCCCAGCCACCTTCTGAGTAAAGAACTGCTGCCGAGCAGGGGAAAACCTCGCAGCATATACACAGTCCAAGAGGACTCAGCTAAACCCCAATGTGGGCCTGTCTAGTAAAAATATCTTTGAATATGACTGCCCTGGGTTGGGGCTGAACCCCTATCTTAGGCCAGGAGCCAGGACCCAGGACCCAGGAGATGTGTACATCCATAGCAGGAGAGACCAAAGACAGCCTTCAACCTGGCATCCCATGGCCCAGTCTCACCTTGTACCCTGAGTATTTTTTTTTTACATAAGAACTGGGGTACAGGCCAGATGTGTGTCTCTGTTTCACCAGAGACAGAGTGGGGAACAGAATAGGCCGACTGACGAAATACACTGCTGAGGGGAGCAGCGAATGAGACAGGAGAGGTCTGCTTCGCCATGTGGGATTTTTGCCTGCCAGCCAGGATCAAACCCACACTGCAGAGGCTGTGGACAGCTTTACAGTGTGGCGCTCAACCACCTGTGCCACCAGGGAGGCCCTGCCCTGAGTATTTTTTAACACTAGACTCTGTTGGAAATCTTTCCCTGGCTGTCCATCACCTTCAACAGAAAATCCCATCCTCACTTTGGGCTATGAGAGACCACTCAAGCACAGGTTTTCTTGCCTACCTCCCACCACCCCCAGTTAACAGCCCTACTCTAGAATTTACCTTTTTTCTAGGTAGGTTCCCAGGAACCCTACTCTTAAAAGATAGCCTAAGTGTTCTGAGAAATCAGTGAGCCTAGGAAATGCTGCAAACAATTACATGATCTTGAAAAATCACAATAAAGAGTAACTTGTTGCCTAGGGCTGAGAATTCCTTTCATAAAGAGATCAATTTCATTTCAAGTCTCAATTTCTTATTGGTTAACAGACCCCCCTTATCTGAATAACACTCATTAACATCCCAAGGGAACGACTTTTGGATTAGCTGATGATGTCACCAACTTCCTACTGTTCCTTTCATGCTTTAGGGTACAGAATTACTCTATACCCGCCAACAAATACCTTATTCTTCTTTTACCACCTACAAAACTCTTATTCTTACTTCAAAGCCTGGTTCAACTTACAACTCCTTTGAAAAATATTCCTGTCAACTCCAGGCTTGTTTTGTTCTTGCATGAATGATATGCTCTTATCACAGAGCTTGTTACAAGTCTCTCCCCATGACAGGAACCAAGCCTGATTTTTCTCTAAAAGTCAGTGTTTGGCACAGTTTCTGGAAAAGTGACTCAAGTCTGTGTGTGATAGGACATAGAAGTCCATGAAAAAGCATGACAGAGGATGAGTCACATTCATTATAGGTACACACATCACCTGCAGAGCACCACCAGGTCCCGGCCGCCATGACTGGAGGAAACCCTCTCCCCTTAGCAAAGCAACATGATCAAGGCAATAACTGCCACTCTCTAAAAGAGTCAGTGGGTCACTTCAGGAAGATTCAAAATAGATGCCATCCTGCTACCTCGCTTGGCGTTGCTAGGAAACAGCTACTTTGCTACAAGGCAGGTTGATTAACATTTCGAAAAAGACACAAACTAAGAAATGGCTGCATCTCCTCACCCTGCCCAAACCAGCCATGAGCACTTTGGCTTCAATTTCTTATTGTGCTGGGTGGAAAGGCAACATTGGAAGTGAGGAATAAAGACATACAGAATCTTCTCCAAGGTCTCTGGGCCACTTCTGAAGTGTGACAGTGAGTCTGTAAAGCACTGAGGCCACAAAGGAAAACACTTAATCTCACTCCAGTGTTTCACTGAGGGTCTGTGCACTTCTTGGCCTAGAAGGAGCCTGGAGGAGACACAGTCTATGCAGAAAGAAGGGAGCTCTCACTACCTTTTGCCCCCTCCCCGACTGACTCTTGATTACAGAAACCCAGCCTCATTACAGAAACCCAGTCACTCATGGAGTGACTCATCCCGCCTAGAAGATTGGCAGAGGCATCCCAGGGCTTTGAAAGAGTATGAAGGATCACCAGACTATTATGGGATGAAGTCCTACAGGGAGCAGACTACTGGTTCCCTTCCAAGGGGGCCAGCATAGGAAGCTCTTACTCCAAGAAGCCCTCTTTGCTGACTCCCTGTCTAAACTCCAGGGCAGTGTGCGAGGTGTTGCCAGTTTACAGAGGAGGACCCAGAGCTCAGAGTGGTCACACTAAGAGCAATTATCAGGCTAGGACTTGAGCCCAAGGCTGACTCACTTATGAGTTGAAATAAACAGGAAGCATACAAATGCAATTTTTAAATTTGGGGTTATTTTCCTCTTTCGATTTGGAAGAGTGACTTGTGGGATGGGAGGGGCGCATGGCTGGGTCTACAGAGCCCCACATGGGAAGTCACGGGATCTGCCCATGACTAAAGAGCAGTGTTACCTTGAACAAACCCTTCTCTTCTGCTCTACCTCTAGCTTCCGGTCTGTTAAATAGGGACAGAAAGAGCCATCTTTTATGCTTGCCTCCCTGAGTAGTGGATGATAAATAGAATAAGAGCTTTAAAAAGAATACATACTATGCAATACTCAGTGTAGAGGATGTGCTGAGACAGAATTGGCTGGTTGAGTGCTTGTAAGCGATTACTGCAGCGCACTGAGGAGCCCAGAGAGCTGGGATCTAGGTCCCAACTGGTTTCCACCACTTTGAACAAATGACTTAATCTCTCTAAGCCTCATTACCTCCATCTGTAAAATGGGGGATTATAATGCCCCATTGGTAATATTGCTATGAAGATGCAATAAGTTAAGGTTTGTAAAGACCCAGGCTCAAGAGAGATTCAACATATTTGAGTTTC
This sequence comes from Talpa europaea, assembly GCF_964194135.1. Lineage (NCBI taxonomy): Eukaryota > Metazoa > Chordata > Mammalia > Eulipotyphla > Talpidae > Talpa > Talpa europaea. The sequence continues at coordinate 50,600,032 of NC_140073.1, forward strand.
CCTCTACCCTTCTGCCCTCTCTCTTGAGCCACTGAAAGGCAGAGGGGTCTGCTAGCTGCCTGTCACTACTGCTGGCCGGCTGCCCAGGAGGCCCCAGCTGCTGGGATTGGCCAGTGTGCACGATGGCACTTACTCAATGGTGCCCAGCAGGATGAGACAAACTGTAATTTCCAAGGCTGAGCCCTAGCCCCACTCAGGGGCACAGCATGGAGCCACCTTGAGAAATCCACTTTCAAGGCACAGTCTCCCCAGACCCCAAGGAAATGCAACAGCTGAGAGAACAAGGAGGTTACCAAGTTAATCGTTCCCCGATTAAAGCAACTGGCCTCACATCAGCCAGGCCAGTCTTTGTAAAGTTCAAGTTCTGTCAGTAGGTAAGGTGATTCTCACACCTCACATCTGCACAGCACCTTACAATTTACCAAAGGCCTCTGCAAACAAGTATTCATTCAATAAATCTTTGCAGTGTACAGGAATCAGCAGGCTAGATGTTTTTTCACAAGACCTTATTTAATTGGTGAGGGCAGTCTGGGGGGAGCAGGTGTGTACCAGATGTTTTATGGTGACTACACACCACTTCCACCTTGTAAGAGAAACTGTGCCAGTCCCAGCCAGCCGTGTTTGTACCATGTGACCTGCAGCAGCCATGTTTTTATCATGTGACCATGTCCCATTAAGATCACCGCTGATTGAACCAAGGGTGGCATTGGTCATGGGACATCAGCCTGGGTCTCCACCTGGGCTGTCCGGGAACCTGCCATTTGTCTCACTTAGATTCCTCCGCTGAGGAGTTGGAACTGGAATTGGGAAGCGAGAGACAGACAGGTAACTAGCAGAGGAGAGAAAAATGAGGTGTTACTAAGTTACTGTCAGGTTATTGAGGCCAGGATGGGGGCCTTGTCAAGTCAAAGCTGGATGGGATGAAAATCTATGGAGAAGCAAAGGAAATGGGTGAACAGTGAGGAAAACAGAAATAGGGCCTCCCAGGGACAGAAGGGCCTTTCCTGACCTGGGGCCAGCCTGGTTCTCAGAACACCAGCTCTGCTGTCTCTGCACTGGACCTCACTACTTTTCAGACCATGAGGCTGTGTAACTCCCCACTGAGTCTCAGTGGAGAGAAGAGGTGGTACTGGAAGGACAAAACTGTGCAATCTGTTTCTCATCGGTCTCTTCCCCTGGAATGTGAGATCTGAGCGGGTGGGGACAGCATTATCTTGTTTACTGTTGTCTCCACAGCCTAGAGGATGGCTTGCTGCAGAAGGGATGCTTGAAATTGTTTGTCAGATGAGCACTGAATGAATTCATCAGTCCCAGAGCTTTCCGGTCAGGATGAGAACCAAAGGGTTTGCATAACCTCACCCACAGACAGCAGTAAGTGCTGCTTCACTGGAGATTCCAGATGCTTCTGGGGAAAAGCTTTTACTTCCTTCTCCCTTGGGAATTGTTTGTGGGAACTAGATGAGGTCACCTTGGGTTCAACACCTGGTCAGCACTAGGAGTATGAGACAGCTTTGGCACTGGCTGGCCCCTGACCACCACCTAGACAGCAGATGCAGTGGTTCCACCCACAGCATCCCTAACAAGTGACCTTTGCCGCTGCCCAAATTACCTGTGTCGAGAGCAAATGGCCCACTGTCATCCCTACTACCCCAGAGCCACCCCGGCAGGTGGATAGCTGACTAAACTAACTAACTCCATTTGCCTTGGTCCTGGCCTTAGGTCTCACAGTCTCACACAGCTGCCTAAAGTGTCGTGAGAAAAGCATGAAATAAAAATGCTCCGGAATGGGGTCTAGGGAGACATGAATTTCAAATTTGCTCAGCGACTTTGAACCGGTCACTTAGCATCCATGAAAGCAAAAGGTCTGAAGTCTTTGGTCAGACATAGGTCCATGTCCCGGCTGAATCATGGGCAAGTAACTTTAGCTCAGCTCCTCAAGCCTCAAAGAGAATAACATCACCCAGCTGAGAGTAAAACTGGCCTGCCAGGAGCATTCAAATTGGCTGCTGGTTCAAGGCAGGCAGGGCGGTCTGGTTTTCTCAGTTTACTTGTGAGCCATAGGCCCAGGCTGAATCTTGAAGTGGGAGATGATAGAGCCCAGATTGCAGCCCCTTCTGACATCTCACACATATCACAGTGACACAGCGTGGGCTCTGAGTGCAGGGAAGATCTGTATGAGCTGGTTTTCCCCAAGACTTCAACTCTAGTATCAGCAGAGAGGCAGGAGACCAAGTGAGAGAGAGGGAAGGGGCTGTCCTTGCCATTCCATTCCATCATCCAGCAGGGAGAAGCACGCAGTCGCATCAGGAACAGGATGCAGGTGCCCACGTGGGTAACAAGGGACAAATCACTCATATTATCTGAGTTTCCGTTTCCTCATCTGAAGACCAGAAGGGGATACTGGCTCTACCTCCAGCAAGCCATTGCAAATCGAGACCAAAGATGATATTAGGGGCCTCCCTGCTGGCCTAGGGGTTGAATCTCAGTGCTATCACCACGATGGCTTACTGCAGAGAACTGAGTTCATCCCCAGCCAGGGAGCTAACACACATGGAGCAGCAGACCTCTCCTGACTCGCCCGCTGTTCCCCTCAGCAGTGTTTTTCAGTGAATCTGCCTGTTCTGCTCCCCGCTCTGTTTCTGGTGAATCCTCTCACCCTCCCCTCCCCGCCCCCCACACCTATGGCCTATATCCCAGTTCTTCTATGCAAAAATGAATAAATAAAATAAAATAAAAAGAGATGGCATTAGCTCAGAAAAATCTTGGTAAATTGAAAAGCGCTATTCTTTTGGAAAATGTCACCTTACCTCAAAGTCTGGAGGCAGCTCTGTGCCCTCCTCACCCTGTGCCAAGGTAAGGGGTTTATAACAAAGCCAGCGGCTGCCCGCACCCCTCTGCATATCCCTCTGTCTTGTGTCTATTAACACCAAACAGTGGAATCCTTCCCTCAACCCTGGGAAACATATGCTTATTCCCATTTTACAGATCAAGAGCGGAGCACCGGGAGACACTGTCACGTGGTGGCTGAGTGATTGCTGAGTGATTGCTCTCACCCCAGGAAAGAAATCATGGGTGGAAGAAAAGAAAGAGGGACAAAAAATGGAAGGAAGCCAATATCAAAAGTGAAGGAGTGGTGAGGAGCCAGGGGGTTGGTAATAGAGAGCAAAAAATATATATGCACCCGCTCATGTTGGGGGCCGGAGGGGATGCTGCTAGGAAGCTGACAAGATACACCCCGCGGTGAGGTGTGAGGTTTAAGGTACCCGGACCCCTCCCCTGGGCCTGAGGAGAAAGTGACAGGTCAGCAGAGTCATTCAGCTGAGCTACAAAAGCCTTCTGCCAGGGTGGTGAAAAATATTAAAGGAGACTTCCTCGGGCTTTAGAAATTGCTGAAATACAGAGGCCGCAATGGAAGATGAAGTGTCCTACAAAGGGAGCTCCGAATGGAATCAATTTCCCTGGGCCGACTTTTATGTCCTATTATAAGAAATTGAAAAATTATTTCTGTGGGAATGTCGCTTTGCCAGTCTTCCTCTCCAGAAGATATTGGGAAGGAAAATGGCCTCCAATAAAGGGGCCTCGGGCCTTGTCCTCCATCATTGGAGTTGATCCTCTGCTTTGTGACTTGGGGACCAGGGAGCAGGGTCCGGGAGAGTCTGGAGGCTAGAGGGGAAGGTCATGAAACAAGACAAATGTGACAGCCCCAGGGACCACCAGCTCCCGACTGCCAGACACACACGCCACCGACTAGAAACTGATATGCTTGAGGCTGGCCAGACAGGCCAGAGTGGAATGTCAGGCTTCCCTGGGCAGGACGCCACATGGCAGAGGGGACTCGCAGCTGCTGCCTGGCCACACGTGTTTGCTTCTAGGGTCGCAGCATGAAAGGCCTGCCCACTCATCGTTCCTCTCCTCACACCCGCGTCTTGGCCTCCCATGAACTTCTCACCTCTCTATAAGCCTGACAGGCCTTTCTTCCATGCCTTGGTGTCTCAGCTGGAGCTTTCCTCTCTCTGCTTTGCTCTAGGTCAGACTGCAAACTCCTCATTCTTCAAGAGCTGGCTCATATGTGCCTCCTTAGGAAGCCATCCTGAACTTGCTCCCCTGGTTTATTAGTTCTCTGCCCCCTGATACAACAGCCTGAATAAACAGGGGCCTCCAAGGCCAAAGCCCTCACCCCCAGTACCTACGACTATATTACTTTCTGTTGCAGAAGGGACTTTGCAGAAGTCAGTCATGACTAAATTAAGGATCTCAAGATGTATTTTGCCAGTGGGCCAAGGTCATCCAAGGGTCCTTATCAAGAAGGAGGCAGGAGGGCAAAACTTAGTAGTAGGAGATGTGAAGCAAGAGGTAGACGTGACAGCAGGAAGCAGCCACAGACTAGGGATTGCAGGTAGCCTCTAGATGACAAAGACCAGACAGTGGTTCTCTTTCCAGAGCCTCCAGAAGGAAACTGCCCTGCCCATGCCTGGACTTCGGTCCAGTGAGATGAATGTGGATTTCTTACCTCCAGAACTATAAAGTGAGTACATTTGTGTGGCTGTAAGCCACTCAGTTTGTGGCAACGTGTTACAGCAGGTATAGGAAGCGAATACACTGGCAGGCTTCCTCCTGCCTTCTCTGAGCCCCCCAGAACTAACTCCATGTCCATTCCCCCTGGAGCTCACGTTCCTCGCCTATCGAAGTGCACTCATTACAAACTCACTCACTCCACCCCACTTCTGAAAGTGCTATGTCCCCATTTTACAGATGAAGAAAGTAAAGCCCAGAGAGATTAGGCAACTTATCAAAAGAAAATAGCATAGGGGGAAGGTGACAGAACTGAGTTTGAACCCAGGACACACAGTACGGTAATTATGTCTGAGTGGTGGTCTTTTCCACCAAAAAAATGGGGTTACAAGGTAGATGTTGGATTGTCCCTGGGTCCCGTGTCCTGGTCCAGCCCTTGTCTGACTGAGCCTCCAACAACCACGGAATAAGTCAGCCTCTGAATCGAGGTTTTCCAGGTCCTAGCTGAGTTATTTTTGTGCAGGAAGCCCTGTTCTACATCATGTGACAGATGTAGAAAATGAAAGTTCTGCCCCTGAAAACTAAAACTTCTAATACAACTAGGTTATTTGTACCAACATTGTAAAGTGCTTTATTGTACAATTTCTATGTGCTTTCTTTGTGTACAGCACAATAAGGTGGAAGGACTCAAGAAACTTCTGGGTGAGTTCCCTCAGGTGCATTCACCTCAATTTCTTCATCTATAGAATGGACTCTATCATCCCCTGGCAGAAGCGAGCAGGTGAGAATAAGTGAGGATATGCACTCAGAACAGAATGTGGGGAACAAGCTCCTCTTCCAAGCCTTGAACAAGATCGGGCAGCACACTGGGCAGGGGGTGGGGGCCTTACTCCCCATTACAGAGGAGGCTACAGACCCCACAGAGTCTACGGGACCTAAGTGCTATCCAAGTGGGGTCACAGTGTAGATGTGGCAAAGGCCATCTTGCGCTAGGGTGGAGGGACCATGTCCCAGGGAAGCCAGTCTCGACGGTCACAGGCAGATCTGACCTGGCGGGACCATGGTGAGGGCAGGGCTATGCACAGGAACCCAGGACAGACGGCCCCAGGGAAGGGGATCTGAGAACAGGGCAAAGGCCATTTGGTCCTATGAGACCTGACAGCTGCATTGAGTAGGAGGGAGGAACAGGGTGGATGCCCGTGAGCACGGTGGGGCCACACGGGAACGGGGCTTAGGAAGACTAGCATGCTCCTCCAGGACCACAGCAGAAAGTCGAAAGGACTCCCAGCCATAGCTGCACAGAGGAATCATTTGGGGACTTGGTGAGTTTTTGAAATCCTGATGCCCAGGCTGCATTCAGGTCCAGTTCACTAAAGACTCCATGGGTGGGGCCCACCATAGGTATTTGTCCAAACCCCAGGTATTTGCAAAGTCCAGGCCAGGCTGAAGCTCTCCTCTAGGCCTTGTATCCAGATCCAGCATGCCGGGCTGCAGTTGTCAGGATTCCCCTTTGGCTGATTACCTTCAGCCTTTGCCTGTGCTGTTCAAACTCCCCTGTCCCCTGCTCAGGCCCTGCAATCTTGCAGCTCTGCCTGAATACAGCGCTGCACTTCCTGTCTTTGGCCTGTGCTAGGCCTTTGGCAGGGTATCAGCACTGCTGTTTGAGGATTCAGTTCTAAAGGCCTCAGCTCCTGTATGTGCTGCAAGGAGTCTCATTCCTTGCAGGGTAGTGCGGTGGCCCTACCCTGGGAGCCCCAGAACTTGATGGGACTGAGGAGGGGTGGGCTCGGCCCTAGTGCTCCCAGCTCACCTCCATCATCACTAAGGCTTCTCTGCAGAGGTGACCCCAAGCATAAGTGGTCTGGGGACAAGGGACAGGAATGGGATGCTTCTTCCTACTGGCCCTGAAGAAAGAAAGAAATAGCACATATTCCAGCCTGCCCCTGCATAGGCATTTTATATGGAACCCAATTAATTTATTCTGAAGCAAATATTTGAAATCCTCCCATTTTACAAACGAGAACACGGAGGCTCAGGGAGGTTTGAAGTGACTTAGCCTGAGTTTTTTCAAAAAGGAAATGTGACAGTTGGCTGTCGTTGCTAGGGTCTGAGCCTTAATTCCCAGGCCTCAGTTCCCTCCTTTAGAATGGGACTCACAGTCTCTTTCATAGGGTACTTATGAGCATGAAAATCTAATTCTATTTAAATACCCAAATCTGTAACATCATCCCATACCTCACCATGTTTTAAATTAAAGAGGTTGACAGTAAATCAAGAAACAACTAAAAAAAAAATTTAGAATGATAGCCTACATAAAGGAGCAAATCAAATGTTTAGAATTCAGCCGATGCTTGATAAAAATAGCCCCGATTGCCTTTTTACAACAGGACGCCATACTAATGTGTTTGTGGTTTGAAGAAACAGTGAGTAAATTTCAAAAGGAAAAAAATGAATCAAGACCAGATTCTTTTTTCCCATCTCCACTTTCTTCTCTTTGCTCTCTGAAAAAACTAATGAGCTCATTACCAATGCTAATTAGCTCTTGTCCTGGCACCCAATCAACAAGACAATGTCTCATGTTAGCCACCTGAGGTCCTCTGGGTAAATGGTGAGGTATGGGATGATGTTACCGATTTGGGTATTTAAATAGAATTAGATTTTCATGCTCATAAGTACCCTATGAAAAAAGACTGTGAGTCCCATTCTAAAGGAGGGAACTGAGGCCTGCTTCCCCAGGGGGCCTCCCTCCTGGAGGGCAGAGAACACCCTGAGGTCCTGTGCACCTCAGACAATGCGCTACAGCTTTCTGAGACATGCTGCGTATCCTTCCTCACCACCAAGCTTCCCTTCCTGTTTTCAGTCCGTCTTCCATCAGTGAGGCGTATCAAACCCGCGGAGGGTTTATATAGTTACTTGGCACTGAGGACGCACTTAGTAGCTGCTGAATGAACATGTTTAAATTGACAGTCATGGGTCCCTTAACAAGGGGGGTACTGGAATACGTCCTAAGAAATGCGAGGCTGGAGGTTTTCATTGTGAGACTGTCATTGAGTGTCATTCTATAGACCTACATGGCAAAGGCTCCTTCACACCCAGGCTATATTTATAAATGGATCCATTGCTGTCCATCAATGACTGAAACATCGTTATGTTATGGTTATGCGGCACACGACCATAGATGGCCTTAGTCTTCCAATTTCCAGATTAAGTACGCCTGAGTTTTTTCATCCGTGACTCACAAGGGTGACAAGAAGGGCTGCTCAGCTTATGAGGTTCCATGGACCTGACACAGAGGAAGAAACATCTCTTCCCAAGAGGTGGTGGAGGTGGTGCACACAGGTCAGCACTTAGCAGAGGGGAGTGGGTTAATTAAGCCGGGGAATGAAAAGGACAGGAACCTTGGAGAAGGTCTCTACCTGCATGACTGCCCTGGCTGAGCTGCCTGCAACCAGAGTGCACTCAGGAACAGATGGCTTGATGTCTTAACAGCTGCATCAGACCCCCACAGAGAGGGGCTTGTGAGTGCCCCCACTGGCAGACTGTCTCTAGTCTTTGAAAATGAAAACTTCTTGACCAATACTCAAGAGTGCAGGTCACTCAGAGTCTCAAAATCTTTCTCTACTTACTCCCATTCCCCTTTAGCCCTTCCTTTGGACCCTTCTAGAATGGCAGAATTTCATTTTTCCAAGAAAAACCATTGGCCCAAGGCAGGAAGCAGAGTAGATAGGCCACCTTCACAACTCTACCTACATTTTCGACTAAATTACCAAGACAAATATGTCAGGAAACAGAACTTGGCTGGAATGGCTGGGTAATTCATTTTATTTACCATCTAAACGCACTTGAGAGCTGAGACAGATTCATTCAAGTTGCGGCTTCTTAGTCAGATACAATTCACAGTAGAAATCGCTGCCATCCAAAGCTTCCATAACTTCCAAAGGGTAATGGATTTTTTTCAGCCCATCCTTCTTCCCTGCTCATATTTGCTTGAGAATTCCAAATGGATTCTATTTACTGTAATTACTGTTCTAACTGCAGCTCACTTGCAATGCATCAGGTTAATGTTAACAAGATACCCAACTGATGCTGGTAATGTGTATTCATTGTTCAAGCTCTTACCCACCCCCTTTGGTGTTGTCTCAATTCTATTTTCTGAACCCAAAGGGGAGGAAGCAAAGCCAAGTAAGGGGTGTTTTTTTTTTTTTTTCTGCTTCATTCTTCTCTAATGCCACGGGCTTTTTTCTCAATGGATATTCATTGTTCTTGGGTTATCCTACTCTTGTATTTACAGGGCATTATTACAAATAGTATGCTTTACTTAAATACTGATTTACATGCCTGCCTCAAATTTTTTAAGGTATTTGTATCATTAAATTTCCTACTAATATTTGAGTTAAGATCAACAAAGATCCTGACTAATATGCAAGACATATTTCTCCCATGTAGCTCTATGGCCTAGTCTCCATCTCTCAATTATTGGGTACCTTCTATTCATAATTTGGGTCTCTGGAGAAATCAGAGTGAGGAAGACTAAGTTCCACCACTTATTAGCTGTAAGAATTTAAGCGAGTTTCTTTCTCGGAAACTTTAACAGTTTCCTCAGCTGTTAAAGGACAAAACTAATACAAAATTAATCATATGTTGTGAAGGTCCTTACACATTGTACGTGTTTAAAAATTATGTTATTATATGGAGGGGCAAGTGTCCCATACCAGGCAAGCTTATTGTTGATTTGGGCAAAAAGATAAAGGATCTTGGAGCTTCCTATAGATTTGACAGGACTTTAATGCTGAAGCAGGGGACTGGACACACAGACCATCAGGCAGGGGAGCTGGGAGGCAGGAAGCAACAGAGCCTCTAAGTCTCTAAGCCTCCTGGCCACCCTCCCACATCCCACGGCCCCATCTCCATGCTCTCTCCCCGCCTTCTTCCTGATTTCTCTCCCTATCCCCCACCCCATCACCAACCTCTTCACCCAGGGCTCTGTATTTATGTATGCACATGCCTGTGCCCTCTGCCTTCTCCGCCCTGTGTCCATAATCATAGGTGCGAGTGCCCCATGCTTGGGCTCCCAAGTGCTTTTTTTTTTTTTTTAAAGATTTATGTATTTATTTATACAAGCACTGGGTACAGTCAGAAGTGCGGGAGGGTGAGAGAATTCACCAGAGCCAGAGCGGGGAGCAGAGCGACCGAAGTACACCGCTGAGTGGAGCAGCGGGCGGCAGGAGAGGTCTGCGCGCCATGTAGGACCCTCGCCGGCAGCCAGGGATCGAACTGGCACTGCAGAGGCTGCAGGCAACTTGGCAACCCAGCACTCAACCGCTGTGCCACCAGGGGAGGCCCTCCCAAGTGCTTTTGACAATAACTCATGTGTGGGTAATGAAACCTAGGGGGGAAAGCAAAACCACAGGTGGCAGCCGTGGAGGCTAGTGGTGGAAGGTGAAAAAGAGTCTGAGTAACTCCATTTTCCTTATATATACCTTGTCAAGAATTCTAACCGCGCAGTCACTCTAAGGCTCCAGCACCCACATATGAGGGTACTTTAATGGGGTCTACTTAGGACTTCCAAATGGATTTACAGAGTTGGAACGGTTTGAAGAATGAATCCTCACTACTCACAGTGGTTCACAAACCAACAAATCAGCATTATCTAGGAACTTACTGAAGTGCAGACTCTCAGATCCTTTAGTGTGGAGGGGAAATACAACTCCAAGGAGTTGATAGAAAAAGAGGAGATATTCCCAATAAAACCCCAAATCCTTTCTGACTTATTATGCAAGCAGCTGTAATCCCCCAGAGAACATTCTACCCTCCTCCCAATAGTGACACTCATTAAGCATGATGTAAACAAATGTCAAGTGTTGATTCAGGTATACAAAGACCTGCACCAGTTTGACATAACCCAGTGTAGGGTAAGCGAAAAAGTATCAGGCTTTTCACCGTTCTGCATTAGCGTTGATGATGGATCCCTGCGATCCTGCGTGCATGCCTGATGGCGGACACCTGGAGTAGGGTGTGGGGCATGCATAGGTGGGCACACCTAGGCAGAGACGGGGCTTTTAAGGGTGGCGTCTTGGGAACGGAACCAGGAGAAGGAACCAGGAGAGAACCAGCAGAGCAGCAAAAGGAGAAGGAGACCACAAGAGAAGGCCAGAGAGCCCAGAAAGTGAAGATTTGCCAGAGGCTGGGAGGCCTGCCAGCCTCCCGGCCCCCTTGCATCCTTGCCTGCCATGGACCTGGTGAAAGCTCAATAAAAGCCTGAAAAGCAACTGAGGGCTCAGGACTCTCCTTTACCCATCCGCTCAGATCATAGAGATCCTGCTCTGGGCCTTCCTGGCACTCCACTCAGGCAGCTAATCAAACTAGCAGTAAGTCTCTTCTTTTTCCACCTAGGTTACCAAATCTATAAAATGGGTTAACAAAACCTCCCTCCAGGGTTGTTTGAAAGTGCAAGCAGATGCCACGTGCTTAGCATGACTGGAATTCATAGGCACCCACTGCAGCTGTAGCAGCAGCAGCAGCAGCAGTGGCCTCAGCAATAATGTGTGTGTATGGGGAGGGGAGAGGTAGGACTTGGAGTTGCCACCATTTCTGCTATGTCTGCCAAAGGAACTCCCACGGCCCCGTTCCTAGAGCTAAATCCTCAGAGTCCGTCACCTCCTGTCATTGGGGGAGGCAAAGGAGAAGTGGAGTCAGAATAAAATAATTCAGCTTTTCTTCCTGTCTCCTGTTAACTTTCCTAGGAAAGCTACTTAACCACGGACAATATCACTTTCTTCATCTATGAAATGGACATAATACTATTTCCCCTCACTGCCCCAAGGTTGACATGAAGAGCTCATGAAATAAAGCACCTGAAAGTGACTTGCAAGCAGAGGATGTCAGTGGAATAAATGTGAAAGATCCCTGTGATCCTGCTTCCTCCAAAGGCCCGAGTCCTGATGTCGTGACAGTTCTCAGCTGCTTGGGCTCATGCTTCTTTCTCTCCCTTCCCACCCAGCCACCTGCCCCTGTGGCTGCTCCATCACCATGCAGATCCCCTTCGATCTCTATCCCCAGTTTCATTCTCTCCCTTTTATGATGAATTTTCTATCCCTAAGGATGAGTCTCTCTGAGAAACTGATTTCTCCTCCAACATCAAAGGTGGCATTATCATGAGGTGAGGGGGTGCTTTAGCGCCGATAAACTCCACTAGTCCCTACTCCCCCCGCCCCCGCTGCCAGCAACAATGGAGCCTCTCTGGGGTGCTACAGAGAGAGTCTAGGGCTACCTGGTTCCAAAAACTCATGGCATCCACCCCATTTTCTGAACAACTATTTAAGGAACTCCTAATAACCTAGGTGTGAGGACAAGGGAAGAAGGATGACTTTGATTCATCGCTTCCCCATGATGAACTTAAAGATAATGACAGAACAACTGAATGACTAATTTAGAGCTGGGTTCTTGTTCCCACTAATGGAGATGCAGGGGTGTAGGGTAAGTGATTATCAGGCTTTTCTGCCCTCCTGCCATTAGAATTGATGATGGATCCCTGCAGTCCTGCATGCATGCCTGATGGCGGGCACCTGGAGTAGGGTGTGGGTGTACGTAAGTGGGTATACTTGGGCTGAGACTGGGCTTATAAGGGCAGCGTCACAGGGACACCAGCAGAAGAATGAAGAGAAAGAACAAGACCACAAGAGAACGCCAGAGAGCCCAGGAAGAGTGAAGATTCGCCTCCAGGCTCCCCAGAGCTCCTACCTGCCATGTATCTGGTAAACTCAATAAAAGCCTGAAAAAGCCACTGAAGGCTCCAAACTCTCCTTTACCCATCTGCTAGGATCATAGAGATCCTGCATCTGTGCCCTTCTTGCCCCTACAAGGGGGTTGGAAGCCAACCTCAGTACCTCCCCCAAGGAGGCACTCACTCTCATTTGGCACCACTCTGTGGGCTGGTGGGGCCTGCAGATACCCATGCTTTCCAGATGTCTGTGTGACCTTTGCCAAGTTACTTCTCTGCTCCCTGTATTCCTTTCAGCCCGTTTCCCTCTCTATAAAGAGGAATTTAGCTCATGGTTGTTGCGAGGCTTCAGTGAAGTAAAATATGTGAAAAGGACCTGGAAGAATGTGGCATATATCAGCTGTTTAGTTACTGCTATTGTCCTCCCTTCCCAGGCCACCTGGACAAAGGCATGAGCTTTTGGTACCCAGCCACTATCATCAGTCTTTAAGAGAATCATTTATGTAGTAAATATTCATTGGCTATCTCTGATGTTCTGGTGCAAAGCTAAGGAGAAGGTGTTGAGCAATAGTCCCATGTCTCCAGTCTCACAGAAGCTGTGTTCTAACACCATAAACTAGTTGTCTCCTAAAGGACTCTTCCAACATCATGGAATCTGATGGTATTTGAAAATGGAGGCTTTGGGAAGCAATTAAGTTTATACATCATCAGGGTGGGACCTTCATGATGAGATTAGAGGCCTTAAAAGAGGAGCAGAAAAAGATCTTTCTGCACACATAGATGAATTGCTGCATGAGGACAACATGACAGTGACGACCTGCAAGCAAGAGAGAGAGTCTTTACCTAAAACTAAAGTAGTCAGCACCTTAGCCTTGGGCTTCCCCGCCTCTAGTACTGTGAGAAATAAGTGTCTGTTGCTTAGCTCAAGCTAATAGAGTGGCTGTAAGGGCAGGAATAGACACAGGGCAGGTTTTCTATGATCCACCAGACCGGGTAAAGGAGGAGTCAGAGTCCTGGAGTCCTCAGTGGTTTTTCGCAGGCTTTTATTGGGGTTTACCAGGTACTCGGCAGGCAGGGGCGCTGCGGGGCCGGGAGGCTGGCAGGCCTCCCAGCCCCCAGCAAGTCTTCACTCTATCTGGGCTCTCCGGCCTTCTCTCACATTCTCTCTGCTCTTCTCATGGCTCTGCTTCTCTCTTGGCTTCTGCTGGCGTCCCCGTGACGCCGCCCTTAAAAGCCCAGTCTCAGCCCAGGTGAATCCCATCTACCTATGCCCACACCCTACTCCAGGTGCCCGCCATCTGGCATGCATTCAGGACCGCAAGGATCCATCATCTATCCTGATGGTGGGAGGGCAAAAAAGCCTGACATTTTTCCTTACTCTACAGTGGCTTTGGTTATTTATCTTCTATAGGCACATTTCCTCGCTGGGAAAATGGGGATAATTACCACCCAAACTACAGACCGAAGTGAGGATTAGAAGAAATTATAATAGAACATACTTAGCACAAGGACTTGTACAATAGAGGGTGGTCACTGTTCCAGTCTGCCCACTAGAGCTGTAAATCAGAGGGCACTCGAGCCAGCAGGATCTGCCAGACCCTCCCTGTGTCAAGGAAACCAACTGAGAGGAGAAGGGCTTGTTGGGACCATGCAGTGAGGGAGCACCTGCTCTGGGGTCCCTCGCTCCTGCTGCAGGTCCTGTCCCTTCCACTGCCCGGCAGAGTGTTCTCCTCCCTCCTTGTCACTCATCTCAACATTGTGCGCGTCCCTGACGCTCAACACACCCACTTACATTGTCACCTCTCTCACATGGTGAGTGGCTCCTGTGTGAGGTTGCTAGGAGATGAGGAGCCACTACTGAATTCCACACCTGGAAACGTTCTTAAATTAGATGTTGGAATTCTTCTCTTTGAAAAAACCCCAATTAGAAAAAAATATGCTCACCCATGTTTGCCCTGAGAAATGCTGTGGGAGGAGTTAGAACTAGAGTTTGAAGCACATTTATAATAAAAACTTGACACTGTCATTGACTTTGTTATTGGTGGTTGAGCTGGGTTTCCTCATTCATTCATTCATTCATTCATTCAACAATATATATTTAGCATCCTCCATGCACCAAGTGCTGTGGGTTTCTCAGCGAAAAAGACACTGCTTCCTGGGCTTTTTGATCCAGCAGGGGAGACAAACAACATACAAGTAAATAAATAACATGCTTTTAGATACCGACAGTGTCATAAAAAAATTAAGCCACGGAAGGGAAGAGAAGGCTGAAGGAATTGTCTTGAGTGGCCAGGGAATCATCCTTTCGTGTCATTCTGGGAGAGATTATTGCTGTTGCTGACTGATAACTGGGCCCTCACTTTATAGACATGGAAATGTGACCCAGAACCACACAGCACACAGATGGGAGAATCCAGAGAAGCATTCATTTTCTCTCCACCACAGGTGTGACGGTGCTAAGGCCACAGTAACATCCACATCTGGACCCGTATTTGGATGGGTCAGGAAAGATCAGCTTCTCTGTCACATCCAATCACACCACCTGCTGTCATTCTGTGCTGGGCCCTGGCTGATCTCCGGGGCTATAGTGATGAAGAAGAAGGGGTCCTTGCCCTCAGGGGGCTTCTAGTCTAGAGAAAACCAGCAGGCAAGGTCACAGGTAATGGCATCTCATGTTAGAAGGCTCATGTCCAACCAGGGCCTGCAGAATGGGGCTTCCTCTCCAGCATACACTAAGCAAAAGTTCTTCAGTCTCCTGGATTTTCATCTCTAATCAATGAACATGAATTAGATGCTCACTGCAGGTTGACCACTGCCAGGGATCACCTGTGCCAGTCTTTAGCACATAAGCCCCTCGAGTACAACTTCCAATCACCTTTACCAACACCCCACTCCATGCCACCAACTCTTGCCTGTAACAGCCTTCTGCTTCTGCCCTTGACTCAGGCCAAAACACCCCTTGGTGTATGTTCAACACAGCAGCCAGAGTGATCCTTTTAAAACAGAGGCATCTGGGCATTTCTCTGCTCAGAAGCCTCCAAGAGTGCCCTACTCATTTTAATATAAAGCCTTCCATAGCCCACAAGGCCTTACATGATCTGCTCTGTCTCCTTTCTAGGACTCTGTCCCTGCTCACTGCTCTTCTCCTCACTCCCTTTCTTCAACCACACTCACTCCCTGCTCTTCTTCACATGTGTCAGCTGTTATAGTTGCTAATCTCTCTTTCTGGAATGCTCTTCCTGCAGATATCACAAAATGTGTCTTTATTCAAATCTCACTCAATTTTAATTTGCAGCCTTCACCCCACCCCCATCTCATTTTTTATTCCTTGTTTTTTCTCCCTCTCATTTAGCACCTTTTCATATATGGTATCATTTACTCAGTGATCTAGCTTACTGCCTGTCATCGACTGTCCTTGATAGTTGATCTAGGTCTCCTCATTCATTCAATCATCATTCATTCATTCATTCATCCACTCATTCACCAATGCACATGCAACACCTTCCATGTACCAAGCACTATTCCAAGTGCCATGGGTTTATCAGTAAAT
Organism: Talpa europaea; assembly: GCF_964194135.1. Taxonomy (NCBI): domain Eukaryota; kingdom Metazoa; phylum Chordata; class Mammalia; order Eulipotyphla; family Talpidae; genus Talpa; species Talpa europaea. The sequence goes on from NC_140073.1 coordinate 50,615,814, forward strand.
GACACAGACAAAAAACTCTGTTTTTAGAATGTAAGCTCTAAGAAGACAGAGGCAGTTATATGATTGAGTCTCTTGGGCATACAGAGTTGAGTTACCTGTTGAGTAACTAAACATCTAGACAAATCACCCTCCCCATCCCAAGCCTGTTTCCCTCCTGACATCCTTTTTTCTCCATTAATGGCATGATCACCTTCCTTGTTCCCCTGACTCCCTGCAATTGTTCAACCAGCCTTGACAGGCACCAAGGAGGGGGTGACTGATGCCAGCACCATGGCAGCAAAGAGAAACCTGGGAGGCACTTCTAGCGCCTCTTTTTTCCCACCCCTCAAATCCAAACTAAGCCTCAGTTTTCTATAATCAAAACAAATTAATATTACCTACTTCATAAAATTTAAAGAGATAATGGGCATAAAGTGTCCGGGAAAAATATGTGCTATACAACAGATGCTTAATAAAAAATAAGACAGCTAGCACAGAATTCTAGAGAATCTTACTCCTGGGTATCTCCAAAATATGTCAATTTTGTCCCCTCTTTCCCAGCCCGGCTGCTGCTAGGATGAATTAGGAGGCTAAAGGCCTAAGGAGTGGAAAGGAGAGGCAGCTGGTCAGGGGTGACCTTGACTGTCAGCAAGCCCTTGACTTTCCAACCCAAACACGACCCCCTCATGTGCACAAGGGATAAGACTTTGATTCTCTAAGGCCTAAGAGCCCAAGGGCGCCCTCAGAACTAAAGGTGCCTCTTCCTTCTCTCTCCTCTGCCCTAATCAACCCAGCCTCCCCCAACAGGCCTCTTCCCTTCCAGTGGGGCTCCTCTCACTGCTGCCCAGGTGACATCTGTGGGAACAGAAAGAACCACGCAGTGTGACTGCCTACAGCTAATTGATTTGTGCAAGTTGCTGACAGAAGGATGTGCTAGGAAGGGGGGGAGGAGTAGGTGGGGGAGGGGAAGAAAGGGGGCAGTGGGGGGGGAGTTGCCCATTTCTCTCTCTCTCTGCCAGGCAGTCTCTCAGCAGTCTCTCAGTATGATGAGCAGAGGAAGAACAGGAAGAGATGGGAGAGAGAGAGAGAGAGAGAGAGAGAAAGACAGAGATAGAGACAGAGACACAGAAAAATTAAGGTTTTTGAGCAGTGACATGTGCACCAGCTCAAGTTTTCACTAAAGAAGAAGCAAAGGAGAAGCAATGCCAGGGAGAGGAATGTGGCCCAGAGACAAAGGCAGCCATGACCCCACAGATAGCTGCCCTCTCTGACGGCCAGTTGGCGATGGGCCTCTAGATATTGGCAAACACCTGTCTCTCAGTTAGGGATTGCGTGAGAGGGAAAGAACTTGGAGCACTTTGGGCCCGACATAGTTTTCCTCAGTGGGAGAGGAAAAGAAGGCGTCAGCATGAGGACACACGTGAGCAAGGCCTCCGGGGCAAGAGAAAACAGGGAGAATGCCCCACCTCTTCCCTCCTGGGCCAGAGCCTCTCTGACTCCCCATGCCCCTAGGTTTCAGCTCAATTTAGTTTACTTAATTTTTTTTTCTTCCAGGGTCTTCCTTCCCTTCAAATCTATCTGATAAAACAGATTGTGCAGGGAAGGCTTCTGGTTGCTAAGTTGTAGGGAGGGAGAGTCTTCATTCCAATGGTCAAGCCCTGGAAAGGTTTTCTGTTCTAAGCAATCTTGTTCCTGGACTGACTTTTAATGTGGTTATTGAAGAAAAAATAATCTTTTCCTTGAACTTGACACACCAGGCTCTGAATTGCTTAGACTTCCTAAGCCTCATCTGTCACTTCACAAACGTGCCATCCTGAAGGTGTGACGATTTCTAATGCATCATGGTTTATAAATGAGTCTGACATGTTGCCTGGTACATGAAAAACACTTACAATCAATCAGGTAAATCAAAGATGCTGGAAAAAGAGCTTGTGTATCTACTGCCAAGGAAAGCAATGCAAGAAATACTCATCATCAACCGGACAGTGACATGCAAGTGAAAGAAAAGATTAAGAAAAAGAGAGGGTGAAAGGGTAGCACAATGCAGTGAGCGGCATACAGCAGGGTGAGCAGACACTGGCCCTTGGGTCAAACCCAGCTAGCTGGTCTTTGTGAATAAAGTTTTATTGGCACACGGCCATGCCCATTGGTTTATATACCATCTGTGGACCATTTTCTCAACAAGGCAGAGTTGAGCAGTAGTGACAGGAACTGTGTGACCTGCAAAATCTTAAACATTTACTGCCTGGGCATTTCCAGAAGAAGCTTATCGATATTAAGGATGCTAGCATGTAGACTGAGAGGCACCCAGGGACCTCCAAACCTTGACACTTTAAAGGAATTCTGCTATCTGCCTCATAAAAACAAACCATCCGCTTAGTGTGTAAGGTCTTAATAGAATAACTGAACATAGAGAGAGAAGAGAAGGGGCATAGTTTCCCAATGAAACACCCACAGTCACCCATCCCCTCATGGGTAAATACCCAGCCAAACAGGGTTGAACCAAAGCAGGATTGCTGAGGTCCAAAACCTTGTTCAGGGAAGGCAGAGGACTTGGCAATCTGTACCTAGTGTCCTGATAAAAGAATTCCAGGGACTCTGGAAGGAAGGTGAGGTAAATGAACCTGTAGCGAGTGGCAATCTAGGGCAACTTCACATTAGTTCAACTCTATTTCTCATAAAAATTTGGTGCCATATAACAAGGGAGATAGCGAGACACAGAGAGGTCACACTAAGTTACACAGAGCCAAGCTGCACAAGCCCAGCTCTGCCTGCTTCAAAGCTGAAGTCCATTGTTCTGTGCAGTTGAAGAAGCTGTTGGTATTTTACTTAGAAAAAGAATTAGAGCTGAGACAGGAGCCTCTCCAAATACTTCAGGGTTTCCATGTACAAAAGGGCCCTGATTTTCCGTAGTCTTGGAGGACAAAGCCAAGATCATGGATCTGTACCTTTTCTGATTGCACATTGCTGAAAATTAAGAATTCAAGGATACAGGGTGATTTTCAATATGAATTATGCATACTACAACAACAACAAAAGCACACAAACAAAACAAAGGCTCTGAAGTTCAAAAGGCTTAAGTCTATTCTAAGCTAAGCCAATATGAAGAAAATAATATTCTATGTGGGCAGAGTTTGGTGAGTTATGAAAATTTCCATATATAGGATTTTCCAAATCACTTAATTTTTCCCCAAAATCATTTCAGATGACCAATGTTAACAATACTGTGCTCTGCACTTATAAATTGCTGAGAGGATAGATCTCAAATTTTCTCACCCCCCCACACACATACACACGCACACTATGTATATATATATATATATATATATATATATATATATAGAGAGAGAGAGAGAGAGAGAGAGAGGTGATGAAGATGTTAATTAGCTTGATTGTGGTGATCAGCTCACACGATGTATATGTATGTCAAAATATCAAGTTGTATATCATAAATATATACAATGTTATATCAGTGATGCCTCAGTAAAGCTGTTATAATAATTTATGATGCAAATGTATAATAATAGACATTTAAAATAAAAATGTAAATGCCACATAAAAATAATAAAAATTTCATAGAATATAAAAACAATCACATGAGGCAGATAAAACACATGTCATATCCTTCCATTTTGCAAAGAAGGAAAGAAAATCAAGACCTAGGAAAGTAAGGCTGATCTCTGAGATATACAAAGAACACATACAATGCAACAAATAGAAAACAAATAACCCAATCAAAAAATGGATAGAAAAGCTAGTCAATTCTCAAAAGAAGACAAAAAAGTGGCTGACAGGCACATGAAAAAAAAAGTTCATCATTGCTTATTACCTTCTCCAGCCCCTCTGGAAAGCAGTATGAATGTTTTTCAAAAAATTAAAAATGGATCTACCATATGACGCACCCATTCCACTCCTAAACAATCTGCCCAAATAACACAAAAACATTAATTTGAAGGGACACCTGCACTTTTATAATGATTACAGAACTATTTACAATAGCCAAACCACAGAAACAACTTCAGTGCTCAAAACACATGACTGGATTAAGAAGATGTGGTACCTACACAATGGAATACTACTCAGCCATCAAGAAGATAAACTCATGTCATTTACAGCAACATGGATGCAGCTGGAAGGGATTATGCTAGGTGAAATAAGTCAGAAGGAAAAAAGACAAATACCAAATGGTATCACTTCTATGTGGGATACAGAGAAACCAGACAAAGGGTTGGATAAAGTCAAACTCAGAAATTAGCTCTTGAAAGCAGATGAATGAACTGAGACACTCAGAAGGGGAGGGAAGAAGAGCGGCAAGCTCGAAGTAGGGATGGAGCACAGTGGCCTGCGGTGGTGGACTATGGGTGCTTCGATGGTGGGTGTGCTATCGTAACGACTCCAGAAGCGGGTGGGGAATCCTGGCTTCAAAATACAAACAACAAGGTAAACTAATGCTACCTCGATTAAAAAAAATAATAACAACAAAAAACAGCGCGTGTGGTCGCCAAAGTCACACAGCTAGCCGGCTATAATCAGAGCTCTGACTTTTACCTAGGCTATCTGAGACAAGAATGATGAATCTCAGGGCCTCAGCAGAACAAATTTAAACCATTCAGTATTTGTGAAGATGAGCAAGGAAAATTACTCTGATCCTAGCAGCTAGAGCCCAAATCTTGCAGGGAAAAAATAAAGAAGCATTTTCCATCCTGGGGGACCTGAGCAGCCCAAGTCTGGCAAAACCTCTCTTATATTCTTTACAGCTACAGCTTTTGCAGCCCACAGAGCAACCCAGGTGGGGGCGCTGGAAGCCCCTGGGCGGTGGGTCTCATCAGTGGGCAGGGGCATCTGAACAAGATGAGTGCAAGATAAGGACCAGTCAGCAGCAACCTGCGTGGCATCTAGAAATGGATACAGGAGAGGAAGGGGCGTCTTTCCCTGCTGTATTTATTGTACCTACTTTGCAAAAGTGTGGGCTAGTAGTTATTAAGGAGCTCTGGTGTCCTAGATTCAAATTCCCTTACTAGTTGGGTAAACTTTTAAGCAAGTGACAATCTCTATCCTCAAGTTTGTCACCTGCAAAAGTGGGAGACTAATTATTCCTACTTCTTAGGTTGCTATATGGACCAAGCAAGCAAATGCATGTGAAATGTGTGTGCAAGTGCCTGCTGTAGGGTCAGTAACAACATGTGTCACTATCAGCACCAGTACCACCACCACCACCACCACCACCCTTACCACCAGTCCCACTAGCACCACCATCACCATGACTACCACTACCATCACCACCACACAGCAGCACAGGGCTACACCGTCACACAGTGTAAGAGAAAGTCTATCTCTGGGGCTGCTCCCAGTCTGACTCTACTCACTATTTGACCCTAGTTAAGCCACATAAGCCCTCTGAGCTTTAGTTTTCTCTCCTGTCAAATTGAAATAATAAGTCCTCTAATATCTGTCTAGTGGGATCATAGGAAGCATAGGAAGATTAAGTAAGATAACAGATACAAAAGATCTTTGTAAATAGTCAAGTGGTATTCACAAATGAAGCAAGGTCATTATCATTATCACTATTATTAGTCCTGAATGATGGAAGTTTTATTGTACTGGGTAAGGAACATCATCTGCAGAACCATTCTGCTTATTTTTATTCAGGTTTTACACAGGACAATTTTTTTTTTTTTTGGTCCTTTGTTTCATGATCTGAGTACTTGCTTTCAAGCAACCAATTCTACACTGTGTGTCCAAAACGGGTTTGGGATGAGAGCTATCTTCTATTTCTTTTTCAGGCCTACAGTATCCCATGAAGAGTATCTCTTTCTGTGACACCAGAATGCTACTTGGGGCAGGTGTTACCCTCATTTTTTAGTCCAGAAAAAGCTGCTCCAGGCCCCAGGCAGAGACAGCCCCCCACCCCGCTTCTCCTCCCTCTTCCCTGCCCCCATAATAAGGCAGAAGGCAGAGCAGATGAGGGGCTGGTTCCACATGGTGGGAGACCTCATCATGTGACTCTGGGCATTCACCTTTAAAATGTTCCACTCAGGCCTTCCCGGTGGCGCAGCGGTTGAGCGCTGGGTTGCGAAGCTGCCCGCAGCCTCTGCAGCACTGGTTCGATCCCCAGCTGCTCCCCGACCACTGGGTGAGGGTCCCACATGGCGCGCAGACCTCTCCTGCCGCCCGCTGCTCCCCTCAGCAGTGTACTTCGGTCCTTCTGCCTGCTCTGCTCTCCCCTCTGGCTCTGGTGAATTCTCTCACCCTCCCATGCTTCTGACTGTACTCAGTGCTTGTATAAACAAACAAACAAATAAATAAATCTTTAAAAAAAAAATGTTCCACTCAACAAGATAGTAACTAACACACATCTTGACTGAAGACTACAGTCTCTACCTAGAAGTTCCCAAAGAAATGGCATGCTCTCAAAGGCTACACACTCTTGTAAGTGTTCTCAAAAGTGCACATTGTACAGATTCAATTCAGGATATTTCTCCCTCTGTTCTGAGGCTACTGTTATGGCCATCTCTGAAATCAGTCCAAATTTAGAAATGTCTCTATTGATAAAGATGTGCAAAAGATGTGCACAGCCTGGTGGGGGTTCTGCGGGGGGGTAATTCCAACCAGGTTAAAAGAAATTGCTTGAGGTCATTCTAAACAACACCTGGAAATGTCTTCCACTTCCAGGTAGTGTCCTGGCTCCTCCCAACTTTGAGGACCCAGGGGCTTCCACACTGAGGTTTGTCAGGAGTTGATTATTCCTGCTCATGATCACTCAGACTGCCCATGCTGACCATAGGTCACTGACGTGGCAATGGCAGAAGCATGTGTAAGGGGGAAATTTTATTTTATTTTTTAATTAATATTTTATTTTATATAATTCTTACATCATTTTTCATTTTTGCACAATGTATGCATTTTCATTTAGGTTATAGTCCCCATACAATTGCACCCCCCCTTATTTTGACTCTCGTCCTTCCTCTCCCCTTCCCTACCCCCCCCACCCCATAGTGTCTCTGGTTTATAGTTGCTTGTTGATTTTGATTTTCACTTTGTATTAGTCTTTTTCCTGGTCCCTTATTTAGGTTTTCTAGATTCCTGCTATGAGTGAGACCATCCGGTATTTTTCTTTTTCTTTCTGACTTATTTTGCTGAGCATGATCTAAGGGGGAAATTTCAAATGGCTAAGTGACCACTGACACATCATAATCACAAAGTGCTGTCCATGGTACAGCAGGTATTACATCACTTCCAGAAACAATACTTTATACCAATTCTCCCACTCCTCCAAAAGAAAAAGGGGAGAAATAAGTGTAATTGATACCATTTTTTGGGGGGGTCAAATGAATACTTTGGGTTGATAACCCTGAAAATACCTTGTTCACTGCTACACCCACTGTCAGAGTCCAATGTATTCAAGTGTGGACAGGTGTTTATAGGTAAATAAGCATGGTAAGGCATAGACAACACTCAATTCCTGGAATACCAAAATAGCTCCTCCATCACTATGCATTAGATGAACTGAGAGATGGAAATAGACTAAATGGAATGGAAATGTTTCCACTTTGAACTGTTAACACTGTAATTACCATGTTCAGAGTCCAATTCACCATGATCTGGGGCTACCCCCAGCAATAGCAGTCTCACAGCACTCCCACCCCAAAATATGGCCTCTGGGCTTGTGCTTAATCAGGGCTAGAAGAAGAATCCTCTAAATATCTTGGAATTTGTAGCTCTACATCCATTTAGCAAACTACTACCCTCTCTCTCCCCAAACACAGGGTTGACAATTTTAGGAAATTAAAGGATAAATATTTTAAAAATGACCTTTAGCTAAGTGCAGGCTGCATAAATGCCAGTATTACATTGTTGCTCAGAAGTCTGCAGAGACATTGCCATGGCCAGTCTGGGAGGTTGAGACCTCTCTTGGGGAGATCTCAGCCTATGGGAAGGGGCTATGATAAGAGCTGGGGGCTCTCAGGACAGGGAGCAGAGCAGAAAGCTCTGTCCATCACCCAAGGGCCCAGAGGAAGATGCTCGCACCACCCTGTGGGGAAGGCTGCACTGTCCCACAGAAGCTTGCAAGAGCACAGGCTACGGATGCACCTGTGAGAAACTGCTCTCAAAATACTGACGTGGCTGAAGCACAGGTTCTTGTCCTTCCTTCCTTCTTCTCTCCACTGCCCTCCCTTACCTCCCTGCCGGCCCTTCCTCCTTCCCGCCCTCTCCCCCCTCCCCCATTTCTTCCTTCCCTTTCCTATTTTCCATCCTAACTTTCTCTCTCCCTCCTTCCTTCCTTCTATTCAACAAACACTAAGTGAACACTCACTATGCGCTAGGCACTGCCTAGATTCTGATGATCACGTAGCAAAAATGAAAAGACTAAACCCTTTAACTTTCATTGAACTTTTATGTATTTTTGCAGGTTGGAATTTTTTTTTTAATAACAACAAGCTATATGTTTTTTTTTTGACATGTCAAATATAGGTTTTATTAGAAGTGGCTATGGGGCCTCCCTGGTGGCGCAAGGGGTTAAGATGCAACCTGTGAAGCTGTCCGCAGCCACTGCAGCATGAGTTGGCTTCCCAGTTAGGGAGCTACCCACATGGTGCAGCAGACCTCTCCTGACTCACCCGCTGCTCCCCTCAGCAGTGTACTTTGGTCTGCCTGTTCTGTTCCCCACTCTGTCTCTGGTGAATCTCCTCTCCGCTCACATCTCTGGTCTGCATACCAGTTCTTGTATGCATAAATAAATGTGACAAAACTCTATAAGACAATCTAGGAAATAAGAATATTAACTGACCAGCTGATGCTTTTAAGGATTCATTGGCAATTTGTCACCAATAATCATGGTGTTTTTGTTTTTGCATTTTTATTAATTTTTTATAGCCCTGGAATGAATTTTTTAATCTTTTTTTATTTTAACATTTATCATGATTTTAATTTTTTTAAACAATATTTGCTCCTGGAGTGAATTATTTATAGATGAAATAATAGGATACGTAGGGTTTTGACCCAAAGCAATCCAGTGGCCTGGTATTACTAGTTGTTGAAGCTGGGTGGTGAGTACATTGGGGATAATTACACTAGCTTCTAGGTTTGCATAAGTTTGAGTATTTACAAAATAAAAACGAAGCAAAACAAAAATTTGAAATATCATGCAAAAATAAATGGAACAAGTCTAGTGGGAAGGGCTGGGGGCCTGGGTGCTGCAGTTGGGGGAAGTAGGCTCAGTACCTAAGATAAGGAAGAGACGACAGATCAGACTAAACACCTTGACCTCCCTTTCTTTCCTTATTTAAATAAAAATGATCAGCACCATCAAATTTTCTTCAAGTACAAAAAGCTTCACTTTTCTATTCAAATTTTTCCCCACAGATCCACAGCCTCTTCTTCACTCTGGGTCCCCACAGTAGTTTTTGCAGTTCCATGATGGCATTTATTCGGCCACAGTCTCACCCATGTCTGAATCTGACTTCTGTTCGCTCTCGGAGGCAGACTCTCCAGCTTGTCCCTCTGGAACCCCCAGTGCCTCACACAGGGCAGGGCATGTAGTGAATGCTTTGTTAAAGTGATTTCCAAAAACTGGTGCAAATCCTCAGTTTTAAAACATCTCCTGTAAATTCTAGTAATTTATGCCATAAGTCGGAAAGAAAGGATACAGAAGAGAAATGTGAGGCATGTTGGCCTTGCTCTCCAGTTCAGATCAGAATGTGGATTCTCTTTTTTTTTTTTTTTAATTATTTATTTATTGATACAAGCACTGGGTACAGTCAGAAGCGCGGGAGGGTGAGAGAATTCACCAGAGCCAGAGTGGGGAGCAGAGCAGGCAGAAGGACCGAAGGACACTGCTGAGGGGAGCAGCGGGTGGCAGGAGAGGTCTGCGCGCCATGTGGGACCCTCCTTTGGTGGCCGGGGAGCAGCTGGGGATCAAACCGGCGCTGCAGAGGCGGCGGGCAGCTTTGCAACCCAGCGCTCAACCGCTGCACCACCGGGGAGGCCCAGAATGTGGATTCTAAGCACACAAAGAGTAGGAATTTGTCTTTGGCCAGGTTTGCTATCTGTGGAATTATGGAGGAGCCTGGAGAACTGAGCCTCGTCATCAATCTAGTCCCCAAACCAAGGAAATGAAGTAAGGCTGCTGACTGGGCTCTCATGCCAGGAGAAGTTCTTCCACTACAAAAGCAAAGCCCAATACAGTAGCCAACAGAATACCTCTGGTTTGGGATTTGAGTGGCTGGATGCACTGTCAGATTTTTAGCCATGAAGGCCCCATTCTCTTGAGACTTTAAGGCTAAATATCATAAATAAACAGGCTATAAATGAGACCTTTTTATTTGCTCTGAGAAAGCATCTCAAAGCGAGGAAGGGCATTTCTTAAATTTAACCCGCTCATACCTGGGTTGCAGAATGTATTTTAGACTCACAAATCCATGCACTCCAACATAAACTAAAATCTGTCCCCAGGTGTTCTCTTCTTCCTGTAAGCTTTTCCATGCCAGGGAGCAACAACAATATTTTAAAAATGACCTTTAGGGTGGTAGCCCTTGCCAGGCCTGCCCTGCCCGGTACCTTTAGCCTTGGGATGTAGCCAACTCAGTACCACGCCTGCCAGTCTGATGGCATTGCAGAGCAGCCTGTGGCTGTGCTCTAGGATGCTCAGCAAAGGTCACACAAGCTGTGACTATGTGGCAAGATGGCATTGGGGGTTGATGCCAGAACCCAGGTGTCAGATCCAGATGATTTCCAGATGTTTAAGGCAATTGGGCTGCACTTTCGAAAGAACACGGGTGAAGGTGTACGATCCAAGAGGCACAGCATCAGTACCTCCCTGGGAGGAAAGTGGGGAAGGTCTAGAAGTTGAACTCAACCACCAGACTCTGGTACCTTTAGCTGAAAAGGGATCTTGCATCTATTTCAGTAAAATGTAAATTGTATCAAATGTATATGTTGAGAATGCTTGTTTTCACCCAGTCTCAAAGCCAGTACTTTGCCAGGTGAGCTCTCATGCCCACCACAAGGTCAGAGCGATATCTGTGAAATAGGAACCAAACTGTGCCATCGTCAGTTTCAAATCCTTCAAAACAGCATCCACTGAGCTATTTTCTCTGGGTTGCAGCACTCATGTTCCCCCTTGAGAACTTAGGCTCAGCAGGTAATGGTTCCCTGGTGCTGCCACTTTCTGGGCACTTCCCCATAGCCTGACAGGTGCCTGGCCTTGTCCACACTGCAATGAGTGGTCCATTCATGAAGTTCTCTTTGGCTGCCCCCCTTTTTTTTAAGTTGACACTTTTTATTAAAAAGCACTTTGATTTTTTTATTTAATCTTTTATTTTATTTTTTATTTAAATTTTATTTTTATATTCCCCATACAATTAAAACCCCCTTATTTTGGCCGCCCCTTTTAAATATGCTGTCTAATTCCTCTGTGATATGACTGCCAAGAATAGAAGCCTTTAAAAAACAAAAATAAAGAAGAGGTAGTTGGTCTTCCAGATATCAAGTTATGTTACTTAAACAGCATGGTGTGGATGGGAAGGTAAAAGCATGTGCCCACAGAGAAGAAACGGGGGCTTTGCTATGGTGGGATCTGATAAATGCTGGGAGTGACAAATCAAATCAAATGAATGGACCATCAATAAATGCGGTCATGGCAACTGATTAGCCAAGTAAGACCTGTCCCATATACACAGGATATAAACCTCTTCACAAGTCAAGTGCAGTAACTAGGCACCAGGGTTCCTCAGCACTTAGCACACAGGCAAAGATGCAAAGACTCACAGAAGGTGGAGCAAAAACACATGTATATCGAGAGATCTTCTAGACCAGGTGTCTGCATGCAGTTAGGAAGAAGGGTTATTCCCATTCAAAAGAGGAAGAAACCATGACCCAGACTGAATAGGTTTTACCTAATAAGTAGCAGAGGGGCCACGTCAGTGGGACCTGGTCCCACACGTCTTTGAACTTGAAGGCAAGGTCTGTAACTGCTGAGTTTTTACCATTTCCCTGCTGTTCCAGCTTCAGGTGCAGAGACTTGAACACAATGAGTGCAGACAGCTGCTGCATGTCAGCAGAGGGGGGAATAATACCTGTTCATCAGGGAGCAGATTCTGCAAAGTGCACCATCTAATAGGCACCATAAACACGTAAATAGGATGCTCTAATCAGCAGGAAGGCATAAACTGCAATCTATCCCTCACGGACCCAAAATATAATGGAGCAAAATTGAAGGTTTTACGATGCACAAAGCACTTTACTTGGGAGTCTGATGTTTTTCCAGGCTAGGTGTTCATATCCAGAACAAGTTCTCACACTGACATCCAATCCTCGGAACAATGGGCACCAAACAAAGAAATGTCTGGGCCAGCCCTTCCATATGTGTAGTCCATGGGAGAGAGTAGGGCGCAGGAGTGAAGAGCACAGATCTAGAAGCCAGGCAGATGGAAGTTCATGTCCCGCTCTGATATTTCATAACTCTGTGGCACTGGATAAATCGCTTAATCTCTCTAAGCCTGCTCTCTCACCGATAAGAGGATACTTACATTCATAGGAATGTTGGGGTAGCAAATGAAATAATGGAGGTAAAATAAAGCAGAGTTGTCAAGCTACAACCATCAGTAGCAGGCTCTCTTGTGCCAATGAACATTCCCAGGGAGAGTTCAAAAATGTCAGCAACGACAACACTGCTGAATTGGGCATTTTGCCACTCAGGACTACTACCCTGGCATGTTTTGTTGCCTCTGCACTTTTTTTTTTCTTCCTTTAAGTCAAATTAATTGACAATAAAATTCCAGTTCCTTCTGTATGGTGACAAGATAAGTACACTTCCTTTTGGCCATAATGAGCTGGAGTTGAACGGTGGTTGTGCTCTTTATAAAAGCCACTGGGCAGTCTCCACTGCCATAATCCCCACCCAGCCCACTTGCACCTGATCTCTGTAGATATACTGAGTCTGGAACTCATCCTGATCTGAAGTTTTCTTCCCAAAACTGAATGTGAAAAATGTGAATTGGGGAAATATAAAATTTTAATCAGAAAACAATGTGTGTTGTGAGGACCATGGATTTGGGGATGGCCGGAGCTTGACTGTGGCTCTGACAAATCCCAGCTTCATGGCCCAACTTAGCTTTGAAACTAGGTTGTCTTTGAAACTTTCCCCGAAATTCACATTTATGAATCTGCAACATGGGGACCAGACATTTCTCTCCCTGTGTTGATATGGGAATGAGATGAGACAATGGGTCTAAAATGTCTGGCACATAGCAGACTCTCAGGAAGATGTAATTACTGAAATAATTATTTGAGAAAAAATGGAGCTGGGGGACCAAGATTATGAGTAGACATAAGAAATCTCTCCATGTTGTTTAAACAAGTAATACTAGATAGCACATCCTTATAAAAAGGCAATTTTATGATATCTTATTTTTCACTTTCACACTTTCATAATACCAGGCTGATATTGAGAAACACCTCATGATCTTCATTGTTTCCAAGAGATCTTTGTGGCTTAGTTTGCTCAGTTGCAAATAATACATAGGTCGAGGAATTATTGTCTGAGTATGGGCCTTCATCTTTTTTTTTTTAAGGATTTATTTATGCATACAAGAACTGGGATATAGCCAGAGGTGCAGAGCTTGGGGCAGGGGGTGCAGTGAGATGATTCACCAGAGACAGAGTGGGGGGCAGAACAGGCATATCTACTGAACTTTACTGCTGAGGGGAGATCAGGCAAGACAGAGAGGCCTGCGGCGCCATGTGGGTAGCTCCCTGGGCGGGGATTGAACTCCTGCTGCAGTGGCTGCTGATAGCTTCATAGTGCTGAGACTGAACCCCTTGCACCACCAGGGAGGCCCAAGTGTGAGCCTTCATCTTAATGATTGGGAGCCCTTGGTTCCCACTTCCAAATTCCATTGTGTCCCCAGAGATGAAAGGATATTTTTCTGGTTGGGACTGAATATGTTTAATGGGGGCCCCTTATTTTACCTAAGTAACATAGCAGCAGATGGATTTTTCAAACACCACCTATGAAACAAGGCTATGTAACCTTCGCTGTGGCCATGGAAACCCGAGTCACTAAACACAGGTGTGGTCCTCAACTGCACAGACCAGTCCCTGCGCTGGCTGTAAGTGCTGGTGAAGCCGAGGGTGGGATAGCATGGTCCCTGTGCCCCAGGATCATGTGCACTCGCCAGAGCACATCAGAACCTGGCCACCTTCCTTAAATCCAGCACTCTCTATCTGCCCTGGGATGACAAGGGGCCTTCCTGGGATAACAAGGCCTTGGAAGTGTGGGCCAGTGATTCTTACTAGATTACTTCTAATGCTCCCTTATCAACTCATCAACTGTAATTTTGTCCCAATCTCTCTTACTTTCTGGTTAACTCCATCAAGGGTGACATCGAGATTCATATATATCCATCCAAATACAATCCTCACTTACACAGCAAAGGTATTGTAAAAAATATGAATTTTATTATATCTTTTTCTTTTAACTGATGGACAATGACTGACTACATGCCAACATTATTAATGATGACAAAAGTAATGAGCACTTATTGAACTGCTATTACTAGGCAGGTGCTATACTAGCTCATTCTATGCAGCAAGAACTTCTCCAGGTAAGTATTATAAACCCAGTTTTACAAATAAGGAAACTCAGGTTCAGATTACACAGCTGTAAAGACAGAGGGAGGGTCTAATCTCAGAGCGAGAGGGCCTGGCCCTCCTCCGAGAGACCCTGTCTACTATACTAATTGTCCTAGATTTGCTTTAAAAATCACTATTTGTAATTTACTGCCTGGTAAAGCTCTTTTCTCAAGTGGATTTAATAGGGATACTCAAAATTACTCAGTCAGAGACATTTAGAATACTATAGAGTATTGCTTTTTCTTTAAAATTTAGCTGTTTTTAAGAGGAAAACAAAAACCTTTGGGAGACATGTTTCAAAATCTTCCTAATGAGGTATTTAGCTGATAATCCACAATGGCTTTGATTGTGGGATAAATATGGGATTGCCACTCAGACTTTTGGGAAAATATATGTAATTATAAAGATTTAGCAAAGTATGAATAACAAATTGTTTTTCAACTCCTGGCACGGAAAATTGCAGCATCAAGAGGCTTAGGGCTGGGATGTTAAGCATTATATCTGCCCCTAAATATCCATTAGACTTTAAGTAAGTACCTCTCTGTTGTGACAACTTTCTTCCTGAAGATTTGGGACAAGGTGTTCACATGGTCTTGGATGAAGCTAAAAGCCGGCTATTGGCCTTTCCTGCCTCTTAGGCTCATCACAAACTCACAGCTGCCAGAAGCAATTATATTGTAAATGATTTCAGGTTCGTGTTATTGGGAGGATTTTGAAATCATGAGATTTTAAAGCAAACAAGACTCTTGGTGTTTAAAATCTGCCAGATGGGCGGAAACTTCCAGAGGTGATGAATATCTGTATGGCATAAATAGGGATGACGGTTTCACGGATTTATAGTTATATCCAAACACAAGCCAGTCATATGCATTAAATATCTACAGCTTTCTGTATGTCAATCATTTTAATAAAGTGGTTAAAAATATTTTCATTGACTAATTACTTAATGTGTATAAAGTACCAAATATCCTTCA
This sequence comes from Talpa europaea, assembly GCF_964194135.1. Taxonomy (NCBI): domain Eukaryota; kingdom Metazoa; phylum Chordata; class Mammalia; order Eulipotyphla; family Talpidae; genus Talpa; species Talpa europaea. Next base: position 50,631,398 of record NC_140073.1, read on the forward strand.
AGACCACTTCTCTGTCCTAAAGAAGATTTTGTTTGCAGGATATTTATGATTGTTTTACTTCTTCCCTGTGGCTGACACAAAAACTGACCCAAACTGTTTCCCTGAAAACATATTCTAGGCTGTTAAAAATAATACTGTCAGAAAATTCAAATGTTTGAGTGAGACTGAGTCCTGTTGTCCACGATCCAGGCCTCTCCAAGTTCTCCAACCTACACCAGAAACAATTTTGCCATGCTCTGTGACAGGTGGTGAGAACTCAAGGATGAACAGGGCAGCCACAACTTATAGCCCAGTGGGGAGACACACATTATCAACCAACCATGGGGCTAACAACTCATCCACCACAATAACAACACACACAGAGAAGTAGGAGGCGCTAAGAAAGCATAAGAACAAGAGCAGCTCCTCCAGATCAGGATGGTTTGGGAAGGTCTGTGGAGGAAGTGACCAGGTAAGTGTAAGAGTGTGAGAATGCTCAGTGGGGGTGGCGGAGAAGACTGTGGTGGGGATAAGGTTGGTGAGGCAACAAGAGCTGGATCATGGAAGATTTGAAAATGTGTTAAGGAATTTGAACTTATTTTAAGATGGATGAGAATAACTGATGGACACCAAACAGGGAGTCCATTGTCAAAGGTCAGCCAGGCAGTTGAGTGGACAAAGGTCAGCAAGGCTGTTGAGTGGACAATGTCACAGTCATGTCGCATGACCTGTTTAAGAGAGGCATTATGTGTCTACCTTCCCAACTCCATGTTCTGTAACATCATGGTGGTTGCATGAAATCAGCCTTGATGGGAATATTTACACCACAGGAAGTAGCAAGCACTACAAATCTGAGTTGCCCCTCCCTCTCTGCTTCAGAGAGCCAGTTGTTAAATATTTACCAGGGGACCAGAGGAAGAACAGGACAAGGCTAGTGATGCGAACAGTTATCTAGGCATGAGAGGACTGTGGCTGGCACCAGGGGGATGGCAGCGCGGATGAAGAGAGGGAGGTGATGAGTATGTCGATTGTATACAATGACAAGGAGAGAATGAGGCCTATGTGGCAAATATTTCCTCAGCATCCCCTCCAGGCTGAGGGCTCATCGCGAAGGGTATTCTGCATGTCCTCGAAAAGAGCAACACTGGGACAGAATGATTTTAGTTCATGGTAGGACATGGCAACTTCCAGAGTGGATTACATTCTGTCAGTTACATCCAGGGAGTGATAATGGCAACTGGAGTCCCAGCAGCTACACTACTTACTGGGTGTGATGGGCACAGCACATTGTTTAATCCCCACTGTTACTCACTGTAGCTGTTGTAGTCATGTCTGGAGTTGGTGTGCCCTGAGTAAGAGAGCCATTTTGTGTCTACCTTCCTAACTCCATGTTCTGTAACATATGGTTGTTGCATGAAAGCAGCCTTACCATTCCTGTTTTATAGATCAGAGTATCAAGGTTTACAAAGGCTAACTCTCCCCAAGTAATTATTGGTGTTGGGAGCACCCAGTGTCAGGCACCATTTCCTATCCTGCTCTGAAGGATGGAAAGGGTTGGGACATAGGGAGATGCAGGCAGAGGAGACAGTGTGAGCAAAGAAGATGAGAAACAGGACTCCCAGGGCAGCTGAGTGCTTCTAGTCTGTGTAACAACTCCACAACTCTGCATAAAAATAGCCATAGACAAGACAGAAGCTGATAAGCAGAGCTGTGCTCCAATAGAACTTTTTTTTTTTTTAAGATTTATTTATTTATACAAGAACTGGGGCACAGGCCAGATGCACTGGAAGGTAAGAGGATTCACCAGAGACAGAGCGGGGAGCAGAACAGGCAGACTGATGAAGCACCCTGCTGAGGGGAGCAGCAGGCAAGACAGGAGAGGTCTGCTTTGGCATGTGGGATTCTCGCCAGCTGGCCGGGATCAAACCTGCACTGCAGAGGCTGCGGACAGCCTCACAGAGCAGCACTCAACCACCTGCGCCACCAGGAAGGCCCTCCAATAGAACTTTATGGATAGATTCTAGAATTTGAATTTCATATAATTTTCACAAGTCACAAATATTATTCTTTCCTTGATTCTTCCTAACCATTTAAAATATAAAAACTAATCTTAGTGCAGGGGCCACATAAAAATAGGTGGTGGGGTCAGATTTGGCCCTTGAGCTGTAATTTGTAATCCTTGCCTAGCCTGGAGTGCTGCCTAAGAAAAATAAAACACAAGCTGTATCAGGAAACTAAACTTTTCTAGTAGTTACATCTAAAAATAAATTTTAAAAAAAAGTGAAATTAATTTTAATAAACTATCTTTTTAAACTGAATATACCTAAAATTTTATTATTTAAAATATGCATTCACTGTGGGCCTCCCTTGGTGGCACAGGAGGTTGAGCGCCACACTGTGAAGCTGTCTGCAGCCTCTGCAGGTTTGATTCCCAGCCAGCCAGCGAGGATCCTACATGGCACAGCAGACCTCTCCTGTCTTGCCCGCTGCTCCCCTCAGCTCTGTATTTTGTCAGCATGCCTGTTCTCTTCCCCGCTCTGTCTCTAGTGAATCCTCTCAACCTCCCGCGCATCTGGCCTATACCCTGGTTCTTGTATAAATAAGAAAATCTTTAAAAAAAAAAATATGCAATCACTGTGAGAATTTTCATTGCGATATAAATAATACATCTTCAAAACAAAAAGGGTGCTTCATCTTTGAAACCTACTGTGTATTTTATGCTTACAGAACACCTCAGTTTGGACAAGCCACACTGCCAATGCTTACAGGCCACAGAAAGTTAGTGGCTGTCATTAGGAAGGTAGTGGCTGTCATCTTAGCACAGACCTTAGCATAGGTCTTTAAACTCCTTGCTCGTTCAGTCTTTAAAAAATCCTGTGCAACAGGTGCAAAACATACCCATTTTACAGACCAGGCTTTTCCTACCAGACCTCCCCACAACTGTTCCACCCCTTATTAGCTGCCAGAAGGATCCCTGCTGGAGACTCAGGACAGCACGGTGGAGTGCAGAGCTTTGCAGTCACTGCCCAGGGCACTGCTTAGGAGCTGCCTGCCCAAGGTCACCTTCCTGAGGAGGCTCAGGCTGCCCAGGCTGAGGGTTCCCACTGCTCCTCAGGGTAACCTCCCCCCTGCATAGGGGAGCTGTGTGCAGGAGCATATTTCTTATGCAACTCAACCACAGAGTTGGAGGGGAGGTGTTTGTGGGAGGTGGGGGTGTAGAGAGAGAGAGAGCCAGTATACAGTCACCGGATTGAGGGGGCTCCCTGGAGTGATGTGATAGGAAGTGTAAACCCCTCTTTCAAGTTTGTTGTGGTGTGACCATCTCTCTTCTTCAAGGACAGCTTAAGGTTGTTTTATGGATAACATAAGCTACAGGCAATTTTTACCTCTGGCCCTGCTATTAGATGTTAATCCCACCCCTAGGACTCCACTGAAATGTGGCCGATGGCCAACTTCCTTGCCTCCCCCACATTCACCGGATGCTGCTGAGGACAAGGAATGTTTCTTTCCCCTGCCCCCTCCCCACTTCTAGGTCCAGTAAGGTAGCCAGCAACTGAAATATATCTAAACACAAGGGGGAAATCATCTGATGGTAAATGGGTCATAGATGAATGAATGACACAGTTGCTACAGAAAGCCTCGATTATTCATTCCACAGCTCTATCAGAGGGCACAGGGTCACAGAGCAGTCAGCACTAGACAGAGCTCTCCTTTGAGACTTAGCAACATTTTTTTTCTCCTTTGGATCACAAAATAATTAGATAGGTGCAATATGCGAAGCTTGGGGGAAAGAAGGTACTCCAACATATGAAAATAAAGCTTTGGAATTATTTAAACCGGGGTCACATTCAGATCCTAATTCAATCAGATCGGATAACCTTAGCGGGTCTGTCCTTGAGACTTGGCCTCCAGCTCCTGAGGAATTGAGGTCCAACTAGCTTGGCAAAATAGGGAGCATCAAATGAACACATCTATGCAAGACCATCTGCAAAGGAATCCCAGCTCAACAAATGGGTTTTTTTTCTCTTTCCTTCTAACCTTAATACATGCATGTCTGCTAGAAGCCCCACGCTCCCATTGGAGGGATTCTTCACAAGCAGCGACTTCAATGAGTCACCCAGCGAGAGGGCACTGGCACAGGATGGTGCTAGATTATTTTTGTTTTCTCTCTCTCCCACCCACCACCTTGTTCTCTGCCTCCTTCTCTCTCCAGGAGAGTCTAAGGAAATGGTTCTTTTAAACATCTATTATTCCTGCCAGGAGTTAATACATATCACACCTTCCTTGATATACATCTGTTATTGATTAGGTACAATGGAAGAACTGCCATCATTATGTCAATAGCTACTTGTGAAAAAATATATATCTATATAATTATTTATTTGCTTATAATTTTCTTGGCTATATGAATTGGGGCTTTGGAAGTAACTTATTTATGCTAATTTAATGTGTCAATGGCCTGCTGAAATCACCTAAAAGTGGAGCAATTTTAGCCTCATTTTGATCCAAATTCTTCAAAGAAAAGAAAAAGGAGACAGAACAAATGAGACATTCAGATGGCCTGCTTTGACTGAAAAAAAAAAAATCCAACCTATAACTTCTTCCTTGAAGCCTTCAGAAAGCAACAATTTGGATGGTTATTGATCTTTCCCTTTTTTGGGGGGTGGGGATGTCTTTTATTTCTTGGTCTCAAAAATTTCAAACCTTCTTTGTGTCAGATTAATAGCAATAATAACATAGTCCTTTGCTATAACTAGATCTGACTAAAGTAGTTAGGGGCTGCTGCTTTTTTGCTCAAAAGAGATTGGTGTGGAGAGAGGAAAAATCCTACAATTTCTAGCATCCTATGTGCCTTAGGGGGAGAGAGGAGGTGGCACAAGGCCAGACCCCTTACCCCTACAGGACTAGGGCCTTCCCCAGGACAGGACTGCTGAGTAGCAATCATCTCTGGCCCCCAGCACCAAGCCTCACCCCAGCAGCCAAGCGCAGCCACTGAATGTATGTTGCACCACTGTTCCTTCAACAATCCAGCCTCCAGGAATGGCTTTATAAATGTAATGAAATGAGCCAACAAGTGAAACCATCTAGAAAGTGGCCCAGAGCCACAATTAGTGAGAGCTTGGGCAGATATTTCGACCTCACTGAGCTTCAGTCTCCACCTACCTCCACGAGAGACAGTGAGAATCAAATCCACAGCAATGAGAAACAACAACTGTAGTGCCCCTCTCGGCCAGTATGGACCACATGGTGGGTGGCGATATTATTCATAATAGTATCATCCTCATCAAGGACAGGCTGGCAGGGTGGCATTAAAAGGACAAAGATTTTTAGCGTACGTCGGACCTGCTTTCCAACTTCTATCCTAGTGGTTAAAAGAAGGGGTTTTGGAGCCAATCTGTGTGTGTTTAAACCCCAGTTCTACCATTTACTAATTGAAGACAGGATATGCAACCTTCCCATGCCTCAATATCCTCATCTGAAAGCTATAGATCATAACAGCACCTACCCTACGGATTATGGCGAGGATTAAATCAGCTAATGCATGGCAAGAGCTTAGAATAATGTTTGGCACGTAAATATCAATGCTGTCATCATCACGTCACTGGGAAAGTAAATTAGCCCAATGTCCCCACCTGTAAAATGGAAATGACAACATTTGTCTCACAGAGATGTGAGAAGTCATAAATTCAGGGGCAACAGGTGGCTAGTGCATAGTAAATGTCAGATAAATGTTAGTTTTTTCCCCTCCTTCCTCTCCAACTGCAGTAACAAGCAAGCTTTGTCAAGGGGGCTGCAGCGTCTGTAATGCACACAAGGCCATTTTTGCTGCTTTTGTTTCTTGGCAGAATCTCTTCCATTCTTTTTTTTTTCCCCTTCTTAACAATATCAGGTCCTCCAACAACAAAGGAAGAGGCTGCAGCATAGCCGTGAATGAAATCTATTATTTCTGGGGGACTGGAAACTGTCCCTGAGGTGGCAGGGCCAGGAGTCACTCAAATCCACACCACCAAATTACCAAACCGCCTCAGAGGTTTCCGAGAGAGGCTTAAGAACCTGGGCAAGGGCTTGCAGCACTTAACCGCTGGAGCCTCTTCAATGGCAGCCTCTCACCCCCGAGCTAAGTAGTGGATGAAATCAGCATGCATAATTTCTCATCTTCCCAGGTTCTTTTCAGAGTGATTAACACTGCTTTCCCTCTTTTTCTTTTTCTTTGCATTTTCCCTTCCTGAGGACCAGTGATAGGGTTCAAAGAAGCGGATAGGGACAGAGGTGAGTACTTCAATAGATCAGGTGCTTGGCTTTAAGTGAAACACTCGAAGCACTGCTAGTCAGGGAAGGAAAGACCTTCCTTTCCTTGCGCATTGCCAAATTTAGCAATTTCCCAGCAGGCAGCCCTGGGCAGAGAGAGGGAAAGAACAGGGAGGGGAAACAACCAACCTCTTAAACTTATGTCCACTGTCAGCCATACATTCACACATTCATTCATTCATTCATTCATTCACCCATCCATTCAATAAGCTCTTCCCTCTCTACCATGTTAACCTGGAGTCATCTGTATATTTCAGCCCGTTTTCTTTGAGAACTTTTTTTGGTCCAAGACTGGATCAAATCCCTTCAAGATCTCACCCTCTGCATAGATCTCCTTTGAAGCACTGACCGCAGTGGCAAACACAACATTGATTTATACCTTATTAAGTGAATAGCTGTTAGAACTAGGTTCAAACCCGGGACTATCTGTCTCTAAATCCTGGGATCTTTCCAGCTGGAGCACTCTGAGCTCTGGCTGAGGATTCAGAAGGCTGGTTCTAGCCTTGTGTCTCCAGCCTACAAGCTGTGTGATGTTCCCTTAGCTATTTTCTCACTCTGAGTGGCAGTAAGAGAAAGAGGCCAGAATACCCCAGTACTGGTTGATTTCTAGGATTTGTTGGCATGTTAAACTGACATGTCTAAGGAGTGGCGCCTGGAAGCAGAGTAACAAAGGCCCTTTGATGCTGGCGCCTGGCTCCAGTTCACATTGCACTCTTGCCCTTCCATCCAAATGGACCCACGAAGATGGAAGCCTGGGCCCCACCCGCCATCAAGATGGTACAGCCTGTCTCCTGCCTCTTTTCCCACTGATTTTGAATCTTGCAAGCGCCTCTGTGCCTGACACCAGGGTTCATCAGACTTGGGTGAAAATGTGGGTACAGTCACCCTCATCTCAAGATGTTAGAGCAGCAGAGCTCTTGGAGGCCACCTCTGCTCACTAACTATTGCCTCCATGATGTGAGAGATGAGCACCCCTGAAGTTCAGAAAAATTAAAAACTGGAAAATTTAATTAAAGCCCTCTCTGCCTAATTGCCTTCCTGTTGGCTTATGGGGTTCTCTGAAGGGAAGAAAATAAAACTCTTTACTCTCCATGTCAACCTGGGATTCATAAACTTGAGCCTTTCACTGGCAGGAACATGAGGCTGATGCTCCCTCTTCCTCCAGGAGTTATTAAAGAAAATACAGGAGAATCTCTTTGTGATCTGCAGGTGGAAATGGACTTTTCAACCCCCCCCAAATACATGCATTCTAAAATGAAAAAAATAATGAATTTGATAATCTCACCATGAAAGTTTTTATTTAACAGAATTGAGAGGAATATAGTTTGGAATATAGTTTGGAAGAAGATACTTGTGTAAGAGGAACAAGGGGTTAATATTGAGAATACCCAAGCAACTCTTTGCAGTGAACAAGAAAATGGAAGAAGCTTGAACTGACAAATGGACAAAAAATATGGAAAAGTAATTCAAAGAAGAAAAACCCCAAAGGTCAATGTAGATACTCAGAGTCGAATAAATGAAAACATATTTTCAAAAGTAATAAAATATGTCGTACCCATTAGATTGACAAACATAGAAAGTTCTGCTCCAAATCACAGAGACTTTGAGATGGTAGAGGAAGTGTTGGGGCAGAGCGAGCAGACGGGGGCAGCCCTGGTGGAGAACACTCTGGACGTACTCAGTCAAGTCCTCGTGTGTTCTCGATCCCAGCTGCAGTCCTGGGCAGGTGACCAATTCCCACCCAGGTCTGTTAGGTCATTCAGGAGAACACCCGTGGCCGTGTGGCTCATCGTGACAGGGAATTGGAGACCGCCCTGCTGTCCCTCTCTGGGGGAAGCCATATGTAAAATGGTACTGACTATTGTGCAGCAGTTAGAAACAATGGGCTAAAGTGTATACAAAGCAACAGGGAGGGATCTTAAAACAAAGTATCAAAAGGGAAAAGCAGGGAACAAGGAGGACTACATAGCATCACCCATGTAGACTTACTATATGGGAACACAAGACCTGCTTCAATGGATACACATAAACAAAGGGCTTCCCTTCAAATATATGGGGGAGGGGAATAAGACTGAGGGATGGAGCTAGAAAGGAATCAACAATTCAACCAAAAGCAGGCTTTGTAAGGCCCTATAATGATAATGTTTTATAACAGGAAGAGAATGATTAATTCAACCTTCAGCACCCGAAGTCCAAAAACAGCAACAGCTTTGACACAACTCCCGATGGTGTCCCTTTCGCCACAGAGACACAGACTTCTACAGAGAGAGCTGCAAGGCCTGGCTCCAAGAGGCCAACAGTCCCAGTGGGTTTGCTTCAAAGTAGCTCCTGGGACCCAGGGGGATGTGACAGACCCGGAATCAGAATAGCTGGGTGTCAAATCCCCTCCTGTCATAAGGCAACTGTGGGGCTCAGGCAAGCTACGGTATCTAAGCCTCAGATTCCTCCTTGTGAAATGGGGGTCCTAATCCCATCCTTCTTTGAGTGCCTGAGAGGTTTTGACTGGGTTCCATTGCAGCTCCCGAGCCACGGGTCACTCCCAGTCCATAGTAGGTGCTCAATTAGTGGTAGTTTCTCTTCTGTCTCTTCTACTGTCTTCACTGTCCTTCTAATGTTCACCCCATGCCCCACGACTAGTAAACCCTCCTCTCAATAAAGATGTAAATCCCCTATAACCCCCATTATGGTTAGGCCAGTCACTGTTCTAAGTAGCAAAAATGTGGTAGTCCCCTTTTTGCTCTGTGGTTCAGGAAACCAGCTTGAAGTAGTGAACTCACAGACTTATTTGGGCTTTACAGTTAAACACGTCTGTAGCTCATGACGACAGTACATTTTCCAGATTAAATGCCAAGAAGTCTGTCTGTTTGCTACTGCATCATTTTCTCTCTCAAAGTGGGTCTACATAATGTGGGCAGAACCATAACGCTTGCCAAGTACCTGCTGTCTATAGCAGGTGTGGTTCTGGGCATGGGTGATGTAGCAGTGGACTAATGAGATAACACACTTGCTCTTAGATCCCTGACATTCGAATAGGGTAAGACCATGAATGACAGAAGTACAGCACTGAGGAGTGAGGACTGTTATGAAAAGTCAGGTAGAGAGAGAGAGAGACTAAGAATCATGGGTGATGAGTACTATTTTAAAAATTAGGACTAAACTCTGGGCAGGGTAGCTGGAGATGGGAAGGACGTGGTGACTAGATACCCCAACTGACTTAATTTAGTAGTAAGTCTTGCAGGGGGCAATACAAGCACCTTGACATTTTCTGTCAAGAGTGCATAGATAAAGCTCTACGATTTGCTAAGCACTTTCACACCCATCTTCTAGCCTGATCCAAACAGAAACCCCCAGAGTGAAGCTGGTTTCTATCTTACAGATGCAGGAATAGAGCTCAGAACAGGGTGTTCTGAATCCTCAAGATCACCCAGAAGCTAAGAATCAGTGGCAGGACTTAAACCCTATCCCAGGACCCCTGCTCCAGTGCCCAGGCCATGTAACTTGATTTGCTGATCCATAAAACAAGGCGGGTTTCTCTCCCCTCACCACCAAGAATAAGAGTGCAAGGTTAATGATCACCTTCTGGTTTTGAGCTGCTTTCATGGCACCAGTGCACTGAATACTATGGCCAGGCTTGCATTGGGTTATGTGGCTGGAAGTGCCAAAGTGCCATGGGCTCAGTCTAGGGGTCTGAGGTGTAGAAACTACCACCTTTACCAGCATGGCAGTAACCTTGCTGCCAAGACCAGACCTCAGCAAGCTTTCAACCAGTACTTGCAATTGGATTTGGGTTCTCCTAAGACTCAGAGCCCCTCATGGGTTGCTTAGTGCTTGTTCTAGAAGGAGAAATCCTGCATGGAGTTAGTTTCTTCCCAGTAGCCCAGACCTCTTTGCTCCCCCTCTCCTACAATGTCCCTTCCCTGAGGTGTGTTTTCAGGCAAGCAAGGAAATTGGGTCCTCAATTTATAGTGCTCATTGAGAGAAGGCACAAAGGAAATATGAGCCATTGCCTACAAGGCGATGGTTATTACAGGCAAAGATAAGAAACCTCCTGGCATTGTACACAGCGAATGTGAGCCCATATCCTGAAGCCCTGTAATTCTGAAGAGACTTCGTTTTACTTTCTGAGCTCAGAGGTGCACTTTTGTCCTGATGAATGGGGCAAATAGTCCCTAAATAGCATTTAGAAAGTGTGTGGTGATGCGATATGACTGGAATAGCTGCTGTCATTAACTGAGGAAGAACCCCAAGATGTCAAGGCTAGAACTTGAACTTGGAAATTACCAGACTCTTAGAGAGCCCACACAACAGGGTCCTGCTCTGATTCTGCCTCCCTCATGCCCAGATGAACTTCCTGGACTTTCATTGGGGTCACAAAATGTTTGGTGTAGACGATTGATTTTTGTTATCCCAGTTTACAAAATATGTTTTCAGTGGTGATTTTATTTTTATTTTTCCAATTTGAGTCTTGAAAGATCAATCCAATACTTAACAGATGGACATCCCAGGCCTGGTAATAAAGGCAGGACCCACATGATGGGACTTGGATGCCAGGACCTTTTTCTGTTGCAGTACAATGAAATACAAGAATCTTTAAGAAGAGGGGTTTATGATTATATGTTGAAGGTAGTGGGTAACTGTGGTATGTCAGAACCACAAAAGCCCACTCCAGAGTTCCTACAGTAAATCTGCGTGGGTGTGAGGTAGGGAGACAGGGGCATGCTCTCAGCTGCTAATTATACACATGCGGAACCAGAAATGAATCTTTTGCACAGAGATGATGATGTAAACAGAGCAGATGCAACAGAGTCAGGTATATCTGGTATGAATCCTAGTCTTCAATCAGCAGCTTGTAGGACTTGGGCAAGTCACTGGTCCTCACTAAGACTCAGTTTCCTCAGCTATAAAATGGGAACAAAGTATTTTTTAGGCAGACTACTTAAGTTTATGAAAATATGGGGTCTAGCATAGAGCAGGTACTCAGTAAATGTCAAGTTCCACATTATTCCCCATCCTTATGGCAAATGCACTCACAGCATTATACATCAGGGACACAGATGGAGAGCCTGGGCAGTGTGACTCCAAATGGACTCAGGCAAGGGTCCTGCTCCGACATTCCTGAGGGGAGTCAGCCATGAAGTCAGTCAAGTATATTAATGGAGGTATTTTCAAAACATAGAGGAAAGAGTTAAATATTTAGAAGAGGAAGTTTTTGCCTGTTTTATTCATTGGGGCAGTTTTTTTTTTAATTATGAGAAAATGCATATATAACAAAAGACATTTGAAAAGTATAAGGAAGAGATATTTGTCATTTTCATTCACTGTCATATCTGCGGTGGTTAGAATAGTACATACATAGTAGATGCTCAATAAACACCCAATGGATGGGTGGGTGAATGAATGGATAGATGATTGGGTGGGTAGCTGGATGGTCAGGGAGCATTTTGCAAGGTGAGGTGAGAAGGAAATCAGTTGGCAGACACAGTGAAGGAAAAAGAAGGAAGTAGGGCGAATGTACGAGATTACCAAATGCCTGCACTGTCTCCAGCACTCTACATCACTATCCTTTAAAAAAGTAAAAACCATTTTGTTAAATCTTAAAGGTAAAATATGGTGAGGTGGTTGATTCCTGAAACAGTTGTTTTGTATAAAGTTCCAACTCACCATGTGTTCAAAGTAATCTCCAAGAAACAAATTAAGTTAAAGGCAAAGATACTTATTTCAAATCTCAAGGGCCTGATTTCTAGCAATTACTTTCAATTCCCTGCGTTCCCAAAGAGGGGAAAGCAAATATTCCAGAACATTCGGGGTAGAGAGCTGTTCTAGATGACAGCATGGGGCAGGTGGGAAAAGAGCCACGCAGGCAAGCAAATGGGGCCGGGGGGTGGGAGGGTCTCCAGGAGAGATCAGTGTCCACTCAGTGAGGTGAGAGATGACAATTTCTCTGCATTCGACCCCAAGCTAAGGGTCCTCTGATGATTTACCAAAGGATGAAATGCAGAGAATGATGGGCACTCCTTAAGAACTGAAGTCTTCAAAGATTTCTACTCTTTGACCACAATGGTCTCTCCGACTTACTTCTGATACTGCGGCTGATGCTACAATCACCCTCCAACAGAGATGTCAGCAGCAGGGGCCCAGGTGAACCTCCGTGGGGATAAAAGAGGATACAGAGAGGACATCTATGTCCTTATGTGCTAAAGCCACTTGTCACATAAGTCTCTCTACATAAATTTACATACACCCCCACACCAATGTAGAAACTGAATCTAAGGTGATAAACATTTTATATATAGTCTCCTGCTATTTAAAACCACCCTTTCAAGTGGCTGCCTTTAGCCCATTGAGTAAAGGCAATTACTGGAAAATCCATTTGCTACTGTCAAGAGATTTATTTCATCTGTTTTCAACTTTTCTCTGAGATACACACACACACACACACACACACACACATACTATGTATACTACCTAAAGGTATAACAATCTTATTTTTCTTACCTTGGATCACATCCTTAATGCAAGAGTTCAAAAATGGCAAGAGTCAAGGGTATTGAGCTTTGTCAGCAAGTTTTCTGAAAGGGTTGGGAAATGTGCTTTATAGGAGGACTCCAGCTTTGCCACGGACTCACTCATATAGAAACAATGACTAAAATGTTCCTCTAGGAGTTTAATAGGAAAAATGATGACAGGTTAATTTCTAAAGTAGCTGTAGTATAGAGAAAGGCATAGCACTGAAGTTTTACCAAAGTCTAATGCGCGTGACAAAGGAGGTGCACGCAGCTGAAAGCCGGGGATAATTAGTAAACACACACACTCCATGGGAATTCCGCTCGGCTGCCACGCTGGGCATGCCTTAAGCTCATTCTTCTTTCAAAGACTCTAATGCCACTTTGCCCTTTTTTTCTGGGCATTAGTCCCTGTGGGAATTCCATGAGAAAGGCTGGAAAGGAATGAGAGAGAGAGATTTCAAATATTCCCTTTGTCCAGTCTACAATAAGGATTATTCTAAATCTTTTGTCCGGCACCTATAAGATAGCATGGCAGTTAATGAATAAGTTAATTGGTTAAATCATTCTAGCGGGGACCTCCAATTCATTCCCAGTAAGCCCGTAATGTGTGTATAAAAGATTAGGACTGCTTAGGAGGAAGGACCACGACAGCAGATGGCTTGAAGGACCCTCATCAATATTTTTTTTTTTTTACAAAAGTGCTGTGCTTCTTTCATCAAAGAAAACTCAGAAAATTAAAATCAAACTGCTTGAGAGCATCACGATCCATAGCCAATATTTTGATAGGTTTTTAAAGCAAATATCCAAGAATTTTATAAAATTGAGATTAGACTATTGATTTTTATCTTGCTTCTTCCATTCAAAATGATAAGCTTTTCTAGTAAAAGGAAATTCTTCCCAAACACATTCAAGGCTGAAGACTATGGCTAACATAGGTGTATCATGGACATTTGATCATTCTCTTCATTACATATTTCTGAAGTTTTCTTTGATTTTGTTATAATTCTTTTATTCACTCAACATACATTTATAGGATAGGAACTAAGTGGTAGGAACTGAGTCAACAAAATAGACTCTTGTCCTCAGGAAGAAACACAGAAAGCAGAGATCACACACATGTTTAATCAAAGATGCATAAGCACAGTGAGGGAGATGACCAGTAGGCCGAGACTGGACGGCTAGTAGGGAAGGCAGGTAGGGAAGGCTAGTAGGGAAGGTAGGGAGGCTAGTAGGGCTAGTAGAGAGCAGCAGCAAGTGGCCCAGCAGAGGGAAATGCTGGTGCAAAGACTCAGGCCACTGCGATCTGGGGCCCGGACTGTGGGTGGGGGACCACTGGGTATTGTGGGGGCGCTGTGAGGAGAGGAAAGCCACACCCTGTCACTCTACCTAGCACACTGAAAAGCCACTCACTCTCTGCAAAACACAGGATGTGCTTTAACATTTTAAAAGAAAAGGTGTGTTAACACTGAGAATACCCTGAGACTAGATTTCTTGAACCTGACAAGCCTCTAATTAGCAGCCAGTTTGTGTTTGGATTTCATGGATGGCCAGTCTGTCCGTCTGCCCACTATGGGCCACCTGGACAGGACAGCAGGGCAGGCATACAACCAGAGCCCACCCCCACCCCGTCACCCCACAGAGACTTGAGGACTTGTCCTTTCTCTTTTGGTGGATTTTGCCCAGAAGGAGAGCTGTGAGGAGGGAAATACAGGGATGCACAAAACAAAAGGACAGTATGAAAAATCTAGCTCTAGTTCTCATCCAAGATTCATCTCAGTCCTACGATCACCACTAGGCAAGAAGGCAGTACAGTCTTGACCACAAAGCTCTGTAAATGTTGCTTTGCTAAAATACCCTTTTCCTGTCTTGGATCGGGCTATCTCTTGAAGTCTCCATTCAAACATTGCCTCTCCCTGGAAGCTTGAAGTGGGGCTGAAACTACCTTATCGGTGGCAGATTCCTTTTCCCCAGCTCTTGCCACAGTACACGTCACAGATTCTGGAACTGTTCCCTTGCCTGGAATGTGAGTTCCAAAAGGCTGAGTGTAGAATATCCGTTCAATAACTTCTTTACAAATGTATGAACAAATGAACCATGGTCCCAGCATGTCAAATTTAATTCTCATTCAAAACTGACCAAAGTGTACCCCACTCCCTGAGACCAACAATGCCCTGCTAACTGCCTGTCCTGCTCCTGCTGCCATTTGCCATGCACTCAGAAGGGGATGGTACATATTCCCTGTGAAGTCTGTAGAGCTGGCTTGGGAGGCTGAACGGCCCTGCGAGATAACATTCCTAACCCTTGGCAGCAATGAATGCCATCCTATTTAGAAAAAGGTCTTTGCAGATGTAGTCAGAAGTCTTAAAATGGGAAGGTTATCCTGGATTATGTGAGTGAGCACTAAATGTCATCACAAATGCCTTTATAAGAG
This sequence comes from Talpa europaea, assembly GCF_964194135.1. NCBI lineage: Eukaryota > Metazoa > Chordata > Mammalia > Eulipotyphla > Talpidae > Talpa > Talpa europaea. The sequence goes on from NC_140073.1 coordinate 50,646,623, forward strand.
TGCCGAGGGAGGTTTGATATATACATGAGAAGATGATATGAAGATGGAGTGATGTGTCCACAGGCCAAGGGCAGCAGGCACACATAGCACATCAGAGGGTGGAAGGTACAAGGAGGGGCTCCTCCCTGTAGCCCCCAGAGGGAGCACAGTGCTGTTGAAGCCTTGAATTCAGCCACTGGGCCAGGGATACTGACTCCTGAAGTCCAGAACTCTGAGAGAATAAATTTCTGTTGTTTTAAGCCACTAGGTATGGCTGTTTGCTATAGTTGCCACACAAAACTAAAACATCCAAGTGGTGGATGGTTCTGGGGTCAAAATACCTCAAACTCACTGAGCAACTCCTTTGGAGTTGGGAACCTTACCCAACGCTTCCTCCTGACTTGCAGCTCACCTTGGACCTGCCTTTCCCCTCCTGGTCTTTAGTTTCCTAGACAGTACATGGGACAGTGAGTCAACAGCTGGCAGTGTTGCTGGGGGCCTGCGGGGGACAGAGGTATAAACTCTGCACCAGCATAAGGGTTGGCAAGAGCAGCATTCCCTGAGGACCACTTCTGTTCTCCCTTCATTATTATGAAATCATAGCTCTGGAAGTTTACTTGAGCAGGAGGTAAGGAACAGCATTTCTAAGAGGGGAGCCAGAGGGTTAAATGTGCCTCTACCTGGAGGCATTTTGAGGTCCTGACAAGTGCAGTGACCAAATGGGATTTATTGAAAAGGTAAAATGTCCCAGAAAGAAGTGCAAGTCAGAAACAAGCAGGCAAAACAAAAAAAAATCCTCAGGAAACGCATAATTCTTTTACTCTTCCAGGTGCCCCATCCCCCTCTTCTTGTCACCTGCCAGGACGCCTGCCCAGCAAGTGTGTCTTTCCCACAGCACTGAGGTCAGGCTCAACCACTGCACACAGATGAACAGCTTTTCATTTTGTCATCTCTACTCTTTGTGCCTTGCTTGAGAATTGACTTTTCTAAACCCACTAATCTAAAATTAAAAAACAAAAAGTCAATAAAAAAAGAAAGCAGCTGGTCTCACCTACCAATTTGGGGGTTAAAAGAATGACTGTTTCTCCCTAGGCCCGAATACTGCATTCTCTCGTGAGAACCCTCACCCGTGCCCTGGATCCTAAAGGCGCAGAGAAAACCTGTGAAAATCCCAGTTCAAGCCTGAGCCTTTGGGGCAACTCTAGGTTGGGCGAAGAGGCCGCTGCCTGCTTCCCTGTCTGTTTCCTCAGGGCGTCCTCACAGTCTGGATGTGGGATCAAACCCAGGCTCTCCCTACAGGCAACTAGGGAAGACCAGTAGTAGAGGAATGTGAATACGTAAGATAGGAGAAGCACAACCTTTCACTGCCCCCTGAGTGGGGGTGGGAGGAAGAACCTGGTCCTTTCTTCTGGACTTCCAGTTCACCGTGGACAGGCCTGCTCCCAACGGTTTCCTCACCTCACCTCACCTTACACTCAGATTCTGCTTCCACTGAAAGCAGGCAAAAGAGTGTGGTGGTCCAAGGGTGGGCACAGGACCCGCTCCCTGGGGTTGAGCCCTAGTCCCAACACTCATGAACTGGGAGATTTTGAGAGAGGTTCTTAACCCCATCAACCAAATGGGGATAATGAAAGTAAGATGGGGAAAGTGTGACTCAGCCAGGTCCTCACTTTGCGCCTCTAATCTCTCCTCTGCAGTCATTCTGGGAGCATAGCAGTAAACAAGGTCCCTATCGTCCCGAGAGTGCCCAGGGCTCAGAGGGGTGCAGGGCAGAACACAGGAACATTCCTAGCAGATAGGAATGAGCTGGGCACCCTAGAACGAGGTAGAAATTCTCCTCTACAGCAAATGGCCACCGGGGCTGCAGGAAGTGGGATTGACCAGTGTTCCTGGAAACAGCACAAGGAAAGAGAGGAAGAGCAAAGCGCTGCCTCATATGTCAGGTCTGAATTGTTAAATCGCACTTTCTGTTGATAAACCTACTTTGAAGGCTTCTATGCAGCCGAGGGATGTTGTGCTAACTATGCTGTCAACAGATCACTCTGGCTGCTGTGTAGAGAGGGAAGAGGACCCCATTTGGAGATGGAGATACAATGGACCAGACCAGCGTGTGTCCAGTCAAAATGGAAAGAGGGCAGATGGATCCAGAGAGCGCTGATCATAGCTTACATTTACTCAAGCACCGAGCAGGACTGTATGAAGCACTGAGCACTCAGAGCTCATGTGGTCCAGTGAAATCCAGGTGGGAAAACTGAGGACCAGAGAGGTTAGGTGACTTCCCCAGGACCACCCAGTTAGGAAGTAGTGGAAGCACAACTTGAAGCAAGGCCCTGGGGTTTCAGATCCCACACAGCACACTGTTCTTCCTCCAGCAGTGCATGGGCAAGAGGGTGGGGAGGGAGTGGAGCATAGAGGTGGCTGCTAGGGTTGAAGCATGAGCCACTGCACCATTGTTTACAGTTGGGGCTGAGTTGAGGAAGAGAATAGCTTGTGTGAGCAGCATATGGACACTGGGCATAGAGGGGCTCATGCTAGCATCAAGAGCTGGTTTCAGTGCATTGACCTAAGTTCCCTTCATTTGCTTCTGTTTGCACAATCAGAGGTGGAGGGCAGTTGGGGGCCGGGCAGAGGGAGAATGATCCTCCCCTTGACATATACAGGTGTGAGCCTCCAGGGATCCTTCTGTATTAGGAGGTCTGATGGCAAACATGTTCAGAAATGCTAGAAACACTTGAGGAGAAATGTAGAACAAGACTGTCCAAACGAGTTCTATTTTTTCAAGTGTTCGCCTAAGTTATCAGTAATTCTTGGGAGTTGCATGCATGGACACTTTCCACATTAAGGCAGTGTGAAAAAAAAAGGAATGAGTGACAATACAGGGCTGCACTGTGTCTCTGAATCCTGGAGGCGGGAACCCACGGGCTATTTCAGGGACCAGACTGCGTCATGGGAGGATCCCCGTCCTCGGAGGCCCACTTGCTAAGTCGGGGCTTGGGAACAAGGCTGACTCATGTATTTACTGGGCTCTGAAGGATGTTCATAAACACGAGTGAAACAAAGGCTCTTGGTCACACGGGCTTGGGAAAAGCTGGCTGCAAGGGCTTCCTCATTGCAGGACTGCTAGGGCCTTGAGCCTGGAAATGCGCATTGTGACTCTCCAACAGGATTTGATCACAGAATGCTTTTGTAGCCACACATGTCATGGGCCAGGAGTTCCAAGGAAGAGATTTGGGGAAAAATCCATCTAATCTTTTTTTATTTTTAAGGGAAAGGCAATCAGCAGACCCTTTACAGAGTTGAATGTTAGCAGTTCCTCTGTGTGTGTGTTGCCGCAGCCGGGTAGGCAGTGCCAAGTCTCAGAGAAGGGAGGGGAGCCAGGGGCAGGACGCATGCTGTGTGACCATGACTGGGCTAATGAGCCATTCTGAGTCTTAGTTTTTCAACTGTCTGGTGAGGATAAGAATAATCCAGAACAGAGAGCTCTGTGACAATGAAAGGCGACTAACATATGCAGAGGCCCAGCTGCAGGAGGCCAGCACAAGATAGGGCTTTAGCTGCTCTCAGATGTTAGGCAGCTCCTTGCAGCCCTGACTCCCCCTTGCATGCAGCCCCATGGGCTTCCCTGCTCCACCAGCCCCACCTTCTCTGGGAACAGCCTCCTCAGGTGGCCCAATTCCCAGCCTTTACCAAGGTTCTCAAGTGGTCAGTTGGGGGGCAGTTGAGTACAACCAGAACTCCAAAACTAGCCCCCCTCAGACATGTGGTAATCACAGTCAAGGAGGCAATCATGCCCCATAGCTTAAATGTCCTGAAGGAACTCCGGGCTGGTGTGCTCAGTTTGAAATGCATCAGGCTTTAGAATGCTCCAGGATTTCCTGTCTTCTGTAGCTGTGGCTTCTGCAGTGGCTCAAATATACAATATTACTACTCAATCATTCTTGCCTCTTCCCATTTTTGGACCCAGGAATTAGGTTACCAAATGCCTGTCGGGCTAGTGGGGAAAGTGCAGATGAATGCTGGAAAACACTGGGGCAGACTCACGGAATTGTACGAGAACAGGAAGGATGAATATTTGGCCCATTCCAAACAGTGGCTTCAAAATCAACTTGCATTTAGGGAGTATTTGTATGTGTCACTTAATGGAAAAGAAGATTTTTTACACAAGTCACTTCATTTTTTACACAGGCACAGTGATGGCACCATCTTACAGAACAAAAATAGAGAAGGTGCTAAGGAATTGCCCGAGGCCACACTGCTCAGTCAGGGAGAGAGGTTCAAACTGCATAGTGAGCCTGGACACCCTTCAGCAGGCAAGCCCAGAGCCTGTTCCACTGAGCAGAGTCCACGCCAGGGGGTTCTCTGAAAATTAGAGGAGATGTCTCTGTGGACATCTTTCCTTAAGGTGGGAGCTTCAAACATGCTTTTTTGTTTACTCTGCCTGGTTTCTTTGCTCTGCCTTGTCTAGGCTTTGCTTTTGGTGGAATAAAAACCTCTTAGTTATGCACATGCCATTCTTGGGCCAGAGTTTAGTCAAAATGAGCAAACAAGAAGTTCCAAAGAAGTTTTACTGCATCCACATTTCCCCACACCCTGAAAGACCAGCTTCAGCAACCACTGCCAGAGCCTTCCTGAAAGAGGCTTACAGGAGGCAGACTCCAAGGGACTGCGAGGTTCAAGACACCTGGAGAAAGGGGCCCATGTGCCTGAGACCTCAGTGGAACTGATGGGGCACGGAGGGTGCCATTACAGGATTTCCTCCCCAGAAGAGGTTGGGAGCCTCATCTCCAAAGGCTGGGGTCTGGCCCCAGGCCTAGAGAACAAAACTAGCCCTCTCCTGGGGGGAGAATCCTTAGAGGAATATTTATGAGACATGAAAGCCACTACCATCGACTCCATATAAAATTCTTGTACATGTAATTAGGATGCGCTTCCTAGATGTGGTAATAATTACTTCCCTGAAGCACATGTTCCCTGGGGACTGAGAGTCGGAACTACCTGCAGACCTGCTTGTGGTCTCCTGGGTCTCCCTCTGCCCTCGAGGATCCTCCCTCCACCAGGTGTTGCTGCTTTTTCACTGCCACCCCTCGCCTCTCTCCACCTTTCTCTGCCCTGCTCAGAGTCAGGGAAGGTGGCTGTAGGGTAAAACAAGATTGTTCAGGCTTTTGCAGCATTGGTCTCTGTGGCTATCTCGCCTGTGGCCTTGAATGCAGGAGGAGCTTGGGAGCCTGGGCTAGCGGGGAAAGTGCCCAATGGTGGGCACCTGGAGGATGGTGTGGGTGTGTGTAAGTGGGCACACCTGAGCCGAGAGCCTGGGCCTATAAGGGATGTGTCACAGATGATGGAGGGCAGCAGAGGACTTTGCAGCGGAGAGCACTGGGGGGTTGCCGACGGGAGCAGGAGGCAAATGGCCAGTAGAGGAAAGAGTGTACAGAGTGTGCTGTCTCCCTGCTGGTTTGTTTTCCCTATGGACTATTTGAAAACCCTTGATGCCAAGGGTTCCAAGGTTCTCTTTTAAACTACCTGAACCAATGATTAAACTACCCGGCTGGAATGGTTGCAGAACAGTGGCTCAGCGCATGAACCAGCCAGGGCCCTTGAGGCCAGTACTAGAACCTTGTTGACATTGGCCAATGAAAGGCCCTAGCACAAGATCAAGAAGAGATGAGGGATTTCTCACCTGCTCCTTCTCTGCTTTGGTGCTGCAGGGAGCACCACTTGAGAGTCTCTTCAACAGGGTTGTGGGGTAAGTGATTATCGGGCTTTTCTGCCATCCCGCCATTAGCATTAATGATGGATCCCTGGGATCCTAGATGCATGCCTGATGGCAGACACCCGGAGTAGGGTGTGGGCATACGTAGGTGGGTACACCTGGGCCGAGAGACTGGGCTCATGAGCGTGGCGTCATGTCATGGGGACGCCGGGAGAGAACAGAATAGCAGAAAGAGAGGGACAGCAGAACCACCAGCAGAGAACACGAGAGAGAAGCAAAGGCCACAAGACAATGCTGGAGAGCCAAGGAAGAGTGAAGACTGGCTGGGGGCTGGGAGGCCTGCCAGTCTTCCAACCCCCCCGCACCCCTGCCTCCTGCCTGCTGTGTACCTGGTAAAATCCCAATGAAAGTCTGCAAAAGTCACTGGGAGCTCCAGGACTCTCTCCTTTCCCTGTCTGCTGAAATCATAGAGAAACCTGCTCTGGGCCATCCTACCGCTACACCATGCTACCCATATCCTAGGTCAACAAAATGTTAGAAAGAGAGCTTTTTAAATGTATCACTCATTCGCCAGACCGTGTGTGTGTGTCAAGCCCTGCACAAGAAGCAGTGCTACAGCTACAGAAGGCCTGGGCCCTGCCCTCAGCACTGGCTCCTGAACCTCACATGCCTATGGAGCCATTAAGGAAAGCTTCCAGGGTCTCCCTGTTGGTGCAGGGGGTTAAGCACAGTGCTGTGAAGCTGTCGGCAGCCTCTGCAGCATGAGTTCGATTCCAGCCGGCCAGCGAGCTACCGACATGGTGAGCAGACCTCTCCTGTCTCGCCCGCTGCTCCCCTCAGCAGTGTATTTTGGTCAATCTGCCTGTTTTGTTCCCCACTCTGTCTCTGTTGAATCCTCTCACCCGCACCTCTGGCCTACACCCCAGTTCTTGTATGCCTAAATAAAATTAAAAAAAGAAAAGGTAACCTTCTAAACTGGAACATATATAACCTGCCTTCATCATTCCCTCCACACTGGTTTGTGTGACAGGACACAGGCAGCCGGGGACACACACACACACACACACACACACACAGAGGCTACAGTGGGATGACTGATAATCACTCCCTCCCCCCCGTCACAGCTATACTCATCTGCAGTGTGCTGGACCCAGGCTAGGTGGTGACAATGAGGATGTGCACCTTGCAGAGCACCCCAGGGCACACAATTCTTTCTCTTTCCTCAGGAGAACCTGGTCAGTGTTCCTCTGACCGGTGGAAAGTAACAACATAATAGAAATAACATGGGCTCTGCAGATATAACATGGGCTCTGCCGCGTGATTTGTTCAATGTCAGTCATGCACCATTTAGTTGAGTCCAGCCTTGCACTTGCTCCTCAGGCTGCAGAACTTCTCCATTCGGTGTCCTGTCCAGTTGGGGCACCCACTTCCCTGGCTGATTTGTTATCCTAGCCCTCTGCCAGAATGTGAGCACCTGTCTGGGACTCGGGCCACCTGGGTACCCATCTCAGCCCACCACAACTCACCTGCTATAAGGTTGCATATAAACCACTCTCTCTGATGCTGAGATTGCCCACCTGCTTGATGAGGCTTTGGGATAGAAGGTCAGGAACAGTTCCTCAGTGAAAACATTACCGCATGTCCAAAGCCAGTTGTCACTGAGCAATAAGGGGCAGGAAGAACAAACTGCCTAAAGTCACAACAGGGTACCACTGCCCAAAGTGGCAGAACGAGTGGAAGGCTAAAGGGAATTGACTCCATCTTGTCCAGGGGGCATCATCTTGGCTGCACATTATAATCACCTGAGGAGTTTCAAGCCTCTTTATGTTCAGGCCTTATGTCCCAAGACCATCAACTCAGAATCCCTGGGGCTGTAATGCAGGCATTGGTGTTTTTCCAAAGTTCTCTTTGTGATTCAGATGTGCAGGCAAGATTGAGAATCATGGATATACATTCACTATCCATATTTTAAGCAACTTCCACGAGATGGTCAATAATGTCCATTTAGAATATAGATTTTAGATTCAGAGGGTAAGGAGTTTTACAATCATAGAAAAGGAAGGAAGCTAGGTTATTAAATAATCTTTATTTACTTGTGCCTCATCTACAAAAATATAATCCCCTACTAAGGAGAGAACATATATGGATTAACTTCTATAATCAAAAAATGTAATTAATAACCCAGTTAGAACAAGATTTTGAAGAGCTAATAATCCCTAAGTACAAATTATGTAACTCTCATTAATTAAAACCTGTTACAAATTCCACTTATTCAACAAATAAGTATTTGTCTGACAATTTCTTTTTCCTTTTGCCTATAGAAATACATACTATTTTCCCTGTTCTTTGGGATTACCCTCTAGAGCTTTGCAAAGGTCCTGGTTTTTTCAGCCTGTGGCTAGCTCGTGTCCAAAAGCCTACCTCTTACTCCATAAATACATGCTCTAAGTCCCCTCCCTCCAGGATACCCAAGTCTCCACCCAGCCAAACCCCATTTGCCACTTGGGACTTTGAGAACTGGCTCTATCTCTTTTAGATAGGACAGAACAACCCCATTCAAAGACAGCATTTTATGTCCTTTCATCCTTAGCTTGCTTCCCAAATTACTCAAATTCTTTACAGAATAATGAAAAGAAGATTTTGGAGCCAAATAACTCTGGCCTAAAAAATTGACTCTCGGAGTCCAGGAGCAGGCCCACAAAATGTGTAGCCACCTCATAGTGGACAAAGGTGACACTGGAGTGTGTCGTGGGAGTAAGATGGTCTTTTCAGCAGCTGTTGCTAAGTCAAAGGGTTATCCGTAGAAAAAAATAAATGAACCTTGACCTTTATGTAACACTATACAGAAAAATCAATTACAGATGGATGGCATAGCTAAATGTAAAAGGCAGAATAATAAAATCTTTCACAAAAAAACAGGAGAACATCTTCATGAACTTGGAGTAAGCAAAGTTTTCTTAGGACATAAAATGTGCTAACCACAGTGGACAAAAATGGCTATCTGAACTTTATTAAAGTCAAGAACACCTGTTTATCAAATAATACCATTAAAAGAGTAAAAATACAAACCACAAAATAGAAGATAATGACAATATCTGACAAAGAACTTGTGCCAGAATATATAAAGAATTCTTACAAATAAATAAGAAAAAAAAGCAAGCTTGTTTAAAAAAATCTTGAACAGACAATTCACAGAACAAGATTTCCAAATGTCCAATAAGCACATTACAGTAACTTTGATTCAGTCCATGCTAGGAAAATGCAAATAAGCTACCATAGGATACAATTCTACAACCTCCAGAAAGGCTAAGATGGAAAGGAGAATTGTTGGGGGAATCTATAAAACAGTCAGGACTGTCAGACTCTTCTGGTGTGAGCATAAGTCAGTTCAACCACTTTGGAAAACTGTCTGGCAGTACCTACTAAATCAGAACATACATATATCCACATAGAAACTCCAATCCTAAGACCAAATGAATGCCAAAGACGTAAAAAATAGTCATTGAAGCACCATTTTGTAATAGCTCCAAACTGAAAAATAACCAAAGGTTCGCCAGCAGTGGAATACATAAATATCATCTATCCTCACACTAGGCACCAGTTAGAGAGTGGTGAAATGAATGAAGCACAACTCAGTGGGAAAACAATGATAAATCTTACAAACATAATGCTGAGTAAAAGAAGCAGACACAAAAGAGCACGTGCTCTGTAACACCATTTACATTAGATTGCAAAACAGGCAAAACCAATCTAGTTGACATGTCAGAATAGCAGCTGTCCTTGCGGTGACTGAGGAGGAAATAGAGAGAGGGGTGGGGGCTGGGGGGAATCACAGGGAGCTCAGGAGGTGGTTATGTTCTGTTTCATGATGAAGATTCTAGTTACAAGAGTATGTTCACTGTGTGAATAAAAGCCACTTTTCTTTTAGTATATTCTATATCAAAAAGTTTACACATATACACACACACACACAATACTTGGCTGTTCGACCTTTTAACCATGTATGACCTTGAGCAAATCACTTAATCTGTCTGATACTGTTTCCTCTTTTGTAAAAATTGGATTTTTTTATATAAATAAAAATAATACTGCCTCCCTTGCATGGTTATTACAAGGGTAAAATGGAAAAAAAGACATACAGTTGACCCTCAATAAGATAGTCTGGCACTGAGTGGGTGCGATTATATTTGGACTTTCTTGTAAGCAACAGTGTAAATTTATGGTGTTGATATAGCTCAGTACTATAAATGTATTTTCTCTCCCTCAAGATTTTCCTAATAACATTTTCTTCTGTTTCTTTTTTTTTTTTTTCCCAGTGGAGATAACACTGTTTTACAGCACTGTATATGATACAGAGGTACAGGTTTACACTCTTCAGATATACCATAGCACACCCACCACCAACTCACCGGAGTCCTTCACCATACTTGACTATAAGAACACAGCATATAATCCACATGACACCCAAAATATGTGTTAAATGACTATGTTATTAGTGAAGCATCTGGTCAACCACAGGCTGTTAGTAGTGTTTGGGGAGTCCAAAGTTACATGTGGGTTTTTGACCAAGGTGTAGGGGGAGGGATCAGTTCAAAGTTCAACTGTCCACCTATTCAGCGCCTGCCCAGCAAGCATGTACCTCACAATTATTTCCCCTCCCGCCCGTTTGGAGGGCTGTGATGGCTTCTGGGACCTAAAAGGATCCTCCTCTTTCTCTTTTGTACATGTAAATTAAGCAAACCCAAGACAAACCAAGAGCAAAAGAAGAGATGTTTGCAGCATGAAAGGTGGCACAAGGCCTAGCAAGAGAGTCTGAAAATGTTTGGAGAGTGTGGGTAAAGAAAATCCCCACCTCTACGGAGACTAGAACCAGGCCTGGACCACAGGTACAGGAGAGTAAGTTAAAGCAAGAATCTCCCCCAGTCTGGATTAATCCAGAGGCAGGGATAGTAGGGACTGGGCTAAGAGACAGGAAGAATGCACTATGACACTCCTGCCAATATAGTTAAAAGAACTTCTTTTCTTTAACCACATATGGGCTGAGTTTTCCAGCAGCAAAATTCTTCACAGAAAAAAATCAAGGAAAAAACACTGTTTCCTTAAAACAAGTGCCAAGTCATAATGTGAGAAAGTACAAGTTACAGAAAACATAAGATTCCCAGAAAATAGACTTGTGATTAACAGGAGTTGAAACCAACCACTGCCACACCTTCATCGCCACCCCAGCAGCCCCGCTTCTTGGGGGGAGTCCTCTCACCTACATTCCAGTGGGCTGCTGAGTTTATTTCTTAATTCTTGCATTTGTCCAGCAAACATTTACTGAGCATGGGTGGACAGGGAGGGCGGGCATTCAGCCTCATGCTGGCTGGACTCAAGGCATCCAGAGAAAATTGAGCCATGAACCCTGCCCTCTTGGAGCTTAAGGTCTGTGTGGAGGACCCAGGAGCTCAATGGGCAATTATAATGAGGGGATGTGCATCCTAAAGTGCAGAGAAATACAAGGAACTTGGACTGAGAGGAGAAGCAACACCTGAGCTAAAGTTTAAGGATCAAAAGTAAGACATGGGGACAGTGTGAGCAAAACCCAGAAGTAAGCAATTGCCTTTGGTGTTGGCACGAGCAGAGGAGCGAGGAGTTGGCAGGAAAAGAGGCTGGAAGCGGGTGGCTGCACCAGAGGGAGGAGGTCTTCCATGACTCTGGCCTGTGGAGCAGTCCTGGCTGCACATCAGAGTCACTGAGCAGCTTCCCAACCACACTGATGTCCAGCGCCTTGAGCCTGGGGAGGCTGGTGTCACGGGCCTGGGCTGGGGTCTCACAGCGGTGTGTGAGAAGAGGCACGTCGAAGTGCCCCGGGGGGTTCCAGCAGACAGTGCTGAAATGCATTGCTGGAGTCCCGGGTCTGCAAACTGTGCCCGGAGCAAATCCATTTCCTTGTGGCTTGAGAACTAAGAAAAAGTTTTACAGATAAATATTTGTGATCCATTCTGTGGGAAGGAACTCTAACTCCAATAGCGCAAACCCCAATTTGAATTCCAATTAAGGAACCCATCCAAAATCCAAAATTCCATTCTTCTCATTTGCAGACTTGTATTACCAAAAAAAAAAAAATAAAAAAAATATTCAATAGAATTATATTCTGAATGTCAATAAAAATTTTGTGAAAATTTGTGTTTTATTACACAATATCTGCAGTCTTGCCTCTTGGCCTGAAAAGCCTAAAATATTTACTATCTGGCATTTTACAGAAAACATTTTCTTACACCTGCTTTGCTGATGGGGGGGATAGAACCATTTTGGGAGAGTATAACAGGGTGGGTTTGTGTTTAAAAGAGGACTCACCAGCTGTGCGGGCACAGACTTGGGAAGGGCCTGCAGAGAGGGAGGCCAGGGAAGTGGCAACTGCTTTCTTAGCCTTGGCCAGGAAAATGCAGCTGACCCAAAGCAGGTGACGGAGTAGGAGGAGGGGACAAGTCCGGATCTCAGGGCTAGGAGAGTAGGTTGATAGCTGTGTGAGCAAAACCTCTGTGAGGACAGACAGAGGTCCAGAGGATGTCCCTGGGGTCACCAAAGACCACACAGAACTGCGAGCACCACCATGCCCCCATTCTGGAGGGCGAGAGGGTCCCTGAGGCCTGTCCCAGCACATTTGGAGAGATAGGGCAACTCTCCATCATATGGAAAGGGATTCCATATGAGCTTTGTAGCCCTTGGAGACAGTTCCCAAGGCTGCTGGTACATGCGTAAGTAGAAAAAAATGTTCAAAGAAACATCACAGGGCAGAATAAGGGACACCCCAGGCCCCCAAAACTGCATGCTCTAAATGGGTACTGGATCCACTGCATAAGGACAAAATATACTCTAGTACATAAGATCTTCAATAGAAAAGAACTTAAATACAATTGAGAGAAGAGAAAGAATATAGTTTAAAATAATTTCCAATTAAATACCCAAAGTTACGCATCCCCTCTTGGGTAAATGCCCAGCCCAACAGGGTTGGCCAAAGCAGGGCCACTGAGGCCCAAAAGCTTGTCACAAGTCTAAGGCACCTTCTGGTGGGGTCCACAGGACAGGGGCAGAAGGAGCCAGGCAAATCTGGAAGGAAAAGAGCAAAATCAAATACCCAAGTCAAGATGAATTCCGCCTTTGTCAGCCTCCCCAATGGTCTCTCAGCCACCAGTCTCTCTTTTAAGTGTCTCTTTCAAGTCCCCTCTAGACCCTGATAAAAGTCCAAGGCCGAGACGCAAGCACAGCATCTTCTTCACGTGTCTCTTCTCCGTGTGCCTCCTCTAAGTCTTCTCTTTCTAGTCTTCGCTTCCCCTCCCAGCTCAGCCCCACGCTTCCTTGCATGGGCAGAGAACCTGGAGCCTCCCTTTGTATGGACATTACACTGTCACAGGGCCAAATTGTGCCTTTAATTTCTTTGACTATTGAAGCCCAAGTACCACCCAGCGTGGCCGGCGAGTAGGGGTTATGGAAGCTGGGGCCTTGGCCAATGTAGAGTGTCTATTGTCCTTCAAGTGCTGACATGCAACCTGGGCCACGTGTCTGACCCTCTTTATTGTCAGAATCTTCTCCTTGTCTCTGTCCCATAAGTCTCCAGGTTCCCATGTGGACTCCCAGAGGTCAGCACCTGCAGCCTCTCACCCTGAGGCCCTCAGCTCTAGTGCCATCCAGTCCTGGTTTCAAGTCTTAGACCCACTATATCCTTCCCTACCCTGAGACCTGGTTCTTTTACCTAGATGTGGGGAGTAAAGACTTTTCCTTAAGGGTATGTGAGCTTAAGTAGGATGATGCTAGGCACACGGTAAGTGCTCAGTAATGCAGTGTTTTCTTAAGATGGTTCCTTATTTGATTGTCTTCATTCCCGCTTGCTTGAGTCCTACTTGGATATAACCAGAGAGGCAGCGTAGTTACATGCGTCAACTCAGGAGCCAAAATACTGGGGTCCCAAGTCCAGCTCTGCCACTTACTAGCCATGTGATCTTAGGTGAGTCACTTTCAAAAATTATTTTAGTGTAGTGTAGCGTAACTAAACTCATGTTGGCGTGGTGGTGAGAATTCAGGGAATTACATAGGGCAGGCATTTGGAGCAGCACTGGACAATAGTAATAGCAATGTTCTAGAAGTGTAAAATTATGGTTACTGTTTTATAGTTATTTTTATTTTCCAAGATAATTTTAACATTAGGTCAGTTACATGGATGCAACAAACTTGCATCAACAATAAACCTGGAGGTGCATTTGTTCACCAGGTACTTCTGTCTTCACTGCCTCAATGCCTGCCTCCGCGAACCTTTGGGATGACAATTTGTTGTTTTTGTTTTTTAGAGATTTATTTGTGCATACAAGAACTGGGGTGTAGGCCAGAGGTGTGGGGTGAGAGGATTCACCAGAGACAGAGTGGGGAACAGAACAGGCAGACTGACTGAAATACACTGCTGAGGGGAGCAGCGGGCGAGGCAGGAGAGGTCTGCTGCACCATGTGGGTAGCTCGCTGGCTAGGGATCGAACTTGTTCTGCAGTGGCTGCAGATAGCTTTGTGGTGTTGCATCTTAACCCCCTGTACCACCAGGGAGGCCCTGGGATGCCAATTTGAATGAGGTACCCCCAGCACACCTGAGGTCTTTCCATCCTTGTGAACTACTGAAAACTGATTTACACAACCTCATGCAGGCACTCACCATCTCTGTATGAATTTGTAAGTGCAGTAGTAAATGTTCATCATGTAGAGCCACAGGCTCTTACCAATCCTGTCCCTCAAAAAATTCTACAACCAAAAGATTTTTCTTTTTTTTAATAACTCATCCGGTGACAAAACCTGACCTGAAGTGTTGTGAAACTATTTATTGTCTTTATTTTTCCCACTTAGTGTGAACAGTCAAGCCTTTCACTGCAGAAAAAAATTAATGGGTTTGATTAAGGAGCGCTGCTCCTGACCCCACCGTTGTGAACATCGCATTCCCAATGTACAGCTGAACTCCTTTGTAAAATCTGAAAGCGCACCCCATCCAGAACACGTCTGACCCCAGGGGCTTCAGGGTTGGACTGCGGACGTGCACCTGTTATTCCTACAGGCCAGGAGCAATCATTCCTGCCGTTCCCTCCAACCGAAAGATGCTGAAAATTCGTGTTTGCCCATAACCAAATGACTTTTTATTTCTCTTCAAAAAAGAAATTGATAGGGGGTGTTTTCAAAAGTGATGCAAAGAATAAATTAGCTTTTCTCTTTTTATGCAGTTGGTATTTTAAAAAGACATTTACTTTATAAGCGATGCGGACTCCCGCAGACAGTTCTCTGACAGGAAAATCGAGGTCTGAGGTTGAGGACAGGCAGCTTCTCAGTAACTGAGTCCAGGGGGCCAGTGCAGAATGGGCTGGAAGGTGGAGGAGGTGCTCTCAGAACAGGAGCCTGAATCTTCTGCCTCACAACCCCAGAGAACATTTCCTTAGGCTGTCTGCACACTGGGAAATTCTGGGAGGAGGTAAGAGCCTCGCGCAGAATCAGAGTAGGAGCGCCGACTGTGAACTTGGAGGCAGAAGGAGCAAGGCAAATGGAACCATTACTTCATAGGCTAATTAGGAGATACCCACTTTGTAAATTGCTAATAGCCTTGGGGTATTGAGTGACAGGCTAAATTAGCAGGCAGGATGTCTGGGTTGCTTGCCAGGGAGAGCCCTCCTTGGTAAAGGAAAGTCTCCAAAGGAAATGCACCCATATGTTTCTCTGTGCGCGCCGATTGCAAAGGTTTGGAATATGAGGAGCAGGAAGCAGCCAAGCAACCTACAGGGTCCTCATTTCCCAAAGCAATCTGTCTGGGTAGAGCCCTCCCTCCCCCTCTCCCCGCAGCACCCATGGATAAAGGGTGCTAAACTGGCAATGGGAAACAAGGGTGCTGATGTCTACTGTCTGCTTGCCGAGCCGCTGAGGGTAAGCCTGTGCGGCTTTCCAGACTCATGAAGCCTGAGTCATAGATCTTTAAGGTTTTGATTCTTGGGATGATTCAGTCACTCTGCCCTTTCTTTCTCCCATTTCTCTCCCCTCACCCAAAATGAAATGTGGAGTTCCCAGCCTCTTAACACTGAGAAGGGACAGAGCGATACACACAGTCAGGGAGTAGAGGCGACTAAGAATTGGGTGAAAAAATCCATGAGGCTCTATCATTCTCTACCCATTGCTGTTCAGTGTGGGACCCCGACTTCATCTCTCCCTGCTAGAGTTTCCCCAAATCGCCTCACCCTCATTTTCCTCACCTGCCAGCATCCTGATCTCCTTTCCTTGTCACCATTTTTTCTCATGGACCCCTCCCTCCTTTGTCTGAAATCCAGCTGTGATGCACTGCAGGCCTACTGTGGGCTAGGGAAGTCATCACAGAGATGGCTCAGTTTAGGCCTCCAAAAAGCCTCTTGGAAGAGACAGATCACCACTCTTTAGAGAAGGGGAGGCTGAGGCTGGGAGATGAAGAAACTCATCCTGAGTGACATGACATGACCAACGATGTGTATGTGAACTCAGACCCCCAGGAAGTCGCTAGGAATCTCTGGGACATCTTGCTCCGCATACCCAGCTAACACTGCCTTCCTCAGTAGACCCCATGTCAGGAAGCCACCCGTCTGCTCTCGGTGGCTAGAAGACTGTCATTCTACCCCTAGGAGGAGGGAAGGCCCAGCTTCCGCTCCCGTTTGCGCTGTCTGCAGCCCAGGCCCCCAGCAGCCCAGGCCACTGGTATCCACTCCCCTGAGTGAGTGAGGTAGAAATGACAGAAGGGCAGGCCAAGGGAATGGGAACAAGGGTGAGCTCCCCCGAAGGAGAAGGGGTTGGGGCTCCAAGATGTGTATGGAACAAGAGCTGAGTTGCACTGTGGAACAGAGTGGGAGGGAGTGTTCTAGAAGTGGGTGGACCAGGGGCGTGTGGACGTTGCCTTGGGTGGTGGGAGCTGTAAGGAGTGAGGAGCAGGCGTCCAACTCTGGTGGTCATGGATAGTGGAGGGGCTGGGGGCAGGTGGGCCTGAGGGGAGAGTGAGGCTGAAGGAGGGGGTGAGGGGGCCAAGCCAGAGGGGAAGAGACAACTGAGGCCTCAGGCTTGTTATCTGAAAGGAAAAGAATGAGAATCGTGGGCCTCCCTGGTGGTGCCGGGGTTAAGTCTCAACACTGTGAAGCTCTTGGTAGCCTCTGCTGCATGAGTTCAATCTCTGGCCAGGGAGCTACACATGGCGCAGCAGACCTCTCCTGTCTCACCAGCTGCTCCCCTCAGCAGTGCATTTCAGTCCGTCTGCCTGTTCTGCTCCCCACTCTGTCTCTGGTAACTCCCCGCACCTCTGACCTACACCCCAGTTCTTGTATGCATAAAAAAAAAATAAAATAAATCTTTAAAAAAATTAAGAAGAATGAGAATTGCAACTTTGGCTCCCTCACATCCCACCCCAACCCAGAGTGAAACTGGTGTCTCACCTACAGAAAAGTCTGCAGACTCACTAAACCCTAGTTCTCCCTGGTTGCCTTATACCTTCTGCCATCCAGCAATCATGTACACCAGCCATGATGGTTCTCTCCAGAGCAAGAGGGAGCTTCCACATGCACCTGGAGCCAGTAAACATTCCCAAAGTGCAGCTCTCCTTGAGCACCCTGTGGGCCCAGGGACTCCCACACCTGCCCCGGGGGCCCAGAAGCCGCCAGGGCCACACACACAGCAGGAAAGGAGCAGGTTCGAGTCCAAAGCGCCAGCTTCAGGTCCTTCTTCTGTCACTTCCTGGCTGCGTGCCTTTGAGCAGATTGCTTTCGAACCTTGGTTTCTGCTTCTCTAATAGGGTTGATGATGTCACCATTCTTCAGATTTTTTGTGAGAGTTTATTGTAATCATCACTGTTTCACAAGCTATAAAACACCATAAGTGAACTATTCTGTTCACCACTATCAACTACTGGGGGTTCCATTTGTCCCCCCCAAAAAGAGTGTTGAGTTCCTACTCGCTAGTACCTATGAACATGATCTTCTTTGGAAATAGGCTTGTTGCAGATTTGTAACCAAGATGTAAATTTAGATGAGGTCATGCTACATTAGAGTGAGCCCCTAAACCAGTGTGATCGGTGAGCTGATAGGAAGAGGAGAGATACACGGAGAGAGGAGAGGACCATGTGAGGGCAGATGCAGAGAGAAGGCCACGGAAAGACAAAGTGATGAGCTGCAAGCCAAGGTCAAGGGCTGTGGATGAGCACCAGAAGCCAGGAGAGGGGCATGGGACACATTCTCCCCTGCACCTACTGTGACGCTCCTAAGAAGAACCAGGCCTGAGGACACCATGATTTTGAATTTCTAGGCCCGAACAGTGGACAATACATTTCTGTTGTTTTAAGCTACTCAGTTTGCAATACTTTTTTTACAGCAGCGCTAGCCAACTAAGACATCAACCACAGCAGCATGTGGAAAGTACCCTACATGAGAACACAGTGTTGCAGCACAGAGAAAGAAGCAATTGCTCCCCGAATGCTTGCATCTGTTACCATGTCTTATAGTCAGCCTAAATGCCTTCCAATCCAGTGGCCAATCAGTTCTGACTTCTTGTGAGGACGTGATCTCCAAAAATGAGCCCAACTGACTGGCCAGAAATGACTCCAACTGACTGGCCACTGAGCCCACTGGCCAAAATTTTCTAAAATAGCTACATGAGCTACTACTACTACATCACAGGGCCAGGCACTGAGGAAGGAGAGGAACGCACAGGACCCCATTCCTGTCTGCATGGAGTTTGCAACCTAGAGGGACTCGTGCTGAACAAGAAATTGTGAGCAGCACGCAGGCGCTGAAGGCGCGGCCTGCCTGGGCTCTGAGGGAGGGCAGTAGAATAAATGTGACCAACCATGTCTGCCAGTAGCTCAGTGACAAACTCACACAAGTTCTAACAGGCCACGGGCCTCAGCTCACTCTTCCATGCAGGGACTGTCACTGGCCCTCAGTGGTTCAAGCTTCAAAAATCTCCCATCCTTCACTTACTGTCCAACCAGATTTTCACACACTTTATAGCCACTTGAGCCAACAGACTGGCAACATGGGCTTTGGGGAATCCCGTATTAAACCCCTGGCTCTGCTGTCAGCCCTGCAGTGTCATTTATGCCCTTCGATATCACAGGATAGTCATCAGAGGTCTGTTTTGGAGCCCTGTCCTCAGAGCACAAGGTTAGGGGACACAGAGCATGCTTAGAATAAGACATCATTCGAAAGAGCTAGCTGGCGCTCCCTGGCCTCAGTTTGCTCATCTGCAAAATGGATGCATAAATCTACCCCTACCTTACCATTGACATGAGAGTTTATATGGGTAACATATCAGCATGTAATAAACCTCAGACCCTTTTTCCTGCCTGTGTCTATGCTCAGATCTCCCCTTGCCAATGGCCTCTCCTTTCATCTTTACTTCTCAGTGGCCAATACATGTTAAGACTCAGAAGAAATTCTGGTAGTTCCATAAGCTTTTCTTGACCAGCTTAATCTAACTCCTCAGAACTCTGACCTCTGCAGTTGTACAAGGCTCCTCCCCTGTGGTATAGTCCAAGTAGGCATCTCTTCTTTTGTTTGTCTTATTCCTGTAGCTTCTTGCCTCTTCCAGTTCTTTGTATCAGTCTTGCCTACTTCCAGTTCGAGGAATAAATGTAGACTGGTGTGCTTATTGCTTCATCACTGAAAATATCAGAGAAAAAGTCATACAGCCTTCCCTGGCTCCCCCCGCACCCTTCCAGAGTACTGGGTGGCCCAGGAGCCAGGCTGCATAAGAACTGAAACAAGCAAACCATCCTCAATCAAAGCCTGTGATCCCCAGGCCTGAAAGGCCACGTCATTTGTGCTTTCCTGGTGCTCAAAGCTCAGCTGTTGGAGCCGTTGCAGGGGCCCCTCTACACAGGGTCGAGGTGGTGTTTGCCAAATTGCAGCCCTAATTGGGAGGCAGGCAGGGGAATGACTGCGGACACAATAGCCTGTGGAGAGGCAGCTGAAGCATCTGCTTCCCCCTTTCTTGTGTTTCCAGCCCATTGTCACACAGTTCCCTCTGACCTTCAGGCATGGAGGCTGCTGGGTACCCCCTCACCCACCCCCAACCCCCCCACCCCCGTTTCGCTCCCCTCAGGGGGTCACACTCCATGGGACTGTCTAATCTCCCAGAGGTGGAGAAGGGAGAGTGGCTTGAATAACTTCATGAGTCGCTGGAGCCCAGCAAGACTCTCTGAGAAGCTGCTCTTGACACCTGCGGGAACAATGCTTGAGGGCCACTGGACCATGCATGGAGGGCACTTTCCTCTCACTTCTTCTTGGCATGAGTTTTCCCAATGATGCCCCAAGAGGCTTCAGAGCCAAGTCAAGGGCACAGGGATTTTAGCAGGGGTTTTAGATTCAGAGGGCAGACCTATGGGACACAGGGGAGGAAGTCACCTACTGGGCTTGTTAGGGGAGGGTCAAAGGGCTGCAATTCCAGGATAAGCAGGAGCTCAGAAGGCCAAAGCCTTGGAACTAGCCATGGGCAGGGGACTTGAGATTCATGGCTCCTGCTGTGCCCATTGATTTTTATGCATGCCTTTATGTCACCCTCAAAATGGCCCTATGGTGTAGGCATTATTGTTCTTGACACCTCTGAGTTGCAAATGAAGGAACCCAAGTGCCAGTTACCACAAATCCTGGAAGGGGCAGAATTAAGATTCTAACCTGGGTCTGAGGGACCCTCTCACTGCATGGCGGTGTCCTAGCCCTGCATCTTCTCTGGACACCATTTCCTGAGTTAATCTGCTATTCTCAAACACTTGGCCTCTGGTAGTTCCTGTCCAGGCCAGAGGTAGCTGTCACCAGCAGGCAGCAGGGAAGGACATCCCACTAAGTACAAACAGCATCAGAGGAGTGGGCGGGTGCAGCAGCCTAGGGCTTGGGGAGCCTGGAAGGCAGAAGCAGCAGGGTCATTCAGCCTCAGGTCTGAAGCTTACAGGACTTCCCTGGAGGGCGGCCCTCTTAGAATATTTAGGGAGGGCTGGCTCCTCAGTGGTTCGATACTTGGACAGGGGAGGGGGATAATCTGTTTTTTTTCCTCCCTTCTGGGGCTTGCAAGCAATCAGTAAACCAATCTACAGACACTGTCAAGGGGAGGCTTAGAAAGAAAACAGTCTAGCATTTAAAAATGCCAACTCTGTGCCGCCACGCAAGGCCCATTTATTTGCGGTTTCTCATTAAATCTGCATGA
This sequence comes from Talpa europaea, assembly GCF_964194135.1. Classification (NCBI taxonomy): domain Eukaryota; kingdom Metazoa; phylum Chordata; class Mammalia; order Eulipotyphla; family Talpidae; genus Talpa; species Talpa europaea. The sequence goes on from NC_140073.1 coordinate 50,667,519, forward strand.
CAACCTTGCACAGAAGGTATTATCGTTATCATTCCTACTCAAGAAAAATTAAAGCTCAGAAAGACAATTTTTTAAATTAATAAATTTATACATGTGTGTTTATTTACATTTACCTCAACTTGTGCAAGAAAAATTATAAAGAGTCCTGTGCAGATCGACAGTATAAAATCTGAGATGTGGTCCAGGTTGCTGCTTGTTCTAGGCTTTTCTCTTTCTTGTGCCTTGCACCACCCCACCACATGTATCCTTTAACCTCTGCCCCTCACCCTCCTCTGGGTTCAAAACAGGATTCAACATGCAAAGTTGGATTGCCCAAGAATTTTCAGAAGCAGCAGATAACGGGGGCGAGGAGTCTCTCCTGAGTTGAAAGTTAGGTCAGGTGCTTCAGAAAGCCAGCCATGTCCACCCAGCCAGACCTCTCTGGTGCTGAGAGCGATCTGGACTTGAGGCTACTGCAGCATTTACAAACCACAAGACCCTGGGTGGATTACTTAATCTCTTTGTAATTTTGGGTTTGTTTTTTTTTTCCACCCACATCATGAGACTATATATAGCACTTGCAACTGCCCACTGACAGAGCTGTTGAGGAAAGTGAGTGGGGCAGAGGGATGTAAACACACTTGGTGAGCCAGACACTGTGTACAGATGTGAGGGCTGTACAGAGGTGACTTCCACGCCCACCCAGGCTATGCACTCCATAATACAGACCCGCTGCAACTTAACCTGAAGTAGAACATGCTCAGGGAGCATTGCAGCACTGTTCAACAGACATATTGGAGTACTTGGCTCTGTGATGAAAGACAAAAGACAGACATTGGTTTTAAAAAAAAAAAAAAAAAAAAGAGCCCAGAGTGAGTTAAGTTCTAGAACTGAGTTGGGGGCTCAGTGTGGAAGCTGATAGAGGGGACCTAGGATAGACAAGAAAGCGGCTATTGATGAAAGGATTTGGAGACAGAATCCTGAAGGCTTGGTGAAGGGGACCCAGACTTGACATTCCAAGCAGGGGCAGCAGCACAGCAAAGACACAGAGGCCCGAGTAGGATGGTGCATGGAGGAAAGCGGTGGAGTTATTCACCAGAGAGTTTGAGAAGTCTCTGGGGTACCACATGGGCCCAGCATGCCTAGCCCCCATCCTTTATCAGAAAGGAACAGGATTTATCAGTGGAACATCATTGCAATGCCCTGCATGATTTTCATAGTCAGATGCAAGACAGCCCCCAATCTCACAAACCCAAATGACGGCCAGCATTTCTTCTGCCATCTCTTACCCTGATTTGCTAACAATTTTCTGAAGTCAAGCCAATCCACTGGACACATCACTTCCAACTGTTTTAGTAAGCAGAAATCTATTGGCTCCTTATTCTTCTGGGGAAAGTAGGGGAAATGAAGTAGTTGTTTCCCATATTTACATGGTTGATTTTTCTTGTTTGAAAGGACTTACGGACGAGGGTTAATCTAGTTAAGACAGGGAAAATTTGTCACCTCTGACCCCATGGCCAGGGAGGAAGGGCTGGGGGTGGAAGGCAATAATTTCTGCTTTGCCAGAACAATTAAAGATTCTGATTCTTTGAAACCGAGAGGAAAACTTACAGTTAGAATTGACCTTGGAGGTGATCTAGGTCTGCTCTAGAGTCAGGGTTCAAGACTTCCCTATAAAACACCTGGGCCAACTAGCAGACACCACATCTCTGCTTGAATAACTTTTATTAATTTGATAACTTGATGGATGTTACTTCTGGTAGAAACACACACATTGTGCCTCAAGAATGACAAAAGGGGAAAATGTGGATTTTGAGAAATAGACTTAGAGTCAAATGGGACCCCTCTACTTACTTACATTAAGCTTCCATGGCTTATTCAAGACATTCAAACTCTGAGTTCCCTCTCTGCAGAGAGTGGTTATAAAACCTTCCTTGCTGGGGCTGTGAGGGTTAAGTGGACTGGTGGATATAAAGTGCCCAGCAGAGTTGCCTGGCACACAGCCAGCACTCAATAAATGGTAATTATTATTATTATCTCATTAGCCCAAACTCCCACCCAAGGCAGAAATCCTTCTTTAAACAACCCCAACAAACTAAAGAGCCATCAGATCTTTACTTGAATAAATATTTGTTGATTGATTTGGTAAATGGTTGTTCTAAATATCCAGGGACACACACACACATACACACACACACACATACACGGATTATGTCTCCAAGTTCTCAAAGATGCTTTGTTTACCAGACCGCATCCTTTTCCATTGGGTGGTAATTAATGGTTAAACCCTCTTAGCTATGGAGTAGACTCTGGTCATGCCAACTCTTCTTGAGTTCATGGTGTGCTTTCTTAGCCATTTTTTTTTTAAACTACACATATTCTGATAAAGAATTTCCCAGAAAACCAAACATAACATCGAAGCAACTGCCTACAACTTCAGGGTGTCTCAGACTTGGTGAAGGACCTTGTGCATTGCAAGCTAAGCCCTGCTGTTACAGAACATCACCAAACAGGCACTGATTGAGCAGACAAGTTTCCCAACCTCGCCAAGCCCCTCCCACAACCTCTCTGCCCTGCACTCGCCCTCAACTTCAGAAGAGGAAAGCAGTGCTGGGTTCAAGCTCTGCAATCCGCAGACCACAGTTCACATCCCAGTTTCCCCAGGGAGTACATTGTTAAGCCTCAGTTTGCTCATCTGCAAAATGGGAATAATAATAGGACCCACCTCAGAGGACTACTGTGAGAGTTGAAGGGGATAATGCATGTTGATGCTTAGCACAGTGCCTGGCACAGAGTAAACACACAAAATAAGTTGGTTATTGTTATTTTTCCTCATATCTGTTCCCTTGCCCTCCCACACCTATGAGTACTGCAGTTGTCATTATTCCACCTTAAAAAGATGCTCCAGAACATACTGTCTGTCATCTCCAGAAGGATTCCGGACAGTCCTGGTGTCCTATCCTGGATGTCAGGCAGGGGGCTCTGCCCTACCCACCTCAGGACAGCAGCTAAAATGTGCCGAATTCTGCCGTTGGGAAGCTCTGACTGAAATGACTATGGTCTTTGATTAATAAAAATGAGAAAAATTTGAATCACTGATTTTAAAAATGCATTGGTTCAGCAGAATAAAAACTTAAAGGACAACGGGCCTCAAAGAAGAGAAAAAACAAGGAGGACCCAAAGATATAAAAAAAACAAAAAAAACAAAAATGAGAATTCCAATGTCCCTTTCTTTTCATTCTCCTACCTCATGTCCTCCCTTCCTTTAAACAAATAAACAAGTATTGAGTGGTTACCTGTGTTAGGCTTGTGCTAGGCATGTGATACAAGATGAATAAGCCATGGGTTCTGCCCTCAAGGGGCTCACAGTCTAGAGGGAGAGCAGACTTAGACAGAGAACACCGTGACTACACCCTACAGGAGAAGTACAGGTGCTGAGGCTGTCAGACTGGTGGGACAAAAGGAATAAGGGAGGGTGACATTCAAATCGAGACCTTTTAACCATTTTATTAGACATCCTTGCTGGTTATGTAAGTAAGATATATGTCATTGCAGGAGATTTCGAAAGCACAACAGTGCCAGAAAAAGAAAACAACCATCATCTCACCATTAGAGATAACCAACGACACATTCTAGAACATCTCTCCATTTTTCAATCCATATATTTAACAGAAATGTGATCATTATAGCAATACAATTTGATAGGCTTCCCTTTTTACTTAACATTGAAACATAGGCATTTTTCCATAAAGTTTAGTCCATAAAATTTGGGGGACAGAGCCCCAGAGCCTGGGAGCCAGCACTGGCCCAAGGACTTGCTGGCAAGCTGGGTTTCAGTGAGCAGTGGACTCAGCAGAGGTGTGGCGCATCCCATGTCCCACAACTCCGATGGCTGGAGAGCTGGGGTGGCGCTTAGGAGACAGTTCAGGCCTAGTGGGTCCTCGGCACACAGGTGGTGGTTGACGCCATGGGATGGATGAGCTCCCTCAGGGAGGGTGTGCAGGGTGAGAAGAGAGATGACTAGGGTGAGGTCCCTGCCCTCTAGAAGCTCACAGTCTAGTTGCGTTCAAGTGCAAGTCGTTCACCCCCAGCTAGATTGTAAGCTCCTTGAGGGCAGTTACCATTTCACACACAGCAGTCCCTCGCCAAGCATGGGGCTTAGGTTTCTGAAAACCCCTGGGGCAGAAGACAGGCTTGAGGAATTTAGGACCTTATTGGGGAAAAAATAGGGTTAGGGGAATGAAGTCACGTGTGAACTTATGAAATCATCATACTTTGACATAAAGAGAAACAAGGACAGCATATTCAAAACATCATGTAGCACTTAAATTAAGAACATACACTGTACAATTTGTTTTCATAGATCACCCATCCCTCCAGTAGAATGCTCCCTCTTCACACTTGTAACATTATCTACATCCAATTTTTTCATTGCTGGAAAAAATTTGTGCTCAAGAGACATTTTCTTTCGTATATTTCCCCATGCAAATGTTCAATGCCTTTTGGAATTGATAACTGAGCTATTGAGTCCTAGTTCTCGGTCCCACCGGAAAGTGCACACCCACATCCCGAAAGGCAGGAGCGAGCTTCTGAAATCTGAGGGACTCTCTCCCCTTCTTCTCTCTCCTTAGATTCACCCTAGACCCCATTCTCTAGCCTACATTCTCCTCACCTAATTCCCTTTCCCCACTCTCTGAAGAGTCCATCATCATTATGGGAATGACAGGTTCCCCAGGATTTCTGAAAGAACTGTCAATATTAGGATTTGCTCTTTTTTCTGTAGACCCTAGCGCATCATCCACTTGCTAACTCACAGTAGGTGCTCAAAGAATTCTTGCTGAACTGAGCAATTTCTTAGCCCAAAGTAAGAATGTGGATTTTTCTCTCTCCACTCACTTCTCCCAGTGAATAGTAAAACTTGCACACAGCATAAATATTGAAATATTTGTAGGCACATTTAATTTTCCCTTCTGACAGGTCATGATGACAAGAAGGAACTAATAGATGCAATCTATCTGCATTCACGCAGGCAATTTTGAGTTCCACATGACATGCTGTCAATAGACCCAAAAGATATGACCCTTTAGTGAAGGAATTCTCCATCTTTCCCAGCTCAGATACCACTTGGATAAAGCAAAACACTACTAACCAGTGAGTCCCCCATGCACATTCATGACATAAAAAGTTAACACCCTGACGAAGTGGGAGGGCAAGCACTGTTTGTGATGAGGCACCAACAAAACAATGTCTTTGACGTGAAAAAATAATCAGTTATATTTACACAGCACTTTACAGTTTATAAAATGCTTTCATGTACATACTTTTTAATCTCATTTGTTCCTCACAGCTACTCTATGAGGTGGTCTGAGAAGGCATGGATATCCCCGTTTTGCTGATGAAGAAACTGAGGCTTACCCTTAAAAAAGGGTCCAAAGGCAGGCCAATTACTAATTCTATATGCGCCTCGCCCAACTCCCATTGCTATTGCTAGTTGAATCACAAATAAAAAACAGAACAGAATTGCAATACTGTTTCAATGTCTTGTAATTGCCAGTAGAATTGCCCAAGAGGGAGCCTTCCCCCCAATTCCCTTCACCCCAAGGAGCTTCCCCATTGTCATTCACTTGCCACCAGACAAGTTAATTAGTCAGCCTGGCCCAAGAAGACACTCCAATGCATGACCTATGGGCAAGGCTGTGAACACACGTTCACATGCATAGTACCAGAAAAGGTGCTCAGCACATCACATGCACCCACACACCAGTCTGCTTTTCCCATCTTGTAGACAAGGAGGTTGTGAGAACTTAGATAACTGCCCAATTCACAGTGCTTGAGAGGAATAAGCTGGACTGATGGGAATCTGCCCATCTCTAGCCTTCTCTTCCACTGTTGTCCTTATGCCCATAATTGGTAAGTGAAAGACTAGAACTTAAACCCAAGTCATTTGATTCTAGATTCTTGGACAAGCTTTCTCACACATTCCTCTGCTTCCAGGAAAACAAATCAAAGGTATGATGTTCATCGATCTTCAGGAGCCTCCCACAGTCCTTATCTCATTTAATCCTCTATAAAAACTCACAATGATCACTCCTTTAGAGAAAAAGAAGCTCAGGTTCTGTGAATACATTAACTTGACCAAGGTCACATGTCTAGAGGGTGACAGAGCTGGGACTGGAACTCGGTACAGTTCCTGGCCAGGCTCGTGGGCAGTCTCCTGCAGCACGTCAGCGGCTGGAGAGTCTGATGAGCAGCCTCCAGCTCCCAGCTCCGGATTTACAAAGCATGGAATATCCTAGACTCTCAGAGGAGATGGTACCAAAGGCAAAGCATTGCCAAAGGACCCTCATGTTGACAAAATCACATGATATGATTAAGTCCTTCCTCTGGAAAAGGAAAAAAAAAAAAAAAACCCTCTGTGAGGAAAAAAAAATTCTGTTATAAGTAAATTCACAGGGATATTTTGGTTTCAAAGAAATGGTGGTTGAGTCCACCGGGGGTTCATTTCACTGGGGAATCTTTATCCAGCTGATAAAAGACCGACAAACACAATGTTCACCTTTTACACGTGGTTCTAAGGCAAATAAGAAGTGATGCCAAGAGACCCTAAGTACACCAGTAGTTGCCAGGTGCTGGGGAGGGGAGGTCACTGCTTAGTGGATTTAGTTCTCCATTTGGGGTGATGAAAACATCTTGGAACCCGATCGAGGTGAAGGTTGCACAACACTGTGAAGCCACTAAATGCCAGTGAATTTCACACTTTACAATGGTTAATGGTGAATTTTGTCTCGATTTAAAAAAGAGAGGCTGGGAGGATACTGCACATACTGAGTACAGGGTCTGTCTGATTCCTCTGAGAGTATGTGTTGGCAGAACCTGGTCCTCAACATGGAAAATTCCCACACTGAGTGCTATGCATGATTCAAGGTGCACCTAGTCACTTAACATAAGTGCGTGCACGCGTAAGTGTTTCTTCAATGAGCAGAGAAGATGGCCTTCAGAGTTATATTTTCCCAACTTAATTCTCCAGCTCTTTAGCACTGCACCTTTCAAATGTACCAGCAGTGATAGTATTTCTAAGATCAACAATGGCAACGATAATGTTGGAGGGACTGTGGCTATTATGAAATAATGACGGTATGAGCCAGGCACCCCAATAAATGTCTTCTGGGTATCATCTCACTATCAGCTCACTACTACCCCTGAGAAAATCATTCACTCCATATTTCAGGTGAGGAAACTGAGGCTTACAAAGGTAAATACTTGACCAAGGTCACACAATAGTAAAGTCAAAGTCAGGCTTCTAATTGGTTCCATCTAACTGATACCTATGATTTGAGGGGAGACAGAGAGTATATTCAATATTTTTAGTTATTAAAAAAATTTAAATACTTAAAGGAGATGGTACAATCTTTAAAAGACATACAATCCTCTTTGCCAAAAATAACTGCTATTCACACTTTAACATATATATCTCCGATAGTTTCTATGTCTTTTATATAGTTAAAATAACGCTAAAGAGGCAATTGTGGGTGCTATTTCTGACCCCTTTCCTTTGCTATAAATATTTCCCCACATCCCTGCAAGTCCCACACAGATGACACTGAGTAGTTCTATATGTTCTGTCCCAGATGCTGTCACTAACTCACATCCGTGTGTCAAGCAGGTGAGTGCTTTTCAGTCAACTGTGAGTATAATGCTATTGCCCATCCACTTTCCCTTCGTCGTGGATTCTTTCCTAAAAATTTTTGGATTCTAGGGGCCTCCCTGGTGGCCTAGCGGTTAAGACTCAGCGGTATGACCCTTACAGCCAGAGTTCAATCCCCTGCCAAGGAGCCAACCCGGACTCCTGTCCTGCCCGCTGTTCCCCTTAGCAGTGTATTTGTGCTAAGGGGAGAGAAATACACTGCCTGTTCTGCTCCCCATTCTGTCTCTGGTGCATCCTCTCACCCCCTGCATCTCTGGCCTACACCCCAGTTCTTCAATGCAAAAAATGCTAAAAAAAAAAAAAAAGAAAGATTTTGGGGGGTTCTAATGAAGCTCGGTACATTATGCTGGAGCGCAATATGAGGAGCTTTATATTGTTACATACTCCGGGCTCCACCTTTGAGCTTTGGCCAAGCTCTCCAGGGAGGACAAGGGCTCACTTTGGAGACTGTGGGCTCACCCTCTAGTTTAGGAACCTCGTGCCCCCCTCTTCCTGGCCCTCCCACACAGATAAGCAGTCCTGACCCAGGAGGAGGCTTCCCTCCTCCCTAAACTCCTGGCTGGGAGAATCCCAGTTCCAGCTTCCAAGCTTCCTACTCCAACTCCCAGATTTCCACCACAGGCAACCTACTCTATTATTTACACAATTTTCTCACTCAACTAACTTTTTGTTTTTAATTCAATTTATTCAAAAAGAAAAATGCATCTCTTTATTCTAAGTTCAAATAAAACCATCTCTTCTTGAGAGAAGAAAAAGATTGTTAAAAGTACAATAACGGGCCTCCCTGGTGGCGCAAAGGGTTAAGCATCGCACTTTGAAGAAATCTGCAGCCTCTGCAGCACAAGTTCGATCCCTGCTGGCCAGGGAGCAACCCACATGGTGCAGCAGACCTCTCCTGACTCACCCGCTGCTCCCCTTGGCAGTGTACTTTGGTCATTCTGCCTGTTCTGCTCCCCACTCTGTCTCTGGTGAATCCTCTCACCCCTGCATCTCTGGCCTGTACCCCAGCTCTTTTATGCATAAATAAATAAATCTTTAAAAAAAAAGTACAATAACAACAGAACAGGGTAAATAAATACTGCTGCCTCCTTATTCAGGCACAGACTTTTGTTAAAATGGGAGATTAGCAAGCATCACCAAGGTATTAAATGCCTAGTAGCACTGCCATCAGGCTCTCTCATAGGCTAAATCACAAAGATTGAAAAGGAATTGAAACAGGACTTGCTCACCATGTGAGTCGATGTCATTTAACACTCTGCTCAGGTAACACACCATTTGGTACCAGTCCCCAGGTGGCAAACACTGATCTAGTCCAACCTTCTCCATTTACACACGACTAAAAGAGACTGAGAGTTAAGTGACAGACTTGTGTCCCATCCAAGCCTGGCAGCAAAGTACAACCAAGAATCCAGGCCCCTGGCTCCTAAGTCTTACTTGATTGTGCTTTGAAAACTTCATTTAAAAAAAAAAATGATGGGCAGTTGTGCATACAGGGAGAGAACTATCCTTTTTCTGTGATCTTTGTTTATGTGATGTGAGAGCATGTATTTAAAAAATTTAATCAACAGCTAATTATTGAATAACTTACTTCTGTACCGGACCCTCTGCTGTGTGTTGGGCCTACATTAGAGAAAGAGACAGCACCCATCCCCCAACCCAACACGATCCACTTCAGACTGAAATTGACATCTGTGGAGGAATCATCATTCATTACTTTGCAAACATATATGAGCACCTACTATGTGTCAGATTTCCATAAAAGATTTTTTTATTATCACTAATGATGTCTTCTAGATAGTTAACATAATAACTATACTTACTGCAAGTTCCAACATTAAGAATGGCTGAGTTTAAAAATATCAGTCAAATCAGTTGTAGAAAATTGCTTTATCACACTTATACTGAATTTCTTAATGAAGGAGACAATTGTAAAAGAAGCATTGCACAGCATAGATACTGTCATAAATATAGCTCGAAGAAGTAGGCAATCATATAATTATTAATAATTAGCTAATATTTATTGGGTTCTATGATACACTTGGCATTATGCTCAACACTTTCACACTGACTCACTTAATCCTCACAAGAATCCTATAAAGGATTATTATTATCTGCAATATACAGACTTGGAAACCAAGATTTACAGAGGTTAAACAACTTTCCCAAGATCACACAGCTAATACATAGTGAGACCAAGATACAACTCCAGATAGCTGGATGAAAGTTTAAACCTTTCCAAATTTGAAAGGCATTCTTAATAGAGGAAAAATAAATGTTTAATGGCATGTCTTCATTTTAATTATACTCACAAAGAAGAAGGGACCTCTTAATCTCCTCCAAAGTTTAATCTCTAGTCTCCTCCAAAGTTTAACCTCTAGTCTCACCACTAGTTGGTATATCCTAGATGACAAGATTCCCAGACATTGGGAAACTCCTGGGGGGGCTTGTTACAATACAGAGCTCCACCCCAAGTTTCCCACTCAGTGGGCTGAGGGGAGCCAGAGAACATGCATTTCTAAGCCTTCGGTGGTACTGCTCTGGCGAACACACTTTGAGGATCATGTGCTATCCTGTTGCATTTTGGATCTAAGACTTGATATTTCCACTTGGATCATGCATGACCCTGGGCAAGTCAGAAGCTGAGCTCCTCATCTAGAAAGGAGAATGTCACTCCTCAGTAAGGTCATTGTGAGGATGACAGTACATGAATTTATGTGTATAATCTGACAAGTAGCTGGCATATCGATGGGATTGAATCAGTTGGCTCCATCAACATCACTGATAAATCATCCACGAGAGGGAACGCACGCTCATTTTCCCACTGAATGTCCTAATAGAAAGAAAGAAATGCAAGTGTACTTTCGAGGGAGAGTGATATTTCATCCCAAACAGTCATAATTGTCCCTTCTATGCATACAGATGCTAGAAAGGAGTGGCCGACACAAAGAGTGGAGGAAAGCCAAGTGTGGCAGGTTAAGAAGGGCCGGTCCTGCCAGCAGTGGTGGTGGATGGCTGTGTGGCACTGCAGAGAAGATGCACAGATAACAGATAGCTTGGAGGCAAAACCAGGAGTGCTTGGTGGCATCTGGGCTTTTTTGGAAGCTCACTGCAGAATTAATAATTATTAAAAAAAAACAATATAATTGCATGGGCTTTGTAAAGCACTTTGCTGTCAAATGGGATAAATGGAAAGTATTAAGTAGTCCTTTTTATCTTCCTCTGCTTGATTTATAAAGTGTTGTCTGTGGGGGATATTGTGTGTGAGTATGTGCGTGCGTGTGTCTGTGTGTGTATGTGTGTGTGTGTGTTGTTTGTTGTTGGTTTTAAAATAAGCTGCAGAGACAAATCGTGTTGTGAGCTTCTCTTCCAGAAAAAGCAGACCATATTCAGGGCTGGAAATTGGCCTTGGGGCTAAATATAGCTGTGTGGTAGAGTGGTGGGTGTATTGGGGCACATTTTCAAGCTGATTGCCAGTATTTGAAGCATTTAAAGGTGGCTCCTGGTGTGACTGAGTAGGACTTAAATCGCCTAAGGAGGGATGCATTTCTAAGGCTATTTGTAAGTGTTCTGGCTGAAGAAGAAGGCATGTGTGTGCCCCAGAGAAGAGGAACCAAGGCAGGAAGGAGGATGGCAGAGATCCAGCTTGGCTCTCGAGGTGCACCCCGCCTTGGCTGACAAGTTTTTCTTCCCGGAGCCTTGTTCCCACAGAGGAGGACAGAAGGATGACTCCTCAGGACCATTCTGACTTTAATTGTCCTGGCACCTGCATAGCTGTCCCTTCTCTTTCAGATCTCAGCTCAAACGCTGTCTCTGACCATGCCATCTGTAACCAGACTCTCAACTTCCTGTGGCTTCTATGGACAATCGCCACACCATGCAGGCTTTCCACTAAAGTCATGACTGCGTTTGGCTCTTCCTGGAACTTCCCGGCAGTGGAAACCCTTGTGGGGAGCAGGGTGGAAGCATCTGGAAGTTAGCATTCCCAGAATCTACATCCAGTGAGGCACTGAAGTTGGTGGACAGAGGCCCCACCTTTCTTGTCCCCAAGGAACAACTGTCCCCATCAAATGCTTCAGTGTCTCTCAGAGGGTCCCCACAGGTCTGAGTCTGTGGCCTACAGTGGTGACTCAGTCACTAATGCACCTTCTGCTAGCTTATTCCCCCCTTCTTCTCCCCCCCCCTTCCCCCTCACATGCCTCCTGGGGTCACTTCTTATATAAGCTACCTACATCCAAATTCTTTTCTCCAGGTCTGTTTTGAGAAGAAGCCCAGTTAAGATTCTTTTTGGCTCCTGCAGCTCCTCTAGCCCTTCTACCACACTCTTCTGTTTAATTTCCTTTCTGACTGCTCTCCCACCTTTGTTTTCTCTTCGTACTTCTCTGCAAGGGCAGGGTCTGTGGCTGCTCCCTTCCCACCATCTGGAACTGTGCCTTAAGAATGCCTAACAAGGGCCTCCCTGGTGGTGCAGTGGTTGAGCGCTGGGCTGAGAAGCTTCCCGCAGCCTCTGCAGCGCTGGTTCGATCCCCGGCCCCCAGCGAGGGTCCCACATGGTATGCAGACCTCTCCTGCTGCCCGCTGCTCCCCTTAGCAGTGTACCTCGTCAGTCTGTCTGTTCTGTTCCCCGCTCTGGCTCTGGTGAATTCTCTCACCCTCCCGCGCTTCTGACTGTACCCAGTGCTTGTATAAATAAAAAAAAAAAAAAAAAGATTGCCTAACAAGGGCCTCCCTGGTGGCGCAAAAGGTTGAGCTCAGTGCTGTGAAGCTGTCGGCAGCCTCTGCAGAGTGTGTTTGATCTCGGCCAGCCAGTGAGGGTCCTACATGGCGTGGCAGACCTCTCCTTCCTCTCCCACTGCTCCCCTCAGCACTGTCTTCAGTCCATCTGCCTGTTCTGCTCCCCGCTCTATCTCTGGTGAATTCCCTCACCCTCCCATGCCTCTGACTGTACCCCAGTTCTTGTATAAATAAATAAATCTTTAAAAAAAAATGCCTAACAAATAGTCATTGGATAAATGAGTTGGAGTTGGCCAATTGGAAATTATTTCCCCCTAAAACCATTTATATAAACAGGGACTGTACTTCTGTGCCTCTTCATATCAACTGCCTTTCTTTCTCAAAGTACAATCCTGCCCTAACACACATCTATGGATAGGCAAAGAGGTTTAATGAGAAGAGTTTTTCGGAATTCAGAAAGCTGTGTGACTTTGGGTAAATTATTTGCCTTCCCTGATCTTCCTTGCAATTACCTCAACACTAGGGCTGGCATGCCTACCTAGTGGGTTTATTGCAAAGACTAGGAGCCTAGAGATGCAAAGTGCTTCTTACATGGCAGGAATTCAGCAAGTGTGAATTCCTTCCTCCTTATCTCTTCTCTCAATCTCCGCAGTAAGTCATACATAGTATAGAAAGGGGATTCTTGGGCCTCCCTGGTGGTGCAGGTGGTTGAGCGCAGCACTGTGAAGCTGTCTGCAGCCTCTGCAGTGCCCATTAGATCCCTGCTCGCCAAGGAGCAACCCACATGGTGCAGCAGACCTCTCCTGTCTCACCCGCTGCTCCCCTCAGCAGTGTATTTCAGTTGGTCTGCCTGTTCTGTTCCCTGCTCTGTCTCTGGTGAATCCTCTCACCCTCCTGCACATCTGGCCTGTACCCTAGTTCTTGTATAAAATAAGTAAAAATTAAAAACAAAAAACAAAAGAAAAGGGGATTCTTGGAGCACTTCTCTCCATGCTGGGCCTGCCTCTGTGCCCTAACCTCTTGCTAATTATCCCCAACTATATGCACACACGTGCATGGGGTCATGACACTACATAGGCAGTGCCCATATTTTGTATCATTTTCAACTTCTGACTCCATTGTAATAAGCCCTTATAGGCAGTGCTGACTTCCCTCTGGCCTGTTGGCCATTTCACAGATAGAGAAAGGAAGACTCAGCGCGGAGGTGACTGTTCAAAGCCTGAGCAATAGCAGGATGCAGAGCTTGTATGATTTCCTTAGCCCTCTGCAAGCCACATAACCTCAGGAGCACCCCTGGTGAACTCCAGACACCCCATAACTCTTATTGAGAAATGAACTAAGGGCCTGCTGTGGTTTGCAGCAATATCTGCCCCTGGCAATCTGGCCCTCCTCTTACTTTAGTCTCGTGATGATTGATGTGATGTCCTGGGCACTGTCCTAGGCAAACCCTTGGAGGTAGGTATTACTAACCCATTTTACAGTTGAGGAAACTGAGACTCAGAAAGAATAAGTAGTAGAACCAAGAATCCAACCGAGGCGTGCATGTCTGCTGCAGGGCCTGAACACTCCTCAAAAGGCGTGTCCTTCCAGGGTCTATTACGCCAGCCTCGTTCTCTCTCATCCCTTGGTCCTCATTGTGGCTTTCCAGCTGCTCTCCCTCTCAGTCTTTATTTTCACAAAAGGCAGGAAATAAGAGCATCCACTGGATTGCAAACTCCCTGAGGCTTTCTTTCTCTCATCTGCAGGCACTGTTATGAGCTCAGGAAAGATTTGTTCAGTTGAAGTGATCAAAGCCTCCCCAGGAGTTGATTAGCTGTTTTAGCTCCCTTCCAACACTGGAAGGCTACTCCTGTAACTGTCCTACAAGTCAGCTCTGCCAATATATAAGATCAAGCATTTGCAGCTTCTCAACCACTGAATGGTGTTATTAAACACCACCAAAGGCTCACCTTCAAGAGGGTATCCATGACAGTGGGAGACGATGCCTCAAACTCTTCCACTCTGCAGGGGCACCTGGTGGGGGAGCAGACACAATAGAGCTTCACAGGTGAGCTCAGCCTTCCTGCCCTCCAGTGAGATCCTCTGAGCAGGCCAGGTTATGAAGAGGAACGGATGGGCTGTGTGCGGCCGCCAGGATAGCTCAAGAGCTCTCCTGCGCTTCCAGAGAAGACACTGCCTTCCAGCTCTACTTGCAACATAGCTGATCAGTAACATCAAGGGCATTCTCAAAAGCATCCCCACTCACTGAAATCCTGCCTAGCAAAGGCACTCGATAGGTGCTGGGTATCAAGGCCCTGGATCCTGGTTCCCTTACAATGGCCAAGTAGATGACAGACTCCCTGTCCTGTCCGGTCACCAGGACGGCCCTCAGAAAATGCTCTAGGTTCATCAGTTCCTCAAGTGAGCTCTGCTCTTGAAACACCGAACCCTACTGCAACATAGTAAGGCAGCTGGAAGTGTATACTGGAGCCGGATTATCTGGGTCAGGTTCTGGCTTTGCTAATTACAACCCACATGACCTTGAAAAAGTCATTTAACCTTTCTATGTCTTAGTTATCTCAAACATAAGGTAGGAAAAATAACCTTCCTTCCCTGGTAGTGTTGTAAAAACAATTAAATGAGTTATTTACACAGCACTTAAAGCGGTGCTATTGCATAAGCACTCTAAAATGTTTATCGCATAAACAAACACTCATCACATCTCCCAGTAACTTCCTAGTACTAACCCCTGAGCAAACATACCTAGTTCTATGTTTCCCTACATGCACCCATTCACTTATTTATTCTTCTCTTAATTGTTCCCAAGATGTGCTACAGGATCACAGCTGTCAAAGTTCTGGGCCATCGTGGTGCCCATCTATTCCATGAACATCTCTGCACCACAGCCAGACACTGCATTGGCATGAAGGATACAGCCCCAGACGACACTCAGCTCAGAGGAGACGAGGATATGAGTGAGGGTGACTATGCAACAAAGGTGAGGGTAGAGAGCTAGAAGTGTTAGGGGGAAATGATGTCCTGAGCTAATCCCATACAGGCTTTGTGGACTCCACTCCCAGTCCAGACTAAAGCCATCAAGACATTGGGAAAGACAAATCCTATCACCACCAAAGGGAAGGTGGCTGGGACCTGAGGGTAAAGTTAAGCAGCCAGGTTGGATATAAAAACCAGACACGTGGGCCTTGGGCTCGATCGCTCTGTCGCTCGCCTCCTGGCTTCACGGCTCCTGGCTTGCGGCCAGCTCTCAGAGTGCCATTTGGGATTTCAAATCGGTGGATTGGGAAGGACTCATTTAAAACTTTGTCTCCCATTTTTCTCCCTGAGCTGTACATTTCCTCACTTGCCCTTCCCTTGTAAATAAACCTTTCATTAACCTTTCGCGTGTGCCTGCAGTAGAGTATTGATAAGTCCTTTTAAGCGTGCGGGTGAGGACCCACAGTCAGGCACCCCGGTTTTATATCGGGGCTGCCCTATAACAGAAGCATCAGAGGTGAAATATCAGTTATACTGGATCTTAGTGATGTTGGAATAATTAAGAGCCAACCAATTTTTTTGAAGTCTACAAATGTCCACAATGCCATGTTCATACAGGAATAATCAAAAATGGAAATGAGAAGCAGAAAAAGAGAGAAAACACCTCCTATTTCACTTCAGCTACCTAAACCTCCCAGCAACTGTCTTCAGTTCCAAGGTCAGCCACCACGGGCACCCCATTTAGGTGGCCTGCAACTCTGCTGGCTACTCCCAGCTTTCTGGTAACTGGTCATAGATTGAGGTCACTCTGTTTTCAGACGCTGTGGAAAGCCGCAATCTTTCTGGCTGGAAGCCAGGTCACTCTGCCTCTCCCACCTCCTGAAGACTCTCAATCTTGACCATGATTGCAGCTCCTCCTCCTAATTGGTCAGCAGACACCAGAGCGACAGCATGCGTATTCCCAGGAGGACTTCGAGGCCAGCCCTTAACAGCTGCCTCAGCTGGAGAGGGCTTTTCCACTCTAATTTGGAGATGATGCCAGCTCATGAAGACTGCTTATTAAGAATGTTGGTTCAACATACCAACCAAACGCAGTGCATAAATTTTGTTCGGATCCCCGTTAAGGAGAATAAAAAGATGATCAAGACATTTTTTGGGTAATTGGGGCAATCTGAATATGGACTAGATATTAGATGACAATTGCAAATTATTATTACTTTTCTTAGGTGTAAACATCATATCACAGTTATGCAGAAGAATGTCCTTATTTTTAGAAGATGTGCTAAAGTACACGGGAAAAAAGAATCACGTCTACAGAAAATGAAGAAAACATCTATCGATAGATAGCTCTATGTACACCCACACATAAGCATGTATGGCAAATATGCTTTTTTTTAAAAAAGATCAATTCCCTGGGCCTCCCCTGGTGGCACAGCGGTTGAGCGCTGGCTGCGAGGCTACCCGCAGCCTCTGCAGCGCTGGTTCATTCCCCAGCCACTGGCAAGGGTCCCACAAAAAAAAAAAAAAGATCAATTCCTTGATGCACTATAGAGCTCATTCTACAGCCTATATTGAGAACTAAGAAAAGAGATACAGAAATACAAGTATGTATAATTTCTCTTCATAATTTAAAATTCATCTTGACTTTGGCCTCACTGGGGAAAAATTACTTGGCCCTGTTCTGCACCCCTGACAGGCACATGCATGCATGCACACACACACACACAAACAAAAACTCATGCACACATGCACACACATGCGTACAGATGCACCCCATACCTACACTGGAAGGCGCTTCCTTTTGACCCAAAATCCTAAGGGAAGTCTCAAAAGAGCTGTCCAGGAAGAGCAAAGAGTTGGAATTTCACATCAAACATGGGTTTACTCACTGCTGCACAGGAACTGGTAATCACAAGAAGATGCTGAGCCTCTCTGAGGCTCATGTTCCTCATCATCTCCAAGGAATATAATAATCTAGCCTTTCGATACCACAGGGCTAGCCCAAGGACAAGGAGAAAGAACGGCTATAAAGACAATTTCTGAACATTTTTTTTTTTTACTCCTATGTTTGCATGAAACACCGAGGCTAAAACACCTAGTAGGGTGCCTATACGTCATCCAAAGTTTCCTGTGTCAATCTTCTGAAACTGGGCCTCAAAGAATTTACTTTTCTGAGTTACTACCAGAAACATATATAACTCTTTTAGTCCACATGTTATGGCCAAAGCAATAAAAACTCAACTTACTTTTCAATTTTTTTTAAGACAGGCATTCAAAAAGCAATCTTATATAAATGGTTCTGAAACAGGAGGCAGACAAAGGTGATGAGTAGACAGATGGAACCCAACCAACGAGTCCTGGCTGGTTCATGAGTGAAGAACGTCAAAACCCTGGCCTGGAGCCTACTGCACTGGACTCTAAGACTTGGGCAGAAAACCTCATTCGTTCAGAATCCATTAATTCTGATCATGTGGACATGGCCTCAGCTGACCTTGCCATGGCTGTATGTGTGAAATGCAGGCTGGTTTGGAGGGAGGGCCCTGTGGTGACAGGCAAGCCTGCTAACTGGGTGGCCAGGAGACCTGCTTCACTCTGATCCAACCACTTGGTAACTTTGGACACGGCACCTGCCTTCTCCAGCCGCAACGGTCGTCTCTGTAAAATGACAGTGCTGGATTAGAGGCTGTTCCTGTCTCATCTGATTCTTAGATTCTGTGATTAGTCACTTCCTTTGGGAAGTCCTCCCAATCCTCAAAGAATGTTTGCTGAATGGAATTGGTATCTGTGAAATTAAAGCATGCTTAATCAACCAAAGGGAACAAACTGTTTTAGACCATGTCGGAAGCATTCATTTCTATGCCCCAAGGAAATACAAAGCAATTCAGTTTTACTCAGATTGGTTCACAAGAACATTCATGTTTGTAGTTTGTTTGGGGCACCTAAGTAGACTACATTCCTGAAATAAAGAATACTATCATTACAGAAAGCAACTTGGGGCATCCACTGTATGTCAGATTTTATACTGTGAGCTTTATATATGTTAACTTCCTCAGGGACCACAGAACTGGTGTGATGTAGGTTTACCATCTCTGCCTTCCTATGGAAAACTGCCTATGAAATTCAGAAAGATTAAGTAACTTGCCCAAGGTGACACAGTAAATTGTGGAGCTATTTGTCCAACTCCATTTCCTTTGGTAGCATCTGGAGCTAGCCATATATGAGTATGCTATTTGTATCTCCTTATCATGGACGTTAACTTTTTAAAAAGTTTACTGAGTTGTAACTGAGATACAAACTGTACATTGTACAAACTGATGAGTTTTGGTATTATTATATGAGGGTATCATCACCACAGCGAAGATAGTTAAATATGCGTCCATCACCATCAAAAGTTTCCCCAAACCCCCCTCCCATCTCTTATCTGACAACCACTGATCTGCTTTCTATCACAATATATTACTTTGCATTTTGTTGAATTTATATAAGTGACATTAGCACATATTCCTTTTTGTCTGCCCTTTTCTATTCAGTATAATTATTTGTGAATTGATCCATGTTATTGGGTTTCTCAAGAATTCGTCCCTTTTTATTGCTCAGTAGTATTCCATTACATGGGTATGGACATGCCACTATTTGTACCTATTGATGGATATTTGGATAATTTACTGTTTTGGGCTTTTATAAATAAAGTTGCTGTGAATGGGGCATAGCAGCTGTTTGTATGTATAGTCATATATCACATGAGGATTATTTCCTGAGAAATGTGTCCTTAGGCTATTTAATCATGATGTGAATATCATAGCAGGAATTATATAAACCAAGATGGCATGGCCTTTTACTCCTCTAGCCTATCTGGAACAGTCTGTTGGAACCACCATAGTGGGGGCTGAAAATTCCTTATGTGATACACAAATGTAAATATACTTTCATTTTTCTTGGGTTAAGTGCCTAAGATGGAATGGCTAGATCAAATGCTAAGTGCATATTTAACTTTTTAGGGAGCTACCAAATTTTTCCAAAGTAGTTACTATTACTTTTATCCTTTTACACATTTATCCTTTTACATTTCTGTTACTCCACATCCTCACCAACACTTACATGCTCAGTCTTTTAATTTTAGGTATTCAAGTGGGTTTATAGTCCTATCTCATTTTGGTGGTTTTAATTTTCATTTTCTTAATGACTAATGAGGCCAAGCTTCCTCTCATGGGTTTGTCTATTTTTTTAATCGTTAGTTATGACATGAAAATTGGACAAAAATAATAGTGTTACCATTTAATAAACCACTTCCTATACTATGTCACAAATAAGATGCTCAGAGTTTTACATTTATTATATCCTTTCTCCCTCATAACAACCTAGCAAGGATGGAGTAAGAGCCTGCTTTATAAATGGGGAAACTGAGATTCAACGTGGTCTGGAAATTGTCCTGTGTCACACAGTTAGTGGCAGGGCCAAGTTCCACTCCAGGCCACTCCTCTATATGCCAGAGGGTGTGCCTGCCAGTAACACGGCTCTTGTGCAAGGCTTGTATCTTCTATCTCAGGCAAAGTCAGGAGAGTGGGGCCTAACCGGATAACAGTGACAAATGTAACAGCGATGCTGTCTCGCCACTCACACAGTCATTCCCTATTTGCTAAGAACATGGGAAAGTTTAGTCAAGATACAGTAGCTGAGACCCTGATCAATAGATCAATACCATATAGCATTAAAGGCAAAACAGATATCTAGAATGCAGTTAACTGAGAGTCTCGAATCTAAGGGCTGGCAAAAGAATGTCAATGTTTAACACATTTATGTTGTGCAGAAGAAATCACTTAAAAGAGATTTTTTTTTTTTTGCTCTTTAAAGGAAGGTGTATTTCAAGTTGTTGACTCTTAGGCAAGAGTTAGAAATGTGTCTCAAGTTTTCTTTAGCCCAGAGACTGTGTCCCAGCACCCAGGGCAAAGCTGTGAGGTGTCAGGGGATGCTGAGCAGCTGAGAGCAGGCCTGTCAGCCTCTCTGGGGACAGCCCCTTGATACAGTTTCTGTAGCAAGGATGCTTTTGTTCATATGTAAAGATTTGCAGAAAACACCAGAGTGGGTGTAAATGTGACAACATAAGGAGCATTCTACCTCAGTAAAGTTTCAACTTTGCATTTTGACTTTCAAATGTTGGCTTTGAATTGTGTTTACATTCCATGACTATAGAATTATATAGTTCTGCAAAGAACAGCATTCATGTTCAAAGAACAGCATTTGGGTGTCCTGCCCCCATTGATGAAGCTCTTGACTTTCCTACTGCTACTCACAATGTGACAGCATCTGTATTTCTTGCACCATCAGAATAAAGGCCAAGATCCTAGTGACCTCCCTTCTTCCTGAGGTCACTGCATGGACACACTTTTCCAGAGCCTTCACCTGTTTGTTCAGGTTCTTTCCTCTACAAGAGGAGTCCTTTTTTTCCCACTTGGACATCTTCTAATCTCTCAGGGCCCATTAAGAAGGTTTCTCTTCTCTGATCCCATGCAGGCACTGAAGGTCAAAGCTGCTTCTTATGAACCTCTCCAATCGATTCCCCTTCATACCTATCCCTTATTCCCTATCACTTAATACAACATTCTCTGATTGAGTTCAACTGAAGTAATTCGAATGCCCATTTTGCTTTGTTTAGCTGTTCCTCCAACTTGAAATGTCCTCTCCTGTTACCCAGGCTCTCTTTGGTCACTCACTAACACAGTGCAAGCTCCCCCTCCTCTGTGATGCCTGCCCTGACTGTTTCTGTGTAGAGGTGGCCTCTTAAATGCCCCATGTACCTGTGCACCCCTATTCAATCATCCTTCACATGGCTGTGTCTTCCAACACCATGACCCCCTTGAAGGCAGGGGGTTGTCTTGTCCCTGACTGTCTGGCAAATTGGACACTCTGATGAATATTAATTAAAAGATTTTGTGAATGAAGCACTTAATTTCTAAATTTCCAAAGAGGAGTCTAGCAATCGCAACATGACCTGAGTAAATGTGTGGCCTCTCCAGACTCACATCTTAAGGAAGCCAAACTCATTGGCTTGTTTATATTCCAGACCATATTTATAATAAGCTTAGTTTATGAACATCTGAACAGGATGGAAAGAACCCCATGGATGGCAGCTGAGTCATTCCCAAGCCTGCAGACAAATTCACATCTAAAGTGGTCAAGGAGATAAAAACCTGCCTGGCTTTCTAAATTATCCCAAGCCACCCCTGTCAAGCCAGGCTGAATGAAGAACCAAGGGCCCCTCCCTCTTGGGCTGAGTCAATGGCCTTTGTCAGCTCTGTGACTCACCCTGCTGCTCACAAACCCCCTAAGCAGTTGGGAACACAGCCCAGGTGTGTGATCTGTTCCTCTCTTTCACGTTCGGAATGGCACCCATGGCAACCACAGCACAGGGGTGGGTGTGATTCTTCCTGCCTCTTTAGAAGGCAACTGGGTCAACCCTGACTCTTTCCTGTGGCTCTGAGGTGGGAACTGGATGTGACAGTCAAAAGAGACTTGCAGTCAAGAAACTCGAACTCCAGACTTGACATGTGCTCTGGCTGTCACAGAGGGTTCAAGTCCCACCCTATAGCCAGTGACCAGCCTTGGGCCATGTCACTGCACATTTCCCAGACTCGTCTCCTTAGCGTGAAATGAAGCTAACACTCATCTCCTGGGTTGGTTATGAAGAGACAAAAAGATTAGACTCTCTGTCACGTAGTAGGAGCTCAAGATCTGTTAGACACTCTGTCACTGCCCCTCAGAGGGACGGTCCTTGAGGTGAGACCCTTCCTTCGCTGAGTCTTCAGTTTCTCCAGGTACATAGTGGGCAAACCTATGCCTAATTTCTCTTCTAGACCCAAGGTATGAGGGTGAGGGTGAGGGTGAGTGTGTGTGTGTGTGTGTGTGTGTGTGTGTGAGAGAGAGAGAGAGAGAGAGAGAGAGAGAGAATAAAGAGAAACCTTTTTATATTAGTTCCCTTATTGGAATAACACAGGTTTAAATATTTTGATCCCAACCTACTGTGTTCCATGTATTATTTTAAGAGCTTATCTTTGTCTTTGAAGTCTTTCTATAACGCAAATCCTGCTCACAATACAAGGAAAAGGTTTTCTCCCTCCTGATGATGGAATGCACGCAAAAATGTTAAATCCTATTCTTTGTATTGCAATTCTTTGATGTTTCCGATAAAATAGATTGGCAAGGGCTGGAACAGAAAACCATTCTATGTGCCTAAGTGACTAACACCTCCTAAGAGATGCCAGGCTTGCAGTTTCCTGACAAGGGCAGTGACAGGAGCCCGGGCAGGGCAGCCTTCTGCCTGGGGCTTGAAGACGGGACAGCGATCAAGTCATCATTCGGGCAGTCAGCACTTCCCAAAGAGTGTTTGAAGGAACACTACTTGTAGGAGGTGTTCTGCAAGCAATTTTTAGAAACCTCTCCTGTTGGAAGTTTGGAAACTCCTAAGTGCTATTTACCTCTCTTGCAGATTTGCATTGGCATAGTTAAGGCTCTCATTGTGAGAACACGTTTAACCTGTCTAATTTGGCATTTCTCAAACTTATTTGGACACAAACCAGGTTTTTTGTGGAGTTCAGGAGAAAAAAACAGCTTTTATGCCACATCACGCACCCATGTACCTCCTCCCCCCTCTGCAACACACACACACAATCAGGAAAGAATACCTGAAACCCATTTATAGGAGTCAGTGTAGAGCAAAGATGACAGTGCACAGTGCAGGGTAAATCCTCATGCCACCAGTCATGTACCCCTGGTGATATTCCTGAACCTCCCAGAAACTTCCAGAGCCATATCCTTGCCATAAGCGAAAATGGGACTGCCAATGCCCTCTTCTGCAGGGGCTGTGTGTGTGCCAGCTGAGAAGAGACACACACAAGAGCATCGGGCACATGGCAGTGATTTTTAAAATTTGATTCTCCCTCCACTGGCCTCTTTGCAAAATCACAAGTATAGATGTTTGAAAACACACTGGTCTTTTTTTTTTTTAATGCTCATAAAACTGTAAATCAAATTATTTTGCATAAGAAGCTATCTTGGATATCATGCCATTACCTAGTCTGCACGTTTTCATAAATAGAGTCATCCAGGAAAAAAATGGCAGCGCTGCTTTAATACATATCTATGTGAACGAGACTGAGGATTTCATACAGCTATCTGGAATTTAATATCAAGGAATTTTCCCGTGTCAAATATTACTTTATTTAACGGAATGTGATATCACTTGATACAGGCATAAAGTGCATTCCTATCAAAATACAGCTGTTATTAACATTACTAACAACTGCTTTATCCCA
Source organism: Talpa europaea (assembly GCF_964194135.1). NCBI lineage: Eukaryota > Metazoa > Chordata > Mammalia > Eulipotyphla > Talpidae > Talpa > Talpa europaea. Next base: position 50,691,216 of record NC_140073.1, read on the forward strand.
GTGAATTTTATTGAAACCATAACGATGGGCACTTTTGAAATAAATGTCCCTGCCTAATTTTCAGAGGCCTGTCTCCCACAGAGAGTTCAGACGATAATTCCACCGGGGTTTGCACACAAGGTAAAATGAGGAGTTTTAAAACGCTTGAAAGAGAGTCATCTCGAGGTCACTAATAATTAAATAGCAGCTAAAGGAACAGAATACAGAAATGTGTAATCTTTCCTGGCTGTGGGGTAAAAACAGACACCGGTGAGGCAGCACCTCTGCGGGGGCACCTGATCTCAATCTGCAGCAGGAGTCCCTTCAAGCCGAATGTCTATTTCAAAACACCCATTAAAAGTCTATGATGGACTTTAATTATGAGAGGCAGATGATAAGAGTCTAGTTCATTCCCTCCCGTTGTCTGGGGTGGTTTAGAGCTGCCAATCATCACCCCCTTCAAAGAGGCCCAAGGTGCAGATACGGCTTTAAAGAGGCTGACAGGACAGAGAGGGCAGGGCTTCTAGCCCACAGGTGGTATAGACTGAAGCGTGTTAAATAGGTGTTAAATCAGCTCAGGGGCCTGAAAAGTGCACTGAAGGGACCTCTTGCTGAAAGCTGGTCCTAGTAGTTGGACCAAGAGAATTCCTCACTGCTACACCTCCTCCTTCTGTTCCTGAGGCCCTCTGCCACCTCCACACACCTCTGCTCTCCCTGGGGTGATTTTATATGTTACCCCTGAGCAAGAAGGAGACATTAGCCTACACACACACACACACACACACCACAGAGAGAGAGAGAGACAGAGAGAGAGAGAGAGAGAGAGAAGGACAGCAGAGGGAGGAGCCCACCTTACTGGAAGTAAGTAGCACCAGGTCTAGAGTCAGAAAGACTTGAGTTTGAATCTTAACTCCCTCACTTCCTGCTGCATGGTCTTAGGCAAGTTACTTAAACTCTGAGCCTACATTTTCTGTCTGTAAAGTGGAGATAACAATAGCTGTCACCCAAGCTTCACGTGAGGCTCCTGGCTCATAAAAGGGTCTAATAATGCCATTCCCCCCATAGGAAGGCAGAAGCCCCACAGCCAATGTTTGTCTGCCTGCATTGTTTCCTAATAACAACTCCCTCTACCCCAAGAGAGAGACTTGCTAGAGATTCCAGCTGAGAAAGAAAAATGTTAAATAATTCAGAAGCACTAACATCAGGTCTGAGGTAGGTATAAAAATAGTCACAAAACACCACACTCCTCTTGTTTTCATTACAGCAAGCCTGGCTCCCTGGTAGGAACAGGAGGAGCTAGTGTCTGCCTGCGGCTGGGGCTGGGCCTCAGGCAGGGGACTTCATCGGGCTGCTGTTTAGGCTCTTGTACTAACTCAGCTTTGTGCAAAGGCAAGCAGGCATCTGCTTGTCACCTCTAGATTCTAAACCAGCTTGCGGTCGGCTGGCTTATTTTGGATTTGACAGTACACTCAGCGAGGACATTGGAGCAGAACTCTCTATGTCCTGCCTTCTGCAGGGCACCAGCTGGTGAGCTCCCCTAGAAGGCTGAGTCTGATCCTTTTAAAGCTCAGGTTCAAAAAAGAAGGCTGGTGGGCTGCGCAGAGCCCAGTTCCTCAGGAGTCCCAGACCAGTGGCTTGCGTCACCCAGAAGGACTATATATTGACCCTGAAAGTCCATTCTGGAATGAGAACAGTCCAACCAGAGAGCTAACATTATTAAACAACTACTATGTGCCAGGTGCTCTGCTGGGTAATTTACCTATAAATGACTCTCACAACAAACCCCAAATGAATTGACAACCTCTGTGTTTCACAGATGAGGAGATGGAGAATCAGGGAACTTAAGAGCCGGTCCTCCGAGTTCTACCAGAGGGATGGTCTGGCTTCCAAACCTGTGCCTCTCATCGTGCTCTCCACGGGCGCAGAGCGTGTGGTAGCAAAAGCCCTTCATGAAATATTCAGATGCATTTGTAGCTCCTGTCTCCTGATTGGAACGCTTACTCAGTGTATTCTTTCTTGCAAGGACGCTGCACGGAAACAAATTTCCAAATCATACTTAATAAGACAGGGAGGCCGGGCCTGTGGTTGGCTGGCTCCAGGTATGGGGGCGAGTCTGTGCACGTGCTGGGAGCAGTAGGCTCAGGGAGAGTTAAATGGGAGACTCCCCCCCCCCCCAACACCCACACAGAGACCTCGGCTTCCAGCCCCTGAGGGGCTCAGAGTCTCTCTGTCTGCCTTCATGGGAGAAGAGAGGTGGGATCGGCAAGTGAGAGGGAAAGAGGAGGAATAATCAGGATCATCATATTTCTTATCCTTTTGTTCTCATACTTCAAGTCTGACACCAAAAAAGCATCTTTCTTTTCGAAGCTTTCCTCGCCTCTCCGTCGACCTGGAGAGTTTTCTCAGATGTGTGCAGGCTCAGTGCTAGAAGCTTCATGAAGGTTATTCCATTCACCCCGAGAGCAGGTATTGCTACTCCATTTTAAAGAGGATGGAACTAAGACCAAGAGGTATTTAATCTGCCAAAGGTCATCTAAGCTCACACAGTAAATCTCAACCAGAGGCAGCTCCCCACCACACAGAATTAGCTAGTCAGTGGTGCCAAAGTTGCAAATGCCCAGGATGCACACACATGGCCCAGCCAGGACTTAAACTCAGGTCAGTCTGACTCTGCAGTTCATGAGGTAATGTGATACTCTTAATGTGATACTCTTACTCGAATCATAAGGACCCTGAGGACTGAGTGGACCTGCCAGCTCTTCTCTCCTGCATGGCACCTAGTACAGGGCACAGCTCAGTCAGCAAAGCCTTGCTGACTGATTACTGATTAAGCGATAAGCTTAATAATGGTGCCTGAGATCAAGATGAGCAGCCCCACCAAAGGCAGCTAGTCACTCTGTACCTGAATCTTTAAAGAAGACACTGAGTCCAACTTTCTAGTCTCTCTATATCCTGCCAGTCTCTGCTGATCCTTCTCACCCGACAAAGAATTCACGCCCTCCATGGATGGTCTAATAACTACAGAATATTCTTCCTGAGGTTGAACCGAAGACTCTTTCCTTGGGGAAAGTCTGCTGGTTAGCTCCTAAGAGCCCAGCCCCCTAAATCCTGATTCCATTGTCCTAAATCTTGGAATGGTGAAGTCAAGAAGCAGGATCTTGAGTCTGTGTTCCAGAAAGATCCAGATTTAAATCTTAGCTACTTTGCTTATAAAGTTGATGAGGGACCATAGCAAGTCTCCTCAGACGAGCTTTCAACAGCAGCAGGGGGGTTCCTGTGCATCTTAAGACTCAGATGGCCTAAGTCTCTCAGCTGGCAGGGTCTTTTCAAGTGGCAGTTGTACTCTGGCATGAGCGCCATGACATCTGCTGGCCTTACCCACATCACACCCTCTCTTTGGCCTCTGCCTGCCTGTCCCTGGGGTCCACTTCTGAACAAGTGAATTTCATTCCATGAGATGGGTGACAACAACAAATCAGGAAATGACAACCATGAGAGTTACCATAGCAACACTTGAACTTGAAAATTTCCAAGAATGTGCTGTAAATTATAAACACACACACACATGCACACACATGAATGTGGGAGTCTTAGCAACCTGCTATGATGCCTGAGACCATCACCCATAAGCTATTGTAGAAATAATTTCCCCACCCTGTTTTCCACCTCCAGAGGTGGGTTATGAAGGGAATCCTTCTAGGAACCCAAATTAATTCTTGCTACAAGGCGTCACTCAGCAATGCGGGCAGGTGTGGGGAAAAGCTAAACATCTTATATTAAAAGTTTTGGCTGAGTATTCAGACTTCTGAAGATGGTGCCTATCTCGCTCCTGCCACAGTCGATGGGCAAGTTGCCCACCCCTGCCTTTGCTAGAACTAATTATAAAGGCTCATGGGGAGGGATGCTGGCTTTATGACCAGGCGGGTTCAAGCAGGAACCCCGCTCCCTGACTCACTGGTGGGAGGGCAGTGGGAAGAACGTCAAACCTCTGGGCACCCCCTTTCTTCATCTGTAAAAATGGAAATAATATGGCCTCTGCATGCTGTGAGGACTAAATGCGGCAGATGACGCTAAGTGGCTAAGTGTTGCACACGATTCAGTGGAGATGGAGCACACGTTCTAGGCACTGGGGTTACTCACTGCACAGAAGTCATGGGAGAATAGACAAATGGGCACCAGCCAAACCATGCGTGAAGACAGAACTCTGCCCCAGCTGGTGAAATCCTAGTCAATAACCAGCCAGCTCTCCTGGCGTTCGCCCCTACTTCCACCTCAGGACCGACGAGAGAGCCGAGTTTGCTTCCCACACCAACCACACAAGACGCTTTCCTTCCAGGCAGCCCATCTTCAGCTTCCTCAGGCCTGTAGCCTCCAATCCCAGCAGCTCTAAAGGCCCCTTTTTTTTTCACTGTGATGTTTTCCCACTCCTTGCCTGCCCGTGCTTGTTACAGGAGGCGAAGGATGTAGGCTGACTCCCAGGGAATAGCAAGCTCTGAATAGATAGACTCTGTTTGTTCTCCTTTGGGTGCTCTTTATTTATTCCCACAGTCAATAAGCATAATAAAGAAGCAAATTATATAGCATGCCCTGACTTTGACCTCCCCCCACCCTCGGATTATTCTTAATGCAGCCAGTGTGATTTGTTAAAATCATAAAACACAGTATTGAGCACCATGGTGGGTCTTATGGAGCAGGTAACCGGTAAAGCAGCTAGCCTGTGAGTGTCCAGAGGGGTGGTGTCCCAGGCAGCGAACAGCCCTGTGGCAGGAGTGAGCCTGGGAAGTGAGGAAGAAAGGGCAGGACAGAGATGCTGGGGACACTTGGCCATGGAGAAGGGCTCTGAGAGTGGTATAAGGACCTTGAACTCTACTCTGAAGCAAATGGGGAGCCGCGACAGGCTTCTGAACAGGAGAGCGACATGTTCTCATTTATGTCTTGACATGATCACTTGGCTGCTGTGCCAAGAATAATCTTCAAGGAGATGAGGACAGAAGCAGGAGCCCAAGGCAAGAAGCAAGGCCAACATCCAGGATAGACAGGGTGGGAGAAGGGGAGAAGTGGGCAGCGTCCAGATACGCAGTTGACCCTTAAACAATGTGGGCATTAGAGGCATCAACTCCTCCTCCCAGTTAAAAATCACTATATAAATTCTGACTCCCCCAAACATTTGCCTATAGTCATCCCTGGGTCTTCAGCAGGGACTGGTCTCTGGACCCCTATCGATACCAAAATCCAAGGGCACCCAAGTCCCCACGTCATCCCTCCACATCCGAGGGTCACACATCCATGGATTCAACCAACAACAGTGTTTGGTAAATCTATGCACAGGAAACCGTGGATAGAGAAGAAATCTGCATGTAAGTGGATTCGGGAAGTTGAAACCCTTGCTGCTCAAGGATCAACTGTATTTGGATGATGAGTTTGACGTTTGGGAAACCCTGTGTTAGTAACTTTCTTCTCCTTTTTTCTCTTTCCCTTATAAGTACAAATGCTATTACAGATCCCCAAAGCAAAACGGGATCTGGGTCAACCCGAATGGCCTAAAGACCATCATGTTGAGCATGATGTGTTCAACTGGCCAGCAGTTGGGCAGCCAGTGAAGGGCTCGCTGCCCTGGACTCCTCCATGATAGCCTGGTACTCCTGGTGAGTGATGATCCCCCACATGAGAATGAGGATAACTTTCCTGACCAAACTTTTGCCAGAGTGGAGGAATCTTCTGGCTCTATCTTTCCATAAGGCAATCTAGCAAGACACATGAAAAGCTTTAAAAAGCCACATGAGGGGCCCTTCTGGTAGCCTAGGGGTTAAGGCTCAGCACTATCACCCCTATGGCCTGAGTTGGATCCCCAGCCAGGGAGCTAACCCACTTGGCGCGGCAGACCTCTCCTGCCTCACCAGCTACTCTTCTCAGCAGTAGATCTGCCTGTTCTGCTCCCCACTCTGTCTCTTGTGAATCCTCTCACCCCTCTACCCTGCACCTCTGGCCTACACACCTAGTTCCTCTCCACAAAAACTAAAAAAAAAAATAAAATAAAAAGCTACATGATCCTTGACCTAGCAATTTTCTTTTCCATCGGAAAAGAAACCGACGGAAGGGAATAGATAAGTACATTAAAATACTGATGATCTTGATATTATTTACAATGTTAAAAACTCAAAACAACAATAGGAAATTAGTTAAACAAATGACAACATATCCTAATGGTGGAATACTATGCAGCTATTGAAAGTTATGCTGGAGAGAAAAAATGCAACGGGATGGGGAAATGATCCTCATATCTTAACATTATATCTTAATGTTAAAATTGTATCTTAACATTACAAAATAATGTGCACAAGCTGCTTCAAACAGTGGTGGGAAGCAGGACCGTATGCAGATAAAATACTGGGGAGAAAACCAAACTACCTCTACATGGCAGGATTATGGGTTGTTTTATTTTTCTTCTGGGTTGCCTTGGGCTTTTAAGATTTTCTATTGCTGTGCCTCCTTGGTGGTGCAGTGGGTTGAGCACAGCACTGTGAAGCTGTCTGTAGCCTCTGCAGTGCCGGTTCGATTCCCAGCCAGCCAGGGAGATTCCCACATGACGCGGCAGACCTCTCCTGTCTTGCCCGTTGCTCCCCTCAGCAGTGTATTTTGGTCCTTTTGCCTGTTCTGTTCCCTGCTCTGTCTCTGGTGAATTCTCTCACCCTCCTGCGCCTCTGGCCTATACCCCCAGTGCTTGTATAAATAAATAAATCTTAAAATAATATAAAATTTTCTATTGTTGTCACGTATTATTGATATAATCGGAGGAAACAACATTAAGTAAAAACATGACTGACATTAGAAAACTTTCAAAGTAATACATAGCCTAGTAATAAAGAGCACTCCCTATTCTAGAATGTGCCATGAGACTGGATGAGTTAAGGATGTGAGTACAACATAACACCTGCCACTGACACCCCTCTGTGACACCATGACAATGGCCTCTACTTACTACATGCACTGTCACCCTGCAGCTGCCACCACTGAGGCCACCACAACACTGGTTCATTTGCTCTGTGACCCTCCATCTGGTACTCCTGAACTGGGGAGGAAGAGGGGGGAGGAGAGAAGAAGCAGGAAAAAAAAATCAATTAGCCCCACCAGCATCTCCTGAGACTTGAAGAAATGTGGGCTCAGGCCTACCCTCCAAGTGATTGCACCTGAACCTGCATCTTAACAAGTCCCCACGTGGAGACATGTAAGTTCAAAAGGCTCTCTCCAGAACACAAAACATCTTCCCAGTATGTGAACTTGAGGTGTTTTCAAGAAAAAAAAAAAAAAGCAGCCCACTAAGAGAAAGGATTGCTCAAGCAAATATTAATTATGTAAACAATGTAAAGTCATCCAAACTATCCAGAAGTGCTGTGCCTTGGGCACCGTCAAGTCTCCGGAACAAACTCTGGAAAGCTGCTACTGCCTGGTCAGCCTTTTAGAGGAGGCAGATGGAGAGCAGGTATTCCCTCTTCTACCAGGAATCCTGAGGCCTGCCGGCTGGGTGGCGACTGGCACATGAATGGTTAATAGGGCTCTGCCTAGAAGTGAACATGAAAGGCGCAAAACCAGGTCAAAGGAACATCACAGCATCTCCAGGCAGGATTCAGCCTGGTTCCTCACTCGAAGGCAACCATGTTGAAAGGAGGAGAGGCCAGGCGGAATGAGAAGCCCGCTGTGCCAAGCCAGATGCCCCAGTTTGCCAGAGGGGGAGGAGGGGTGGGAAAGATGCCCTGAGTACTATATCTGTAGTCCCGTGGCTCAAATAAATCAGGTCACCTCCGTCAGACATAAATTACTCAACATGGGATCCCTATACCTCCTTGGAAGGAGGGAGCAAGCACTTCATAAGGCTTCCTCTAGGCACCGTTTCTCAACCCTGCTCGCCCCATAGCATCAGCTGGGCAGCTTCACGAGTTCTGATGCCTGGGGCCCACCCACAGCCCTTGTGGGGCTCTCTGGGGTAGGGTCTGGGTGCTGCTCTTTGCCAGAGCTCCCTGTGATCCTAGAGTCTGGCCAGGCCTGGATCCACTGTGTTGGGTACTGTGCTGAACTCTCTAAATCTAGCACCAAGCCGCTCAGGGAAGCAGGTAGAGAAATATTATGACTAAGCTGTGCAGGAAGGCCAAGGCACAGAGCGGAAGTTAGAACCAGGATCTACGGGTCCACATCTATAGCCCTTTGGCTCCCCTATTTCTACAGGTACCTCTGCTTTCAGGTGGTAGAGATGCTAGTGTCAGTCTCTGAGTCTGACCTGCTCAAACCTGGGACATTCCCTTCAGAACACCAACCCTTCCCCCTGCCCCTGCCACACACACACCCGTGTCCACCACTGAACTGTACTGACAGCCAGGCCGCACTCTAGAGGCAAGAATCAGAGGGCCAGGAGCCACGTGGGTGAGGAGTGAACAGGAAAACCGCAATGCCGGGAGCTGCCTGTGAGGTATCCTGCAAGTCACATCACCAATCCCACACCAATCCTCTGACGCAGACGCTTCTATTTTATAAATGAAAGGGAAAAAATGATGGACGTTCAAAGACTCTAAGTAACTTGCTTGAATTCATATAATTACCAGGAAACAAAGCAGAGAATGCAACCCAAAATCTGCTGGCATTCCCCGCAGCTGAAGCACTTAGAAAGCACATAAGTGAGTACAAAGGAGAAGCATCCACTGTACAGCAAAGGGAAGCCAGGACTTGGCTGGCCCTCAGTAAGGTCCTTGGAAATAATGATGCTGATTCAACAATGACAATGACTCACAAAACTCTCACCAACATCCTTTCATGATATTCCTCCCAATAACGCTTCCACTCACTCATTACTGTCCCCACTCTACGGCGGAGGAAGGCCAGGCAAGGAGGCATTAAGGAACTTGCCCACGGTGCCGCAGTGGGTGCCACAGCTGCAAAGTGTCAGAACTGGGAATGGTGGCAGCCCACAGATTTGGGGCCTCTTTCAAGCTGCCCAAGAGGTGAACAACAGGAGCTGTCTCAGGGTGGCAAAAGTGAGCTAGGCTCAAGGTTCTGCAGACTTCCCCAGCCATGGTTTTAGAGGGTTTCCCTGTGCTGCTATTAGGCAGTTTAGAGCTACTTTTTAACTAGGTGGGTGTAGGGGCAGGAATACACTGAGCAGGTTTTCTGATCCAGCAGACCAGGTGAAGGATTGAGAGAGTCCTGGAGCTCTCAGTGGATTTTGCAGGCTTTTATTTAGATTTACCGGGCACATGGCAGGCGGGGATGCTGGGGGGCCATGAGGCTGGCAGGCCTCCCAGCCCCCAGAGAGTCTTCACTTTATCTGGGCTCTCCCGCCTTCTCTCCTGTTTTCTCTGCTTCTCCGCTCTCCTGCTTCTGTTCGTTCTCGGCTTCTGCTGGTGTCCCCGTGATGCCGCCCTTATAAACTCAGTCTCTCAGCCCAGGTGCACCCACTTCAGGGGCCCGCCATCAGGCATGCATTCAGGACCACAGGGTTCCTTCATCTATCCTAATGACGGGAGGGCAGAAAAGTCTGATACTTTTACCTTACCCTACAGTGGGTTTTTGTTTTAATCATTCAACCTGCAAAAAATGAATGTCCACTTTGTTTATTCCTTGAGCGGGATGAGAAGCATGCCTGCCAATGTTGAGGCATTTCCACAGCATTATATTGAAGTGCATTCCAGGGAAATGATAGAGAGGAAAAAAGCCTATGTAGCAATAGGTCTTCTGCTACTGTAACAGACCAGGCACAAGATGGAGCCCCAAATGGGCCCACTCGCAGCTCTGCCATTCACAAGCCCTGTGACAGGACTCGAATGGTGCAACCATGGGATGCCCTGTTCCTTCCTCTGGAAAGGAGGGATCCTGCCAGTCTCAAGAGTGCATCCTAGAGAATAAATCAGCATATATTCTAGATGGCACCCCAGGCCCTAAAACCACTTGCATCTTTATTTATACACATAGGTAGCAGATTTTCTACTAAAGTAAACACTTAATCCTCACAACCATGTGGCCTGAGATGGGATCTATAGCTTCGCTGATTTCACAGAGGAGGGCACTGAGGCAGAGACGTGTTGCCCAAGGTAGCAAAGAATTGAGGGTCAGGGTCTGAGCCAGTTCTTTTGCATTCAAAAGCTGATGGATATTCTTCCTAGTACTCCACACTACATCACCTCAGAGTTTGTGGTAGAGAGTGGACCTACTGTCCAGAAAGAGGAATTAACGTTCAACATTAGAAAGTACACCCTGGCCTCAAAGACAGACAAACACTACACTGGATAAGCTATAAAATCCAAATTGTTAGGATACTATTAGCAGCTGGGAGTTTCTTTTTTAAGTATTATAAAGAACACTGTGATGGACACAACATAGAAGAGCACTCAGAGCCCCAGTGGGACATGTGGCTGTCAACCCATTCAAAAAACAGAAGAAAAAGATAAAATGTTCAACTTAATAAAGGAAAAAGCCAAAATGACCCTCCCCAAACCACCAAAAATTCTGTTAATTCACTGATTACCCCCCTTTAATACTTTGTCTATTTCTTCTTCAATACATGCCTGCTTTCAAAATTATATTTGGAATTTGATAGCCCTGTGTTCAGGATCTTTTCTTAAACATAAATGTTACTGTTGCCTTTTCTCCAGGTCACAAAAGCTCCATTTCAAAAACAACATCTAATCTTGGTATAATATTTCACTGTTTGACTCTGACATACTTTATTTATCCAGTCAGTTGTTTATCTTTTTTTAATATTATAAATAACACTGCAATGGACATTCATATTCCTAAATCTTTTCTGCCCATCTCTGATTATTTTCTTTGGTGAGATTCCTAGAATTGGCATACTGGACTAAAGGGAGCGTTTCTAGGACTACTATCAGTTGTGCCAAATTACTTTCCTAAAGGGTGTATTAATATGCAGCTCTACCAGCAGCAAAGGAGAGTACCTGCCTCCCAGCACCCTCTCCTGGATCTAACACTGTCTCAGAATTAATCTTGTCTAATAAGAGAAGTGAAAAATAGTAGCATGCATCTGTGAAGAGGCATGGAGTGTTTAAACAACCTACCTCTCGTCATACAACTGGTAGGTGCCAGAATTAGGATCTGGAATCCAGTCATGTCTCTCCAGGTGTTGGGTCCCAACCACTACCCCAAAGTATTTTGTCGCAGCTTGGATTATGCGGCTGTTACCATGGGTCAGTCATTGTTCTTGAAACTGCCCTGAGCTTTCCAGGAGGGCGGGGATCTCGATCTGATTCTCTGATTACCCCACACGTCTTGACCAACAAGGCCCTATGGAACTTCCTGCAATGATAAAAAATGTTCCATATTCACACTGTCTAACAGCAGCCACAGGATGCTACCGGGTGCTCGAATCTGTCCAATGCAACCGAGGAACTAAATTATTAATTTTATATCATTTTAATTTAAGACTAAGTGACCACCATGTTACATAACTTAGCTCTAGTTATATAACACGTCATACAATAAATATTAAGTGACAAACTCATGCCATCTTTTATTTCCAATATATTTCCTACAAGGCAAGAGTTTGTTTCTCCCCCCTCTTACTTCCATGTGTCCATTTGTTCTCTCAAATACATGGTTAATGCTATTTATCTGCCATGGGGTGGTGACATAAAGATCAGCTAATTACTGTGTGCAAAGAGCTGCTGTTGCGCCTGGTTCTCAGAATAAATGCAAGTTAATACAATCCTTAAATGACTAATTCTCATTCCGAGGCCACTGCAGGGCGGGGTTTATTTAGTTAAAAAGCTGATTTCTCTAACTCATCTTGAACTGGACCCTTCCACCGTGGAGCTCATCAACAAAAATACCCTTTATTTGAAAGGTTCCACAAATGAGAAGATACTGAAATTTACCTTTGCAATGGTTTTGATGTCACAGTTTGATGAGTAAATTAATAATACAAACAAGATTGGGGAGGGTGGATATTTAACCAACTTGAACAAATTGCTTTTAAGCTCTTAAGCACTTTAATTGCTTGCATGATAATGATGCAAATTTTTAAATGTCTTGATCCACTTTCAAACTAGGCTTGGTGAAAGGATCTCTAAAAGCCAACACTTTGGTAAGCACTCAGCCTTGGCATTCTAGTAAAGTGCTATTCCAGGGAAAACAAGGGTTTGGGAGCCAGAGAAAGACCTATGATCAAAGACCAGTTCTCGATGTGTGACCTGGCCCAAGGGTCTTGCCTTACGGAGCCTAGTTCCTGCATGTGGAACACAGGGATATAGCAGCTACCTGACACACAGAAGCTCCAGACATGCTTGTTTTGCTCTTGCCCTGCTCTGCTACCTCTCTTTAACCACTCTAACCGTGTGGGATGAGAGAATTGACAATGTCCCTCCCCACTCTGATGAAATGAAGTATCAATTCTCAAAATCCAACAGGAAACATATCCCTTTATAGTGGCAATGTGCAAATGTAAGACAGCTCCTTTTGATGTCTACTGGCCATTATTATCACTTTCTGAAATAATGTCAGAGTAGGAAGCAGCCTGAAACCATGCTATTCCAAGAGTGGATCAAGCACAAAAGCACCGCATCACCTGGGAGCTAGGCCACACCTACTAATTCAGGACCTGCATTTTAACGAATCTTGGGTGATGTGTATTAAAGTGTGAAGAGCACTACCTTCCAAAACATCAAATCCACTGGGCCTCCCTGGTGGTGTACGGGTTAAAGTCTCAGCACTATCAAGCTATGCCAGCCACTGTAGCATGAATTGGATCCCTAGCCAGGGAGCTGATCCACATGGCACAGCAGACCTCTCCTGTCTCACCCACTGCTCCCCTCAGCAGTGTGTTTCAGTAGATCCACCTGCTCTGCTCCCCATTTTGTGTCTTACTGAGTCCTCTCACCTCCTGTACCTCTGGCCTGCACCCCAGTTCTTATATGCATAAATAAATAAAATAAATCTTAAAAAAAATGAAATCCACTCTCCTCTCCCAACCTAACTTTATAGAGAGGAAAACTGATTCCAGGAATGGATGAGTTTCACGAAAATCCACCATGCATTAACTGCAACCCTTCTGCTTAACTCTCAAGGGATTCAAACACATCCTTAAAATATAACATTCTCCAGGATCTTGATCAACTGATTGCATTTGATACCCTCTCCCACTCAAGGCCCAGGCTCCAGCACTACCATCTCCAAAGCAAAGGCAGGACTCCAGGGGACAGGTAGTAGGAGGTACTAGACCACTGGTGGCTTTTGGCATACAGGTTCATTTATGTCCTGCTTCCTTTTTGTTTTCCAAATGAAAGAAGAACCTTGATTTGATGTTCCAAACATGACAAAAGACAGAATATTTCCTCACCTGCCTTAGTGGAGGTATCAAAGGCATAACCTGAACACTTGTGTGGATTCAGTGTTGGTGACCAGTGGTGTAGGTTTCCTCTGTGGTGACCTCTCTATGGAATCTAAAGGAATGCCTGATGTCTCCTGCAGTGCATGGGGACACCTTGAAATCAGGAGGCCTGGCCTTCCCCCACTGGCTCCACTGAATTCTCTGTCAAATGGAGATTCATCTAACCACCAGGAATAAATCTTTTCTGGGTCACTGAAATCTGACACCTGTGAGAGTGAGAAGGACAAATGCACTTTCTGATTGAACAGGTTCTTGCAAAGATGGGGTGAGATGGCCACCTACTTCCACTCTGGAAATGGTATGAAAACGAGTTGATTTTATTTATTTATAGTATCCTGGGACCTTTCAGACTTGGGTTGATCTTCTCAGTAAAATGCCATGAGGCAGGGAAGGATAAGTTCATGGTGAGGAATTCTCAAATGTTTCCTTTGTAAGATCTCTAAGGCCACCTAACTAACGAAAATGGAGAGGGCAGGGAGGGGGAATCACATCATCAGCAAATGCTGAAGACACACTAACACACACCCCACACCCCACCCCCCCACCCCCCAGGAACTGTTTGTCATTCACCAGAATGCTGAGGAACATATTTACATATTTCAACTCCATCCTGGCTGAAGCGCTACAGAGAGTGATGATTCGATGATTCCAAGACAGCCAGGGAAGAAAAATGTTCTTGGAAAAAGGATCTGCCCATCAGTACAGCAGAATGGCTCAAAGTTATGCAAATTCCCTGCTAGACCTTTGATTGTCTCCCCTCTAGCCCTCCACTACCTCCACTCCTAAGCTTGCAAGGGCTTGCAAAGGACAGTCATATTCTAGAGAAAAGATGAAGTAGAAGTCTCAGTTACCCTGCCGCCTGCCATGGGTGACAGTCTCGGCAAGCCATCTGCCTTTGACCCTAAAATGTCACCGTAAATTTATCTTAAGGAAATACCAAACTTGTACAGTGTGCATTTTACTTTTGCTTTGTAATAATAAAAGACTAAAAATAAACAAAAACATCAAAATGTGGGTACTGTTTTATATAAAGTATGCCATATTGGGACTGTGCATAGCCATTACAAATGTTGCCTTGGGGGACGTTATAACACAGACAGATGCAGCATTAAATGAAAATAAGCTTTCAAAAACTCTAACTATGATCCCAGTCTTCTACAGTCATAAGGAAAAATCACAAGGTACAATCAAATGTGGTGAGACTTGCCTTCTTTTTGCCTTTCTCTATATCGTCTAACTTTGTTACAGTGAACATACATGCCTTTGGTAAGCGGAATAATAGAAATTAAATAAAAAGCTGATGTAGTAATAATAAATATGTAACACACAGATATCTACATGTATATGTTTACATCTTTTGATTAGAAACTTGTCTTACTGATAACTATAAGTTCCAAGATCCAACTTTGTTTGATTCCCTGGGAACTGGGGCATATGTGACTTACAAAGTGGCCCCCATAGCAGCCTGTCAACACAAAGCATAGATGGAGTGATTCAGATTTCAGTTACAATAAGCCAGGCTGATAGACCATGTAAGAAAGCAGGTAAAAATCAGCCCCTTAGATGTGGAATTGACATTGATTTACCCTGCTAGGCTCTTGGAATCAAATCTGCAAGTGGGTGATTTAAGTTTCATTGTTCTTTCATTTCACGTTTTGATTTATGGATGTAGGATCATGTCCTGGGACATGAACAGCAGCAGGTTTGGGACCCAGGCAGCCTAAATGTTAGAGCAGAACAGGCCACTGTGTGCCCAGGGTGAGGATTTGTAACATGTGCATATTCAACCCCCTCTTTCTTCAAGCATTATGACAGTTGAAGTGTGTGAACTGGCATTTTAAATTAAGTCCCCTTGCTTGTGTTGCCCAACAATCTGAATCTTAAATTCCTAATCACCTTCTTTCCCATATTTGTAGCTTTTGATCTGGAAATATCAGGTTATACAACATGTCAATCTGCAAGAGGATGTAATTCTGTGAGAAAAAAAAGGACTTGATGAAGCAGAAATTCTAACAAAACTGGAAATGACTTTTCTAAGAAAAGGGAAGATATTTTTGTTGCAAGCATTGGAGCTGGTTTTAAATAGACTTTGGATACATTATAAGCTGGTTCTTTGAGGGTTGCTTTCCCTGCCCAACCCCCTCCCAACAAAAGCACAAAGTTGCAAAGGGAAAGGGATGTGGGACATGGGAGGGGAAGGTTCATCTGTGACCTGCTCACTAGGTGCCAAGGGTTTCATGGCTGTTAATCCTTACAGTGCTTTAAACTAGACATTAGCTTCCCACTTTAAAGGCTGGAGAACTGAGGTGCCAAAGGTAATTTGCCTAAAGCCAGAGGCAATGATTTCTACCAATAAGGGATTAAAGTCCTATCCCACCAATTTACTCCCACAAAACCACAAAAGACTGAGATTGTACCACACAGTCAGATCTACTGGAGTCAAGTTTTTGGAGATCCAAACTGGCCACTAGCACAGCACCCAGCCTTCTGCTTCAACACCTGCTTCCTCCGGAGCTCACAACTTCATATTCCAGGTCATTTCGTTTGCTGTTGGACCATCCTCTGATGGTTCCTTAGGCTGAGCACTGATTTTGCCCCATGGAACTGCATGGGCCCATCCTCCCCACAGTGCCTTAGGGTGGTTTACTGACTTACTGTCCCCACACTACCCTATCCCCAGAGACCTTGACGACAGGAGGATGCAGTTTTCCAGAAATTTCTCTGAAACACTGAACCTCCCCATTCCAACACCTTCCCCACCCCAGAAAAAGTGGCATTCACACGCCAACGCACACCTCGTCGTGGCTCACACATACTGGGAATAAACCTTCCATGAATGAGTCCCGTCAAACAACAGAGCCACTGGCATCTAAGTCTCGCCTGAAGAACCTGGAGGCATTCAGTTACCTCAAATATTCGAAAGGCCCTACTGCATACAAGACACCTCCAGGAGCCAGGCGCTCACCCCAGGAAAGCAGCTCTGACTGGTGGGAGGACTTAAATCCCCCTCTTCAAGAGAAAGGGGTTCCCTCTCATCATTCCCTGAGAATGTCTGCTAAGAGAGGAATCGGGTTGTTTCCCCCATTCCAATGTCTGACCTCCCTGCATCGCTCCTCTCCCCAGCACCCCAACACACACACACACACACACACACACACACACACGCACAACTTGTTCCCCCCTCCACCACCTGTGAAAACATGCCCAAGTAACTTTGGCGCGGGGAGCTCACCGGCCCAGCTCGGCTGCGGGGCGCCGGGCGGCGCGGGGGCGCGGCGGGGAGCGGAGGGGTGCGCACTGGGGGCCCAGAGTGGCTGGGGGCGCAGCGGTCTCCCCGCGGCTGCCCCGCCAGGCCCCGCCCACCCGGCGGCCAGGCTCGCACCGAGCAGTCTGCGGGCTCCGGGGCCCTGGAGGCTGCTGCGGTCCGGTGCCCAGGCGGGGTTGCGGGGACGCGCCGCCCCGCGCGCCTGGAAACAGGTTGCCGCCGAGGCGGGTCCCTCCCCGCCGCCCAGACACAACCCTGCGCAGCTCCGCCCTGGGGGCGCCCCCAGCCCCTCCTGGGCGTCCTCCTTCGGGGACCCCGCAGCCAGCCGGGCCAGAGCCCCCCAGGCAGCCGCTTAAAGAAGCCTCCAGCAAGGTCAAGGCGCGGTCGCACAGCACCTGGGGAGTCTCCCCAGCCGGAGCGGAGCGGGAGCCAGCCCTCGCTGAGCTGGCGCATTGTTCAGGATCATGGCAGCGGCAAGAACCCCAAGGCCCCGCAGCTCTGCGCGGGCGAGGGTTTATTTTACGGCGCAGACACACTCGGACAGACCTGGGGTCTCAGGGGGAGGGGGATGCGGAGTTTCGGGGCGCCGGAATGTGGCAAAAACAACACACACCCCGCCCGTCCACACCCCAACCTCCAGACTGCAGGATGGGGGTTGGGGAGGAGTTCGGCGCCCCAATCTGGAGCTTTCCACGAGGCGCTGTCAGGTCCGCGGCGGCTTATTCCTCCCCAGGAGAAGAATTTGAAAAACACTCTACTCCTGTGGTGTCTCCATCCAAGCCCGTCGGCGTGCTGCGCGGGCTGCGGCGGGGAAGGGAGGCAGAGATGAGGGGAAGAAACTCAACAGCAGCAAACTGGTCCGCGGAGGGGAAAAGGGACAGAAGCCATAGCTGGCACCTATCCGCAGCCCCTTCCCATCCGTGCAGGGCTCGCCCAGGAAATTCGAAACAGGCCCAGAGGGGGGCTGACCCCGGCAGGGTCCAGCTGGCCCTCCTCACCTCCCGCCAGCGAGCGTGGGCCCGGGGGCTGGGATGCTTGGCACCTTCCAGGGGGACTAGGTATCGCGCGCAGGTTTCTAAACAGGTGAGGGGCACTGAGCGTGAAAGATGGGGAGGGGGCGCTGGGAGACAGGGAAGGGGGGCTTTGTATTCCCAGGTCACAGAATCAGTTTTCCAAAACAGCATTTCCTGGAGGGCCCCCCAACACCCCCAAGAGGGAGGTTCAGGGCTCCGAGGACTCCATGGACCCTGGGTTCTGACCGGCTTCCACTCTCTGATCAATCCTGGGTCTTACACCCAGTCCCTGCCTCGACAACCAGTTCTTAGGGGGCAGCAGCAGCAGCAGCAGCGCCCGACGCCCGCGGCGGAAGTGAGCGCAGCAGCGCGCGGGGCTGCCCGCTCCGCGTCCCGGGGTGGGAGCGCCCCGGTACTTACATTCCCCACGCAGGCAAACTTTCAGGCTGTGTTTCGCAGACGGAGTGCTCGCGCCACAGTGCTGGGTAGTCACTGAGGCAGTTTATGTAATTGCCGCGATGCCTTTCGGCAGATCTCCGCGCGCGCGCGCGCGGCCGCACGGCTCAGCACATGGACACCCTCTCGCCCTGACTCTGGGGTGCCGAGCTGTCCCCGCAGCCGCCTTCACGGAGCAGCAGGGCGAGCCCGTGGGCCAGGCTAACACCAAGCGCGCCAGCAGGATCCGCCAAAACCCAGGCTTCCTCTCGGCTCCCCTTTCGCTGCATTGGTGGCTTTTGGGTAACTGCGTCTCCACAAACCTCTCCAGGGCTGGGGATGGGAGGGGGTTAGGGACCGGGCGGGGGCTGGGGGCGGTTCTGTGGGGGGCTCAGCACCCCTGTGCGTAATAATACCCTCCTCCACGAGGACCCGGGTACACAAATCGCCTTTGCGTCCCTCCCTGAAAGGGGAGCCGATTTCCAAAGTTAGAGATCACGCAGCTGAATTTCCAGTACTTTCCAACCTCTCCTAGGCGGGGGCAGGGCAGAGAAGGGGCGGGCAGCGGCCAGCGAAGCCCACCCTGCTGCCCGGCCAACGGAGACTCACCGGCTGAAGCTCCCCGCCCCCCGTAGTTGGCTGTATATTCCCTAGTTGTGTGTACACACACACACACACACACACACACACACACACACCCGCAATACCACCTTCCCTTCTGCGCCTCCAATATAGACTGCATTTTTAAATCACGAGGAAAATGACTAAGGAGGTCGGGGATCACATTTCCATCCAGAGTGCATTCCCCCAAGCCTGGGTGCTCGGTCTCTCTTACACAAACACACACACATGCACACGCACACGGAGCGTCCACCCAGGGGCTGCAGCCTGCACCCGCCCGGGAGCACGTCCACTCGGCGGCGGGCGGCCGGCGACCCGAGGCGAGCGCCGCGTGGGCTGCCTGGGGCGCGGGGCTGGAGCCGCGTCTTGGGGTTCTCGGCTCCGAGCGCCCCGCGCCGAGCCGCCGCAACCACGCTCACCCTGAAGGGCAGACCGCGGCCGCTGGAGCCCGGCGCCGCCTCGCGGGCTCCTCCTGCGCTCGCCGGGGCCCCGGGCTGGCCGGTCTGCAGCGGGGCTGCGGGCGCCGCCAGCGCAGGACGCGGATCCCGGCGCTGAGAGGAACCGGGGCGCGCCGCCTGCCTCCCAGCCGCGGCCCCGGGTCCCGAGCCGGCGCCCACCATGCTCTCTGCCCCGGCCCTCGCTCCAGACCCAGCCCGCCGCGGGCTCCGGGGGCTGCGGCGGCCGAGGCGCGGGGCTCCCGCCCGGCTCGCCTCCCCGGCAACCAGCGCCCCAGCCTCTCTCCCTCCCTTCCTCCCACCGTGCGGGCCGGGGGAGCGGGCGAGCGTCTCCCGGAGCCCACGGCACCCCGCGTGCCGCCCGCACCCGCCAGGGCTCCGAGCGCAGAGCGGCGAGAGGGCGGCCGAGACGCCGCCGCGGTCCCCAAGGCGCTTCTCCGCGGGGCGGGTCGCGCCGCCTTACCGTGGCTGCAGGCTGCGCCCGGGGACGCGGGCGGAGGGCGCAGGAGGCGAGGCGCGCGCCGGTGGCTCCTCGGCTTCTCCGCGGCGCGGCGCGGCGGCTGCACGGGCTGGAGCGGGGCGCGGGGAAGGAGCGGGTCGGGGCTCTGCGCTCAGCTCCGGCGACACCAACAATAGCTCCCGCGGGGAGCGGAGCCCCAGCGAGCCTCCAGCCGCGCTCGCGCGCCCGGCTCCCGCTCCCGGCCGCTCCCGGCCGGCGTCCCTGCCGGCACTGCTGCCCCACATGAAACAGCTGCAATCCCGAGGCTCCGGGGGGGCTGGGACGGGTGTGCGCGCGCGTGTGAGTGTGTGCGTGTGTGTGCGAGTGTGTTTAATAGCTTCCCTCCTCGTCCTCCCCTCCCCGCCGGCTCGCCCGCCTGCCTCCGGCCCCCACCCGCGCTCTCTTACACACAGGCAGAGCGCGGGCGCCGGAGCCACACACTCGCGCGCACGCACATGCAGGTTACATGAATGGGAGGCGGGAGCCAGCCCTGCCCGGCCGCGAGCCGCGGGCTGGGGCGCAGTACCGCACCACGGCACGCGGGGGCGCCACGCGGGGGAGGCGCGTCCCCCACCGCACCCCCACCTCCCCCGGCCGCCCGCCCGCCCGCCTCGCCCACCAGCCTCCCGGGCCTGCCCACCAGCCTCCCCGGCCTCTCCACCAGCCTCCTCTCGCCCCCTTCCTGCTTTCTCCAGCTCCTCTTCTTACTGCCTCCCTCTCTCCAATCCTCCGAGGTGTCTGGCTCAGTATCTTGCTTGGCCTCTTCTTTTACCTCCCTAGCTTTTTTCCTAGCCCCTTTCTCAGACTTTTTCTTCCCTGGCCAGACTTTTCCCTACTTCCTCTCCTTTTGCCTTTTGTTCTGATCTCCCTCCTAGCTCGCTCCACCCTCTCTCTGCAGCGCTGTCTGGTCTTCCCACCCGCCCCCCTTCGCCTGTCCGCGGTCTCAGAGGCCCTGGGCCTCGCTCCAGTTCTGCCCTCCTGATGTTATTTCACACCCTCCACACTTTGCCAGGCTTGGTCTCTCTCGCGTTGCCTTCGCTGCACAGCTAGAGGTAATTAAGAGCTGAGAACTTGAGTTCCTTCCGTCCTCCAGCACACGAGATGCCCAATGAAAGGTCCTCCCTTCCCTCGGACAACTTCCCTAAAACCATGGTAACAGCTACTGAGTCGTGATAACAATCATTTAAAAAAAATAACTGCAGTGAGCCTGGTCCAAGAGATTTTTGTCCTTCACATGTCTGGGTTTTGATTGCCAGCACATTAGTGAGAGAGGAACATTTTTTTATAGGATGGAAGGAGGCAGCCTAGTGGAGTGGCAACTTGCAAGGGCTAGAGAGACAATTCCCAGCCCAGCTGTATACTAGCTGTGTGACCTCAGTTTTCTCATCTGTAAAACTACCTCACAAGT
This sequence comes from Talpa europaea, assembly GCF_964194135.1. Lineage (NCBI taxonomy): Eukaryota > Metazoa > Chordata > Mammalia > Eulipotyphla > Talpidae > Talpa > Talpa europaea. Next base: position 50,712,278 of record NC_140073.1, read on the forward strand.
TATGAGGATCAAAAGAGAATAAGGGAAAGAATGGGCATCTAGAAGATGCTCAATTAATGTGAATTTTCATCCCTCCCACCCTTTTTTAAAATTCCCTACATGATTTTCAGGTGTATTATATTTCTGTGCTCTAAAGTGCTTAATGAAGGAGGAAATTCGACCACATTAATGTCATATAAACATGAAACAGGTGTCAGATATTTTAAAATCTCTTTTGTGTGGCCAGGAGACTGTTTAGCCAGCCACTGATTACAGAGATAGCACAGAGGTTATAAACTTGAGGTTCTGGAATACTCCCTCAACATCTCCTTACGGAGGCACCCCAGAAAGGCAGGAATGGAGACAGGTGTGTGTGGGAGGTTTCCATGCACTGAAGCTAATCTGCTTTTAAAAATCTTCCTGATAGCTGAACACTGACCTGTGACAAAGCCCTCTGAGACCAACTGAAATGTCATGTCTCTGCCTTTGAGTAGTATTTATCAACAGTGTGTGCTCATCACTGCAGACATCAAATGCTGCATATAAGCTGTGACTGGAGTCAGTCAGTCCAATATTTGGCCACCTACTCTGTGGTCGGCACTGTGATTGGCTCCGGGGTCCAGTGGAGAGGCAACAGGCCCTGCCCTTGTGAGCCTGCAGTGCCATCAACAAGTCTGAGAATTGTAAAATCAGAAAATGAGTCACATATACCTTGAGAAATGCCATTTGTTTGATAGACCAAATCTTTCAAAATATGAAGTCCATGGCACAGAAGATAAAAAAGGGATTCCTGAGAATGAAAATTTTGGAATCCGCTGCCTAATTTATGCACCTCATTTGACTGAGAAAACAGAAGTCCAAATGCTTAAAGTGGTGGGTGGAAGTATGATGAGAAAACAAAATATTTTGCATAGTCTCAAAGTATCTTTGATTACTTTCAAAGGAGAGACAGTAACTTTACAGTTGAAAACCTGGCCTCCTCCACCTTAATAAGTATTGAATAAGTCAACATCACTGAGAATATGACCAATGGACATCCTGTGCCTCTTTTTTAAAAAAGGATTTATTTTTTATTTATTTATACATACAAGTACTAGGGTGTAGGCCAGAAGTGCAGGGGGTGGTGAGAGGACTCACCAGAGACAGAGTGGGGAGCAGAACCAACAGATTGACTGAAATACACTGCTGAGGGTGAGGCAGGAGAGGTCTGCTGCGCCATGTGGGTCAGCTCCCTGGCCCGGGGTGGAACTCATGCTGCAGTGGCTGGCGATAGCTTGATAACACTGCACCCTGCACCACCAGGGAGGACCTATCTCTTACCTCTTAATGTACTGAACTGAGGAGTACATAGCATCACTTCTGTGCCAGTATTCCAAGAATATGGAACAGTTCCATACAGCAACAATACAGTTGTCATAACAATAAATGCAACAAGTGGTCCTGGATTAGAACATTAATGGGAACATTGGTAAAATTAAAATAAGATCCTATAGATTATAGTGTCTGTAAAAATTTCCTGATTTTGATAGTTATTGTGGTCATGTAAGAGACATATCCTTGTTTTTAGGAGATACATAACTGAAGTATTGAGAGGCTAAACAAATGAACAAAGCTCACGCCCCAACTTTAAGAAGATATACAGTGTGTTGGGATAGACAGAGTGTGAGACCAGAAGAATGCCCAGTCAAATCCTTGAAAGAGAAGACTTCCTGTAGGAGGTGGCATCCTAGCTGAGTTTTGAAGGCAAGGAAGTTATCTAAACAATGAAGGGAGGGGAGGTAGTTTATAAGCAGAGGTAACACATTGAGAACATGGACAAAAGCACACGTATGACCACAAAATTGGCCATGGGAAGGGAGTACCTGGAGTGGAATCTAGCAGAGTAGATGGGGTTGGAGCTTGAAGATAGCTAGGTAACTCAAATATACTAAAACCCTAGGACGGAAGTATTACTAAAGACTTTTGAGTATAGGTGGTGAGGTTGAGTTTATTTTGTAATAGAGGATTTGGTTGCTATGTGGGGAGATGGATTTAAAGGCTTGGGAAGACCAGAGATGCTCAGTTAAATCATTTAGGTAAATTCACTAGGTCATGTAGGTAAACTAAGGCAATTGAAGTGAAGTTGGGAGGAGATGTGAGAAAATGTGGACGTAAATCAGATTTGGATAATTCCTTAGATAGGAGTGGGCAAGGAGTCCAAAGTTACTCCCAGTTCTCAACTTTGGGTATCACTTTGATGCTCAGAGAATTCGGGAGTGAGCGGAAGTTTTAGAATTAAAACTAAGGCCACTTTTACCATGTTGTCATTTATCTCTATAGACAGCGCGAGCGCCTCCTCTGTGACTGCTCTGTCCGTAGGAAACTCTGCTATAAAATTCAGCTTAATACAAAAGGCCAACACCATGTATTATCCAGAAAAAAACAGTGGTTAGATATGATAACAGTAATTATTTGTAACAATGAAATACATTGAGACCACCTAAATGGTCACGTAAGATCAGTAAATTGGAGGACAGTCTTGTTGGAGTATTGTTCAAGCAGTCTCACGTTTTTCTTTTTTGCAGTTGTTGATGCCATGAAAAGTGTCAGTGTGATATAAAACTTTTTAAAAACAGAATTCAAATTTGTTAAGGACACTAAAATCCTCATAGAGAAAGATCTGGAAAAAAGGAACATGCCAGATATTAACAAAGCTTGCTTCTGGGTGCTGAAATTATGAGAAAAAGGCATTTTCTTCTTGCTGCTTTTTTAGTACTCCTTAACTTTCCCACAATGAACATTCATTATTTTCATAACAAAAATTAAAAGCTGTCATTATAAAAAAAAAAAAGTGACTGTGATCCATCTTCCACTTTATCCCTTTCAATCCACCCTTCCTACTCCCCCTGGAAGACTAACTGCCTTTTAAGCTTCATCTTTGAGAGTGAAATAAGAAGGCATTTAACAAATCAGGGGAAATTATCAGCTGGGCTGGAGAAGGGGAGAGGTGTTTTTAAGCAGGCAGGTATGTTATTAGAGCTGTTGAAACTGTATGTATTAAAGATGTTTGCATCGCCCTTATTGATTCTGTGATGTGTTACAACGGAAAGAAAACCTATAGTGGGGCCAAGGAAATGTGAGCCTTTAAAGGGCAAGTTTTAATTAGGAAATGTATTTATTTGAAAATCACTTCATAGTCCAGCAGTTTCTGTAAAATTGCTTCACAAAACGGGCATTTCAGGTAAGCAGCCCCACAGGCCAAAGGGCAACGCTTGTATCTTTTGTCCGAAGCTACATCAAACTCCACACTGGCTATAGAGGATTTGGACACCCAGTGATAAGCTCCATCAAATGTTCATAATTAGAGGGCAACAAAAGTCTCCACTAGAAGGTGTTCTGAGGCTTTGGAAAGGTTGCTGTAGCTGGCTTCCCGGGAAGATTCCCCCGCAGCATCTGTGACTATTCATCTCAGAGATGTATGATGTGGAAAGGCTTCCCCAAAATATTAATAATAACGCCTTACAAAAGCTAATCCTTTTACCTTTTTAAAAAACCATCACCTCTGTTGATTGACTCAATCTTTGCACCTACCCTTTTACCTACCAGTTTGCACAGGAGAAATTGGGACCCCAGAGGCGCAGGACAACTGTTAGAATTTAAGAATAGGTAGGAGATAAGCTTGGGAGCATTTTATGGGGCCCTGGAGCCTCCACGCAATTTTATTTCACCAATTTCTCATGAGTGCTAGAGAGGGAGAGTGAGTAAACTGAGGCTTTGTGGTTCTAGTTCGACGTTATCAGAACCAGAACTCTGGATCCCCAGGCCAGTGCCTTTTCCAGCACAGCCCCAGATTTAAAAGTCAAGACATAGGCCAGGGGCCTCTCCGGTGGCGCAGCGGTTGAGCACTGGGTTACGAAGCTGCCCGCAGCCTCTGCAGCACCGGTTCGATCCCCGACCACTGGAGGAGGGTCCCACATGGCACGCAGACCTCTCCTGCCACCCGCTGCTCCCCTCAGCAGTGCATTTCGTCAGTCTGCCTGTTCTGTTCCCCGCTCTGGTTCTGGTGAATTCTCTCACTCTCCTGCGCTTCTAACTGTACCCAGTGCTTATATAAAGAAAGAAAGAAAGAAAGAAAGAAAGAAAGAAAGAAAGAAAGAAAGAAAGAAAGAAAGAAAGAAAGAAAGAAAGAAAGAAAGAAAGAAAGAAAGAAAGAAAGAAAGAAAGAAAGAAAGAAAGAAAGAAAGAAAGAAAGAAAGAAAGAAAGAAAGAAAGAAAGCTTTAAAAAAAAGAAAGAAAGAAAGAAACCACCATTAAAAAAAAAAAAAAAAAGACATAGGCCAAGTAGTATTTCCTGGTGGGTTACTCAGTGTAACCTGCAAACTATCTGTGAGGTTTGTCTATCTTGTGGGAATAAAATGCTGATGTTTGAGGGTAACAACTTTTGAATGTGTCTGCTAGAAAAGGAGGGGAAAGCTTTTGCAGCATTCACCATATTTTCTCTCTTAGAGAAATGGCTGAAGGGCCTCCCTGGTGGCATAAGGGTTTAAGTCTCAGCACTATGAAGCTATCCGCAGCCACTGCAGCATGAGTTCCATGTCAGGTTAGGGAGCTGCCCACATGGCTCAGCAGACCTCTCCCATCTCACGTCTCACCTGCTGCTCCCCTCAGCAGTGTATTTCAGTCAGTCTGCCTGTTCTGCTCGCCACTCAGTCTTGGGTAAATTCTCTCACCACCCCCCACCACCTCTGGCCTACATCCCAGCTTTTGCATGCATAAATAAATAAAATAAATCTTTAAAAAAGAGAGAGGAAAAAGGCTGAATGACTGAAGAAACAAATGCCAATAACAAAATAAGTGGCATATATTGAGCATTTGTGCCCAGTCCAGAGCAAAGGGTATTACTTTATTTAAAATTTAGAGCAACAACTTGTGGCAGATATGGTTACTATATTTTTTCCAAAGATGAAAAACCTGAGATTGAAGTAGGTGAACAATCTATTCAAGGCCATGTGACTAACAAGTGACAATGCCAGATTCCAACTTAGATTGTTCTGAGTCCAGGCTCTTAGCCATCATGCTGTATTGGATGGATAGATGGATGCATGGAGTGAATGATACTAGCAGTAATGTGGACTTTCCATAAACTTCAGTACATTGTATGGTGTGATTAATTCTCACCATATGCTTCACAAACATTTGTTTAACCTTATTTTTTTTTTTTGAATACCCACCAAGCTTGCAATTAAGATATAAGTTCTGGGCCTCCCCGGTGGCACAGCAGTTGAGCACTGGGTTGCGAAGCTGCCCGCAGACTCTGCAGCGCCGCTTCAATCCCCAGCTGCTCCCCGGCCACCAGGAGAGTCCCACATGGTGCACAGACCTCTCCTGCAGCCCGCTTCTCCCCTCAGCAGTGTGCTTCGGTCCTTCTGCCTGCTCTGCTCCCCGCTCTGGCTCTGGTGAATCCTCTCACCCTCCTGCGCTTCTGACTGTACCCAGTGCTTGTATAAATAAATAAATCTTTAAAAAATAAATAAATAAAAAATAAAACAGTCTGTGTCAGCACATGGGAACTATAGTTTGAGACACCTTTAAAAAAAAAAAGATATAAGTTCTTTGAGTGTCTTGGACTCTGTTGTGATCCCCAGCACCTGGCACAAAATAGATGCTCAATAAACATCTGCAAAGTGATTGAATGAATGTGGGTGTCTCTCTTAAGAGACAGAGCGCCTGTGAGTGTTTATACACATGCACTTATGAAAGATGGTATTTGAAAAAATTTACTTCATCCTATGCCAATACTATGCTTTCTGCCTTTGAGGGCATGCGGTTCAGGTAGGGGAGCTAGATTCAGATGAGCATGTAATGGTTCTGATTGAGCTCCTCCACTGACATTTGCTCCAGGATAGCAGGGAAAACACTGATGAGAAAATAGCAGCATCTGTTGTGGTCAAAGGTGACAAGCTGGCGAAATTCCATGGTGGAAGTATCCTCCTTGATTAGGTCAGCCCCATATTCACAGCAGACAAGCACTGTATCAGCTGACATCTCTTGCATAACGTTTTCTTTCAGAGGGCTGGTGGCAATGGTCTCCTCAAAGGGGCTCTCTAAGGTTTTTCTCCTGCATGCTTTATTTCATGTGATACTTTCCATAAAGTAAGTGTCTCAGCCAAGCCTCCTTTCTTGCCAGTTTCTGTCCTATCTCTTTTCTTATCTTTGCCTAACAGAGTGCTTTTCCACTTGATTTCCCTTTTTTAACTCAGGGTAGATCAGGTGGCAGATACTGCTCTTCTACAAAGCTAAACCAGATCCACTTTCGAGTCTTAGAAATCTGCAGCATTTATTAGAACTGTGCATTGGTCAGAGGACCATGGCTAAAATATATAATGAATGAAAAAGCATCAAGAAAGGCTCCCCTCCAAAGCCTCTCTAGGGGGATTCTAATGATTGTGACGCCAGGCACTGATTTAATGCTTTAGACATATGCATACAATTAATCCTTCTAACAGCTCTATAAAAATAAATTCTATTATAACTCCCAAATCAGATTGTAATCCAATATTTCTAGGTCTTAACAGTGATGGGACAAAGGAGTAACATTAATATTAATTACAAAAGAAGCACACACTCTTCTGTTCTGCATATTCTTTTATCCATTTAATAATATATCTCGGAAATTAGTGCCTACTCATCCTTTTTATGATTGTATGCTATTTTGTTATATGGACTACTATATGAATTTAACCATAAGGATCACAGTGATTAGAATGTATTTATTTACCTTAATTAAAAAATTGAAATGTTTGAATGTTTATAAAACAAGACAAAAATCAAAAGAATAACCTTAATACATAATAAAGTTTAACAAATGCATAAACAAAGACATCTCAACAGAGGAGTAGGCAAAGGATATTAACATCCAGTAACTCTAGGAAATACCAGATTCAAAAATACTGAGATTTTTTAAATTTTTGCTTATCAAATGAGAAAGCTACAAGAAAAAAATGGTATGTCTAGGAAAATACTTACTTTCCCTTCACAGCCAGTGATATCTATTGGTGCAAACTTTTTGAAAAGAGAATTGAGCAAAATTTACCAAAAACATGTCATGTGCTGAACTTTCAACTCAGGAGCCAATGTCTATATTACAAGGAAAATCACGGATAGACCCAAATAATTATGTAAAAAAAGACTTTATCAGTGGTTAGTAGTTACACTTACTTCCTTTTCCATTATGTTGAAGAAAATCCCAGACACCATTTTCATTTTGCTCATAAATATTTCAGAGCTATCTCTAAAATATATGAACTACCTTGTATGTATCCCAAATGCACCCCAAATCACCCATTTTTCACAGGTCCCCTGATACCTTCTAGTGTGAAATGGTATTTTGAAACTACTATCTTGACACTAGGAGTTTCTCATTGCTACTGGGTTGATATTGTTTCCAGCCCTTTTCAACTGGACAGTTTAGAAAATATGTAATTTTTTAAAATGGAAAATTTACTGTGAATATATATCAATAATTCTAATTCATTATTTTTGAAATCCATTAGTATTTTTTCTACATCTCCTTTTTTCATTATAAATAATAAATAATGCTATAGGAGAATATTGAATGATTGAGAAAAAGCTACTTAAGTGGGAAATATTCACATGTATATACATATACAAGTATATATAACATATATTAATTTATAATATATACATCATATATATCAAATATATGAAAGTTAACAATATTATTTCTTTTTTTTAATCTATTTCTTTAAAGATTTGTTTATTTATGCATACAAAAACTGGAGTACAGGCCAGAGATGTGGGGGGTGAGAGGATACACCAGAGACAAAGTGGGGAACAGAACAGGTAAATTGACTGAAATACACTGCTGAGGGGAGCAGCAGGCAAGTCAGGAGGGGTCTGCTGTGCCATGTGGGTAGCTCCATGGCCAGGGATCGAACTCATGCTGCAGTGGCTGTGGATAGCTTCATAGGTTTAGGTTGTGTCTTAACCCCTTGCACCACTAGGGAGGCCCAACAATATTATTTCTTGATGATGAAATTAATGGTAGTTTTTAGTTTTTCTTTGGTTGCCTGTTTTGAATTTTAGTATTTACAAAATTTCCATTATAAACTCATTTTATTTCTGCTATAAGAAAAAAATTACTAAAAAATATAAAACAGATGGTATAAATTATAATATAGTAAACTGTCTGCCAATCTTATATGTGGGTAGAATAATGATATTCTATTATATTTGTGGAGTACCTTACAATTTACAGAGCATTTTACATCTATTATCTTTCATGTTCTTTACAACAGCACCATGAAGTAGATGGGATAGGAATTTTGTCTTATAGGATAAAAAATTGATGTTTACAGGGATTACACAATGAAATCAAAGCCAGAGAAATCAAGGCTGCTGCTTCTTAGATCAGTGTTCTCTCTCTCTCTTTTTTTTTTTCATTAAAGATTTATTTATTTATTTATACAAGAACCACGGTACAGGCCAGATGCGCTGGAGAGTGAGAGGATTCACCAGAGACAGAATGGGGAACAGAACAGGCAGACTGATGAAATACACTGCTGAGGGGAGCAGTGGGAGAGACATGAGAGGTCTGCCCTTCCACGTGGGACCCTCGCTGGCCAGCCAGGATCGAACCGGCGCTGCAGAGGCTGCAGACAGCTCCACAGCGTGGCACTCAACCAACTGCCTGCGCCACCAGGGGAGGTCTGATCAGTGTTCTCTCTTGCATAGTATCTCTCTAGGTGATTATTATGCTCTCATTTTAGACCAAGAGAAGATTCTGCAGTGTCCTGCTTGCTGCTTAGAAGATTATCCTTAGTAAACTCTTTACCATGAAAATTGGGGTCCCATAAAAATGCCAATGCTTCTTTTTGCATTTAATTTTTATTTTTATCAGAGTGATTTATTAACATAATTAAAAGTCAGATATTCTACAAGTACTTTCCTGCAAAACAGCCTTCTTCTGCTAGAGAACGACCAAGAGTTGACCAAGCCAGATCGTTCTCCAAAACACCATCTGACTCCACCTAACATTTCCATTCCCAGAGGCAACCACTTTCAACTGCTTGAGATTGTTTCTCCTGAAATTTATTTCCATGTTACTTGAGAATCTGCTTCTACTACAATTTTTGGATTTTTAATTGTTAGATATTATCAATATACTTTCTATATTTGAAGAATGATAATTTAACTACTTCCTTTTCCTACAGCAATGCCCCTTTTTCTACTTTCTGATAGATATTTTCATTGTACTTACATCATAATTTTGGGTAAAGTTTCAGTTTATTATTATGCTTGTGCAAAAATTATTCTCAGCTGAGCCATGTAGTGTACTATGAGGTACTTTATAATCTTGATTTTTGTTTTCTCTTCAGTTAATTGTTGGCCCTTGTTTTCTCCATAGTTGCTTAGTGTTTTATCACTGTTTCACCCCCAGACTCCACCAAATTATAAATCTCTCTCCATACATTTCAGTCCATAAATAATCTGTCAATTTTTTCCTCTTGTAGTTGTGTCAATTTCCCTTTGTCCAAACTATTGCAACGTGAATTGCTTGCTTCCTTGGCTTGCTGCACAAGTCTTGTTCTAGGATTGCTTCCACCATAATTCCTGGAAATTTTATTGGCTCTCATTCCTCTGCTCTATGCTTTATTTCTAGAGGCCCACATACTCTTCCTCCTTTGTTGGCTGTTCAAACTGAGAGCCAATGTATGGGCTGTAAAGTTTCTGAGATCTGATTTGGTTGGATATAGAATTGTGGGTGGGAAATAAATTCCCTGTAATTTTAGGGATGGTTCCCTTTTCTTCTTTCCGTGTTATTGTTAAGAAGTCTGATGCCATTTTGGCTCTCTACCTTGTTTATCTGACCTTCCCCACATCCTTCCCAGAAAGTTTTAGCATCTTCTCTTTTCTTTTCATAATTTACATGATGATTGGTGTCAGTTCTCTTTCTTCCCACGTGCTGAAATGTTTCTGGGTTCTTTTATTCGGCAAAGAATGAGAGACGTGTTTGAAATACTTCATTGATGATTTCCTTTTCTATTTCCAAGTCTCTTTTTATTCACATATTAGACCTCTTAGACTATTTCTCATTTTTTAATCTTCTCTTTTCTATTTTGCATATTTTTGTCTTTTTGTTCTACTTTCTGGGAGATTTTCTCAGCTTTGCCTACCATCCCATCTGTTGACATTTTTATTTCTGCTGTCATATTTTTAATTTTCAGGAGCCTGTTTTGGTTGTTTGAATGCTTCTCTTTAAACAGCCTCCGGTTCTTGTTTCATGTGCCTGATATCTTTCTTTATCTCTCTAAAGATATTAATGATGTATTTTATATTTTATAGTGTTTTAAATTTTCTACAATCCCCTGCATTTTCTCTATGTTCTCTGAAGTTTTCAGAAGTTGTTATTTTATTTTTGTATTTATTTTTCACCGTAAGGACTTTGCTCAGGTATTCATGACATAAAACTATCAACCCTTCTTCAACTAAACACTGGAAAATTCCGGGTATACGTGACAGCCTGGTCACTTCCTTGTAGAACAATCTGGCTTGGTCAGCTCTTGGTCGTTCTCTAGCAGTGTCTGTAAGTCTTTTCTCAGTGGCCAATCAGCTGTGCCAGAAAAGTAGACTCCAGACTCTTCCTGGGGAGGACAAAATAGGTCGCTAAGGTTTTAAGAAGCCTTGTGGTGGAAGGGATTCGGCAGTCTCATCCTTTCTGTGGAGATTTCACTTATACCTTGTATTCATTCCTGTTTTCACCCTTAGCTGTGCTATTTTTCCCAAGTTCAGGGTTTCCCAGGCTTATGTGCTCTGGACAGTAGATCTGCAGTCATCTTGTTGGTGGAGCGGCAAGTTCCCAGATGAGCAGGGCAGAGGAGGAACCCTGTTGGTGTTCAACTGATCTTCCTGCTTTTAACTCCATCCACTGTGACCTCCTACCTGGAGCCTGAGTTCCCAATTCCAAACTTTGCTAGGGCTTTGGGGACAACAAGCAGATAGCTTCTGAGCTTTCACCATGGATAGCTTAGGTGTGACAGCCTGAGTCTGCTTAAGTGAAATATTTATTATCCATCTATGTTATAGGTTCCAAATACCATTGCCTCCTCTCTACAATTCTTTTTTCCCTGTGTGTGGCCATGTGCCTTTTAATATTCCTCTGTCATGTAGATGTTCAAGTGGGGGGTAAAAGTGTATGTCAAGCTTTCCAGGTGTAACTGAAGGCTAAACCCTCTTTAAGGCCAGCACTTTCCAGGCAGCCAGCTACTTCCGGTGTCCTGAGCACCTTCTCGAGGAACACAGTGGCTCTTCTGTGTACTAAGCCCTGGGCTCTGGGTGAATTTGGGGGCTTGAATTTCCTCATTTTTCAAAAGTAGAAATTAGCACTTGCTTTGTTGGCTATAGTGAGGATACGTGGCATGATCTCTGGTCTAGATTTTTAGTTCCTAGTCGCTTAAAGGATGTCAATAACCACCAGCTCTATTTCTTAATATTATGATTATGGTAAGCTGTGTTGGGAGTGAGAGGAGAGTTCCCTGGGCCACTGAGAGAGATGCTAAGGCAGAAGGAGCTAGAGAAGTCTGTTTTACAAATAAATGCTTTGGTGATAACTTCTGGATTATAAAAAGTAATAATAATGATGATGATGACTAATATTTACTAAGAACTGATATGCATCAATTAACATGCTTTACATGTGCTATTTTAATTAAACATCCTAACAATCCCATAAATGGGCGCCATTATTATGTTCATTTCAGAAATGAGCAAATAGAGCTGTGGGGATGTTGAATCACTTGGTCAATATCACAAAACAAAGATGAGGCAGATCTCAGGTTAGAATTTACAATGTTTTTTAAGAACATGAGAGTCTCCTTTAAAAAAAAATGTTTATTCTAGTAACTTTGACTTTCAAAATCATATGTGTGTGTGTGTATGTATGTATGTATGTATGTATACACACACATATATACACATACATACACAAATATATTGGGGGTATAGGGTCACACATTTGTCTAGAGTCCTTACTCATAATACTGAGACCAGAATTTCTCAAATGTTACCATGCTCACAAGTCAGCTGAGGATCCTGTTATGATGCAGATTCCAGTTCAGTAGTTCTGGTGTAAGGCTGAGTCTTCACTTTCCTACCATGTTCTCAGGTGACCCTGATGCTGCTGGTCCAGGGACCACACTTTGAGTAGTGAGGCCCCAGACACTATGGCAGCTGCAGCCTATGGCACTGGATTCCCTGGGGTACAAAGGGGAGCAGCACTGGTTCCCTTTCACTGTCACCCTTTACCATGCGTGGGAGCAGGATCACTTGATGCTCATTTACACCCATACTTTCCCCAGGAGTCTCTGGTGTGTCTTGTCCATGCTCACACGAAGTTTTCTCTACTGCTTTGGTTGAAGACAGACTTCTATTTACCACCTTTGAAGTCACTCAAGGTGACTTCACTGCTACCTCAAGTTCCAGTGCCTTCTCCCCACATGCCACGCCTGGAGTTCTAGCTCAAGGTGCCCTGGCACACAGAGTTGTGCCATATTCCTTACAGAAATAGGGAGAAGCCCCTCTCCCCTCTCTGAGTCATCTGTACCCCAAGGGGCAGCAGTGACTGTCCGATGCTGCCTGTGGGTTTACTGGGCAGGGAAATGTGACTTCTAGTCTCCTGTATCCCTGTTCCTCCCATTTGGGTCTGTTCCCAACTCACTTAGAACTCACCACTGGGAAAACAAATCAACTCAGGCCAATTTCCAACTTGGGTGGACGGGGTGATGATGGATCATTAACTTGCCAGACAAGACACAGTTATATGTAAATCTCAACCTAGATTCAGCTAGAGTCATCCTCTGTGTGTGGCACAAGCACAGGGAAGATTTCAGAGAGGCATCTCAAAGATTCAAGCACAGCATGGGGCCAGTGGAAAACACTGGAATAAGTCTCAGTCCTGAGATTGGAGACCCACCTTCATTCCTACTTAGCTATGTGATCTTGGGCAGTTCAGCAACCTTCTCTGATTATTTCTAAAACTATAAAATAAAAGGGAGAGGCCCCGGATGTCCTTTAAGCTGTGCCACTCAATTCTGTCTGATGTTCTGTCACCTACTTATGCATTTAGTGGTCTAGATTAGTCTAAAGAAATTATTTCAGCTTACCAGCTAGTCTAACAATTAGAAATCAGAGCAGTGTTCAGTAGAAAGATGCCAAAATGTAAAATCAGATGACTTACTCTGTGGTTTTAATCAAGTTACTCTTTCTCTCTAGCGCTCACTTTTCTTACTATAAAGTGAAGGGGTTAAAACTCATATTAACATGTAAAAAGTTTCAAACTGTATTCTCTGGGATCACATGCAGCCCACAAGCAGGTTTTGCTTAGTCCATATAGCATTAAAAACCAATGAACCAACCAACTAAACAAACAAACAAACAAACAAAACCCCTTTCAATCAGTTATCAGCCTTTAAAAACTACTAGGAGATTTTACATAAAAATCTCATTCCCTGGTTTCTCTTAAAGGATCAAAAAAAAAAAATGTCAATGTGGTCCCAGTTCTTGCAGAACCATCACTGGTCTGAAAGGCATGTGACTGTCCTTTAAAGGGGTGTGTGCCCCCTGCATTGTCACAGCACTCCTTTATATTAACTTAGTAGTTTCTTAAGTAGTTGCCTTTGTGACCCCTGGGTAAGAGGTACACTGACCAGCTGGCTGATAACGAGTAACTACTTTTCCTTTCTAAGATACAGCGTCCAAATTAGAGAATGGGGACTGGAAATGCACACATTATTCCATTGACTGTATTAATGAGAGAGAGCAGGGATCAGTAGGCTTTTCTCGAAATGCCCAGAGAGCAAATATTTTAAGCTTTGCAGGCCACTTAAGAGCTGTGTTGCATATTCCTGTCTCTTTTTCACAATCTTTTAAAAATGTAAACTCTATTAGCTCTCAGTCTGTGAAAAAACTTGCTCCTAGTGAATCTGGCCTGTGGGTCATAGTTTGCTGACCCCTAAAATAGAGCATGTGAAGTGCTTACAATAATGCTTAGCAAATAATGAGTATCGATAAATGTCCTTCTCGATAATGCGATTTCAGGCCTCTCATTCTCCGGCGGGGGGACATGGGTGGACTCCGCCGTGCCTATCAGAGCTCCCCGTGGCTGTTTTCATTCTCCTCTGACAGCACAGAGGGGAACAGCCTCTCTTCAGTGGAGACACGTCTTTCTAAATAGAAAGCCCTGCATGTGTATAAAGAGCTCCAAACTAGCATCGCAAATACAGTGCAACTGTGTCATCACCATGAAATCAAAGCTATTGTTTAAGCCATTTGCTGAACCACATCCCCATTCCAGTTATTTATCTGAAACGTTACTGAACAATCACAGCTGGACGAAGAGTTGGAGGTCCTTTAAAATCTGATTATAGGTTCTCTGTTCTCATAGCTTTCCTTCTTTGTTTTGATCCTTTAATTCCCCTCCTCACTGCCCCCCCAAACACCTTGTGCCATATTATTTATTATTTAACTTGAATGCCAGAGATGCGATGAAAGGCACTTGACAAAATAAAATTGCATTGCGTTGTATGACACTCATGCATGCGGCGTGGCATAATTAAAAAAAGAGAGACATGATATTATTTTCTCATTCAAAGAATGTGATAGCTGAATCTAAAGAAATGTCAGTTATTTTCTGCGGTGTCCAAGTAACCCGAGCAGAGCATGCATTTAAATAAAAGAGCCAAGGAGCACATCAAGAGATTGTCCAAAAAATACACTTGCTCCCCCAGCCCCTTACTGGTTATTCACCAAGAGATGGAACCACATCATACACAGGCACTTAAGCCAAGTTCTTACTCCAACTTTGACTGAAATGTCCTTGATCTTGGTCCAGTGCATCATGTTTAAGGAGACTTATGATCTCTCTATTCACTTAGCAAATACTGCACATGCTCCTACTGAGTGCCAAACCATGCGTTAGTGCTAGAAACGGAGGGATGACTAAATCAGTCATCTGAAATCCCAGTATTTATGGTCCACTGAGGAAGACAGATATGATCAACATACAATCCACATATAAAATATTAGTGTTGTTGTAAGAGTCCACACAATGAGCATTTACTACATACCATGCATTGTTTTAAGTGCTCTTTATATGATTAATGTATTTAATCCTCTCCATGTTTCTGAGGGTTATATACTATTATAAATTACCATTTTGCAGATGGCAAAACTGAGACCAGAGGCTAAGTAATTCTTAATTCTTTAAGGCCACAGAGCTAATAAGGAGTAGAGTTCTGACTCAAATCCAAGAATCCTGACTTCAGGGCCAGCGCCCTTAAAAGACACTAAGCAGTCTTAATAAAGAACTCAGACCAGGCTCTGGGAAGACCATGTAGAAGAGTTCCTGATTTTGCATTGGGCCCAGGATGTACAGGAGACCACATGATGTTTGTCTAAAAGGGCCCCTTCAAGAGGAAACTAGGCAGGATGTTCCAGGCAGAGAAGAAGCAAAACTTGGAAGATGATATTTGTCATAGACCCAAGAAAGAGAATATTCAAACTTCACTCTTATACTTGATGCTTTTATTTTCCTTTTAAATAACACTCAGCATTACCAGTAGTTGTTTGTTCAATACTGGTGTTCCCCACAGTTCTGGAGACATCAAGAGGGTAGGTGCCTATTTTGTTGACTGCTGTGTGCCTAATGCCCAACACATGCTTAATAAATACGTTTGGCGAAGAATAGTCAAGGTTGACCAGTAGGATGCGTATTATGTTAATATATCCACTATGAATAAGAGTTAATGTTCAGTTTTATTTTATACTCATATTAGCATTTCAAAATTCTCATTTCACACTGCTTTTTTAAGACAAGCCCATGGTATTCTTAAAAGGCTTTAAAAGCACAGTATTGTCAAAACTCCCATTACTATATGTATCAGTAACATTCTGTATGTATATTTGGAGCAATTATTCTGTGCATGGAATCCTAAGCATAACACTGCGCCTTCCCCATGACTGTCATTAATTAGATGGAACACAATGATGTTACAGTTGCAGCACATTTTAAAGTGCAAATCCGTGTGTGACAAGAAATGAACTTTCTTTTTTTTCTTCTGTGGAAGAAAACCATACCAAAGGCCAATGTCGAAGTCACTCAAATTTTCTTAGGGAAAATCAGCAGGACTAGTTAAGAAAATGTTCCCACATTAGTCTAGCACTGGGGGTGAAAGGGAAAAAAGTGGGATTTGTTTACCGAGGACTTTTGGGTAGGGCTCTAGGAGTTTTGGTCGCTTAATGATCTCCTTTAAAGATGTGTTCAATCAAATTGAGAACAGTATTATTTGTGGGGGAGGTTACTCCAACTCATAGGTATTGAAAGTGCAGGATTAAAACAGTTGTTTGAAGGGGAAATCTGTTCTGCTTTTCCAAAGTCTCTATGAAGCTGGATTTTTTTTTCCCACCAATAAAATTAAAATATTTTGATTAAGAAAATTATTGTAGGGCCTCCCCGGTGGCGCAGCAGTTGAGCGCTGGGTTGCAAAGCTGCCCGCAGCCTCTGCAGCACCGGTTCGATCCCCGGCTTCTCCCTGGCCACCAGAGGAGGGTCCCGCATGGCGCGCAGACCTCTCCTGACGCCCGCTGCTCCCCTCAGCAGTGTACTTCGGTCCTTCTGCCTGCTCTGCTCCCCGCTCTGGCTCTGGTGAATTCTCTCACCCTCCTGCGCTTCTGACTGTACCCAGTGCTTGTATAAATAAATAAATCAATCTTTAAAAAAAAAAAAGTCAATATTTAAAAAAAAAAACTTAAAAAAAGAAAATTATTGTAGAAGAATGGTTCAGATGTTTAAGTGAGGCTATTTGACTTTCACCTGAAATAATTTCTCAAGATTGGGCTACTGACAGATTTTTAGCTACAACCACGCAGAATAAAGCATAATCCTGTGCATCTAGGGTAAGCAGTGGCGCACCGAAAACCAAGAGCAGTGTCTATTTATGCCTCAGCAGGCACTGCCCTCATTAATGAAGGCAGAAGTTTCCTTCACCTACCCTGCAAATGACCTTCCTTTGGATAGCAGTGGATCTTTTGGCTATTAAATATATCCGTGCAAGTAGAAAAGAGGAGAGCTTTGAGTCAGCCTGACTTGAGTTCTACTTCTGGCTGTACTACTTAAAAGCCAAGTGAGACATAGAATGGTATTCCTGCCCCTTTCTGACTGCAACTCCAAGTCTGAGAGTGGAACAGAAATGGCAAAAGCAGCCACAGTTCAGTTAGAGATAAAACAATATAGGTTATGACAGCCTAGCCTTGAAATTAGAAAGAGATTTATAGATGGAAACACATATTCCCTGGTTCTGCACTGAGCTCTGAGACAATGTGAAACATGAACACCTTTTTGTCTTTAAAAGATGTATTTATTTATGCATACGAGAACTGGGGTGTAGGCCAGAGGGTGCAGGCCAGCAGTGAGGGGGACGGTGAGAAGATTCACCAGAGACAGAGTGGAGAGTAGAACAGGTGAATTGACTGAAATACACTGCTGAGGGGAGCAGCGGGAGAGACAGGAGAGATCTGCCTCTCCATGTGGGTAGCTCCCTGGCTAGGGCTCAAACCCGTGCTACAGTGGCTGCGGATAATGCTGATACTTAACCCTTTGCGCAACTAGGGAGGCCTGTGAACATCTTTTTTTCCTTACTTATGTATCTATTGTATGTTTACAATGTTCTGACAACTGTGCTAAGCACAGAGGATACCATGAAGAGCAAGGGCAGACCCTGCCCCTTTGGAGTGGTTTGCCCTGTACCAGATTCTTCTACATACCTTATTTCAGAGATGGGAAATATGCATTGTTGATGATCCCACATTACAAAAGAAATAGAAGCTAAGAACCAGGCAATCTGAATTTAACACATGAGCATGGAGTCAAGCATTATATTCCTGAAAGATCTTAGTGCTGTGCCACTGGCCACCCCATTTCTATTTCTTAACAGTAGCAGAGATGACTGTTTATTATTTATTTTTTATTAAAGATTTATTTATGCATACAAGAGCTGGGGTACAGGCCAGAGATGGGGGGGTGAGAGGATTCACCAGAGACAGAGTGGGGAGCAGAACAGTAGAATCTACTGAAATGCACTGTTGAGGGGAGCAGCGGGCGAGAAACAGGAGAGGTCTGCTGCACAATGTGGGTCGCCTTCCTGGCCGGGGATGAAACTCGGGCTGCAGTGGCTGCAGATAGTTTCAGATTGCTGTGATTTAACCCCTTGCCCCACCAGGGAGGCCCCACACATGTCTGTTTAATGTCAGGCAGTTGACAAAGCACTTTTGGTTGCTGGATTTCATGCATCATACAACAATTCTTTCATACAAGTACTATTATTATTATCTCCACACTGCCTTAACAACTTTGACCCAGAAAGCTCTGGTGGCCTGTCTAAGGTGATCCAGCTCATTATTGGCAGAGCAGATACTGGACTCCAAGACATTTCAAGTTCTGTCCACCCTATTTAAATATTTCTGTGTTCTGAATTCTTGAGCCATATTTTCACTGTTTTAGATTATTTCCATATCCTTTGTAAATTAATTAAATTCCTGTTAATAGGGCAATTTTGTGGCAAAAAATCAATAATCAGTGAGCCAAGACCTGAAGGCTTGAAAAGTTATTTATGGTTCACTTTGAGGACTGCTATTACTCAAACTTTGTGTGCTATAGCAAACTGTTTACTCGTATATGCAAGCTGGGCTCCTACATTACATTTTTTCTTTATTCCCCCTCAGCAAAAATGGAGAAACAGTTTCTAGCACATGGACGCATTTGTACACTGCTAGATTTTCTGATGAACATGGGGGTGGGATGGTGGATGCATAATTTGCAACTATGTGTCAGAAGAAATGCACAGTTTGGGATGAGGCTGATTTTCCAGATTCTGCCAGGTTCAGCCAGGCAGCGGTTGTCTCCAGTTAAGAACTTTTCCCTCCACTTTACCCCCACTTAACTTTCCATTTGTGAAAATAAGTGTTTCTGAATCTGATGAACACTTGTGAGGACACAAAATCCAAAATCTATTACATTAATGCCGATGTTTTCTTGGGGGGCTCAAGTTTCTGCCGGCTTCTCCTAAAGAGGGGAGAGGGGCACAGACAGGGGGCTGAGAATTTCCTTCGAGTTCAACAGCTTCATTTGTGACCACGTTACAGTTCTTCTCCCCCCCACCCCTTTAGGACATTAAATTACTAGATGTGTAATTACTAAATGTGTCTGAATAGATGGCACCTTTAAATTTAGAATGCCCAACATGATAATTTTATGAGTAAACCTATACATAATACATTACCCTATTCTCAAACTAACAAAGACTTCTAGGGCTGCAGAGGACAAGACAAACACTAAGGCACATTTTAAATGTTCTCAGAAATGGTCATTTTTCTTTTTCAAACAATGCTTTTCCTTTCAATTGAATGGAATTTTTTCATAGCACTGGTCTCCTACATCAGGTAAAAACCTCTCAAGTGAGCAGATCCTTTCTACCTAATTTGCTATTTTGAAACACACATCAAAATAAAGAAATTAGAGGGCCTCCCCGGTGGCGCAGCGGGTTGAGCATAGTGATGTGCAGCTGTCTGCAGCCTCTGCAGGGTGGATTCGATTCCTGGCCGGCCAGGGAGATTCCCACATGGCACAGGAGACCTCTCCTGTCTCGTCTGCTGCTCCCCTCATCAGTGTCTTCTGTTCATCTGCCTGTTCTGCTCCCCGCTCTGTCTCTGATGAATCTCTCACCCTCCCATGCCTCTGACTGTACCCCAGTTCTTGCATAAATAAATAAATCTTAAAAAAAAAGAAAGAAATGAGAGGCATCCCCAACATGCTTAGGAAGGATTGGTGAATTACTCTCACCAGAAGGTTTAACCTATTTTTCCTGCTTGTTGTTATAAGATGTCCAAAGAATGATTCAATTCATGACTCTCCTGGGCTTCCGAGAGCCCACACAGACATCCCTCATTTGTTCCTATCAGTATCCCTGGGACACATGCCATCTGGTGTTGCCATTATTCCCATTTTACTGATGAGAAAACTGAGGATCAGAGAGACCAATGAACTTCTTTGTGTTACACAAAGAGGAAGTGATTAGAACTTGGATTCTTTCTGACTCTCAGGTGACTCTCCACCCTTTGCTGGAGATGTGTGTGGTTGTCCAAGGTTGCTCTTCCCAGGGTTTGGAGAAAGGGCTACCCAGAAGTCAAGGGACAGAGCTATCTGCTCTGAATTTGCTGTGGGTCCTGAAGGTGCCAGAGACATCCTGGGAACCTCAGCTTCCTCATTTTTAGTGCAAGAAGACTGGGCTGGATCCGTAAGATTCCCCTCCTGCTCTGACAAGCCCTTATACTTCTCGGCAGTGACACAGAAGTTGTTTCCTTTTGAGTTTTAATTTTTTTTACTGCCTTTCAAATATGTCACATAAATCAAATTCATAATTATTGAAGGATCATAACACTATTTCTTATAGCATTCAGAAGGAAGTGGAGGATTGAAATTTTACTTAAATCTAACATTACCATTGAAATGTCCACATTTATATCTTATTCCCCAGGATAACTTGACTCCTCAACAGCAGAGCTGATGGACAGCACCTGACTTTGCTCGCTCCCTGCTGGCATTCCACATCACTCTTTTTCCCACCTTGCAGACTAGCACAGTGTCTGATGTCCAGTAGCCACTCAACAAAGGGCTGAAGTTTTTGTCCTTATTATGTTCTTACTTGATTCCACTTAATACATGATATTTAAGCGTTAATTTAAAGAAGTATTAATAATTGATGCCTCTCGCAATAAAGTAACTCTTTATGGTAATATACTGAATAAGTATTATCACAAGTGCAAGCTATACTCAGCTAATAATGCAGATAATTAAAAAGAGGGTCACCTAAACTCATTTATGACACAGGAACCAAGAATATATAATGGAGAAGGGATAGTCTCTTCAATAAGTGGAGCTGAGACACACACCTCCCAAATGAAATAGTTGTGTGGCATGAAAATATACCCCCCAAATGATATAGTTATGTAAAAACTGACAAATTAATAGCATTTGAGGAAAAATAAATGGTGCTGAGAAAACTAGACAGTCACATGTGAAAGAATGAAAGTAGAAACAGAAAAGTAGAAACAGAAAAGCAGAAAACAGAAAGATGAATTCAAAATGGATTAAAAATTGAATGTTGAACTAGAAACCTTAGAATAAAAACAAAATTCAAGCATTTCAACACTACCAACCTTAGTGGTGTCTTTGTGGGAGGGAAACAAAAGCAAAAATAAGCAAGTGGGACTATATCTGACTAAAAAGCTTCTGCACAGCAAAATAAAAAGGCATTCAACTGAGTGAGAGAAGATCTTTGCAAATCATCACTCCAACAAGGGGTTAATATCCAAAATATATAAGGAACTCATTTGACTCAACCTCGGAAAAACTAACAGCCTGATTTTAAAATCGGCAGAGGATCTAAATAGACATTTCACCAGGACAATTTATACAAATGGTCTGCAGGTATATGCAAAGATATTCACCCTCACTTATTATTAAGGAAATGTAAATCCAAACTGCAATGAGAAATCGCCTGTTAGAATGGCTATTATCAAAATGACAAGAAATTGGAAGAGTTGGCAAGGATGTGGAGAAGAAGGAAACCTGGTGCACTGTTGGTAGGCATGGAAATTGGTGCAGCCATTATCGAAAATAGTATGGAGAGTCCTCCAAGATTAAGGACAGAAATACTATATGATCCTGCTATTCCACTCCTGGATACTTACATGAGGAACATGAAAATGCTAATTCAAAAAGACATATACACCTCTATGTTCACTGCAGCACGATTTAAAATAGTCTGGATATGGAACCAAATGGATCCATAAGTGGATAAAGAAAATGGGGTATGCATGCACACTGAAATACTACTCAGCTATAAAACAAGATGAAATATTGTCATTTGCAACAACATGGAAGGACATGAGATGGAGAAAGACAAACACAGTATGACTTCACTAACGTGTGGCAAATAAACAAAGCAAACGAACAATCAAAACAAAATAAAAACTCTTAGATGCAGACAACAGATTGGAGGTTGCCAGCTGGGAAAAGGCTGGGGAAGAGTGAATGGGGTACAAGTGAGTCAACTGTATGATGATGGATAGACATTAAACGTTTGGTGCCGCTGATGATATAGGGTACACAGATCTCAAATTATAACACTGTATACCTGAAACTTACATAATACTAGAAATCAATGTCACCTCACTAAGTATTTATTTAAGGGCCTTCCTGGTGGCCTAGGGATTAAGTCTCAGCCCTGCCACTGCGATGCCCTCTGTGGTGACCTGAGTTTGATCCCCAGTGAGGGAGCTAACTAACACACATGGCTCAGCAGACCTCTCCTGTCTCACCCGCTGCTCCCCTCAGAAGTGTTTTTCAGTAGATCGGCCTGATCTGCTCCCCACTGTCTCTGAATCATCTCACCCTCTACACCTTGCACCTCTGGCCTATATACCAGTTCTTCTATGCAAAAATAAAAAAATAAAATCTTAAAAATATAAATAAATCAATATTTAAAACAAACCAACAAAAACAGGGCCACCTTCTAGAAAGACTTGAAAAGTTTCCAGTGTGTAGAGCACTGAAGAGTATGTATAACAGCATGCTTGATTTTTCCAGACCTTCTTACTTCCTACAGATTTACTTTTTTCAATAAAGGCAAATCATTAAATGTATCATGAGATGTGCCTTTGTTTGATTTTTCATATATATTTTTGTTTTGTTTGATATTTCATATATATTTTTCAATATATTTCATGTATTTCATATATTTTTCATTTGTTAATTTGAAAAAAAAACAAACAACAAATCCTTTCTCCTGATTTTGGCTTGGAGCAATTAGATCTCCGCAGGTTAGTGCCTCATGAGGAGCCATTGGGTGAACTGGCACACACACAGTCTTCTCTGCTTACTATCTGGCACCCCAAACATATTCTACCAATCCATTCATTTTCAAAGCTGCCTCGTATTGAGCAAGCCAATATATAAGACCTATTATGCTATTCATAATAGCCACGAAAGCTGATTCCTATCCTCATTTTAGAGGCAACGAAACTAAAGCTCAAAGTCACTGTTTACTAGCAACTGAGAGTCAAGAGTCAGATTCCAGTCTGTTTAATTTGCAACCTTTATTTTTTTTCCACCAACACGGAGCTGCTCCTCGGAAGCCCAGATTTCTTCCAATAGGCAGAATTCACTGGGTCCAGAGCTCCAAGCTACAAACCATTGCTTCAAAATGACGGAGGAAAATCGAGTTGGTCAGATGTGACCCAGAGCAAAGATCTAATTCAGAATCATTTAGTTTCCTATCTGCCACCTGAGACCACAGCCCATTCCTCCAGCAGCCCGGGCTTGACGAAAGAGCAGGCCCTTCTCTCTCAGACTTACTTTTCCTGACCAGCATTTAGGAGGCTCTGCTGACAAATGACTTCCAGTTACCGACGTTTAGCATAGCACGTGGCACACGGCAGCAGAAACACCCATGCCTCCTTCCTCAGCTTCCCTGGGCCTGGATGTGTACTGATCCCTGCGAGTTCTTCTGCCACTGCGCTTGCAACTCCAGAATCATGGGCACATCTCAGAAGCAAACACTCAATTTGTTCTAATGATGCAAGAGGTAGAAAGAGCCTCTTGAAGCCCTAGCTAGCTACCTGATAAAATTTGCAGGACTCATCCCTTGCCATAGTTCATACTCTATTTTTATATTGAAAACAAACAAACTCAGAAATGCTGAAAGTGAGTGTCTGATCTGTGAATGAGAAAGCACTTCTAAGGATAATGAAGAGAAGAAATCACAGCGAAAGTTATCAGTAGATTGACTACAGAAGATTTAAGTCTCTGCACATCAAAAAATTCATTAAAATATAAAAGGCAAATAACACTAAGGAAATATTTTAATAGAAGTGACAAAGACCTACTGTCTTTAATAGAGGTGGATCTCTTTTGCATTGAGGAGAAAAAAATCAGCAGAAAGAGGAGCAGAGGGCACGGTAGATAATTCATAGAAGAGTAAAGATAAATGACTAACAAACATGAAAACGAGCTTCATCTCACTAATCAAAGAAATATAAATTAAAACAATATTGAAGGACTAGTTTTTGTATATCAATGTGTCAAAGGTGACTTAGAAAAATAATTCTCAATGCTTGTAAGCACGTGGGAAATGATTTTACTTTTTTTTTCAATTTGACGCAAACATTGTTGTCTCTCATTATTGTTTAACTTTGCTTTTCTTTGACTATGAAAAGTTTTTCAAATGTCAGTGTTCTTTGACCCATCAACCCCCAATCTAACAAATTATACTAAGGAAAAGTTACAAGAAGGATATAAGAACTGTGCTTGTTTATCACATTATAAACATCAATGATATTTGCACTTTACCAAAATTAGGGCATAGGGAGGTCTGAGAGCCCAGGAGAGGGGACTGGTTAGCTTAATTATGGTACATGTGTTACTATGCAGGCATAGAAATTGTTATAAACCAAGTTATAATGACATTAGTAAATGCTCATGATGTGTATCTCATGCATATCCATGCATATATACCCAACATTATCTCAACTGCTTAAAATATTTCCTATATAGACTCACACACAAATATGAAGGATGGTACTACGTTTGCAATAAGGATTATTTCTGGATGAAAGAAATATGATACGGTGGGTGCTTAATTTTCTTCTTGACATTTAACTTGAACCATTTCCAAAAGGAATATGGGTTGCTTTTATAATCGGAAAAATACCCCAAATGTTATTCACAAATCAAAAAAGACATCCCATAAGCACCCTATATGGGAGGCCGCACCAAGAGACTCCCCACAGGCTCCAGTCCTCAAGGGCTCGATATAGAGACCATTACATAGCGTGGAGGCTGAGGCAGACCCTGTAGAGGTAAGGGTAGGAATCCCCTAAAATTAAGTCTTATTGCTGAAGCCAAGACACACCAGAAAAAACATGCCTTCTTAAAGTCATCACAGCACAGACGTAGTAATGTGCACACTACATTTTGATGCCCGCTTAAAAGTAGGGCACAAAGCTGGTGAGACACCAGCATCCTCAAAGACGCAAGGTTGTTAGTTGCTATTTAATTCGATGAGGAGAAACACGCTGTGTTGAAAAAGCACCATTACTCAATATAATAATTATTTTAAAAGTGTCAAAACGTTTTACTTAAGAGAAATATATTTACATCATGGGAAATTTCGAAAACACAAAAAAGCAGAGACAAGAAAGAAAATGATAGTGCAACAGGCAAAGCGGACCACAATTCAAATTTTGTGTGATCTTTCTTCTTATTGATTTATTTTCACTCTGTGCCTCCTCGTAATTGAGGTCATAGCATATTTTGTTTCTTAAAGAAATAATGTTTAAATTACCCTGTGGGCCCTCTCTTCTGCACTGGAGGAGAGGTCATCAGAATTGAAGGGAACTGTCATTCACTGATCATTTGTGCCCATAAAAGAAATGCAAGGAAGGAGAGAGAGCTGGAGAACACGGGAGTGAGCTAGCAAGATGGGCAGGGTGGGGGGTGGGGGAAAGAGAAAGAGAGAATGAATCCATGAACCCGTGTCTATTGACAGAAGAGGCCTGTAGATCCCTGGCCCCCCACCTCCCCAAAAATTCACAGGACAAAACTGACAAGCAAGTACTATTGCAAATAAATCTAAAAATGCTTAGCAGTAGTATCTCCATTCACGAACACGGACCGATATATTTTAAAAGGCTGATCAGGTTTTACTCTCCTTTTGGAAAGGAACGGTTGAATCGGTATTTTCATGAGCTCATCCTCAGGTCTGACATGAAGCAAGGAAGCTAAAGAGTAGCTTGAGGTGCGGAAGGCATTGCATTGTAGCTGCCCGTTCATACCTCCCAAAACAAAGCCCATCACAATCTTTACATCAAATACTTCCTGGGACTTGCTTGCGTCTCTCATCGCCATACACCACAATCAAAACCAGCCCGGTCACGTCAACCCAAGACATTTCTCATCCCCAGATTTCACTGCTCTCTGCCAAGGAGGTTGTGTTACAAACGCAAGCAGTTGGCAGTGATGTCTGCAACAGAGTTAAAACCTTGAGAAATGTCTAATACTTGAGTAAAATCCAGAGAATATTTTTAATTATCTCTACCCATCACCCTAGAAAAGAGTGGATGAGTAAATGAAAGATGACAAGCACCGACAAGATTTCCTGTGAAGGAAGCAGGACCCAGGGATCGGGGAAATTATGTAAAAACAGATTTCGATTTTGTTTGTTCTTTGATCTTTATTTTTTTTAATTATGGATTTTGAATAATAACTGCCAGCCTAATAACTGTTTCCTTAGCAAGGCCTCAAGCACTGTGGGAAAGATATTTGTAGACATTACAACATTTAATTCTCCAACAGCTCTTGGTCACTACCCCCATTTTACGGAGGGTGAAGCTGATGAGAGAGGATAACACAGGCTGCAGTGATATTTTGATCAGGACAACAGGGATCTAATGCTGTCCTTCAACTGGATCTATCTAAGTCACAAAGAGATGGTTGTGATTCGTGTCCATTCACGAACACGGACCGATATATTTTAAAAGGCTGATACTCAATCTTTCATAATAATTTTTTTAAATATTTTATTTTATATAATTCTTACATCATTTTTCATCTTTGCACAATGTATGCATTTTCATTATGGTTATATTCCCCATACAATTGCACCCCACCCTTATTTTGGCTCTAGTCCTTTCTCACCCCGACCCTCTCCCCCCCACCCCCCGTAGTGTGTCTCTGTGTCTCTGGTTTATAGTTGCTTGTTGATTTTGATTTTTACTTTGTATTGATTAGTCTTTTTCCTGGTCTCTTATTTAGCTTTTCTAAATTCCTGCTATGAATGAGTCCTCTTTCATAATAATTAGTTGAGATCTATTACTTAGTTTTACAAACATTCCCATAAATGTTTTGAGCATTAGGATGCTTTGCTAAATGTGTTGTTTTCTTTGTCTACTTTTGTAAAGTGAACAGCTGACACATATATTCTGTGGCAGGCACGGTCTTCACTGTTTGACCTGTATTTAATCCTCACTCCTCTACCGAGGGGAAAAACCAGCCAAAGTAACAAAACAATTTTACAGATGAGGAAACTGATGACAGGGAGGTTCAGTGACCTGAGAAAGACACAGAGCCAGTAAGTGACATCACCCAAACCTGCATCAGTATCAGTCCAGGCCCCATCTTCCTCCACTGGACTATTGTTTCTACTAATCATTAAGACCTCGTCATAGAATCACAGAATTTAGAGCAAGAAGTCATCTTAAGGAGCACATGATAATAAAGCATACAGAAGAAACGGATGCCCAGAGAGGTCAGGACCTTGCTCTGGCTCACACAGCAGAGGAGCAGGCTGTCTCGCTCCCATTCAGTGTCTAAAAGAATAATTTTATCATCTGATACAGGATTTATAATCACAAGTGGGGGTTTTGCAGGAAACTTCTTGCCCATCAACCTCTGATCTTCTAAAAGTTTTGTCTAATTAGCTTCTTATTCTTATTCCTTCATGTTACAGACTTTCAATAACACAATGACAAATTCTTTGACAACAGCCAGATGCCTGCCTACTTCATATCCTTGTCTCAGGCTCAGAGCAGGAAAGACACATAGATGCAACTTAGAAGCACCAGGCACCCCGCTCCTACTGATGGCACATCACCTGAGCCACTGAGGCAAGTTGGGGCTCCCCTACTCTCTCACATTTTGGACAGTAGTTGTCTCTTCTGCAGTGTACTTTTATGACCTCCCTATGTGTGACAGGGACTCAGTGCCCAGAATCCGTAGGCTGGAACACAAGAGAGGGAAAGTTTTGAGTATTTTAGAAGCTTCAGACTTTTCCGTTTAGCATGGTACTGACGGTTGCTGTGAATAATTGAAGTCTCACAACCACATTTGGAGCTTTGCATGGCCCTCATCATTTCATGCCGCTCAGGCATTTCCCCAAGTAGAGAAGTGCAGCAATAAACCACAGCTTGACCTTTCCGCTCAGTCCCCTTGGCTGTGCTTAGGGACATCTCTGTCTCCCTTAGAGCTTGCTAGAATTGGCTGGAGAACAGTCCTTGACTCAAATAACTGAAAAATATACTTAACACCACATTGATTTTCCATATAATTTTATAAGCACAAACATTCTCTTTCATTTCCCAACAAACAACTATATTCCCCAAAGTGTCCAATAAAAATCAGCAATTTGCACATCACAGTCTTCGTCCACGGCTGCTGTTTGGAGTTAGTCAGGAGGCCAAGTTCTTACTCCTGCCTCCATTCCCTTCTACTCCCTTCCACAAATAATCCACAAAGTTGAGCCAAAAAGGGGGAGATAACTAATTCTGACTCTGCTCCAAGCCCCTTTTATGGAAAAATACAAAACTGTCAAGGAATCCTTCATGGAGAAAAGAAATCAGAGGCCTGCCTAGGTGGAATGTTCTCCACTAAAACTGCCTCCTTAACTTGTCCAGGTAACTCCCCTCTCTGTCCTATCCGCTCAGCCTGTGAGCTGAGGGCCTGTCCTTCTGTGCACACACCTAGCTGAGAGGAGTAATTCAACTACTGACAAATGTCTGAGGCCAAACGGGCACCCTGACCTCCAGTGGCAGGAATTACTGTGAGGTTGCATCATGAGACAAGCAATGACAGGAGTGGAAACTGAAAGTGATTCCTAGGAATCTTTACCCTGCGGCCCCGCCCCTGGGACCAGGTATGCCATTCCTTACTTCCAGGACGGCCTTTCCTCCCAGCCCAGCTCTCCTCACTAACACAACCACCCCAGCAGTCTGTGGCAGCAGAGAAACAAAGAGGAAGGTGTTGATTCTCACCCAGAAGTCTCTCCTCCTCCAGGTCCTTGAGAAGCACAGTCCTCTGGGAGTCAGGGCACTGGGGGTTGCCAAGGGGACCTGAAATACCGGTTTGCCACACTCCAGAATGAATTCGAATAGGCTCCCAGGGCAGAGAGGGGCGAAGGCATCAGTCACGCAAAACCCCGCTGTGGCTCAGATTCTGAAGTGGAGAGAAAAAAGAAAGCAAAGCAAAGCAGGGCTCAGCAATAGGCAGGAAAAGGAGTTAAGGTGCAGGGCTCTTGGCAAAGAAATGCGACAGCCCTTCTAAGCTGCACCGAGTCAGCACCTCTAGGCTGCTTGTGTCAGAAAGTGTGTCTTCTTGCTCAATGTTTCGGTTTTCTCCCCTCCCTCTTTCCCTGAGCCCTGGCACTGGGGAGTGTGGAATGGCTCAACCTGTTGTAATCAAACACGTGGGTTGCTGTTTGTTGCAAAGATATTGCAGCAGCCTCTTCATTAAACTAGGCTGTTCTTGGATACTAAGAATTCATTTCCTCCTCTAAGGTTGCAGACTTGGCTTAGGGGTGGATGGGGGGCTGACTGGGAGTTGGGAGGTTGGCAAAGGCAATACTGGGCAGCAAGGATTGATCAAGCCTAGAAGCTCTCTGGAGCAGTGACCCAGCTTCCCCACTTGCTGGATGGAGCCCATGGGCTCTGGATGACATTGTCGGTGCCAGTTCTTAGATGTGGCAAGTGTTAGCTTGGGGAGGGGTGGAGGGAGGAAGAGGATGGGGTGGGGTGGGGGAGCTGGGAGGAACCAGGACTTCTAGCAGGTAGTATTCTCTAGACCTTCTGCCTCAACTTGAAAGCAGTCTCCTGGAATCTCAACTGGCCCTCTGAATGTTTTCAGAGACTTTTCAATGAGAGCAGACTCAAGGGCGTGAAGATCTAAGCAAAATGGGGAAGGTATTCATTCACCCCTATGTTGGTCCTTTCATTCATTCCTGCATCAGTCTGTTTGTTCACATTTTCATTCATTCTTTCTCCTTGTATTAATTCATTTAGGTATTGATTTATTCTTTCACTCTCATGTTCCTTTGTCTAGTCCATATTCATTCATGCATGTATTTACTGACTCATTCACACATTCATGGACATAGAATTCATTCCCCTATTAAGCCGTTCGTAGGATCCATGCACTTGATGTATGTGCAGGCATTCATTTTTGATCTGTATGGCATTCACTTTTTCTCACATGTCCTTACCTTCATTCAATCATTTTCAAATCCATTTATTCATAGATATGTTGTCCATTAATTTATATGTTAATTTATGTAGGCACTCATTTATTTCACTCTTTATACATTGAACACACATCTGTATTGCCTACTACGTGTGTGGGGATGTGAGAAAAAAAAGAATCCGGCATCCCTCCTGGTTTCAAAGAGTCAAGGACACAAGGAACCATAACACACAGAAAGGTAACGACAGATGCTAAAAGAGAAGGGCTGAGGAATGTCAAGGGGAGATGTCTCAGGGTGCCCAGGGGCCCCCAGGGATGAGGCAGCTTGGAATGTTGGACAGAACACTACACACATGTTCTGTGGAGGACAATAGAAAGACTGGAAAGGAGGCACCCCAAGACCAGAACCTGACTCACAAGGAGGTGGGGGTCGAGGGGAATAACAAAACCATTAACCCAGCTGTAGAGGTTGTGACCCTCAGGCACGAGGGCCTTATTACAAGTCAGGAGACCCAAGCAGGATCAGATGCTCCAGGGAGTGGAGCACAGATCTGAGGGTAAAGATATGGAGATTGGACCCACCCTGGAATCTCTGGTTCCTTCCTGGTTTGCCTAGTTATCCCAAAGCAGCAACTAGCAGGCCACTCCGCAGAGGAATGACCCCCCCCCCCCCCCACCAAGGAGAGGACTATATCAGTGCAGTCTCTGCACAGGCTCTGGGCAGCGTTCAGTCTGCCCATCTGTGACTATGCAGCTGCTTCTTTTACCAACTCTCTCCCTCTGCAGGGCAGCAGCCTCCTGCCTGTCCGTGACCTGTACCTGCCGGGACTTCTCCTCACTGACCTCCCTCAGTGGAGGCCGCTCTCCTCAAGGCCGCCCCGCATGTACCCATGCAGGCCTCTCGTAGCAAAACCTGTCCCTTTCCCTTTCCATAATAAACCTGTTCTTTAAATATAACTATCGTCTCTGTCTCATGGAGAAACTTGCTGGGAAATTCACCGCGTGCTGCTGAAAGGGGAGCTCTGGGGACACCTTTCCCAGAGTGAACCCAAGGACCTCGCACTCTACAGCAGTATCAGTCTCCCAGCTATGGCCATGAATCGTGCTTTGCCACTCAGCTAATATCTGTGAATCTCAGTTTTGTTATCTGTAAATGGGGAGAAGGACTATCTACTTCACCAGATGGTTGGCAAGACTGAACAAAATAATTGATGTCAAGTATCTCACAGTCTAAAAAAAAGTGTTCAGTAAATATTTATCTTCCTTCTTCCCCCTCTAAATTTTTTCCCCAAACTTTTGTCCTCAAGTTTACATTTACCTTCTGGGAGGAGGGGAGGAAGTTGCTGAAGAGTAGCATTAGCAACACAGAGTGCTGGTGTGAGGGGCTGGGAGCAGCAGAAGTTAATCCAGAGAGGCTTCAGGACCTTCCCTAAGGCCTTTAAGAAAAACTGAGTGGAACTGTCAAGTATTCTTTCAAATGTGAAATGTGCCAAGTGAATTGGCCAAAGGAATTATTAACATAGGATTTGCACAAACCTTCAGCTTTGGGCTAAAGGGGACCAAGGATTTCATTAAAAGCTGAGCTGGAGAGGGGTGTGATTAGTAGGGTGGGGTATCTTTCTCTTAAGGTCTGTGGTCCTAGAGGAAATAAATGGAGGTATTTGCTGCTTACTGCAGCCCCCTTTCTTGTCCAGACCCTGGAGAGACAATAAGGTATCAGCTCCTCTGTGCCTTTCAGTGGCCTCATGAGCCATGTATTATTACAAACGAGAAAACTAAGAAGTTTAGCACGTTATTCAAGGTCACATAAGAAGTGGTAGCAGCAGAATTTAAACACAGGTTTGTTTGATTTCAAAAACCCCTGTTTTTATCCATTGTGACGTGCTCTTCCACAAAGTTTCCCTCTCTCTGTGGACATTTTTTAAAGGTCTTTCTAATTAGGTTATGAACAACTATTGTCCAAAATATTTCTTTGGACAATATTTTCTAACAAAAGTTGAAGTGTAAACAGAAGGTCAAATCTTTAAGGAAATAAATGAACATTTAAATTTTGGAGTTATAAACTGTATATGTATATGTATATGTAACAGGGTGGTCCCCAGGAAAGGGGGAGGTTCCCTGCCCCACCCAAGGGAGGGTGGAGCTGAGCAGGGAGAGAAGAAGCTGCAGAGGAGACTGAGGAAGGAAGGAAGCAGGATGGAGCTAGAAGGAGACCTGGAGGAGGAGCATGGAGTCTA
This sequence comes from Talpa europaea, assembly GCF_964194135.1. Classification (NCBI taxonomy): domain Eukaryota; kingdom Metazoa; phylum Chordata; class Mammalia; order Eulipotyphla; family Talpidae; genus Talpa; species Talpa europaea. Next base: position 50,744,612 of record NC_140073.1, read on the forward strand.
GAGACACGTGAAGAAAAACTGTGCTTGCCTTTTGGTCCTGGACTGGGTAGCACAGATGTGGGTGAGACCTGTGGGGAGGTGACAATGGCAGCTTTTATCTTGATTTTGATTTTGCTCTTTTCCTTCCGGGCTTGTCTGGTTGTTTCTGACCCTTTTCTGTGGGTCCCCACTGGAAGATGCTTTAGACTTGGGGCAGGCTTTGGGGCCTTGCTCTGGGCCAATCCCATTTGGATGGAGTTTTACCCATGAGAGGACGGGTAACTTTGGGTGCTTGATTTAGAAACTAGATTCTTTGCCTTTCCTGTATTGTTACCTAATTGTATTAAAGTTCCTTCCCATTAAAGTCTCATGTTTTGTGTTGATGCGGCAGATGGCAGAACCTATTTAGAGCAGGTAGGTTTGTGGGATCTGGGCTGCCCCTCTCCCTGCCCTGTAACATATATAGCATTATTGTTTTCATTTTTATTTAAAAGAAAATTATTTTTTAAAGATTTACCTATCCATACAAGAACTGGGGCACAGGTCAGAGGCGCGGGAGTGCAGGAGAATTCACCAGAGACAGGCAGACTGTCCTAGAAATACGCTGAGGGGAGCAGCAGGCCAGACAGGAGAGGTCTGCCGCAGCTCTTATTTTAAAATATTATTAGTACTGAGGCCATAAGAATATGACCCAAAACAAATAGTGTTAGGAGGAAATGATGTCCTGCGCTAATCCCATACAGGCTTTGGGGACCCCAGCCCCACTCCAGACTAAAGCCATCAAGACATTGGGAAAGACAAATCCCATCACCACCAAAGGGAGAGTGGCTGGGACCTGAGGGTGGAGTTGGGCAGCCAGGTTGGATATAAAAACCAAACACGTGGGCCTTGGGGGGGCTCGCTATCGCTCGCCTCCTGGCTTCACGGCTCCTGGCTGGCGGCCAGCTCTCAGAGCGCCATTTTGGGATTCCTGATCGGCGGATCGGGTAGGAATCATTTAAAACTTTGTCTCCCACTTTTCTCCCTGAGCTGTACATTTCCTCATTTCCCCTTCCCTTGTAAATAAACCTTTTATTAACCTTTCACGTGTGCCTGCAGGAGAGCACTGATAAGTCCTTTTAAGCGCGCGAGTGAGGACCCACAGTCAGGCACCCCGTTTTGTATCGGGGTTGCTCTACAACAATAGGACTTCAGGGTTTTCCGAGGTGGGGCCTGGGTACACAACTGAATTGGAGAGTGGGGTTTCATACCCCTGAATCTGCTGGAACCAGTGAGACATAAATGGGGAGGAGGGCCTTCAAAGAGTAGGTGATGATTATTTGTGGGAAGAGATAGGGCAAGTAGCCGGAAACCCAGTGTTTTGCTGAGAGAGAGAAAGGGAGGGGACTATGAGCCCTGAGCATTGCCCCCCCACCCCCAACCCCAGAGTGTCCCTGAGGACTCAGATTCACAAGTGAAGGGAAGACTTCTCAGAAAACAGGGCTGACTGAGCATATGTCTAGTTTTATTGCACACTGAACTACAAACTATAGGAGTGTTTTTTTTTTTTTTAAGATTTATTTTATTTATGCGTACAAGAACTGGGGTGTAGGCCAGAGGTGCGGGAGTGGTGAGAGGATTCACCAGAGACAGAATGGGGAGCAGAAAAGGCAGACTGACTAAAATACACTGCTGAGGGGAGCAGCAGGCAAGTCAGGAGAGGTCTGCTGTGCCATGTGGGTAGCTCCCTGGCTGGGGATCGAACTCATGTTGCGGTGGCTGTGGATAGCTTCATAGTGCTGAGACTTAACCCCTTACACTACTAGGGCCCTCCCCCCCTTTTTCATGATGCACAATATGATGAAGACAGGGAGGAGGGTAGCGAAGATAATAATGGCAAAGAGAAGCGGAAAAGAAGGTGGCAATAGACTGGAGAAATTGTGACCCAGAGTTGGTGGTGGGGAAAGCTGCCAACCTGCAAGTCAGCCTGGTTTCCACTGCAGAACCTGCAGGGGGCTCAGGGATTGGGGTTCCAGGTATAACTGGAACAGTGGGGGAGGGAGTGGTTAGATCCCTAGACTCCCTCCCTTCTTTCATAGGAAAAAAGATATTTTTGTTGTCCCTTCCTCCCATTGCTGAAACTGGAGATTTATTTTCTAGAGAAGTTGAGGGTTTAACCAAGTTTCTCTGGATGGAAGGACGCCAGAAGCTGCTAAGGTGGAATAAGATGCTGAACATAAAGATGCTGCGTGTACTCCTGCACCCTGAGAGCCAATGCCACCCCCCCTGCCAGCACAGCCAGAGTCAGGTTGGTTTAGCTTTCTATTGTTTCTCTAATTACCAAAGAATACAGATTTAGTACCTTTAAGTTCTGAAGATCAGAAATCCATTTCAAACTTAACTAAAATCAAGGTGTAGGGGGCCTCCCTGGTGGCCTAGGGGTTAAGTCTCAGCACTATCACACTATGGCCTGAGTTCCATCCCAGGCCAGGGAACTACCTACATGGAGCAGCAGACTTCTCCTGTCTTGCCCGCTGCTCCCCTCAGCAGTGTATTTCAGTAGATCCACCTGTTCTGATCCCCACCCTGTTTCTGGTGAATCCTCTCACCCCTTCTGGCCCCCCACCTCTGGCCTACACCCTAGTTCTTGTATGCATAAATAAGCAAAATATTTTAAAAACTATCAAGGTGTAGGAACAATTGGACTAAGATCAAGGTGTTGGTAGAACTGAGTCTCTTCTGAACACCCTGGACAGATTGTTTCCCTGACTCTTCCAGTTCCTAGAGGCAGCTCTTATTTCTTGGCTCATGGTCCTTCATCACTCCTGCCACCTCTTTTTTTTTTTTTACTTTGATACTATTGCTTCCTCCTTATTAGGGTCATTATGATGACAGTGGAAACTCTTGGATAAACACAGCTACTCCCTCCATCTCAGAATCCTTAGTAGCTGTGAAGTGCCTTCTGACGTGTAGTGTAATGCCTTCTATTCACTGGCCCTAAGGATTAGCCCATGGATGCTGGGGAACCACCCATGTGCCCACCACATGAGGTATTGCAAGGATCATCTCTGGAGAATCTGACCATTTCCAAGAAGAAAGAACTAAGGGGACTGATGAGGGGCGCGTGGGGTTCCCAACACATGGCTCAACCAACAGTCCCCACAGTGGCACTCACAGTGATAAGTTCCAAACTTTTCATCTCCAGTGTTTAAAATTGGCAGACATCTGGGGCCTCCCTAGTGGTGTGAGGGGTTAAGTCTCAGCACTCTCAAGCAATCAGGAGCCAATGCAGCATGAGTTTGATCCCTGATCCCTGGCCCCCGATCCTCAATCCCTGGCCAGGGAGCTAACCCTCATGGCACAGCAGACCTCTCCTGTCTCTCCTGCTGCTCCCCTCAGCAGTGTATTTCATCAGTATGCCTGTTCTGTTCCCCACTCTGTCTCTGGTGGGTCCTCTCACCCCCTGCCACCACCCCTGCACCTCTGGCCTACACCCCAGCTCTTGTATGCATAAATAGATACAGTAAATACAGTAAATCTTTAAAAAAAATGGGGGCCTCCCCTGGTGGCGCAGTGGTTGAGCGCTGGGCTGTGAGGCTGCCCGCAGCCTCTGCAGCTCTGGTTCGTTCCCCGGCCACCAGCGAGGGTCCCACCAAAAAAAAATAAAAAAAAAAAAAAGGCATACATCTCAGGAAAGTCTAGTGTGAAAGACAGACAGACACACAAAGAAAGGGGACTTGAAGGAGGTGGAGTCCACTCATGGAGGACAAAGCCTGAGATGAAAAACTTTCAGGGAAAATGCTCAACAACACTTTCTATTAGAGAGATGTGAGTGAAAACCACAATGAACAATCCCATCGCACCTATGAGAATGACCTGTATCAAAAAAACTAAAATCAAGAGTTATCAAGGGCATGGAGGAGAAGGAACCCTTATATACTCTTGGCGGGAGTGTTAACTGGTGCAGCCATTATGGAAAACAGTATGGAGATTCCTTAAAATATTAAGAATAGAAATACCATATGAACCAGCAATTCCACTTCTTGGTATTTACCCAAAGAATATAGAAATACTAATTGGGGGAAAAAAATCAATGCATCCTATGTTCATTGCAGCACAATTCACAATAGTCAAAACATGGAAACAACTTAAAATGCACAACTCAAAACGAAGGCTTGACATAAATGACTGAATAAAAGAGATGTAATATATATATTCAATAGAATACTAGGTATAAAAAAAGATGAAATGTCCCCTTTTGGGATAACAGGATGGAACTTAAGGTGATTGTGCTAGGAGACACGTCAGAAAGTGAAAGACAAACAGCAGATGGTTTCTCACATGTGGAATAGAAAGACACAAAGTAAATGAACTAATAAAACACAACAAAAAGAACTCTTAGACTTTTTGGAATAGGTAGGAATAGGTAGGAAGAGCATTTGATAATTCAAATGGCCTAGAACTTTGGTGGTGGGGGTGTGGTATGAAGCTGTAGCCCTAAACTCATATACTATTGGAATCCAACAGTACACTACAAGAACAAGCAGGGCAAGAAAAGTTTTTGAGGAAATTATACTCATTAAGAGGGAACTAGAAGATACAGTTTAGGAGAGCTCCTGGGAAATGGAACTAAAACCAAAATCAAAACCCCAAGGAAATGTAATGCATAAGAGAAAAGATAATACATATATTGGAAAACAGACTTAGGAGAGTCCCTATGAAATAATAATAGGAGTTGCAGAAAGAGAAAACACAGCAAATGTGTGAGGAAATCATCATCAAGTAATTCAAGAGTGTTTCCCAGAATTGAAAGACATAAGTGTTGAGATTGAGGGCCTCTCCTGGTGGTGCAGCGGTTGAGTGCTGGGCTGCAAAGCTGCCCGCAGCCTCTGCAGCTCTGGTTCGATCCCCGGCCACCGGCGAGGGTTCCACATGGCGCGCAGACCTCTCCTGCCATGACTGCTGCTCCCCTCAGCAGTGTATTTCGTCAGTCTGCCTGTTCTGTTCCCTGCTCTGGCTCTGGTGAATCCTCTCACCCTCCTGTGCTTCTGATTGTACCCAGTGCTAGTATAAGTAAATAAATAAATCTTTTAAAAAAAAAAAAAAGGGTTGAGATTGAAGAGGCCGCCAAGTGCCTAGAACAGTGGATGAAATTACATTCACTTGAGGCTCATCATTGTGAAATTTCACAGCATTGGAGATCTTACAAGATCACCCAAAAGAAGAGTTCACAAGCTCCCTGACAGGAGTAAGCCCCAGACACAGGACTCAGAATGTACAAATCCTTGGGTTGCTCAGTCAGCCCTGGAACCTGGAAGACAGTAGAGTATTGCCTTCCAAATTCTCTGGGAACAAGCACAACTCAAAGATATTGCAGGTTCAGTTCCGGACCATTGAAGTAAAGGGAAAATAAATTGAATGTTACAATCAAGCGAGCCACAAACACAAATGTCTTGGTTTCCCAGTGCATATCCAAGCTATGCTTATTCTAGACTGTAGTCCATTAAGTGTATTTACCATTTAGATATAATATTATCAATAATACTGTTGTAACAGGATGGTCCCCAGGGAAAGGAGAGGTTCCAGTTTCCCTGCTCCACCCAAGGGAGGGTGGACCTGAGTTGGGAGAAGCTGGAGAGGAGACTGGGGAAGGAAGGAAGCAGGATGGAGCCAGAGGAGACCTGGAGGAGGCACATGGAACAGAGAGACATGTGAAGAAGCTGCACCTGCTTCTTGGTCCTGGACTGGGTGACACAGATGCCGGTGAGAGACCCATGGGGAGGTTAACAGTGGCAGCTTTTATCTTGGTTTTGATTTTGCTCTTTTCCTTTCAGACTTGTCTGGCCCTCACCCTGCCCTGTAACACTGTATCTGAAAAAAAAAAAAAAAAAGGATATACATAACTTAGTGAAAAATATTGTGCTGCTAAAAAATATCTGAAACTTTAGCAAGTCATAATCATTTTGCTGGTGGAGGGTCTTGTGAAAATCACAGTACCTGCCAAGTGTGATCAAACAAGGTATGCCTGTCTTTCCAACTCGGAATGCTGTGAGGGTGAGATAAAAAATTTTTATCACAGTTTTTAGCTGTTGAAGACTTCCAAACATGCTCCTTTCCAAATGTCTTGTCTCCCGGTGCTATGGGAAGATGTCTTCCTCCCAAGCAAGGAAGTAAACTAGAGTAAAGAAAGATGTGGAACCAGAAATGAGAGACAGGAGAGGAGAGAGGAGTGAGCACAGCAGTGCACCAGGCCCAGAGGACAGGCCCTCAGAAAAGGTCAGAGGAGACAGGGCAGAGTGTGCATCATGCTTTCAGTCTGGGTGGCCAGGGGAACTTTCTCTCCACCGGCAGGTGAGCCCAGAGGTAAGTTTGTTGCCAAAATTCCTGGCGACAGATTTCTGGGGTAAGCTGGCATTTAGGGGGCCTTTTTCTCAGTTTCTCTGTTCTCTAGCTTCTTCTTTACAGATCTGCCTTAGTTTTCCCTCCAGCATTCTAGGTCCCTGTTACCCGCATCCCAAATATTTAATTGGGACCCTGTCTTCCTGACATCTAGCCCAGTTGTTGCCAATCTTCTCCCCAGGGAAGGGTTGAAGGTTGCTTCCAGGGCTCCTAGTCATGCCAGGATGGCCAACTGGGGACTAACATTGCTGCTGGCGGCTGGAATTCCAGAAGCTCCTTCACCTACTTGCCAGAAAACAAACAGCCCATCTATTGATGCCCTGTGATTGCTCCCCTTTGACCAGCTTGTGCTAGACTGGGCTTTCTCCAATTCTTGGGTTCTCCTCCCTTTACCCCATGATCCAGGGTAAGTGAGCAGGGAATATATCCCCAAATGTTTCCTGCCCCGGCCTCTCAATGTAAATCACCTCTGCCTTTTAGATAGCTCTTAAAACCAGGATGGACCCAAAGATGAGGCTAAGTGGGCAATGAGTTACTCAGCTTACTGTTCTTGGAAAGTGCACATTTGAATGAGAGAGAGACAGGGAGACAGAGAGACAGAGAGCCAAAGAGAGAGAGAGAGAGAGATTAATTATAGGTGTAACCTTGAAACTATTCTAATTTTAAAAAGTAATTCATCAGCAAACATCCATCAGATGGTGTTATGAGCTAGCTATCTTTAGTAAAATTTACTTATCCATACTTCACACAGATCATGATATGCTAGTGTAAATGGTAGATGATCACTGGTTTACTGGAAGGAGGCCAAACATCCTTCCTGCTCTATTTCTCTATTCCATGGTGTTCCCAGAAAGACACCCATCATTTGAAGTGAGGGTGGGGGTTGTAGAGTGATATTCAAAATCAGTTCCAAGGAACATTCACTGCACACCTGTCATGTACCAGACGTTGGGCTGTGGGCTTTAAAATGCTCCATCTGATTAAATCAGGAGACAGTAACAACCAGAATTATTATTATGAATTATAGCCACCCATAAGCTGTGCATCGCTATCAAATCCCTCAGTCACCCCTCCTTCTTTGCACCTATGAAATGGGGATGACATTTTCCAGCCCAGCCAGCTCCTCTAGGTAAAGGAGCTTAAGACTCTGCATGAACTCTAAAGGACCTCCCAGGATTATTGCTGAAATTATCCTTTCTCATGGGTCAGCGCTTTCTAAGTTTTTGAAGCATTTCATTCCATGATGCATTTCACTTTCCTTGTATTTCAGGGAAGTACTCCGGGATTAGGATTTTTCTGGGATTCTTTGGCAATGCCATCAGAAAAGGAAAAATATGGCATTGACCGAATGTCTTTGGTGTTGTGAATATACTAACATAACTCATGTTTTTCCAGTATGAATTTTTAAATGTGCTCATTTGAAAAATGTGCTACTTGTGGGCCTCCCCTGGTGGCGCAGCAGTTGAGCGCTGTGCTGAGAGGCTGCCCGCAGCCTCTACAGCACCCGGCTCGATCCCCAGCACCCGGCTCGATCCCCGGCCCCCGGTGAGGGTCCCACATGGCGTGCAGACCTCTCCTGCCACCCGCTGCTCCCCTCAGCATTGTGTTTCATCCATCTGCCTGCTCTGCTCTCCACTCTGGCTCTGGTGAATTCTCTCACTCTCCCGTGCTTCTGACTGTACCCAGTGCTTGTATAGATAAATAAATAAATCTTTTTTTAAAAAAAAGTGCTACTTGTGACACTAAATCATGATTAGGATTGGTTTGATCTCTTGGTAGAATATGGTTTCCCTACCATGAACCATCCTTTATACAAATGTGTCTCCAGAGACCAATACAGCACCTACAAAAGAGGAAGGCTCAGGAATGCTCCTGAATAAATGAATGAGTGAATGATGAATAAAGAGGCCCCCATTTATTCCCACATAGAGATTGGCTTAATGGCTAGGAATATGCTATCACAAAAATCTGGGACTACTAGGTGGCCACCCAAGTAACAAATATAAGAAATTTCCAGAATTAAAGCTGTATTTATAAACTGGGAAAGGAATAGATTAAATATCTATATGTAAAATTTAAAATATGAACATATGTTGTATTTAATTAAGGTGAAAAATAAGCAAATGAGAAGCTGTATCTATGTTGACACTTCAGTTCTTACCATACTTTTTGATTAACTTATATTTCTTCATATGACTCTTGACACATGCAAAGGACTTTATTTTAAAGATTTATGTATTTATGCATACCAGAGCTGGGTTACAGGCCAGAGGTGTGGGGGGTGAGAGGATTCACCAGAGACAGAGTGAGGAACAGAACAGGCAGACTGACTGAAACACACTGCTGAGGAAAGCAGTGGGCAAGACAGGAGAGGTCTGCTGTGCCATGTGGGTAGCTCCCTGGCTGGGGATTGAACACATGCTGCAGAGGCTGCCAATACCTTCACAGTGCTGAGACTTAATCCCTTGTGGCACCAGGGAGGTCCTGCAAGGAACTTTTTAAAAGGAAAGAAATCTTAAAAATTAAGTGCAAGTAAAGCAAGAAACAGCAACACAATTTTCCACTCTACCAAAGTGAAATGATGCCATTTTTTACCCAACTAACTAAAAAGGAGTCAACTGCCATTCATTGCATATGGAGTGACCAATAGCAATGCAGACCCACCTCCTGCACTGCTGGTAACTAAAGGGCCCTTTCCTCTGATTGGGATCAGTGACCATATAGCAAACAATAGCAATATTTTACTAAGGACTGAGTGCTAAAAATGGCTGTATTTTGGACTGTCAGTTAGAGGATGTACGTGATATATATTTTTTCACCAGGTAAAGTCTTTTTTCTGGGCTGCTTTTTTCTTTCTTGAATGAGTTTTGTTGAAATTGCTTATATTAGTTTTCGATCGTTGCTAACAAATTGCCACAGACTTAATGGTTTAAAACAATACAAATGTTGGGGCCTTTTTGGTAGTGCAAGGGGTTAAGACGCAGCACTGTGAAACTATCCGCAGCCACTGCAGCACGAGTTTGATCCCCAACCAGGGAGCAACCCACATGGCGCAGCAGACCTCTCCTGACTCACCTGCTGCTCCCCTCAGCAGTGTATTTCAGTAGATCTGCCTGTTCGGCTCCCCACTCTGTCTCTGGTGAATCCTTTCACCTCCCGCACTGATGGTTTCCTTGAGGCTGCTTTGTCCTCAATTTTTTCTTTGTTTAATATGAACTTTCTTTTCTTCCTTTCAGGAAATTTCAAAACTACAGAAAATAATAAAACCAGGGTCTGTGGATACCACCCCCCTGCCCCCTCGCCCCACACTGACTGTTGTTAACGTTATGTTTCAGAGACACATTCTCTCTCAAGAAAACCAAAAACCACTGTAGGGTAAGGAAAAATGTCAGGCTTTTCTGCCCTCCCGCCATCAGGATAGATGATGGATCCTTGCGGTCCTGAATGCATGCCTGATGGCGGGCACCTGCAGTAGGGTGTGGGCATAGGTAGATGGAATTCACCTGGGCTGAGACTGGGCTTTTAAGGGCAGCGTCATGGGGACACCAGAAGCAGCAGAAGCCGAAAGAGAACCGAGAGAGAAGCAGAGAAGGCCAGAGAGCCCAGATAGAGTGAGGATTTGCTGGGGGCTGGGAGGACTGCCAGCCTCCCAGCCCCCCAGCACCCCTGCTTGCCATATGCCTGGTGAACCCCAATAAAAAACCTGCAAAAACCACTGAGGACTCTGACTCCTCCTTTACCCGGTCTGCATGGGATCAGAAAACCTGCACTGGTCCAGTCCTGCCCCCTACAACCACTGTAGGGTAAATAAAGCATCAGGCTTTTCTGCCCTCCCGCCATCAGGATAGATGATGGATCCTTGCGGTCCTGAATGCATGCCTGATGGCGGCACCTAGAGTAGGGTGTGGGCCTGCATAAGTGGGCACACCAGGGCTGAGACTGGGCTCATAAAGGCGGTGTCATGGGGACGCCAGTAGAGCAGAGAAGCATAGCAGAACCACCAGAGAACGCCGGAGTCCAGAAAGAGTGAAGACTCGCTGGGGGCTGGGAGGCCTATCAGTCTCCGGGCCCCCCAGCAGCCTTCCTGCTGTGTACCTGGTAAATCCCAATAAAAGCCTGCAAAAGTCACTGTGGGCTCCAGGACTTTCCTCCTTCACCCCGTCTGCTCAGTCATAGAGAACCTGCACTGTCCCTCCCGCTGCTACAACCGCTTATGTGATTGTGTGTAAATGTGGCTGAACTCTGTGCCGTTTGTGACTCTGCTATGCTCAGTTTGGGGTTGTTGTGTAGCAGAGACATTAAAAGACTCTTCTGTTCTTTGGGTATTTTTTTTTTCTGTTAAGACTCTGAAAAGGGGTGTTCAACACCCCCAGTTTCAATGTGAGGTGAGACCATGGGCCTGCAACGGGTCAGACAAGGTGCCCACAGAGTCTAGCCTGTGAAGGATAACAGCGGCCAGGGACACTGGCAGAGGTAAGCTGGAGGGAGCTGTCGGTGAGTACTGAGCGCCATCCTGGCTCTCCCTCTTTGTGTCAGCCAACAGGACTTACACAGAACTGCCAGACACTCCCACTGTCTCTGTGGAACTTGGGGGGACATTTTCCCCTAATAGCCAACTCACTTGACAAATATAAGGGCAGGAGATGGAGGAGCAAAGAGAGGGTGCAGGATGGAGGATGGTTGTCTTCCCAGAATTTCTCAGCACCAGGTATGGCTACCTGAGACAGACAACGCAGCGTGGGTCTCTGTGCCCACAATGAGGGGCCAGGGACAGGCAGAGAAGATGCAGAGACAGGGTTGAGAAGAGGTCAGCCCGAAGAGGTATCTGCCTGACTGAAGAGAAAGGCAGGCAACCCTCCCAGACCTCCCAGAGGTCCCCAGAGCAGTCAAGTGTGTGCTTGCTAGAAAGGCTGTCCAAGCATGAAGCACCTTTACCTCCTGCAAAGGAAGCAGAGGGGAAGGAACCACCTGCCCCCCACACTCCTTCCTTGCTCCAACCCTGATAGCACTTCCCACTGTAGGAGTCACCCCACAGCAGGTCCAAGCCAGGGCAAGGAAGAAGCTTTCACTTTAAATGAATTTGGACATCATGACAGTTACATGGGCTCCTGATAGTAATCAAGCCCTTTTTGGGGTGACAAAAGTGACTAGGGGACTTCTTGTTACTGGATGGTGACCTTGATTTTTCATGAGGGGGAAGGTAGCTCCAGCCCCTGGGCACAGGCTGAACACAGTTGTCTTTGGATGATGCCCCACCCTGGGCATCCTGCTCAGACAGTGGACATTTTTACCACTGTGCATTCTGAGTCTCAGAGAGGAGCTTTCCTTCAGCTCCGAGTTCTGGGGAGGCTCCACCCTGCCTCTTCCACGTACTCCCTCAGAATCTCCAGAAGTAATTCAATTCCTTCCTTGCACTCTCTGCAGCTTAAGAGCTCTTCTCCTCTTTGTCTTTGGTCTCACTGCCTTTGCTTTCACTTCATCTAAAGTGGCATCAAAGGTGGCACATCAGACAGCTGACCAGGAGGGGCTTCATCAAGGAGGGAAATGAAGTTTTCCTGCCTACCTGGGTCCTGGAGACTCTGGGAATGCCTTGAAATCACTCTTCATTCTTGTGCTTTCAAAACAGCAGTGTCTGGGAGCCAGTCTGCAAGCTATGCCGCTTACCTTTTCAAACAAGCCAAAGATGAAAGAGCCTAATACTAGATGGAAAATAAAAGCAGCTTCACTGCCTTCCCCAGGGCAGGGCCCCCTCTGAGGCATGGTGGGGGGGGGGTGCTCAGGACATCCCGACGAGCAAGAGATCAGAAGAGACCCTAGTGGTGCAACAGACACAGCCCGGCCATGTTATGACCATATCAAGGCCGCGTAGCTAAGAAGCCTAGAACCAGTGTTTACATCCAGGTCCCTCTGGTGGCAAAGCCTGTGGTCTTTCCCTCAGCCCTGTTCCCTTCTGTCTTGGGGGTGGGAGGTGCTCCTTCCTTCAAGTGAGTTTGAAAACAGCTGCAGAGAGACAAGTGCTTTCCCCAAGGCTACACTCCCCTCCAGCAAGGGAGTGGCAGCGTCTGGAAGCCAGGCCTGCTCATTCTCCGGATGGTGTTCTTCCCATCACTATGTGCCAGGATGAAGCCACATCCCTCCTCAGAGGAGGTCGGGAGCTTTGATGCTGTGGAGGGTGTGGATTTACTATTTTATGCTTATGCTTCTCCAGTCCATCCCCTCCACCCTGCCCGTCCGGGTGGCCTTGCGGCAGCAGCCACTAGGCAAACAGCCTGACTGTAATCCTGTCCTTCACGGTGCAGTCCCACTGTGCTTTGCTCCTCCCTTCCTTTCTGCTCCTCTCCCTCCCTCACTTCCTCCCATTTTCTTTCCTTTACATTCGCATTAGACAGGATAGCATTGCAAGAAGAGTGTGGACTGCACACCGATGACAATAGGTAATAGCACTGACAGACCACACTGTTCTAGTACTTGCCATGCGGCAGGGTCTGTTCTAAGAGCTTTCCACATAGAAAAACATTGAATCACCTGGCAGCAGTGGGAGGTGGGTAGAGTTATGATCTCCCTGCAATAGATGAGGGAATGAAGCCAGGTAGTGTTGGGCCAGTCAACAAGAGAGCCACTAGGAATGTAAGGACCTTGGACTCCAGGAATCAATTCAGTCCAATCCAGTCTGGTCCAGTTCAGCTGCCCCTGGCAACCATGCCCAGATCCTCAAGAAGTCCATTATCTCCATTTGGGAGGCATGCTCTTTGCTTGTTTGATATAACTGTATAACCATGCCTTAATGCCACTGTGAGGAACTCTTCTAGAAGTTTCCTCAGTCATCAAGAAAAATCTGAGCTAGCTTCCAGTTCGGACTCCACTCCTCTGGAGCCTTTAGCAAGTGACTTGCTCTCTCTGAATCTCATTTTCCTCATTTGTGCAATGGGGAAATTATGATATCTATTTCACAGGACTGACATGAGAATTGAGATATAAAAAATACATACTGGCCCAATCTTCATGGTGGAAGGGAACTTATGGTCAATCTTGCTGCCCATTGCACCCTACCTGCCCCATGCCTCTGCTCTTCCTGGCCTGTGCCTTTTCTTGGGGTGATGGGCACTAAGTCCACTGTGGGCTGATGGTGGGTACCACTGGCTCAGCAGTGCCCAGTCCTCAGAGACCTGCCTGGATGATCCTTGGTGAGGACAGAAGTGATGGTGACAACAGCAATGAAGACATTTATTGAGTGGCCATGTAGAGTGTTTCCTAAATGCCTTGTCTCAATCCTCACGACAACCCCTAATGGCAGAAAATATTTTTTTAAAAGATTTATTTATTTATGCATAGAACAAACTGGGGTGAGGTGCGGGTGGTGGGTGAGAGGATTCACCAGAGACAGAGTGGGGAGCAGAACAGGAAGATCTACTGAAAAACACTGCTGAGGGGAGCAGCAGGCAAGTCAGGAGAGGTCTGCTGCACCATTCAGGTTGCTCCCTGGCTGGGGATTGAACTCAGGCCATAGCTGTGCTAGGTGATGGTGCTGAGACTTAACCCCTGTGCCACCAGGAAGGCTCTGATTTCAGAGTTTTTAATCTCAGTCCCCATGATTTCAAACTACTCCCACAAAGGGGCCAGACTGGTTATTTAGATGATGTGCCAGGAGAGTTGCTGACCTCTTGCCCCACTTACATCGGGTGGCTGCTGGCAGCTGCAGCTCCTGCTCTTACAGTAGGTGAAGGGAGGCAGGGTGGGGTGAAAATGCAGACAGATTGCTGAAATCTCATTTTTTGGCCATAAAAATCAAGAATTAGACTTTTAATGAGATAAATTATGACTTTAAGATGTTGCCTTAAAAATTTTGAAATTGTTTACTGTCTACCTAACTCCTAAGGCTCACTGTCTTTTAAATGCACATTTAAGCTGCTTTCCTGAGGTCTGTTTTCTGTAATTCTTTCTCTCCCACAGTTGAGAGAGAGGGACTTGTTGCCCAGAAGCCCGCATCCACTCTGTCTGCTAATGTGGGAGTGGGTCCTGAGTGTTGACATATTAACTATTGCTTGTGCTCGTTGAAGACCCTCGTGTTGGGGTTGAGGATAGGGTGTTTCTATTTGGGGTGTGATGAGGGGCAATTGAGACTGCAGGGGGTAGGGGGTGGGCATCACCTGTGTAAGGAAAGCAGCTCTTTAGTTGCATATAAGAAGGGGAGGAGGAAGGACAACCTCCTGGTGTGTGTGATGCCAGTGGCCACCAGGGACCCGCCTCCTCCCTGCTGGATCCTTGCCCAGCTGCAGAGCCCGTTAACCCTTACTCCAAAATCTAGGTGAAATCGGTTTCACAACCTCCTGGAGGATGACCATCTCTTGGCCCAAGCCCAGCTTGGAAGCACTTTCCCAATCCTGCTGGCTGAGCAGTTTAACCTCCTGTCCCCTCCTGGACTAATTAAAATAATTGTAAATGTGTTATTTATGGATTGACTTAAACCCTTCCTTATTCCACAGAAAGAATCTGAGAGGCCTAAATTTGCATAGCCAGGATCATGTACTGAAGAGCTTCTGCAGGGTTTCATTTAGCCTCAGAACATCCTCATTTTACAGTCATGACTGAGAGGCTACGTGACTTACTGAGTTCACTTAATGAGTAAATGTCAGAGCTGGGCATTCTAAACCGGTCCCCTGAGGTTGATACCATTTCATTGTTTCGGAATACTCTTATGGAGCTAGGAATCTTCAGTCTGAAAAGATGGAAGGGTGATAAAATGGCATCTCCCTACCAAATTCTCCCTCCTCCGAGGCACAATCGGTGCCATCAGCAGCAAACCAGGAGCAGAACAGTGGCACTAACATCCCTACCTCATATCTGCCTTTCCAGAACTTCTTACAAAGCTCTTGGAAGGCAGGAATCACTCTTAATAGAATGTCACTGAGGATAGATTCAAACTTCAATCCCATATCCACTGTCTCATAAACACTAGATCGTTGGCATTCTTGGGCTACCATTTGATGGTTGCACTAGTTAATTTTTGTCATAATAATTTGAAAAGCAGAAGGATTTTTGATATGCTCTTGAGATCATGATCTAAAGGATATATATATGTGTGTGTGTATATATATATATATAGCTGTATATACCTGTATATACATAGATATACATATATATTGTTACCTGTGTGCAACAATATGACCTATATACCACCTCTCTATATACATATATGTATGTATTGCTACCTCTGTTTCATTTTCCCTCAACTTCCTTGAGTATCTATAGAAAAGTTTTTTTTCTTTTAAATAAAAAAAAATAAATACCTCTAATATTTACATTTTCATGACACTTCAAAAATTCACAAGCCTTCTTATAAACCCATGCTACATTAGAATTATTTGAAGGAAAGGTGAATAAAGCCAGATGCTGGCACCTGGTTGCTTATACCTTGATCCTTGAACAACTTGGGGTTGAGGAGTACCAAGCCCTCTATCAGTTAAAAACATTGCTATAACTTATAGTTGGTCCTCTGTATCCTTTGAGTCCATTTCTGTAAATCAACCAAGAAACATCTGCATTTGGGTGAATCAGTGAATGCAGAACCATGGTGAGAAAAAAAACACCTATAAGTGGACTCATGCAGTTGAAATTCATCTTGCCAACTGTATATTTAACGAGCTTTTAAAAAGCAGGCTCTCGTGGAGTTCTCTAGTAATATGTGGTTGGTGGAAAGCTTGGGATCCCAGAAGTGTCTCAAAAACTTTAGCTTTAAATTGCTCCTATTTTATGCTGTGCAAACTGAGGTCCATCAAAAGTAATGCGTTGTTTCAGGTTACACAGCAAAAGTTGGCCAGAATTGAGCAATTTGAGATGAGATTTGAGCATCACCACCCAGGATGGAGATGAGTAGTTTTCCTCTTAGGTCAATGCCTGCTCTCTCAGGGAGAGTTAATGTATCTCTGGCAACTTCCATCCTTGAAGAGTGAGGACCTACCTTATGAGATCTCACTTTTTTGGAGTGAAAATGGGATGGGGTCTAAATTTCAGAATTGGGGCAACTTGACAAGAGATTATAGTCTCCAACACTTTTTAGCAGCAGTTCTTATGTCCTTATGTAGCCAAGTTCTTCGCTCTAAGCTCCCTCATAAAATTATCTCATGAGGCAAGCAGTCATACACACACTAGTATCTTTTAATCGTCTCTAAAGAGTTCTCTGAGGCTAAGATTACAAAGAGGTAGAGGTGGGTGGTGAAGAAAGGCTCTGTGTTCTTGTCTCTGCTCTATAAATCTTATTTATCTCTCAAGATCCCACTCAAATGTCATTTCTTTCTAAAAGACTTCCTTGATCTCTCCTCCTTGGGAGATTGCTCCCTTCTCACTGCTTCAATAAACACCCCTTTTTCATCTGCTAGCCCAGTCCATCTTCTCTTCCATATATTGCTTATATTCCCTTTTGAACTGGGAAGTCCTCCAGAGCAAGGAGGGGATTTTACTTTTACTTCTTTACCCCTACTAGTCAGCTAGCTCAGAGAAGATACGGTTATTTTTTAGTATCTTAAAACCCTAAAATTATTTCAAATTATTTAGAGGGTAGCTGCAGGGGGGCTATGTATAGACTTCTCCAGCTTCTTGACCACCCCCTAGAGCATTGTTTGCACCACTTGTCAGGGAGTATTTGATCTCTTTTCTATGGCTGTAACCTGGTGCAGAAGCTGCCTGCCAACCTGATCTAGTTTCAGATAACACAGGTGGATTCCCAGTCCTGGTGATTCCTAGCTTTGTGACCTTGAGCAAGTTTCCTCACATCTTTCTTTAGTTATCTTTTTCACAAAAGTCATAATACTTGCCTCTTACACCTGTTGTTCTGAAGATTGGAAATGTTATGGCTGCAGCGCTGAACACAATGCTTTGTACATAGTAATCTCAATAAATAATAGCAATTTTTTTCGATGATGTAAAGAATAAAAAATGCCTGAGAGCATCTTGCATAGATGAAAGTCTGTAAGGGCTGTGAGTAAGCTGTCCTTTTCATTCTTATTTTAGGACGGCATTAAAATTTAGCTAAAAAGAGCAAAAACTTTAGAATCTGCTGTGAGTCAAATCCCTCACCTGCTAATTGGTAGCTATGTTATCTTGGGAAAATCAGTTCATATTTCTTGAGTTTTCTCATCCCTAAAATGAGGGATAATAGTACCTTATACAATTCTTGCAATGATTTAGAGAAAAAAAATACTATTTCAAAAGTTGTGGCGGACTGTAATTTGCGAAAGATGACCACAGTGGTATTTCTCATGCTACGTGCCCTTTATACACCCTCCCACCCCCAATCACAGCTGGACACTAATCTCCTTCTCTTTGAATCTGGGTGGGTTGTGGTCACTTCTAATCAGCAGAATGCAGCAGTGGTGAGGCTGGGTGACTACCTGACTGAGGTCAGAAAATAACATGTGACTTCCACCTTGTTGGTTCCTAGTTGTTTTGGGGGCCCTGAGCTGCCAGCACAGGTAAGGATTCCAGGCCACACAAAGGGGCCACATGCCCTGTGGAGGCCCCAGCCCACGGACAGCATCCACTGCACAGAAAGGCAGCGACGATGCTTCCAGATGAGTCCAGCATTTGAGCTTTCCAAGCTGAGATTCCAGCTACGGTGGAGTGGAGACACATTTGTTCCCACTTGATCTGCAGAAAATGCAAGTGTTTCAAGCAGCAAATTTGGGGGTAATTTGTTAAGCAGCTGTTCAAATTGGACAGAGTTCAAATAAAGTGCTAGTACACAATAAAGAACAGGTAAGAGGAAATAACAGTATTTGTTATTAGAACAACTGCTAGAATTTTACTGTCTCCTGGGGGTGTTGTCCACACAAGAAAGCCTGGTGATGGTCACCAGCAGCCAGAATGCAGCACTTAAGTTTCTGCCCCGCCCATCAGTCTCTCAGCCGATGAGATCCAGCCTGTATGTGTCTTTCTGCACAGCTCTGCCCAAGGTTATTGGAGCAGAAGAAACCAACTGTCTTGTTGACCTCCCGGCCTCCCAGGTCTCCAGCTGCGGGAGTGTTGGGAGCCCTGCCTGCTCAGGGAGCAAGTGCTCAAGCTGCTTTTGTGTGCGCCCCCCCAGTCTTGCCTGGCCTCGCTAATCCCCTGTCCTCTGCTGCTGCTACATACTGACTGGGCAGAGGTCAGCTTCATTGGACACATTCTTTGTTGCAGTTAAGCCAAGTCCTTCAGCTCTTAAAATTGGTTTAAGCTTGATTAACTCACGAAGAAAAGGAAAATTTACATTGTGGAGACTGGTGAATAAGCTATTTAAGCTGCTCTCTTAAAAATAAATGCTTTCCAACTTCTCTCTCTCTGCCTTCTACTACTCCTTTTGCTCTCAGACTGACTTTTTCTATCCTCTGCTCTTTTCACCTCCTCTCTGTTGTTTGATCTTTCTTTCCCATTCTCCAAATCCAGCCTCTGCTCGTCCCCACCCCTTCGCTCTCTCTCCATTTGTGTCTGTCCATTTCTTCTCTCTGCGTGGCTCCTCCCAGCTCTGAGATCTGTCACTTTTCAGCATCTTTGCTCCCGGAGGGCAAAACGTGCAGCTGTGTTTGAAGTTGGCATTCGTGTGTTCCCCAACAGTTCCGGAGAGGGAGGCTGGAATTCTGGAACTTCTGCACTTAGCTTTGCCGATATTCTGAGTGTTCTTGGTGGAGAACGAGCCCAGCAATCTGTTTCGTCTTGAATGGGCAATCTTTTCTGTCAGCCGAGGGCTGCTGCCTGCTGCACGGTGGGACCGCTGGCCCACACACTAGGGCTCACTGGGGTTGTCGCTCTGGCTGCCTTTTGGGGGACAGTTGCAGGGCAGTGAACACAGAAGGGACTCAGGGATGATGAGGCTTCTCTCTGAAAGCTGTGGAAAGAAGCTTGGACTTGGGGGAAAGATCTCTGGCCCCATCTGCTGTGTGATCTCAGGCCGACTCACTTTGCTTCTCTGAGTCTGTTCCTCACTCATAAAATGGGCTGGTGGCCATCGCCATGTTGTCTTCCCAGGGGAGCTATTAGGAGGCTCACATGAGCTAATGAATGAGAAGCATTTTGTAAAGTAGAAAGTGCTGTACAATTTGAAATGCTTTTTATTATTGTTGTTATCATGATCATAATTTTTATGTCCCACTCATGCTCATCTTACAACTCATCAGCATTAACAAGAATATGTTCTAAGTGGAACAAAATCTTGTTACTCCCTCATGCATAATTGTAAGGTGTACTTGTGGGAAATAAATATTCCCAATTTAGGAGGTCTTTATCAAGCCCCCTGCTTCTGCCTCCTCCTGTTCCTTAAAGCCAGGCTGACCCTCCCCTACAAATGAAGCTGGAAAATCCACAGTGGTCTTATGGGAGAATGACTCACCTCTTCGCCCCATCCTCGCTCACTGCATCTGACAGGTACCCCTGTATTTACCCACTGTCATGGAAGCCCAGCACTGGCCTTTGTTTCTGAGTTAGAGCAGCTTCTCTCAGCTCCCCCACACTGCGGCAGGACTCAGCCCACCTCCTCAGGAATTCCTTGCTGGGTTTCTCTGGGCATCTGGCTTCTACCACCCCCAGCTTCAGTCTCTTGGGCTCCCCCTTGTGGCAGGTCCTTGCCAAGCCGGCCTCACTGTCCCTGCGGGAGGTGCTACCGCCAAGGGAGAAACGCCTCTGTCATCAGGGGAACCCTAGCCCTTCTGACCTACAGATTTCTCCATCCTGGAAGTCTGCTTGAGACCACTGACCCAGGTGCCTGGGGGTGGAGCAAGGGTGCCTCTTGGGTGTGACAACCATCTCACCACCTGCGCTGTGTTTGAAAGCTTCTTCTTCTTTTTTTTTTTTTAATTAAAATCAGTCTTTACAACTTTGTTCCCGCTGAATTGGTGTTTTGACTTGTCCTGAAATTGGGTCTCTACCTAGAACTCTTGGGAGTTGAGGAGGGGGGTTACCAAAGGGCCAGGCAGGTACAGGACATGCATTCAAGGGAGTCTGGCTTCACTCTGGGGGTGGGGTCAACTTGCCCAGCCTCAGATTGATTGATCTGACTCACAGCTTACACCTGACACATTGCCCATCCTGGTTCCTCCGCAGGCCTGGCTTCCTGGCTGAATCCTGGAGCAGACTTCCACTTGCCTTCTGAAGCCTACTCCACTGCTCCCACGCTGCTCTCCAAGGGGCTATCATTTGCACTTTACAGATGAGAACACTAAAGTCCAGGAGGTAAAATAACTTGTCTTAGGTCTGAGGGTTCTTGGAGTGGCGGAGCCAGAAGATGAGGCAAAGTGAACTCTCCTTTCCTTACAACATGCTGCCTCGTCTTTGGTTTTATAAAAATGATGACGGCTTGGCTTCTGCCCTCAAGGAATTAGAGCCTAATGAGCAAGCAGCAACAAAACCCTACAGCAAACCAAGGTATAATAGAGATATTTATCCACCGCTCTGAAAATAATGAAGAACTAGTTATTAAATGTGCCTGAAGAGCTGTGGCTGCAGCGGTAGAGGGTGTGTGTGTATCTGTGTTGGGGGGAGAGGGAGCTATAATTTTGTGAAAAAGAGGCTGTTATTAAGGACACTTGTCAGTGTTTTTCTGAGATTAGAACCTCTGGAACGCAGCTACAGAGTTTGTGTGCTTCTGCTCACCACCCTGCCCACGGCAGGCATGGCTAATCAGTGCTCCCCAGTGAGGCCTGATGTAGTTTCAGAATTCTTTGCAGCAAAGTATCTAGTCGGTAATACCTTTCAATTGAGGCTGGAAGGCGAGGGATTCTTTTTGGCGATTTCTGCCTCTTGGATGAACACTTGTGTGTTCTACAAGAGGGAACAAACTCTGATGGGACTGACTTCACTATATAGCATTATGGTGCAAGAGTATCCCCAATTTCACCAGGATCTACCTCTCTGGATGATTTTCTTATCTTTTGTACACCAAGGAACTGTCATTTATTGAATTCTTGCTATGTGGCCGAATCCGTGGCAAGGTATGTTTCCTGTGCCACCTCTCATTGTCACAACCATCTGCAATGTGGTCAAGATTATTGCCATTTGACAGAAGGCAAAACTGAGGCTCAGAAATGTAAATAGCTTGCTCAAAGGCACATTGCCAGGAACAGTGGAACCCACACCTGTGTTCAGGTCATTTCACTCCGAAGTCTAGTTACTTGGTACTTTGAAATGTATTACAAAATGTTTAACATTTTAAGGTTTAAGATGAATGCAATGCACACCCTTGTCCCTACTCCCCAGTTAGCAGATGGAACAATGCCTGTTTCATTTTTGCAGGACATCATACAGCCCTTCATAACACATTTATAAAAAGGGATTTAATAAAGTAATGGAGCAATGCTGGGCTCTCAATGAAGCCTGCTTTTAGTGGAGTTTTAAAATGAATTTTCTTTATGAGTTGAACTCATGTCTTTGGATATTTCTGAGATTGCAGCAAGGGAAGTCTGCAACTTGCAGACCTGCTCGTCTGAGGAGTAATTTAATGCCACAGACATAGATCTCAATTTCTCTTTTTACCTTTAATCAATTTTAACAAGCCAGATGGTCATTGCAAATGGGTCCTCCAGCATCTTCCTTTTCTGACTCTGCTGCTCCCAGGGATTTATTTAAATTTGGTTCCTGGCAACAATGTTTTACCTTCCTTCCTCTGCCTTTCCCTGCTGCCACTCAGGTCACCCCATAATATTCATAACTATATCTTCTCTAGCCACCCCCCCCAGTTGGAATTTACCTTTTCTTCCATATTCTACAGTCTCCCCCTGCACACAGTAACCCTAGCAAAGCATATACATGCCTTGCATTAGTTATTTATGTATGTAATTTCCCCATTAGACCCAGCCTTGCTCATCTATAATCTATGTAACAGTAATTATCATAACTGTAGAGCCTTACAGCTTCCAAGTACTTTTGCTAGTCATAGTAGTATTTAAACCCTATAAAATCTCTGAGGTAAGTATTTTTTTATTGTATTCAATTTTACAGATATGGCCAAGGAGCTTCAGAAGTGTGATACAACTCACCCAGAGTCACCCAGCTAATGGGTGTCCAGGTTGAGAGCATACTTAGCGTTCCTGCCCTGCTCTGAAATTATCATATATACCAAACATATATATTCAATATTATATATATACATTTATACTGAAACTATCATAACTTTACAAGCTGAAATTGGTTACAGGTTTATTCAAACTCTCAGCTATCAATTCCTTTATTTTACAAATATTAATTGAGCACTTACTATGTGCCAGGAATTATGCTAGATTCGGGGAAACTGGTAAATAAGACAAAGAAGTTTCTTGTCTCAGGGGACTTAGAGTGTAACTTGGAAAAAGATAGTAAACAAATAATCAAGTAAATAAACAAAATATGGTAATACTCCCCCACTCCCAATTGGGACACCTGCTTCTCAATTCCCTGAACCATGAGGGCTGATTTCTGCAATAATAGTGGGTTAATTTACATGACAAAAGGGATTTTTCAGGTGTGGTTATATTAAGGATTTTGAGGTGTGGATTAACCTGGATTATCTGGGTGAACCCAAATTCAGAAAAGAGGAGGTTATATAATCAGAGATATAAGAATATATGATGATGGAATCAGAGGTTGGATTGAAGCAGCTAAAGATGGAAGGGACCATGAGATAAGGAATGAGGGCAGAAGCTGGAAATAGATTCTCCCTTATAGCCTCCAAGGCACACAATGCTGCTGACCCATTTTACATTTCTGAATTCCAGAACTATAAAAAAAAAAACAAAAACCTGAATTTGTTTGAGACCCTAAATTTGTGGTAATATGTTAAAACAGCGATAGGAAACCAATACACCAGGGACTTATAATATGATTAAAGTTATAAATAAAAGAAATATTTAGATAAGATAGCAACTGAGGAAGTTCTTTTTGCAAAGGAGTCTGAAACATCCCAAGGAAAAGCATTGTAGGCAGAGGGAACAGCAGGTGCAAAGGCCCAGAGGAAGCAATGTGAGGAAGAACAAGGAGCGGGCCAGTGTGGTTAGACTTATTGAAATGATGTTGGAAAGTCATGTCAGAGACAGATCATACCAGACCTTTTAGACCATGCAAGAAGTTTGTATTTTTGAGTAAAAGAAGTGGGAATCTCTTGAAGGAATTTAAGCAAGGGAAAAAGTAAATTGCCATTTCATTGTCTAAATTGCCAGCTAGATGAAGACCCTTTCTTGGGGGCTTGGGGGGAAACATATCGGTGAAGACTGATTTGTCTTCCAGATTCACCCTCCTGGATTCTTTCAGGATCTTAGAACATGTCCAGCTTTCATTAGAAAGTATGAGCTTTCCATCTGCCAACCTGACACTCCAATTTGTAGGGAGCAGGTGACCCTAATGGTGAATGTGTAAACTTGGGTATGATTTGTTACAGTGAAGGCAGATATGCAACGTGGAGCATTATCAAACATAGAAAATACAAAATGCAGCTCCCAAGGGATGGAATTTATCATTTAAAATATGTATAAATGTTTTACTTATTATTGACTTCTGTCTTGAGACTGTAATCTCTGTGAAGTTAGGGACCATCTGTATTTTTTAGCCCTTTGTGTCCAGAGCGGGCACCTAGGAGGCGCTTCCCAGGTCCTTTTGAAAGCCTGGATGATTAGAAGAAAGGGCCACAGATAATTTCGGTCACTTTTTGCAGGAGCAGAAACATCAAGAGGCCTAATAAGCATTACAGTGCAAAACAAGCAAAAATGCTTCTTTTGAAAAATAGGAATTTGTTGACACAATTTATAGTAGGGAACAATGTGAGCATAAAGCTCACATAAATGAAAAACACTCAGTGAATGCCAAAACCCCAGCAGAAAAAGACACATAATATACAAAATGCACACATGCATATAGGCCTACTGTGCAGGACCCAGCCTCACCTCTCCATTATGCTTCCAACTTCCTCTTCAATTTCAGATCATAATCTTTCTGCCGTCTCCCAGTAATGCATGGCCCTTTGGATGCCTAATTTCACAAGCAACTACAGTCCTTTTTCAAGGTAAAGTACCATATTTACTGTAGTATTTATGCATTTAACCATTTAATGTATTTATAACTATGCCATCATTTTTATGAGGTTCTTATCTTTTTCATTAAAAAAAAAAACAAACTGTCACTGGTGAAGTTTTCGAATGTTGTGCCCTTAACTTCATTTCCTTCAAACCGTATGATTTCACACAGCACAATGATTTTCAGAGCACATATGTGGTGTTACAGCAGAACTGACTGTACTTTCTTCTGTCTGCAACACCAGGCAAACAAGGAAACACACAAAGGGATTAGCAAGAAATTAAAAATCAAACCATTAAGCACTAAAAATGATTCATGATGTCCTTCTGGTGTATAGGACAATACTCTTATCATTCATTTATTCGTTTTTATCCATCCTTCCAACCGCTTACTTATTCGAAAAATATTTATCAAATGCCACTAGATGTCAAGTTGTGAGATGGATTCTGGTGATACAGCAGAGAACAAAATTAGAACCTTAGAAAGTAGTGGGGTTGGCAGAAATAATAATATATAAAGAAAATATAATGAGAGTGGCAATGTACTGAATGTTTATGGACTCCCATCCCCCATTCATATATGGAAATCCCAGTGTGAATGATGTTATTTGGGGTCTGGGTCTTTGGGGGCTGATTGGGTTGTGAGGGTGGAGCCCCCATCATGGGATTATTGTCCTTCAGTCATGTGAGGACACTATGAAAATGACTGCTTACAAACCAGGAGAAAGGTCGTCTCCGAATCTGCCCCCACTTGGTCTTGAACTTCCCTGCCTTCAGAAATATGAGAAGTCAATTTCTGCTGTTTGTAAACCTCCCGGTGTATGTATGGCAATTTGTTGTAGCAGCCCAAGCTGACTGAGACAATAGTTAATCTTTATGGCAAACTTACTGTGGTCAAGACACCATGATTAGCACTTTAAATGACTCAATTGTATTCAATCCTTTAAATAAACATCTTGGTGGTTATTGTTAGGCATTACCAATAAGAAAGGGAAGCATTATTATTCTTCCAGATGAAGATACTGAGGCCTAGCAATAAGTGGTGAAGCCAGCATGTCCACCCAGACATTGGGACCCCAGGGCCCGCACTCTTGAGTGATATTGCTGCCATCTGTCCACCTGCCTCTGCTTGATTACCTCCAATGATGGGGAATACACTGCTTTTCTAAGCAGCCTGTTTTTGTCTTTGGTGGAGTGGGGTGAAAAATATTTTTAACAGTAGGTACTGGAGTTCATTCTAGAGGGAGAACTGAATTTGGAAATATATCAGGAAATCACTTGCTTGGGGGTGTAGAGGGATGTGAGGGGCAGTCTGAAAGGATGTTA
Source organism: Talpa europaea (assembly GCF_964194135.1). NCBI lineage: Eukaryota > Metazoa > Chordata > Mammalia > Eulipotyphla > Talpidae > Talpa > Talpa europaea. The sequence goes on from NC_140073.1 coordinate 50,770,297, forward strand.
AATTATACTGTTTTGCATAAAATTTTAACAGGGAATTATGGATTGGAACTGAAGAGAGAAGCATGAAAAATGAATAAAGGGCCTGTGCAATGTGGCTCAGGTACCCCTGGGCAGTGGTGACCAGTGAGGGGGTCCTGCAAGTAGGGTGGCTCTTCCTATTCACATCATTTACTCTGCTGTGATGTAAACCCATCTCAAATCCCATCCCTGCAGTCTGTGGTGCACCTGGGGTCAGATCAGAGCTGGAGGGGCTTGTCTAGGATTGGTCTGGAATGGAGTACCCTGGGCAGGAAAGTCAGCCCAGTACAGCCTACTAAGTGATGGCTAATCACTCCCATCTTCTGCTGCTTATGGGCAGGAGTGAGAGACATTGCCAGGGTGGAGGAAATCAGAATTGGCTGTGTGTAGGGTAAAGAAAATATCAGGCTTTTCTGCCCTTCCGCCATCAGGATAGATGATGGATTCTTGTCCTGAATGCATGCCTGATGGCAGGCACCTGGAATAGGGTGTGGGCATAGGTAGATGGGATTCAGCTGAGTTAAGACTGTGCATTTTTAAGGGCGGCATCACGGGGACGACAGCAGCACCAGCACCAGCACCAGCAGTAGTAGCAGCCGAAGCCAAAGCAGAAGCCGAGAAGCAGCAGAATGAACGCTAGAGAGCCCAGATAGAGTGAAGACTTGGCCTTCCTTGAAGGCCAGGAAGCCTGACGGCTCCTGGTGTGATATAGTAGATGCCGTTGGTGCCCTGCCTGGACTTAATATGGCAGGCCTCCCAGCCCCCCAGCCAGCACCCCTGCCTGCCATATGCCTGGTGAACCCGTAATAAAAAAACCTGCAAAACTACTGAGGACTCTGACTCCTCCTTTACCCGGTCTGCATGGGATCAGAAAACCTGCACTGTGTCCAGTCCTGCCCTTACAATTGGCGTAAGTCGGCAAGATCCATGCAGATGGGAATTGGAGCCCTCCGAAGACCTGGAGGGACTAAGGAGAACAGACTGTTTGCCTGTGATGACGCTGGAGGTTCCATGGCGGTACAGAAGGTAGACACGGTCCGGGAGCTGTGGGACGAGACCTGGCATGAAGGAGACGCCCAAGAGGACCAGCCAACGACACCGGAAAGGACCAGCCAATGACCCCTGAGGCAGCAGGCCGTTGCTGATGCAGGGAGAGGCCAATGGACTTGAACTGATGGACTGATGGACTGACATTCCCGCCAGAAGGCGGAGGACCTTGCAGGTTGATATGTTTTGGGACCGTGGGGGTGGAACAGTTTTGTTTGTAAACCCCAAGAGATGGGAATCTGGGGGTGGCCAGTGGGCCTTGATGGCCAAAAGCAGCCTGTTATGCCCAGCAGCCAGGTGGAGGAGAAAAGCCAACTAAGGCAGCAAAAGCTGGTACTGATGCTAAGTTGAGAAGCCCTAAGTGGCTGTTAAGCAGCCTGGGCATGCTGAAGCCCTGTGAGTCTCGTAAAATCACCTGTGGGTGATGCCCTGCTCATTCTTGAGTGAGGGTGAGGAGCTGAGGAACCTGTCCTTGGGGGACGGGTGGGGAATGCAGAGTTTGGATCCCCAACCCATGTGATTGTGCAGTGGGTTGGCTTGAGTGCAGGGGTCTGTGAGTCGCACTGGTGGCTGTGAAGGCCAAGTGTTGGAGCGACTGCAGACAGAAACCCTGAGGATTGGCGATTACCCCCAACAGAATAAAATTGCCAATCCCAGAGCTAGTGCATCCTGGGGGTGGATGCTGTGTGTGCCTTGTAGCCGAGACTACAGCCAGAGAAGGCCAGGAAGCCTGATGGCTCCTGGTGTGATATAGTAGATGCCGTGAGTGATTCCCCTCCCTCGTATGAGCAGTGCCTTCGGCAGCAGATTTGGTGGCTTATCTGCTGGTACCAATAATTGTCTTTTGCACTAGGTTGGTGCCCTGCCTGGATGTAATTGTGTTCTGTTGTATTTTGTTATATTGTATTGTTATATTTGATGTATTTGCTTTTGTGGGCCATGGCTGCATTGTTTGTTTGCTTAGAAAATTGTATATATATGTATAGACTATGGCAGAAAACCCTGAGGGGGTGGACTGTAGGGTAAAGAAAATATCAGGCTTTTCTGCCCTTCCGCCATCAGGATAGATGATGGATTCTTGTCCTGAATGCATGCCTGATGGCAGGCACCTGGAATAGGGTGTGGGCATAGGTAGATGGGATTCAGCTGAGTTAAGACTGTGCTTTTTTAAGGGCGGCATCACGGGGACGACAGCAGCACCAGCACCAGCACCAGCAGTAGTAGCAGCCGAAGCCAAAGCAGAAGCCGAGAAGCAGCAGAATGAACGCTAGAGAGCCCAGATAGAGTGAAGACTTGGCCTTCCTTGAAGGCCAGGAAGCCTGACGGCTCCTGGTGTGATATAGTAGATGCCGTTGGTGCCCTGCCTGGACTTAATATGGCAGGCCTCCCAGCCCCCCAGCCAGCACCCCTGCCTGCCATATGCCTGGTGAACCCGTAATAAAAAAACCTGCAAAACTACTGAGGACTCTGACTCCTCCTTTACCCGGTCTGCATGGGATCAGAAAACCTGCACTGTGTCCTGTCCTGCCCTACACTGTGGAATAAAGACTCATATTCTGGGGAATTTTCAGATGTCTGGGAGGACTCACGGGTCTGTTGGGACATACAGGTCCTTTTTTTTTTTTTTTTTTTTTTACATCATTGCAAAGGATTAGGGAATCTAGCCTCTGAGCTAGTTATTTGGAGCAAGGGTTCTCAAGTAGGTAAATCAGGGTTTGAATCCTAGTTTGGCCATTTAATGAATGAGCTTGACTGCCTTGTGGATTATTTTGAAGACTGAACATAGGTAAAATGTTTAGCACCAAGACTGGCATAACGATCCATCGATCCAGGGTTATGATAAGTGACTCCATTGGCAGAGTATGAACAGACAAGCTTTCAGCTTGGTGGGATCAGGATTCAAGATCCGTTTTTACTACTTACTAGACTCTGTGCTCTATGAATGAATTTCTCTGGGGAAATAAGACCTACCTGGCTGTGAGGATTAAATCAGAGAACACAACCTGCTTAGCACTCTGCTGGACATACATACGTGTCCAGTGGCCAGGTCAAGGCTAATCCATATGTCCCTTTGTGAATTAGGCTGTTTGGGTGACACTGTGCGGGTGGATTTCAGTCCCCTCACCACCGTGGCTGGGGAGCCCTCCTACACTGCACATTTGGCACATCTGTAGGATGCAGCCTGCGCATGCCAGGCAGCTGTTCTGACTAGCTGTGCTAGTCAGTATTCTCCTGCCTCTGATTGCCCCTTTGTTTTGTTTCTAGAATGACCCAGGTTTGGAAGAAACTACCCGGGGCCCTTCTGAATTTTCTCTCTCCCAGCTCAGCTGCCCTCTTTCCTGTGATTTGGTTTCTCCACCTCACTCCCCATTTTCCATGCTCCTCTCCTAGCCCTTTTCCCCCACCCCAGGACTATACCCACCCCCGGCTGTGCAGCTGGCTTGGAGACAATTCAAGTGGGAGGCTGGATCAATGACCTCTCTCTGGCCCCATAGACTGGGCCTGCGTTCTGAAACAGCCTCTGCCAAGATAATCTAGTGCTTTAATTGCCAACAGCAGTCACAAGGAAGCAGATGATCATGACTGTAAAGGGCGAGAGTCCTCGCTGGGGAGCTGGGCTGGCTGCGGAGCCATTGAGGGTTATTTTTAGCCTGGTCATGGAGGTGCAAGGAGAAAATACCAGGAAGGCTGAGGGTTGGGCTCCAAGGGCCCTGCCTGCAACTTTTAGGCCCAGCCCTTTGTGGATCCTTACTCCATGGCGAGGAGTGGTTTCTATCATTCTGCTGGAAGCCAAAGTGGACGCAGGTGCCTGGGCTGGTGTTTGACTCACTGCAATACTCACCGCCAGGGACTCAGCTCTCATAGTTCCTGTTCCGTAGAAGAGGAAACTGGGCCTCACGTATGAAATGACTTCTTTAAGGTCATTCCGCAGTGAGTTAGCATAGCTCTTTGTTGGAGCTTCCTTAGAACATTTATTTGGCAGTTCAAAGTGTTTGCCTCCCAGGCCTCCCTGGTGGTGCAAGGGGTTGAGGCACAGCCTATGGGGCTGTCCACAGCCACTGCAGCATGAGTTCGATCCCCGGCAGGCTAGGAAACAACATACATGGTGCAGCAGACCTCTCTTGACTTGCCTGCTGCTCCCCTCAGCAGTGTATTTCAGTCAGTCTGCCTGTTCTGTTCTGGTGAATCCTCTCACCCCCTGCATCTTTGGCCTGTACCCCTGCTGCCCTTGTATGCATAAACAAACAAATCTTTAAAAAAATGAAGAATGATGTAAAAATATATTTCAAAAATGAGAGAGAAATAAAGAGAACATACACATTAAGCCAAGAGGTGCTTGGGTCTTGAACCCAGGTTTTCTGTGAATTGTGAATCGCTAGCCTGTCTTTCCCTGAACAGGGAAAGAAATCTCTTTTTCAAAGGACATCTTGCAGGGCTGGTGCTACAGAAAATACACACTGGGAAATGCTTCTCTGGCTACCTGGACTGTACAGCCACCAAATTGTACACTCACGTCTCCAGATGGTGTAGATGGACTTGATGCTCTTTCGTCTGCCCAGCGTGCCCTCCAGCTACTCAGTTCTCCTGGCACCTAGGATACCTACATGAAGGCTGCATCGTTGTTTTCTTCTTGACTCATCTAAGTAGCTGTCCCCTGCTCTGGGCCTCTGTTGTGCCCCATGGAACAATTGTGCAATGCTGGTCACTTACAGACTGGACTCCTCCCTTTATTCACGTCCTCCTTCAAGTCATTCTTCATCACTCTCTCAATAAATATTTATTGAGCAGCTACCAAGTGCAGGACATTGTTCTAGGTCTTTGGGGGTACAGTAGTGAACAAAACAGACACAGATTTAGACACCCAGGAAAACTGAAGTTATAGTGGCACAGGACAGATAGTGAACATGGTAAAGAGCTGGTATTTACCAAGTTGAAGGTGAGTAGAAACAGGATAGGGAGGTTGGGAGAGGGAAGGGGTATTGGAGAAGGACAACCTGAGATTGTGAACTCTGAGAAAAGGCCTGAAGGAGGTGAGGGAGCCAGGAAGGAAGAAATCCTGGACAGTCTGACAGGCAGATGGAGCAAGGAACCACAAAGGTGGGGGAGGCGTGTTTCTAGACCCGAATGGAGGCCCTGTGGCTGCTATGGGCAGCTGAGGGGAGCGGCAGGGGCTGCTCAAGAAAGATTTGCTGATTTGGATTGCTTCCAGAAGGTTAGAGACTTCCCCGACTGTGTTATCTTCAAACTTTTCATCAGTATTTCAGAAAAGATTTGATTATTACTAAAATACGTATGGTCACTAGCACCCAAGTGGTTAGTTGTCTGAAGGAGCAATGGAAAGCCCAGGACAGAGAATTAGGGACTTTCTTTGTCTCTGACCTTGGACAGTCTCCTCCTATCGTGGCTACTGTTTGTCACCTGGATAAGGGACCAGAGGATGTCTCTGATCCTTCCAATTCTGGCTCGTTGCTGTTTTAGGCACTTCACTCTCCTTTTTAGTGAAATGAATTTATATTACCTGCCCCAGTCCTTCCTTTAGGTTGTGGTGTCAGATCAGGCAAGGGTCTGACATCTTTTAAATATGTTGTAGAGTTCAAACTAGATAAAGGCCAGTTTTAATAGAACTCTATCTTCACGTGGTACTAACTGAATCTACCATTTCTGAACTTTAGATTACATTCTTCCATTAACTGTAATAGTACACCTGTGACTTGGGCATACCAGTCTCACTTTGTTAGGAAGGCTGATCCAGTTGCTCAGAAACAGGGCTAGTAAGAAGAGGACCCAGATTTAAATCCCAGAATCTGTAAAAGTCTGTGCTGATTTTTCAGTTGCAAGAGGCAAGGCTGGGGACAAAGCTAAGCTTAGTGATTGGGCAAAACTGAGCCAAAGGCAAGGCAAACCAAAGGCAAACCCCCAGCTTTCTCACTGCTGCTGGTCAGGAACATGTGAGTCAAAAATGTAGGAAAGAGATGTGAGGATGAAAGGTGTCATGGGCCACTTTGGGTTACCAGAGCTAAGGACCCAGGTTTGGGCCAGTTCAAGTTGGGCATGATGTGGAGAAGCTACAAGCCTGAGCAGGGCAGAGGGATGTGCCCCTGCCCTGCCAGGGCATCTGTGGATAGTAAAGGGCCTTATCTGATGTGATATTAAGTATATTAATATAAACATGAAGGAACCCACACAACAAGAGAAATGAATATAAAGAGGGGGAAAAATAAAAGAACATCTCTCTCTCTATGGATATATATGTAATATATATCTATTTATAAAGAAACTAAACAAAACTGTCTTTATTAATATTTCTACACCAGTGATAAGACAGATGGATTGGAATTAGATATGGAAAAATGTAATATTCTACAAAGGAAACTCTAGGGAGACCCCGGGAGTTATGAAGGTCATTTCTCATTAAGGGTGAACTTTTCTATTCTATTCTTTCCTGCCTTGATTCTAACTAAGCCCCTGCCAGAGCCAGCAATTCCCCAACTCCTTTTGCACACTAGAGATGGGCTGTGGCACCAAATACCCCCTCAGGTTAACAGCACAAGGCTGTTTTTAGCTCTTCCAAACAACTAGTGAGATTGTTGTCCATTCTTGGGCAGTTTTTTGTTTAGTTTTTTTTTTTTAATTGTCTGTTCAAGTGCTCTGGAGCACAAGCTGCATATTAACTGTGTCTCTTGAATACTTAAGATGGGGGAAAATGGTTTTCCTTTGATGGGTCACAGAAGAAGGAAAGATTCCTAAATTTTGGAGGTAGCTGGCATATTGGGAGGACTATGGGCTTTGAGGTAGACCTGAATTTCCAAAATATATTGACCTGGCTGCAAAATGTGTGTCTTAATGTGGAGACTGTGTTGCTGTCTGTGAAGTACCTATCACGGAGTCAAACATTCAAATTCTGGAACAATTGTTTAAGAAGTGAATGGGTGAGGTGACATTGGTGTGCATTCTGACACAGCACATGCTTGTTGAGATGGTGTATAGAAAGTTCTAGCAGAGGAAATTATTGTTGGGGACTGTTATGGGTTGAATTATTTCCTCTTCAAAAAGAAATGTTAAAGTCTTGATGCCCAGTACCTCAGAATGTCGCCTGATTTGGGGATAAGATCTTTGTAAATATCCTATATATAGAGAGGTGATTAAGTTAAAATGATATCATTAGGGTGGACCCTAATTAAAACAGACATGTGTCCTTATTAAAGGGAAGACTGGGCCTCACCAGAGGCGCAATGGGTTGAGTGCCGTGTAGTGGAGCTGTCCACAGCCTCTGCAGTGTCTGTTCGATCCCCGCCAGCTGGTGAGAATCCCACATGGTGCAGCAGATCTCTCCTGTAACGCCTGCTGCTCCCTTCAGCAGAGTATTTCTGTCATCTGCCTGTTCTGCTCCTCGCTCTGTCTCTGGTGAATCCTCCCACCTTCCCGCACCTCTGGCCTGTATCCCAGCTCTTGTATAAAAATAAATGAATTAATCTTAAAAAAAATAAATAAATAAAAGGGAGGGCCTCCCTGGTGGCGCAGCGGTTGAGCACTGGGTTGTGAAGCTGCCCGCAGCCTCTGAGGCACCACCGGTTCAATCCCTGGCTGCTCCCCGGCCACCAGAGGAGGGTCCCACATGGCGCGCAGACCTCTCCTGCCGCCCGCTGCTCCCCTCAGCAGTGTACTTCGGTCCTTCTGCCTGCTCTGTTCCCTGCTCTGGCTCTGGTGAATTCTCTCACCCTCCCGCGCTTCTGACTGTACCCAGAGCTTGCATAAATAAATAAATAAATAAATCTTAATAATTAAATAAATAAATAAAAGGGAGGACTTTGGACACAGAGACACACACAGGAAGAAGACCACGTGAAATGAACACAGAGGTCAGGTGGACGCAGCTACAACCCAGGGAAAGTCAGTGATTGCCAGAAACCGCCATGACCAGGCATGGGACCAATTCTTTTTAATAGCCCTCAGAAGGGCAAACCTCCAAATTCAAACACCTTGAATTTGAATTTCCAGCCTCCAGGACTATGAGGCGATCACTTTCTGTTGTTGAAATCACCCAGTGTATGACATTTTCTTAGGGCGGCCCTAGGAAACCAGTCCAGGAAGCGTTAGTGAAATTATGCCTATGTAAATACCTGGTTCTACTAGGATAGGGTTTAAGTCAATACATGCTTCTAAAATGGATTATTCGCTAACACAGAAGAAACACCTCACATAGCATCTGGCATGTGGTGGTACTCATTAAATGAATGAATGACTATGAATGAATGAGTGAACAAAGTTATATGTAAAGCAAGTGTCCCAGAGTGTAGCACATGTGCAGAAGTTCTGTGAGTATTTGTTAATCGGATGGTCACAGGTTTTAAGATGCATCATTTCTTATGAGCCAGGCAGTGCTCCATGTGACTGACATGTATGTAATATGAAGACTAATCCTATTACTTATCCCATTTTATTTATTTTTTATTTTTTTGCAGATTGTAAGACATGCCTTTATTTTATGTATCATTAAGAAAGAGAACATTCAGCCCATTTACTTATCCCATTTTAAAGATGAGAGAACTGAGGGGTTACATAACTTTCTCCATTCGCCAGCGAATGAGCAGTTGAGTTAACTTTCAGATTTGGCTTGTCTACTCTTTTTTTTTTTTTTTTTTGACAATTTATTTATTTATGCATGCAAGAGCATAGTGAAGCTGTCCACAGCCTCTGCAGTGTCTGTTCGATCCCTGCCAGCTGGCGACATGTGGGGGTGGTTAGAGGATTCACCAGAGACAGAGTGGGGAACAGAACAGGCAGACTGACTGAAATACACTGCTGAGGGGAGCAGCGGGTGAGACAGCAGAGGTCTCCCATGCCATGTGGGTTGCTTCCTGGTCAGGGATTGAACTTGTGCCACAGTGGCTGCAGACAGCTTCATAGGTTGTGTCTTACCCCCTTGTGCCATGAGGGAGGCCCTGGCTTGTCTACTCTTAACCGCTGTTTGAAATAATGCTTGTGAAAAGTGTGGCAGGTGAAGTCATCAGTTTCAAACCAGTAACTGATGTGAGTAGCTGGGCCAAGCAGCGGGCGCAGGGGGCCAGCCCTGGTGACTGCACTGTGCAGAGGAGGCTCTGCTTCTTTGCTCTCCTAGTATCCTTCTGACTCAGTTTCCTCAGATGTTGGGGTTTTTCTAATTTCTTATGGTCAGCTCATCAGCTGCCTGGGCCCACCCAGAATTAGTGCAGCTTTCTCTGAGTGGGGCCCTCACCTGTCAGTTCCTGACTTTACTTTCTGTCTTTCTGCTGGGCCAGGAAGAAGCAGACTTGATGCTAAAGAGGGAAGTAGAGAAGGGAGGGCTTCGAAGCCCCACACTGTCAGCAAAGTGGTTGGCTGTCAAAGGGGTGGCAGCATGAACCTCCCGCCTCCTCTCTGTAATTCCATAATTCACCCCAAGCCAGTGCCTCGTGCTGACTCAGCACCTTCACCTCAGGGCCCTGCCGGCTATTCCTACCTTCTCCCAGATGCTTCTGGGCTGTGCCAAGTACCAGGAATGGCAGTGATTTACGATGTCACAGGCCAGTGTCCTCTACCCTGACCACTGCTCTTCGCCACAGATTTAATTATTTAAACAGATTTTACATTTTATGAGCATGCCCTCAGGTCTGGCACAGGAAAGCCTTAGGAGAAAAAATTTTTGCTTGAAAGATTAAATTTAAGTATGCAAGGACTTAGTACAGGAAACACTCCAAATTCCTGAGTGTGAGCCTTGTGCTCAAAACCCTTCCAAATTTGTCCCATTTTACCAGCCCTGTCTCTTGTTGCAAATAACACATTTCTGTTGCACTTTAGAATAGTCTTTATTCTCCTTGCAAGTTCACAGTTTTGTTTCTGCCAGTCTGTTTGTAAGGCACACATACTACACACACATTCACACATGCACATCCAACCACTCGTGCACACACACACAACCAAAATGTGAATGTGCCAAGTACAGGGATCTTATATGTCTTTATGGGCATATCCCAGGCACCGAGTATAGGGCCTCCTACACATATATTTATTTCCTACACACATAAATATATGTCAGATTAATGAAGGATTGGAGCTAGTGAACAAATGAATGAATAATGAAATGAGCTAGCTACGTCAGGATGAAGAGAACACACGGGAGGTTCTCTGATTCTCTTTGCTGAGAAGGAGGTACAGAGGAGCCTTACAATAGCCCTCCAAATTATGAGCACCAACTATGTGTTAGGTACTGTGCCAGGTGCTGGGATAGAAACTAAATTCAACAGTCCCAACCCTTAAGGAGTTCACAGCCTAAATGGAGGAGCACCAAGTTCAGGAACAATTGTTATGTACCATGACTCAAGGCCCTGGTACACAGTGTAACATGAGTGATACTGTGAGAGCAGGGAAGACAGAGGAAGCAGTGTTTAAGGTGCACCCTCGTAGGAGAACAGGACCTCCAACGGATGAGGTCAGGAAGTCTCCTGTCATGGAATGAAACTTCACGAGGGCAGGGTTTCTGTATGGTTTGTCCATGCATTGATCCCTAGCTGCTCCATAGTGGTAGCAAGGCCCTGGATGAGGCCCTGGATATGCCCATAGAGACATGCAAGGTCCCTGTACTTCACACTTTCGCATTTTGCTTGTGGAGTTCTGTGGTTCTTTGAATGTCAGTTTCTCCTCTGGTTACTCCTCAAGGCCTCAGTACATCCAGCAGCTTGTGGGAGGATGCACCCCAAATCTCAGGTCTAGAGGTGTCCCTGTTTTACCTGCCTGGCTCAGAGGACAAGGTTGAAGAAAATGAATCTCACCAATCTTCTTCTTCCAAACTCTCTACCTCTGCGTAAACTGGGGGCCCTAAAGTCCAAGGCTATTAAAATAATAATGCAAATAATCCATATTTTTCATCTTAAAAGCACTTCTGGATCATCTGATTAATCTTCCCAGTTCCCTTGCGTGTAGGTAAGTCTAAGTTTTGCTTATAGGTAAAGAAACAGAAACATACAGTGATTAAACTATTGGCCTGAGGCTTTAGAGAAAGCAAGGTTTTGAGCAGGGATTGGATTCTCAGTCCTCAATTATTGTGAACAATTGCAGACTCAAAGGCCCATGTCCCCTGGGCAGCTGGTGGGGAGAGAAGCCAATTTGCCTTGGCGGGGCAGTGCAGCGTGGTGGGAGAGAGCTAGAGTTTGGCAGGCACTCAGACATGGGTTTAGTTTCTGACCCTACCACTTACGGTTGGGTGACCTTTGGCAAGCGGTTTAAGCTTTCTGTGCTCCAGTTTCCTCACCTATTAAATGGACATAATACCTTTGTTGCAGGATTAGGAAGTAAAAATAAATCAGATTATGAGCACTTAACGTGTTGCTGGATACCTTTTGCTTAAAGACAGATTGTGACAGAGCATTTGAAATGGACAATGAGTTCAGAGCTAATAATAATCATTATGGTCATCATTGCTACCCAGCATGTTTTGGGCACTGGGTATATTCCAGACACTAAAGTGTCTTGGCATAATTTCATTAAACATCTGGTATCTTTTTTACTAATATCAATTGACTGTCACCCGTAGGTCGTGTCATTCATTTGACTTCTTTCTCCATCAACCAACGCCCAGGCTCTGTGCTGCATGTGGGAGATACAGTATTGCCTGCCACCCAAGATTTCCAGCCTGGAGCATGGGTCCCTGTCTTTACTTCCCAGTTGGAGTCATGAATGCCCTCAGTTCACCCCCGTGTTTTTACAAAACTGCTGTTTATTCTGAAGTCTTAGTGTCATCAGTGGAGATAGTTCCAATGAATGTTGTTATAAATAGCTACCATTCTAGATATATCTGCACAGTGCCAGGCACGTAGCATGCAGTCTTTTGTGTAGTCCTCACAACAATCCCATGGAGCAAAAACAATGATCAGCTCAGTTTTATAGATCAGTTCAGTTTTATAGACGAGGAAACTGAGGTGCCAGAGATGGAAATCATTTTTGCAAGGTCTTAAAGTTGAGCAAGAGCTGGCAGGTCCTAAGTATGGTATCTGAAGAGATTTGTGTCTGAAGAGAGTGGAGAGGAATAAATTAAAACCAGATTTATAATCCAGCTCATAATATGGTGGTATGTGGATTTCAGGCTGTCACCAAATTTTCTGTGCAACTTTAGTAGATAACCCAGTATTTATAGATCTTTATAACTGGCCCTGGGCTATGTCAGGCATGTGGGTGTTACAAAGCAGATGAGGATTCCTTTTTTTCCCACAAAGATATGTTGAGACAGAAACGTTAGAATTAAACAAGGTGCTTGCAGCTGCTAATAATCATTCACATCATCGACATTCAACATCTTTTGGACATGGTATATTCCAGATAGAACGGTGTTTGACACAGATGATTCCATTTATTCCTCATCAAATCTCTAGTAAATAGATAATATTTTTCCCATTTAAGAGAGGAGAAAACTGAGGCATTCTAGAAAGCTCACAGAAATTAAACAACATGCCGAAGGTGGCAGGGTTAGCACACATGAGAGCTGGGTTTTGACTCACATAGGGTGGTGAGCACAGGAGGGCTTGCTGCAGCTCCTGCAGGATTCTCCTAGGGAAACTGCCTCTTTTATTTCCTCCCTTGATGCTCCAGCCAGCTTTCTCTTCCAGCAGGAATGAGAATTAATAACTCTAAAGTTGGAAAAGTCACTCCTTGGTTTACACGCTTTTACAGGGCTGCCTTGGGAGGACACTTAACCTCTGTCTGCACCTCCATTTTCTCATTTCTAGCATGTGCCTGCCTCTGGGGGGTATGTCTGTATTATTAATGACAGCAAAGTGATCTAAGCATACGACACTGAGATTTGTGAGAAATGTAAAGTGTGATTAGCCTTGAGAACCATATGACAGGGCCACATGGCGCTGAAGGACACGGGCACCCTCCATGTGCAAGGACTTGGCATACGCGCTTTTACATCACTGTCACTCCTCCTGATCCTCTCCGTTGCCCCTGCTAGGGAGGTGGGTGAAAGGTCATCAAGGTCACAAAGACCCATCAAACTCTGGGAGGAAAGAGAGAGCAGGGACCAAGCACGGGACAGTCAGTGCTCCATGCATTGCTGTTTGGTGCATCTGCGTGTTTCATTCTGCTCAATGGAATGGGAATGGGGGGTGTGTGCCACCTCCAGGCTTGGCTCCTAGACACTTCCCACTTGCCATGTGTCTCCCTTAGTGCTAGAAGGCTTAAGGGAGGTGGGGCCACATGATGGAAGGGTCCTGGGTCCTTGCCAACTCAAATGTCTTATAATATAAAAAATAAACTTTCACCACCTCAAGTCACTGAAGTTTGGGGATATGCTCGTTGCATCCACTAACATGACTTACCCAATAAATAATCAAAACTATGTAACTTTTATAGCATTTAGTTTTCTAATCACTTTCTTGTCTAATACAATTTGGAGGATACTTGGGAGAACTTTGCAGTTTCAGCCTCACAGAAAGTTGTGTGTTTCAGGAGAAAATTATTGCCTTCAACCTTACAGATATCTGCGCACAGGAAATCCTTTCTTTTCTTTTTTAATATTTTATTTATTTATGCATAGGAGAACTGGGGTGTAGGCCAGAGGTGGGGGGGCGTGAGAGGATTCGCCAGAGCCAGAGTGGGGAGCAGAACAGGCAGATCTCCTGAAATACACTGCTGAGGGGAGCAGCGGGCGAGACAGGAGAGGTCTGCTGTGCCATATGGGTCAGCTCCCTGGCTGGGGATCAAAGAAAGATCATAATAGTGATAGCACTGAGACTTAACCCCTAAGTTACCAGGGAGGGCCCTAGTCATCTTTTCCTCTTACCCTGGATAGAAAAACTACAGAGATTGTCCTCCTGTGATCAGAAATTTGTGGCCTGCTGTTTGGGTACCAACCTTACTCATTAGGGACACCTTTGTGATTCCCAGCTGATTTATTGGCTCCCAGTCTTGTCTCATTTATGAGATGGGCATAGACAGAGGGCTGGGGTGAGGCTTCTTTGTGTCTGTGTAGCTCACACCCAACTCTGTCTGGAGTCACTTTCTAAAACCTGAGCCCCCAGAACGTGAAATGCAGAAGGAAACTTAGAGGACCACATAACCCTGCCCGTCAGTGCTTCTCAACTGCTAGGATTGTCGGTGGTGAGCCAGGACACGAACAGGGCCCACAGAATAAATGGGGCACAACTCTACTGTAAATGTGCAGCAACATTTTGAATTTTGTTTGGCACATCATAAGCACACCAGGATATATGTTCTTTCCACATTTGTTACCCAGTCCCAAGAGTTCCCTGCACAAAACTCTGAAGTAAAACATTTTTCTATGCACAAGAAAGGATAGTTTGAAACCTGCCTAGGATCCAAGTGTAACCGGTGCAACCACATGGTGCCGGCACCCGCCCCCTCCATGGATGCTTCTTCCCACATCGCTCTGCAGGACTAAACGGTGGCTTTTGACCAACTTTGCAAGAGCTGCCTCTTGAAGATGCTCTCACGCCGGCACCCGATGGCCCTCGCGCGGATGAAGATGAAGTGCCCACATCAGGGATTTCTCTTGGGTTTTTATTTAGGAAAGGCTTTTCGTTTCCCAAGGAATGGTCTTTTGCTCTCTGCTGTGAGAAGGCGCCCTGTGTTGGCCATCACATCCCTTCTTTGGCCTTGGCAGCCTGGCAGCCCTGGTGCCAACATTCACGCGTGTTTCCTTCATTTCACCTAACTTGTATACTCATCTATTTATTTTTTGTTTTTTTCTTGAGTGTATTGTGACTGTCTTTTATGGGTAACTTTCCTCAAATCCATTTAGAGCTAGGCAGGTAATCAATCAATTCAAGAAATTACTTAATGCCCACGAGGCCAGTCTTGTTAAAATTTTAAGAGGGCCAGGTTTTTTTCTTCTTTATTTATTTATTTTTTTTGGTTTGTGCCACCCCCTAGCCCTTCCCCACCCCCACCCCTGCGCTTCAGCTGGTCATGCACGAAGGCCCAGCCCTTTCTGTATCCCTCCCACCTCATCCCTGCTTCCTCATCCTTTATTACCCTGATAAATAATCCTGGCAAAACCACAAAGTGAAAGGAACTAGTGGCTTCAATAAAGCAAAGAGACATGCAAAACTCCCCTTTAATGTCAGCCTCAATTTTTGGAGACAGGCCAAGGAATTGTAAATGGGAGCTCCTCACAATGGCTCTGCAGGAGAGGGGTTGTGGGGGAGACGTGGGGGGAGAGAAGGGCTGATGATGGGAACACATGGGTTACAGCAGGGCAGGGGAGGGTCAGGTGTGTTGGCCAAGTCGTGGCTGGCTGAGGAGCTGGTGTTACTATTTTTAAGTGGGTTGAGAAAGAGACTTTTTTTCCCCATGTGTCGGATTTTTAAAAATTGTAATATCGGAAAGTTGTGCTTAAAATAAGGCCACTAAAAACAGAGTCCGGGGAATTAAGCCTCTACCATCAAACATTTAAAATCACTTTGGCCTTTAAAAATCCATTTGCCAGCTTTAAATGATTTTAATACGTATGTTTAAAAGCTCTCACCCTATTTTGCTTTTTATTTTAATTTTTTGGTTGTAATTCTCCCTCCCTCCCGCCTCCCAACTATAAAGTCTCAAGTGTGGGTTTTTTTTTGCTTTTTTTTTTTTTTCTTTCTGGTAACTGAATCATAATTCATTTTGACCAGGTTCACTGTCAGGTCATCTCTTCTGAGTGGTTAGAGACTGAGGCTGGGAAATTAGGGTCCTGACAGAATTGCTACAGGGTCAGTCCTGTCAAGGCATACTGACCCCATCAGTTTGTGGGAAACAAATCTTGCCTGTTTGAGCTCTGGAGACAATGAAGTGGGACGCAGACCTGCCCCCACTCATTGCACGCAGCCTGCCACCCTATTATGTGCCAAGGGATTTCAGCATCAAAGACACAGCTCAACCCCTAAAAGTGGAGAGCAGAGAGGTCGCTTGACTACCCCTATGCTCACAGAGAGGCCGCAGCTGGTACCAGCATCCAGGCCTTTAAACTCTTAGGTTGGGGAGCTTCCGCTTAGCTGGAGGCCCATGAAAAATAACATTTATCAAGCATCTACTATGTGTTAGTTATTTTACTGCTGCTGCTACTCCTGCTGGTATCAGCTATTGCTCATTGAATGTCTGCTACTTGCTAGGCACCACGCTTTTTAAGTACTCCCATACATTTTGTCTAACCCTTACTGAACCCATGAGGCAGTATTAATATTCCTATTTTACAGATGGGCATGCAGCCTAGAAAAGGGTAAGTTACCCAAGGACATAGTGAGGAAAGGGGGGAGCTGGGGTGTGAACACATCCAGAAATGCCCTTATTCTTTCTGAAACTTTATCCTCCCCTGCCCCCCCCAGGAAAATGTTCTCATTCAGCTAGCTAGCTTTTGCAGAGTCCTGTGGTAGGTGGTTGTGACTCAGGGTGTGGGGGAAAGATGTCCCTTTCTGAAATGCTTTCTCACCTCCCTGCTCCACTATGCTTTCTGCTTCTCTGCTTCCTTGGCACACACATTGGGGGTGCACGTGTGGGGAATGGGAAGAACATATAAAAGTCCATGCAATTCCTGTTCCAATGTGACTTATTGTATTGGGCATGACCCCTAGCCCTAAGCTGATTTCCCTCATTTTTGAAATGGAAATAATGTCAATATTTGCAGATCAAAATCAAACAGGAGAACTGTGCGACTCACAGTAGGTGCTCAGGGAGTGACTCCCATGCTTCAGTTTCGCTCACAGCTCTTCTTGCTCTTAGAGAGATGGAGAGAGAGGGCCCATGGTGATAGTTCATGGGTGAATGGAGGGTGGGAATTTCACGGGGACTATAACCAAAATGAAAATGCATACACTGTACAAAAATGAAAAATGATGTTATATATATATATATATATATATATATATATATATGAGAGACGGAGAGAGTGCAAAATCCCTCAAAGGTCCCAGGAGACCTGGGCTCCTATGTCTTCCCTACTGTGTGTGACCTGGGGCCTGGAAGTTCTGGGAAGGCAGGGTAAGAGAGAATCTATGTCAGGCGATTCTGAGTCATAGGTCATGACTTTTGGTTACTGAGGAGAAGCGTTAGGCTCCTCAGAATCCTCAGCCAGTATATGATTCCTATCTCACTGCAGGGAGAGAACAAAGATTTTCTTAGTGTACATGTACTTGGAGGAGAGGAAAAATATCCCCAAATCATGACTTGGGAGCAGGAATTGCTCTCAGAGGTGGCTGCCAACAGCTCCTGGAGACACTGAGGTAGGGCAGTGAATAAGAGCCAGGTGGCTGGTGATGGAAGCTTTCTGGGTGTGTGCGTGCATGCGGGCACATGTTGGCTGATCTTGATTTGAGCTATTTATTCTCTTTATGAGAAAGTTCTCTAGGTCTCTCAGGAAGCTATAGGCGCTGTCTGTTTCAACCTGGCTGGTTGGAGACACTCACAGATGTGGCTGCTCTCATTACCACTAGGAGCACTGGTTGTGATCAGAAACTGGATCACAACCCTGCGGAGTTCCAGGTTCTGTTAGGGGGAAAGGATGTCCTGAGCTAATTCCATATAGGCTTTGTGGACTCCACCCCCACTCCAGATAAAAGCCATCAAGACATCTATTTTTGGGCATTTGGTTGTTTCCAAAGCTTAGCTATTGTAAATAGTGCTGCTATAAACATAGGGGTGCAGGTGTTCTTTGGGATTGATGTTTCTGTGTCCTTTGGGTAAATACCTAGGAGTGGAATTGCTGGATCGTATGGAAGCTCTATGTTTAGTAGGTCCAGAAATCTCCACACAGCTCTCCATAGTGGTTGGACCAGTTTGCACTCCCACCAACAGTGCAGAAGAGTTCCTTTTTCTTTACACCCTTGCCAACATCAAGAAGATGTGGTACATATACACCATGGAATATTACTCAGCAATCAAAAATATAAACACATGCAATTTGCAGCAACATGGATGGCACTGGAAGGGATCATGCTCAGCAAAATAAGCCAGAAAGAAAAAGAAAAATACCGGATGGTCTCACTCATAGCAGGAATCTAGAAAACTTAAATAAGGGACCAGGAAAATGAATAACTATAAGAAAGTGAAAATCAAAATCAACAAAAAACTATGAACCAGAGACACTCTATGGGGGATAGGGGGTGGGAGGGGAGGGATTGGGGTCAAAATAAGGGGGTTGCAATTGTATGGGGAATATAAAAATAAAATTTATTATTAAAAAAAAAAAGCCATCAAGACACTGGAAATGACAAATCCCATCACCACCAAAGGGAGGGTTGCTGGGACCTGAGGGTGGAGTGAAGCAGCCAGGGTTGGTGTAAAACCAGACACGTGGGTCTTGGGGGTCACTCTCTGGCTTCTTGCCTTCATGGCTCTTGGCTCACCGCCAGCTCTCAGAGTGCCATTTGGGATTCCAGGTCGGCGGAACGGGTAGGATGCATTTAAGACTTTATCTCCCTCTTTTCTCCCTGAGTTGTACATTTCCTCATTTCCCCTTCCTTTGTGAATAAACTTTTTATTAACCTTTTGTGTGTGCCTGTAGTGGAGTATTAATAAGTTCCTTTTAAGTACGCAGGTGAGGACCCACAGCCAGGCAACCCGTTTTATATCAGGGTTGCCCTGTAACAGTTCCACCTCTAGAGAACTTGGTAAGAAGTCTCTGGGTGTGAATCTGGTGTCTCTTTATATTTTAAGGCTTTCTCTCTACTACTGCTACTGCTGGGTAGCCCTTAGGATCCACTTGAATAGTGGCTAGGTCATGGCGTAGGAGCCAGACCTGGGATTAAGCCCCCCCTACTAAGGACTCACTAGAGATTTGCCACTCTGACTGTATCATCTCATTTGCTTTTCAAAGCCCATCTTCCTGGCATATTTCAGCTATTTCAGCAGCCCCCTTGTAGAGAAGGAAAAAGGCTTAGGGGATTGCCCAGCTATGCAGGGTTTCCTGCTCCCTCAAACCCCCAGTATCAGTGCATTTCCCTGTCATTAGCACATCCAAGGATCCATGGATCCATGGACAGAAGATATCCTGGCACTGACTATGCAGGAGAGCCAGGGGCGGACACACCCCTCTGGGCAACAATGGCCATTTACTTAAAAAAAGTAAATTACAATTGGCACATTTTCAGTCTGCAACAATAAAGAATAATTTCTCTTCCTTGTGCACAAGAGCTCCAATTATGATTTAATTCAGTTCCGATTAACTATGCTTTGATAGCATTTCTATCACATTAAAAAAATGTATTAGCCAAACATAATGTGTTTTGACTATAGTTCTGATGCTAATAAGGAGGCTGTTCGGTGGCTATGATCCCACACTTCATTCCACAGTTGTAAAGAATGAGAGAGAGAAAAAAGATGCACAAATTACTCTGAGCAATCCCATGTGGAGGGTGTATGATTCGGAGGTGTGTCAGGGCCTGGCGGCTCATACTTGGTATTCTCAGTTTGCTCTCAAAATTGCTGCTGGAGATGCTTCTGGAAAAGTGTGGGCAGGTACCGATGGCCATTCTGCCTCAGGGGATTTCCTGGGCAGGGAAGGGTGTGGCTGGGAGAGGCTTGAGGATGGAGTTGACTGCACAGCCTGCAGGGGAGAGTCAGCAGCCCTAGCTCCATTGGGGCAGGGATAACCTTGTTTCCCATCTCTAGGGCTCTCTCACAGTTCACAGCCTTTGGCACAGCTTCTGGGCCTGCTCACCTGGCCTCCAGCTGGACAATGGGGATGTCCAAAGGGCCCCCCACCTTCCCCCGACACATCCTGCCATGGCTGATACCCTCCTGGGTCCCAAATGTACTGGACATTCATCCCTGAAGAAAGGGGCTGACTGGGCCAAGCCTAGGAGCGGACATTTTCTTTTTTTTTTAATTATTTTTTTTAATTTATATATTTTATTTATTTATTTATTTATACAAGCACTGGGTACAGACAGAAGTGCAGGAGGGTGACAGAATTCACCAGAGCCAGAGCGGGGAGCAGAGCAGGCAGAAGGACCGAAGTACACTGCTGAGGGGAACAGCAGGCGGCAGGAGAGGTCTGCGCGCCATGCGGGACCCTCCTCCGGTGGCCGGGGAGCAGCCGGGGATCGAACCGGCCCTGCAGAGGCTGGGGGCAGCCTCGCAACCCGGTGCTCAACTGCTGCGCCACCGGGGAGGCCCCGGAGCGGACATTTTCTATATAGTCACTATTCTTCAACAGCTGCCTGAGGGCAGTTTTCATTCTTGTTTTATGGACAAGGAAACTGTACGGGATCTCGGGTTTATTTGCCTTGAGATTCATCTCTTGAAATTTACGTTCTCTCTTCACTTCTATTTGCGATTCATCTCTTGAGATTCATCTCTTGAAATTTACGTTCTCTCTTCACTTCTATTTGCCAAGGGGATCTGACTGGGTGCCTGGCTTCCCTGCGTTTGGCCAGTGGGAAGCACTGACTCTGAGATGGGAGGTGCATGGAAGTTGTGTTCTCTGTGAGAGTGACTTCCTCTAGAAAGATCTGCCATGGTTCTAGCCTCCATAGGGAGACACCAGCTCAAGGTTGTGGAAAAGTCATGGACTCCCCTGACCTTGGGGTGGGGGTTTGCAGTGTCCTGCTGTGGTTAGTGTCCAATTGCCTCGTTCTTCCCTTCTGGACTTTCCTGCTGTCCGTGTCCTGCATATCTAACTTTCTATAATATATTCCCTCCGTTTCAAATATTCAAAACTGTTTGTTTGTCTGGATGAAATTAAAATTGCAAGAGGTTAAGTAACCACCCGGAATATCCAGCTTCAACAATTCAGTATATTTTCTTGAAGATTCTAAAAATGTGCTTACTGATTAAATCTTATATTTGGATCGTAAATTTTTATATCTAGATATATGTCTATTTCTGTTTCTCCAGATTTATAACTTATAATCATATATGTGTAAGGTATAAGACACACATATTATACACATTCAAATGTAATACATAATGCATATAAACATAATAGTGTATATAATTTATAATTATATATGCATATATATGTAAATAATCAAAATATAGATGGTGTATTATAGATATGATTTGGCATACTGTTTATTACATTGTGAAAGTTTTATTTATAATATAATTTCAAAATTATATTAATTAATATAAATTAA
Source organism: Talpa europaea (assembly GCF_964194135.1). NCBI lineage: Eukaryota > Metazoa > Chordata > Mammalia > Eulipotyphla > Talpidae > Talpa > Talpa europaea. The sequence goes on from NC_140073.1 coordinate 50,791,443, forward strand.
TGACTATTTACTATTTAGCTGTAAGATCTGTCCAAGTTAAACATGACAGATGAAAAAAAAAAAACAACAACCATATAGCAACTAGGCATATAAATTATAGTCTCTACCCTTAAAGAAAAAAGGAAGAAAGATGAACAACTATAGACAGACTATTGCTTCCAAAAAGACAATGAAAAACCCAATCTGAAAGAAAATATATTCCAGAAATAAAAGAAAACTTCAAATGTGTATTTTGTGCTATAGGAGAATTTAATAGAAATCTGAATGCAATGAAACAAGGACTCAACAATGAGAAATTAGATGACAACTTAATACAATGAGATTAAGAGAACTAACAATATTAAGAAAATTGAAGATTCAAACAACAATATCATAGAAATAAGTTATAAACAAAAGGAACTAAACCAGCTGAAAATTGTATTTCAGACTTAGAGAAAATGTTTGCTGTAAAAATGGTGAAAAGTCTAAATCAACAAGCAACTATAAACCAGAGACACACTACGGGGGTGGGAGGGGGGCGGTAAGGGGGAAGAGGGGGTAAGATCAAAACAAGGGGGGTGGGAATTGCATGGGGACTGTAACCAAGATGAAAATGCATACATTGTACAAAAATGAAAAATGATGTAAAAAATGTATAAAATAAAATAAATTAAAAAACAATTGTGGACAAATGGACATGGTTGTGCACTAATAAAACTTTATTTACAAAAAAGTGGTAGAGATACACAATGGAATATAATTCAGCAATCAAAAAAGATAAACTCATGCCATTCACAGCAATGTGGATGGAACTAGAAGGAATTATGCTCAGTGAAATAAGCCAAAAGGAAAAAGAAAAATATTGGATGGTTTCACTTATAGCAGGAATATAGGGGAACCCAATAAGACATCAGTGTAAAAAAATAATAACAGTACAAAACACAGCAAAGCAAAAATGAACAATTATAAATCAGAGACATACTGCAGGGGAGGAGGAGGGAGAGGGATCAGAGGGAGGGAGGAGCACAGGGGACTGTGGTGATGGTGCAAGGGTGCCTTGGGGAAGGAAACTCTATGGGGACTATATCTGAGGGGGTGGGGGGAAGCAAATATTGTCTAAAAAATATAAAAAAAAAGATAAATGTTAAAATAAAAAATTATTTACAAAAACAAAAAAAATGGTGAAAAGTGAGGGAAGGGACAGAAATTAAGGTGGTTGGAAGGAAGGTAATGCATGTGAGGGAAAAAAGTTGTTTTAAAAATAAGCTCAATATTAGCATCATTGCTGAAGAGAACAGAGCAAGTGAAAGGGAAAATACATTTCATTCTGTATGTAAGAATTGAGGGGTGTACCATTCTCCAGAAAAAGAAAAGGAAGCAGATGGTAAACAAGAGAGAATATGTCATTACTACCAAACGTGAATAGTGAGGAAATACTTCTTCACCACTTCAACAGAAAAACAAAGCACCTTCAAGGAGGGAAATCAAGCTGACCTTCAGCTTCTCCACAATGATGTTCATTGCTGGAAGATACTAGAGCAATGCCTAAAGAGTTCTGAAGGAAAGACAGAGGGATAACCATGATCACAACCAAACATTGTGAAAATGTAAAGGCAAAAAGTGGACATTCAAAAATGAAATATAAGGACTCAACAGCCATGACCCTTTCTAGAAAGTATTACTCAATTGAAATCCATTCATCATTGGCATGAACGGAAAGGGCACAGTAGGACTCACAACACTCAAAGGGAAAGATGGAGCGATGTCTACAAAATAAAGTGGGAAGAGTGACATCCAAGATGGTTATATTCATCTAAATTGTTATACATGAGTGTAACAGAGGAGCACTACATTTTAAAATAGTTAGAAACCCAGAGATTACAAACACAGAATTCTGCAACAGAGATGTTTTGGTATAGGCTCGCACTAAATAAATTCAAAGAAGGTAAAATGCAGCAGACTAAAGACTACAGGAATTACAGTTATTTAACAGAATTTATACACTATACATGTTGACAGCAAAATTACTCATACACCCTCCAAACTGGGAAATGAGGCAAGGGTGGAGGGAGGATTATAAAAGTTCTAATTTTCTCATCTTTCATAGCAAAGGGAAAACCAATACAACCTGAACTAAGACCTTGGAGTAAAAACAAACAAACAAAAAACATGACTCAAACAAGATATTTTTCAGAATATTATTTTCTAAAGGGTTTTCTTATTTTATTTATGTATTTGTTTTGCATTGAATTGTTTTCCTCAGAAGGTATAATGGAGTCCTAATCCCCTAGAACCTTGGACTGTGACCGTATTTTGAGACGGGGTCTTTACAGAGGTCATCAAAGGAAGATGAGGTCACCGGGGTGTGCTGTAATCCAATATGACAAGACAAAACACCTGGAAGCTATCGGCAGGTAGGAGAGACAAGGAACAAATTCCTTCAGAGGGAGCATGGCCATGCCTACATTTTGGTTTCTGGCTTCTGACCTTCAAAACTGTGAGACAAATTTCTGTTGTACCATTTAGTCTGTGGCACTTTATTACAGCAGCCCTAATACAGTATTTTTATATTTTTAAGAGTGTTGTTTTATAAATGAATTGTCTTGTGGTAGAAACATGTCTAAATTTAATAATCCCTATTTTACTTTTTTCCATTTTTTCTGTGAATGAAGTGAAATAAGTGGGATGATTTGTTTCCCTAATGTTATATGAAATTATTTTCTAAAATTATTTTCATCTATCCAAATACTTACTATTCACCCTTACCTACCTGTCTCTCTGTGCACAGGCTCAGAAGTGCATCTGGGATGTGGTCACCTTGTTTTAATGATGTTTATTACTAGGTGGGAAGATTTTGGTTCTCTCTCTCTCTCTTTCTCTCTCTTCCCCTCTCTCCCTTCCCCTCCCCCTGTCTCTCTCAGTACTTGCTGTTCCAAACGTTTTCCAATGACCATAAATTTAAACACGCTAATATGGCAATGAAAATTCCCTATATTTTTGTTCATGTCTTCATATCTCATTTTTGAAAAGCTATGGCATCATACAGTGTTCATATTTTTAAGGCTCTTTGATACCTGTGGTTAAATGCCTTTCTAGATTATAACAGTTTATAGTCACACAAGCAATGTGCTACGATGCCTACCTCATTATACTACTGCAGCATTGAGTGCTATTATTATTAAAGTAGCAATTTGAGGGGCTAAAAATGGCATCTGGTTTTAATTTGCTTCTCTTTAATTACTACAGAGACTGAACATTTCTCACAAATCTAGGGGCTACTTGTACTTCTTGTTCTGTTCTGCTTTTATACCTCTTCCATGGCTCTTATTTATGAGGACATCAAACACACATGCGCGCACAACCATCTGTCCTGTTCGTTGCTGGTATTCTCGTCTAGGCTTTGCTTTTTAATTTTATTTTTCATGTTTAGACTTGTTAATTAATTTTAAATATTTGTGCCTGAGATTTATTTTGCTCTCATTTGTCTCATTGACTGATTGATGAATTTTGGGGTGTGTTTTATCTTTCTTTTGTGTACATGTCATATTCTCTCGGCAGGCACCTCTGGCTATTCCTCAAGTCCAGCACCTCTCCTTGACCCCATGCATTCCCCTCATCCCTCACTATTTTAACCATATCAAAGTATACAATTCAGGGTTTTTTTTTGTAGATTCACAATTGTCCAATCATCACCACTAATTTCTTGGTATTTATGTCACAGCAAAAAGGAAATCTATGTTCATTAAGTATTCATTCCCCATTCTACCACTCTCCCCAAGTTCCCAGCCCATGACAATCACTAAATTGCTTTCTGTCTCTTAATTTACCTATTCTGGACATCTCATAAACAGAATCATCAATGTTGTCTTTTGTGTGTAACCTCTTTCACTTAGCATAAAGTTTTTAAGGTTTAGCTGCACTGTAGCATGTCTTAGCACTTCACTCCTTTTCATAGCTGAATGCTACTTCACTGCATGGCTATACCACCTTTTATTTATGCATTCATCAGTTGTGGGAGGTTTGGGTTATTTCTGCTTTTTTTTGCTAGTATGAAAATACTGCTATGGACATTTCTGTGTACATTTTTGCTTGAGCATCTTTTTTTTTTTTTTTAATTGTCTTGGGTCTATACCTAGGAAGAAAGTTGCTGGGTCATATGATAATTCTATGTTAAAACTTTTAAGGAATTGCCAAACTGTTTATTATGGTGATTGCACAACTTCTACCAGCAGGGTATGAAGTCCCAATTCTATCACATCCTCCCCAACAGTTGTTATTTTTCATTTTTTAAAGATTATAACTGTTACAGTGGGTGTACAGTGGTATCTCATTGTAGTTTTGATATGTCTAATGTAGTTTTGATTTATCTACTGACTAATGATACTGAGCACCATTTCTTTTTTTCTCCAGTTTTACTAAAATATAATGGACATAACATTGTCTAAGTTTGATGCGTGACATGTAATGATTAGAAACATGCATATACTGCAAAATGTTTATCACAATTAGGTTAGTTAATGCATTTTTCATTTCTTATAATTATCATTTTGTTATTATGATGAGAACATGTAAGATTTACTCTCATAACCACTTTCTTGCATATAATAAGTATTATTGACTACAGTCACCACGTTGTACATTAGATTCTGAAGCTTATTCATCCTTTATTGGAAGTTTATACCTTTGACCTACCCCTCCTCAATTCCCCCAGTTTCTGGTAACCATGATTTACTCCTGTTTTTATGCTTTTGATATTTTTATTTTTTAAAATATTTTATTTAATTTTATATATTTTTTACATCATTTTTCATTTTTGCACAATCTATGCATTTTCATTTTGGTTATATTCCCCATACAATTCCCCCCCCCCCATTTTGACTTTAATCCCTCCTCCCCACCCCCCAGAGTGTGTCTCTGGTTTATAGTTGTTTGTTGATTTTGATTTTTACTTTATTATAATTAGTCTTTTTCCTGGTCCCTTATTTAGGTTTTCTAAATTCTTGCTATGAGTGAGACCATCCGGTATTTACAATAGCTAAGCTATGGAAACAACCCAAATGCCCTAAAATAGATGACTGGATCAAGAAGATGTGGTACATATACACAATGGAATATCACTCAGCAATCAAAAAAGATAAACTCATGTAATTTCAGCAACATGGATGGAGCTGGAAGGGAAGGGATCATGCTCAGTGAAATAAGCCAGAAAAAGAAAGAGTTTGAAGTTTTTAGATTCCACATGTGGGGCCATACAGCATTTGTCTTTCTCTGACTGACTTATTTCACTTAGATTAATACCCTTAAGACTCACTTATGTTGTGAAAAATGACAGAATTTCCTTCTTTTTTATGACTGAGCAAGTCATCAAGGTGACTTGTACTTTCCATATTCCTATCAACATGTACCAAGGTTCCCTTTTCTCTACATATTTGGTTTTTTTATCTCCTGTCTTTTTGATAATAGCCTCTCTAACAGGTGTGAGGTGGTGTCTCATTGTGGCTTTGGTTTGCATTTTCCTGGTGATTAGTGATGTTAAGTGCCTATTCATGAGGTGGCCATTTTTATGTCTTTTTTTGAAAAATATCTGTCCATTGTCTGTTTAATAATTTGGGTTATTTGTTTTTTAGTTATCAAGTTGTAATAATTCTTTAAAAATTCTGGGTAGTGAATCCTTATCAAATGTATGATTTACAAATATGGTCTCACAATCTGTAAGTTGTCTTTTTAGTTTCTTGTTAATGTCCTTGGATAAAAAAAAACAATAGTTTATTTTCAAGATGTCCAATTAATCTATTTTTTTCTTGTGTTGTTGGTGCTCTTGGTATCATATCTAAGAATCCATTAGTAAATGTATGGTCATGAAAATTTATCCTTATATTTTCTAGTAAGGTCATGGTTCAATTTCATTCTTCTGTGTTGGCTGCGCAGAGTTCCCAACACCACTTACTGAAAAGATTATTCTTTCTCCAACTGAGTAGTCTTGGCCCCCTTGTTGAGAATCAGTTGACCTTAGACCCATAGTTTTATTTCTGAACTGTTAATTGTCTTCCATAGATTTATATGTCTATCCTTGTATAATGTCATACTTAATTACCATTGCTTTGTAGTAAGTTTTGAAAAACAAAAATGTGAATCTTATCCCTACCCCCAAGATTGTTTTGCTCATTCTGGTTTCCTAGAATGTGATTTTTAGCAACCATTTGTTAATTTCTAAAAATAAGTTAGCAGTATTCTGATAAGACTAAACATTTATGGACTATAGACATTTTAACAAAATTGAGGACTTTTGATTTATGAATATGGGATGTGTTCCCATTTATTTAAATCTTCTCTAATTTCTTTTAACATTTTGTGATTTTTTAAAATAGATTTCATTTGTTAAATTCATTCCTATTTTATTTTTTTAAATGCAATTTTGAATGGAATTGTTTCCCTCATTTAATTTGATTGTTTATCACAAATTGTATGGAAATACAATTGTTTTTTGTATATTGATCTTGCATTTTGCAACCTTGATAATGTTGTTCTTTAGTTATAATTTTTAAAGTGGATTGCTTAGGATTTTCTATTTATAACTTCATGTCATCTGTGTCGACCTAATTTTCTTTTTTCCTTTCCAATTGGATGTCTTGTCCAATTGCCCGATTAGTAGTTTCAATACCATGTAGAATAGCAGTAAGAGTGAGCATGGTCTTAGTGGAAAGTGTCCAATCTTCCATTTTTTAAGTGTAATATTAACTCTCTGTGTGTGTGTGTGTGTGTGTGTATAGATGCTTATCATCAGATGGGGAAAATTCCCTTCTATTCCTAGAATATTTAAATTTTTTGTTTGTTCTTTGACCATGAAAGTTTAAGAAATCTTTCAAAATGGTTTTCATATGCTGAACAGACCTTGCATTGCTCAGATAAATTCTTGGTCATATAATATAACCCTTTGAGTTACATGCTGCTAGATTCTATTTGTTGGTATTAAACTGAGGATTTTGCATCTATATTTATTTATTTATTTATTTAATTAATTTATTTTTTATAGAGGCATGTTTTATTTATTTATTTGCTTGTTTGTTTGTTTTGTTTATACATACACTGGGTATAGTCAGAAGCGCAAGCGCAGGGGGGTGAGAGAATTCACCAGAGCCAGAGCGGGGAGCAGAGCAGGAAGAAGGACCGAAGTACACTGCTGAGGGGAGCAGCGGGCGGCAGGAGAGGTCTGCGCGCCATGTGGGACCCTCCTCAGGTGGCCGGGGAGCAGCCGGGGATCGAACCGGCGCCGCAGAGGCCGCGGGCAGCTTCGTAACCCAGCGCTCAACCGCTGTGCCACCGGGGAGGCCCTGGATTGGTGTTAATGTCTTTAAATGTTTGATAGAATTCACCAATGAAGTCATCTAGTCCTGGGTTAGCCTTTGCTGGAAACTTAAAAAAAAAAAAAAAATCTGATTAAAACTCTTGGTCTGTTCACACTTTCTTTTACCTCTTGATCAGTTTTGATAGTTCAGTGCTTCTAGGAATTTGCCTATTCTATTATAGATGAATTTGCTGGTTTGCAAATATTCATAATGTATTTTCCTATAATCCTATTACTTTTTTAAAATTGGTAGAAATGTCACTACTTTTATTCTTGATTTTAATAATTTTAGTCTTTTTTTTTTCCCTAGATCAGTTAGTTCAGCTAAAGATTTAAAAATTTTGAATATTTCCTTCTTTGTAGTAGGTTTGGGTTAATTTCACTTTCCTTTTTCCTTGTTTCTAAAGTGTAAAGTTAAATTATTAATTTGAGATCTTTCTTCTTTTATAATTTAGGCCTTTAAAGTTATATTTCCCTCTTAACACCACAATTCACCATATCCCATGAGTTTTGGAATATTGCATTTTTATTTTCATTCATTTGATGGTATTTCTAATTATGTGATTTCTTCTTTCACTCATTAGTTGTTTAAGAGTGTGTCTTTAACACATAATATTTGTGAACTTTCCAGATTTGCTCTGTTATTCACTTCTAATTTAATTCTTTTTTGTACAGAAAATTTATTTTGACTTGCTTTATAGTCTAACCTCTGACTTATCTTGGAGAATATTTCATGTGCATTTGAGGAAAATAGGTATTTTGCTGTCATTTGGTGGTATATTCTATATTTTTCTGTGTGATCTAATTGGTTTTAGTATTGTTCTAGTCACCTATAACTTATTGTTCTAGTCACCTATAACTTATAACCACTTATTCTATGCATTATTGAAACCAAAGATGGTTGTATGTAATGTATAATTTTCGTCCTTTCACTCTCTAATTTGTTTCTCATCTAAAGTGAGTCTCGGGCCTCCCCGATGGCGCAGCGGTTGAGCGCTGGGTTGCGAAGCTGCCCGCGACCTCTGCGGTGCCGGTTCGATCCCCGGCTGCTCCCTGGCCGCGGGAGGAGGGTCCCACATGGCGCGCAGACCTCTCCTGCCGCCCGCTGCTCCCCTCAGCAGTGTACTTCGGTCCTTCTGCCTGCTCTGCTCCCCGCTCTGGCTCTGGTGAATTCTCTCACCCTCCTGCGCTTCTGACTGTACCCAGTGCATGTATAAACAAAAACAAAAACAAACAAACAAACAAACAAACAAACAAACCAACCAGCAAACAAAAAAAATAAAGCATGCCTCTATTAAAAAAAAAAAAAAAGTGAGTCTCCTTTTAGATAGTGTATAATTGGATCCTCTCAATTTTTCCTTTACACTCTATTCTGCCTTTTAATTTTAGTTTAAGTCAATTGTACTAATTATTATTGATAAGGTAGATCTTCTGCCATTTTTCTCTTTGTTTCCTGTGTGTGTTACATAGATTTGTTCTTCAATTTCTCCATTACTGCTTCATTTTGCATTAAGGAGACATTTTATATTGTAACAATATTTTAGTAACTTTTTTGCACCATTTTTTAAAAAAAATATTTATTCTCTTTTATGTGTGGCCATTGAGATCTTTGTTCTGATAACTTAGGGATCAGGTAGTGATAAACAGCGATTACCTTAAATGCTGAGGTTTAGCTGTTTTTTTGACAATATATTTGCTTGGTTTTTATAAACTTTTGACTACATTCCTGAGTTCTGATAAAGTTCATGCTTATGGTTTTATTATATTTAATATAGTGATATTTATATCACTTCCTTTGGAGTTCCTCATTCCTTCATTTTCTCTGATTTTACTCCTTGGGAAGTATCATTTTATGGTTTTTTTTTTGTTGTTGTTAAATACATGAACAATTTTTTTGAGCACCTACTATTTGTAAGAAACAGTGATAAATGTGTTCATATATTATTTAAAACTAAAGACAATCCTATGTGTTAGGTATTATGGCCATCATTTATATTCAAGTCTCAAAACATGTCTAACTGTTCTTGATAGCAGGATTGAGGAAGTCACCCTTGGATTGATGCATAACTGCCACAGGGAGAATTTGAGCCGGACGTACAGACTGTTACCACTGTTGGCAGACCTGACTGTCAGTGAGGCATAGGGCAAGTGGAAACCCTTAGGGTCAGAATAGAATAGGAAAAGCTTAGGAGGAATAAGGAGAGCTCCAGAGACAGGGGCAACAAATTCCTAAGGGGACTAAACAAACACCCCAGGATTAGGGGCAACAGGACATTCCTGGACAAGGATGATAAAGAAAAATGGCACTTAAGATAAGGGCTGGGGTTGCCTCCCTGGTGGCTCAAGGGATTAAGACACAACCTATGAAGCAATCCGCAGCCACTGCAGCGCAAGTTCTATCCCTGGCCATCCAGGGAACTACCTACATGGCATAGGAGACCTCTCCTGACTCACCCGCTGCTCCCCTCAGCAGTGTATTTCAGTCAATCTGCCTGTTCTGTTGTCCACTCTGTCTCTGGGGAATCCTCTCACCTGCCCACAGGTCTGGCCTCTACCCCAGAGGGTAGATAAATAAATGAAATGAAACTTTAAAAAAAAAAAAAAGATAAGGGACATAGAGACTTAGTTCTGGGCACAGAGACATTAAAGCGGAGTGACTGAGACCACTGAGAACTAACCAATCACAAATAAACTGGTGGAGCTTTAGAATAATTAGGGAAAGAAGGTGTATATTCCCTGAGGCACGACTCCACTTTGGCTTCCTTGCCCCTCCCTGGCCTGGTTCCACTGGCCTAGGAGTCCCACTTTATTTCTGTTCCTTTTCTCCTTATTAAACTTTTTCTATCTCTAAAGAAATCTGCCTCTTTTTGCTTGCTTGCCTGAGCATCAGTGAAGTTCCTGCTGTGGCTTCATGAGACACAAACCCGTGGTGGTCTAGTGGCTGGGACTTGGTGCTGCCACTGCAGCCTGTGTCCATTCCTGGCTGGGAGACTAGGCCTGAAAACCTGACATTATGGTATCATCAGGACCCAAACTGACTACTTTCTGGAAGTCTTTGAGGCAATCTAGTGTAATCCAAAGGCCATAGGTTTCTAAATCTGATTAATGTGGATGTTCATTATATCTTCACCACTTCTAGGTTATTGTGTCTTCACTACTCTGAATTCCAACTTTTATAACTTCAATATGGGCTTAATATTAAATGTCTTTTAATGAGCAAGTTCCTCCTAATGGACAAGGCTCTACAAATAGGAATGTAGGTGAATTGTTTAATAAGGTTAAAATCTAAGACCCCACCCCTTGCCCTGCAGGAAGGTTTGAGATGCTTGAATAGATAAAAAGAATTGATAAGGTTGCTATGGAAACCAGGTCCTAAGGCTGATCACTTTGACCCTGAATGTGGAAGCAGGGCCGGACACATTCTGTGTCAAAGGTCCAGACCCAAGACCAGACATACCAGCACTAACTGGCCCAAAATAACTCCCAGCATAAAAAGCACATGAAAACAGATTATAAAAGGAAGCCCCAAACCCTGTTCCCATGCAAACCTCTCTTGGTTCGCCTGGGACTTTATCCTAGTGATGGAGGACAAGAACAGAAAGACTGGAAAGGAGGTGCCCCAAGACCAGAACCTGACTCACAAGGAGGTGGGGGTCGAGAGGAATAACATGACCTTTAACCTCTACTGACCCTCAGTCACCAGGGCCTTATCACAAGGCAAGAGACCCAAGCAGGATCAGATGCTCCGGGGAATGGAGCACAGGCCTGAGGGTAAAGATGTGGAGATTGGGCCCACCCTGGAATCTCTGCTCTCTTCCTGGTTTTGCCTAGTTATCCCAAATCAGCAACTAGCAGCCACTCCACGGAGGAGTGACCCCTCCCAAACAGAAGGGGACTATATCAATGCAGTCTCTGCACAGGCTCCTCCCGGCAACACTCAATCTGCCCACCTGTGACTATGCAGGTGCCTCTTCACCAACTCTTTCCCTCTGCAGGGCAGCAGCCTTCTGCCTGCCTGTGACCTGTACCTGCTGGGGCTTCTCTTCACTGACCTCCCTCCGGGGAGGCAGCTCTCCTCAAGGCTGCCCGCCTGCAACCATGCAGGTTTCTCTCAGCAAACCTGTCCCTTTTTCCTTTCCCTAATAAACCTGCTCTTTAAATATAACTAACGTCTATGACTTGTGGAGAAACGCGCCTCGAGAACTGGCCGTGGGCCACTGAAATGGGAACTCTGGTGAAACCTTTCCCAGAGTGAACCCAAGGACCCCGCAACTCTGCAAAACCCCATCACTAGCAGTGCATTTCAGCAAATACTGGTGAGACCAACTTTGTTCTTGAAGCCTGCGTGGATCGGATGTCAAGAGTTTGCTCTGATCCTATTGGAGTATTCCAACAAAGCCAGCTAAAATTGCTGTTTATTTATTATGCCCTGTGATTTTATGCAAAAATAGATAGTATGGTTTAAAAGTAGATTGAGTTTGTAAACTTTTGCTATACTTTTGAAATAATTTGGGATCAAGGTTGAGAGAACTTGTTTTTTACAGAAGTTGAACCAATTTTAAGATTTTTTCCCCCGTGATTTTGATATATCTGCTGCCTTGTTTTGGCTAATGCCTCCAGATTTTTTTTTTTTTTCTTTTGGCTTGGATAATGGACTATTTTCCAGTAATGGAAAACTACCATACTGGACATTCATGGACAATGCTGCTGGCTAATTGTTGCTTCTCTTACATACACTGCAACCCTAAAAAAAAAAAGACTGTCTCTTAAGACTGTTGTAGAGCAACCCCGATACAAAACGGGGTGCCTGACTGTGGGTCCTCACCCGCGCGCTTAAAAGGACTTATCAATGCTCTACTGCAGGCACATGTGAAAGGTTAATAAAAGGTTTATTTACAAGGGAAGGGGAAATGAGGAAATGTACAGCTCGTCTTTCCCAATGTCCTGATGGCTTTAGTCTGGAGTGGGGGTGGAGTCCACAAAGCCTGTATGAGATTATCTCAGGACATCCTTTCCCCCTAACAAGACTACACCCTGAGATCTGTGCCACCATAGATATGGTGGAATAAAAATTAAAAGGGGGGATTGTAACAGGGTGGTCCCTAGGAAAGGGGGAGGTTCCAGGTTTCCTGCCCCACCCAAGGGAGGGTGGCGCTGAGCAGGGAGAGAAGAAGCTGCAGAGGAGACTGAGGAAGGAAGGAAGCAGGATGGAGCCAGAAGGAGACCTGGAGGAGGCGCATGGAGCCAAGAGACATGTGAAGAAACTGCACCTGCCTTTTGTCGTGGACTGGGTGACACAGATGTGGGTGAGACCCGTGGGGAGGTGACAATGGCGGTTATTGTCTTGATTTTGACTTTTCTCTTTTCCTTCCGGGCTTGTGTGGTTGTTTCTGACCCTTTTCTGTGGGTCCCCACTGGAAGATGCTTTAGAATTGGGGCAACTTTTGGGCCTTGCTCTGGGCCAGTCCTGCTTGGGTGGAGTTTTACCCACGAGGGGATGGGTAACTTTGGGTGCTTGATTTAGAAACTAGATTCTTTGCCTTTCCTGTATTGTTTCCTGATTGTATTAAAGTTCCTTCCCATTAAAGTCTCATATGTTTTGTGTTGATGCTGCGGATGGCAGAAGCTATTTAGAGCAGGCAGGTTTGCGGGGTCTGGGCTGCCCCTCTCCCTGCCCTGTGACACATTACCACTTTCCTGTTTTCCACTCTGTCTTGGTATTCTTTCACCCCCATGCCTCGGGCCTCGCCCTGATCACCCCGCAACAGGGAATTTCAGTTTGCTCTGATTTAAGGGGGAAGAAATCTGTATCTTGTGCAGACTCTTATCCAGGCACCTTGTAGGCATCCAAGGTTCTAGGTTTTGTCTACCAACCTCCTTATTTTATTATAGAATTCTTTAGTTTTGAAGGTCTAGTTTTTGAGCCTCATGTTTTCTGTTTTCACCACTGTTGTGCCTCTAGTCAAGGTGTTTCTTCTTACTTGAAACACGTTTTCTTCTTTTCTCAGCTTCACTTGTCAAAATTCTATCAAGTTTCCTATCAAAGGCCACCAGTACTGGCAAGACTGTCCTATCTTTCAACCCCATTAACCGCTGGGTTCCTGTAACACCTTGCCTGGAGCTCTGCTTTCTTACACATTCTCACCACTCACATCTGTAGCTTTCCTTGAGAAGTTATAGGCAGTGGACAGTAAGGGAGCCAGCAATTGTTTAACCTATTTTCTAAATGCCCTGGGCCTAAAGGGTGATTATTATGGATACTTTGTTGGCAATTATACATTACTGTAGTGTGTACGAAGTATGGTTTTTGTAGATAATTTAAAAATAGATTTCTCGTCATCATTCTTGGAGTGTTTTTATACAAAATTGCTTATTTTGGGGAGGACAATGCATTTACTCATATGAACATAATCCCTTAGAGTGGAAGCGGTAGGAGAAGCCCTTCACATGAATATGAGCTCTGTGAGCTGATTCTGACTTAATCAAGACTGTGTCTTGCTTTTTGGCACCCTAGGCACAAAGTCAGTGCTCTGGGAATGTTGAATTTATCATATTGAATTTAACATATTCCCATGAACAGCTCTTTTCTGCCTAAAACTTACCTTTTCCTTGTCTGACTTCTAGGATTCAAAAAAAAGGGTCAGGACTACATATCTCAGTTCCTTTAGAAAATGACCTATCCATCCATCCTTCCTTCCTTTAACCTTCTTTTTCTTACTGGCATAAAACAAACAAACAAAAACAACAAACACTTTACTCCTTTAACAAGTATTGAGACTGAAATATTTATTTGAAGGAAATGATTGTTAGTTTAAAACAAATTCATTTATATTTGGGATCTTAAACCCTCACCCAACTTCTACCTACCCTCAAAGCTAACTTTTCTTTTTTTTTTTTTTTTAAGATTTATTTTTTATTTATACAGGAGCCAGGGTACAGGCCAGAGGCAAGGGAAGGTGAGAGGATTCACTAGAGACAGAGAAGGGAACAGAACAGGCAGACTGATGAAATACACTGCTGAAGGGAGCAGCGGGTGAGACAGGAGAGGTCTGCTTGCCATGTGGGTTGCTAGGAGGCCATAGGGGATTGAACCGGCACTGCAGAGGCTGCTGCAGCTTCACAGCGCTGCCCTCAACCGGTTGCCTGTGGCACTAGGGAGGCCCAAGTTTCTTCACTTTTAAGCCTTAGGGTGCTCAGTGTAAAATTGGAGTTACAATTTGTACCTCATAGGATAATGACGAGGGTTAGGTGGGGTGCACAAATGCTAATTTCAAGGGTGAACAAATAGGTGCTGGAGCACTGTGAGTGACCTCCAAGGCATTAATTTGGGTTTGCCAAAGAATGTGATAGGGCAGAGGGGCCCTCGAGGAGTATTTTATCATGGCCTTATTTAAATCGCCAGAACAAAGAGATAATAAAAAGCAACCTGACTTTTGATCTTATCACTGTTTTTATATTCCCTATAGACAATGTACCTCATTATTGCTTACACCCCAACTGGACTCTGACCCCTCCTCTCCTGCTCTGAATGCCTTGGAATCAAGGGTATAAATATAGTCACTTCACTAGGGATGAGATTTGAGGATTATGGAGGTAGAGAGACCTGGCCTTGCCTATCCCTCTGGGCCCATGATTGTAGATTCTGAAGCTATTTCTGAAACTCCTTGCTTGTTCAATCTGAAAAGTAGTTTGCAATGGAAATTTCTCCCCCTTGAAATCCTTGTTAATCTAATTGCAATTGAAATGCATAAATGAAATGACAAAAGCTGCATTTTATCAGCAATTATAGTAATTTTCTTTTATTTACTGGAGTCTGACCTCTGCTGTATTGATGAATTGCACTTTTTCAAGGTCTATTTTCCCATCAGCAAAGTCAGGTTGTTTATAAAATGATTGGCATTAAGTGTCGTTTTCCCCTCACCTGTTTCCCCCCCATATTTTAAAAAATGTGTCTCTAGTCTGAAGAAATTGACTAGGAATTTATGAAGTTGTACATCTCATTCTGAGTGTATATTTTTACATGGAGCTTTAAAGCATTCAACAACAATGTTTTCAACAATGAAATCTGAAAGATAAGCGACATTTAGTATCTTGCATTTCTGTCTCCTGAGTCCTCAGAGATTTGGTGTGTGAAATCTGCACCCATTATCTTTGCAATCTCTCTCAGTTGCTCCTTTCCTTTCCAAGGTGGCATTGTCAGGAAGTCACAGTGGGAAGCTTGAGATTAATGAGGGACTTTGCCCCCTCCCTGTGTCCAACAAGTCCTGCTCATCCCCTCTCCAGACGCCTCACTTCCTCTCTATCTCTATGGTCATCACCCCAGGCTCCCCTGGACAACTACAGTAGCCTCCACACTGGTCTCCATTTCCAGTCTTAAGTGCCTTTCCTTGCTCCTTTTTCATCTTCTACACATTTGCCAGAATGATCTTTCAAAACCACAAATCAATGTGA
This sequence comes from Talpa europaea, assembly GCF_964194135.1. Lineage (NCBI taxonomy): Eukaryota > Metazoa > Chordata > Mammalia > Eulipotyphla > Talpidae > Talpa > Talpa europaea. The sequence continues at coordinate 50,807,218 of NC_140073.1, forward strand.
CATTGCTCTGTTTAAGTCCTCCAGTCTCCCCAGGAAAAGCTCTCACCGCTTTAGGATGATCCCAGGTCCTCTGATGTCGAATTTGAATCCTTCCATCTATGTATATCACGACCTTCCTATCTCTGCCCTGCCTTTCACCCTACTTTCCAGGAGCCCATTACTGGCTCTTGCCATCTATACCATATGGTAACCGCCTTCCTTCCCTATCCTATACCTGGAGATACTTTTGGCTTTTCCCCTGGCTAAACTTACTCAAGTTTTACAATTTATCTGTCACCTCCTCTGACTTGCATTATGTTCCTTTTACCAAAGTGTTTATTATTTTGTATTTAATGATCAGTTTTGGGCCTCCCTGGTGGTGCAAGGGTAAATATGCAAACTATGAATCAATCTGCAGCCATTACAGCATGAGTTCAATCCCCCACATGGTGGTGCAGCAGACCTCTCCTCACTCGCCCGCTGCTCCCCTCAGCAGTGTGTTTCAGTCAATCTGCCTGTTCTATTCCCCACTCTGTCTCTGATGAATCCTCTCACCCCGCTACACCTCTGGCCGTTATCCCAGCTCTTGTATGCAAAATAAATAAATCTTTTAAAAAAATAAATGATAAGTCTTCTCTCTGCACTTCTCTATCAGAATGTGCATAGGTATCTCCAGGGTAGGAAATGTAGCTTACTTATCTTTGTATTTCTGATGCCTCACACACTATCTGTTAGAAAAATCATGCTACCTAGGAGATGCTTAATAATTTCCAATTTCCTTTAATGCATTTCTTGTTCTGTGGAGTACTGACCTACCTGTTGGGGGGAAAGGATGCCCTGAAGGAACTCCAAAAACACAGGTTTTATGGACTCCACCCCCCATTCCAAACCAAAGAGATCCAAGACACCAAGGACTACAAACCCTATACTGTCATCACCGAAGGGAGGATTCTGGGAACTGAGGGTGGAGTTAAGCAGCTAGGCTTGGTATATAACGGGACATGTGGGCCTTGGGGGTTCTCTTGGCTTTTCTACTGCTCTCAGCATGCTAATTGGGGGTTCCAGCCCAGCGGAATGGGTAGGATGCATTCACCAATCTATTTCCCTCTGTTTCTGAGTTATTCATTTCTTCATTTCCCCTTCTTTTATAAATAAACCCTTTATTAACCTTTTTGTGTGTGCCTGCAGTTGGGTCTTATTATAAGTCCCTTTTAAGTGCACAGGTGAGGACCCACAATCAGGCAACCCATTTCATATCGGGGTTGCCCTGTGACATACCCACCTGTAACCTTTGTATAAAGTTACCTGTTTTGCCTAAACCCATACATTTCTTCCAGAGGCAAATGAGCTGTCGACTATAAATAGCACACATTAAGCTCAAGTTTCCTTAGTGTTAATTTCTTCTATTTTTGCTCCTCTTTGATATCTCCATCTAACTCTCTAATCATGCCGTCCCCACTCATCACCAACTCTGGTTAAATAAAATATTTCAGACTATGAACAGAAGTCCCCAGGAAAACCAAACACCATAAATCAAAACAAAGCAGAACACCAAATACCAAATGAAATGGACCCTGACAATCTAGACTGTTCACTTATAATAGGGGATTATTCGATGCTCTTCCTTTTCCCCTTTAAACAACTTAGATGTCCAGAGTTGAAATAAATGCTCCTTCTTTTGTCTTCCAACATACTCTAGCTCTCAATTCCTTTTCATGGACTGTCTTCTATTTTGAGCAAATGATAGTTAACATTGTTAATGAGAACTGATATTAACATTCACTGTGTGCCAAGTGCTAAATTGAAGGCATTGACTCATTCAGCGCCCCCCCCCCTCCCAAAAGAGTATCCCAGCTGGATACTCATATTCTCATCCTTTGCACTGACTCAATCGCTTATTCAGCTCCCAGGTGCTACAAAGTGGGTGAATCTAGAAGCTGCACACTCAACCTCCACCCTCTCAAGCCCATTTGTCCTGCTCTTTCTCTGGACTGCTGTCTCTTTGATGATAGGAGCTGGATCTGTTAGATCCTTGCCTCTCCAGACTTCCAGGAAATACTCCCACTAGGAGAACCATAGTGTCAAGGAATAAGTTTCAGGGAGACAGAAGACCCATATTAAAAGTTCTATTTTCACCGTTTTGTAAGTCAGCCTCAGTTTTCATTTCTGGAAGAGGGAAAGAAAGGATCTCATAGATCTTCTGGGAAATCAAATGAGACAATCCAAGGAGAAACACTGAAACAATGCCTGAGTCAGAGGCATTGGAGAATCCTAGGTTGAGCCCATTGGAGCTTCAGTTTTGCCATTCATGAAAGTACTTTCCCTATATACTACTACGTTAAGTACCTCAGTTCACTTAGGAACCTACTGCCATATCCAGCTGGCAGTTAGTCCATTTGCGTGGCTGCCACTGTTGTTGCACTGTGCAATCTGGTGAAATATTTGTAAATGATTCCATAGCAACATGTTTCTCAGAGGTCCCTTAACCAAGAATGTAAGATGCTGTGGCTAACCAGGCAGCGTGAGGCCTTTGACCTAAAATCAAACAAAGAGGAACTTATTTGATTGAATTTTGTTGTCATTTGGCTTATCTTGACAATTGTAACTTCAATGCCTTTGACTGTGAGAGAACTGACTCATTCCAAGATGGAAGAGCTACGACAAAATCCTCCCACACAAATAAAGAAGACTTGGTTCTGACCCAAGTCTGTCCTGGACAGCTTGGGGAGACCAACCTGTAAAGCAGGATTTCAGGGGAGTCATACATGCTGTGTTCCTCTGGCTTGAGGGATGAGGAAATAGATTTGGGGCTGGTCCTTTAAAGAACTGGGACATTTTGCCAGGAAGAGAAAGTGGGAAAAGAGGGTCTTGGTGGATGATGTATAGACAAAAGCACATCACTACAAAGATATCTATAGCAAGGAGTTGGCTCATTTTTTGGAAAGTGGTGGACTTGAGGAGGCATTCTACCCTGAGTTTGTAAAGCAACAGGTGGGTAAATATTTCAAACTTGGCCTTCTAGCCAGGAGAACACATTGCCCATTAGTCCTGGACCTTCCTTTTCCTGGGAAATTATTCCTATACTTGTCATCTTAGCACTACCAAATATTTAAAGTATGAATAATGGAGACTCACTAAGGAAATCAAAGTCTGAGATTTCTCTTCATTGAGATTAATGATTGTAATTTTCCCTATGGTGAGTGGGGGAGGGGGGAGTGAGGAGAGTTGTGTGAAAAGAATGGTTTATTCTGTGAGGAGTGTAAGCTTCATACAAGGCTTAACTTGACACTTACAACTTTGCACAGTGCTAGAAGGAGGAACTTGATGCAGCAGAAATTACTTCTGAGGGTGGGTGGCCTTGTGGGCAGCCCAATTCAGCAAAGTTTCTTTCCCAGATCCTAGCTAGCCCATGTTTGGTCCAGCATGACTTCTTAAAACCTGGTTTTGCAGCTGCTTCTGTGCCCTGAAAAGTGCCTTATGCACCTAACACATAATTGACAAATACACATACAAAAATAAGACCTTGCATGGCAATAGTTAAGAGCAAAGACTGTGGAGTTATTTAGCTGCAGGAACAAATGACAGCCAGCTTGCTGCATACTAGCTGTGTGACTTCCAATGGGAAAGGCCGTTTCTCAGCGACTCAGTAGTCCTCATCTGATGGAGGGTGTTAGGAGCTTCATACTAAAAGCTCAGTAAATGAGACAATTTCCTTCTTTTCTCTAGATGTCTTTACTAGTCTACATTCAACCTTGAGACTGCATGGGCACCTGGAGAAGTTACCTATTGCAAATCAGGAAAAGCATTGGGTAAATGGAGTCTGAGTCATAAGGAATCTGCAGGCAAGATCTTGACAGGCATTTTGCATTTCTCAGCTCTGAATATGCTCTTTCTGCTAGAGACAGTGGCCACTTTCAGGGTTTGGGTGGATGAAACTATGATTTTCCAGTAGAGTTGGTCATACAAACATGGTTTAGAAGGTCACCTTCATGGGCTGGAGATTACATGGGGAATATAACCAAAATGAAAATGCATACATTGTGCAAAAATGAAAAATGATGTAAGAATTATGTAAAACAAACAAACAAACAAACAAAAAAGAAATATCACCTCCAGTACAAAGCTGTGGTTTTCAAATCCTGTTCTTGTTTCTCCTTAGCTTAATGTTCATAGGCAAGGATCTTAGATCTTTGAGTCTCAGTTTTCTTACCTGAAAGATGTAGAAAATCATACTTGCTCCAGTGGCTATTAATTATTAACATGCATGAAGTTCTTGGGTCCTTGGACCAGTACCTGGTGCATAGTAAATCCATGCAATCATTGTTTTTAGTCTTGTTTTTTAAATTGATTCTTGCCCCAAGATTTTTTAAACTTTTATATCTACTGTATCAACATTGCATCATTCCTTCTTCTTAGAAGAAATGTCCATTTCTGTCTTTCTGTCCTCTTACTCTCATCTCTGCCTACATGGTTTGAAATGCCAGGGCAGTGAAGATGAGACATCTTAGGTAAAAGAAATTGGGAACCAGCTGGTAGGATAAGACTTGCCCCAAGTACTGTTTGAACAGGAAGACCAAATCATGGACAAGCAAGCCCTGCCAAACAATTTGTCTTACCTCCCTGACCATAAAGCACCATGCTAGATAAAACCAAAGCCAAAAACAAAAAAAAAAAAGAAAAAAGAAAAAACCCATTAGATTCAGAATACTGATTATTTCACAATTTCATGGAGGGAGAAGGCCTAGTGCCTGCATATGCAGTGGAATGTAACCCGTCTGCATAAGCCTGGGTGTAGATAACGCCGAACAAGCTATGATACTGCTCTCTTCCCAGCCTCATGAGCCTGCCCTGTTGAATCTCCTTTTAACTCCCTTTGAGAAGCCAGTCTTACTTCTCTCTCTCTCTCTTTTTTTTTTTTTTTGCACTCCTTCCCTTATACATGAGGGAACTGGTTCAACTGCCCTTAGTGTTCTCTGTGAATTCTTTCTCCAGGGAAAAAGAGCCACTCATTTGGGTCAGTGTCTGTAACAAAGAGAAGGTAATTTGGTGTGTGTGAATATTGGTCATTTGCACAGAAGCTTGTTGCTCTAAGTGGGTCCAAGTGCTTCCTTCTGCACCCACCATTTCCTCTGGTGTGTGTGAGCCTTGCCATATTGCTGAGAAACTGGAAAGGTAGATGAGAGGGGGTCACTTTTGACAAAGGAGGAAACCAAGGTAATCATTAATCTGTCCACATCTCTACTTTCACGTATGGAAAGTAAGGCATTTCACATAGTTGGTCTTCAAGGGTTCTCTCAGTTCAAAATTTCTGAAACTGAGACAGTAGGATTTAATTCAATAACAACAACAACAACAACAAAATAACAATAACAGTAATAACAACAACAAAAAAATTGAGATCACTGGGCAGGATCTATACTGTATAAAAATAATGCATCTAAAAGCAATGATATATTATATGGTTGTTCAAAAAAAATCAGGCAATTTTGTGTTATCCTGTTTTTGATATAAAATAAATAAAGTCTGAACATGACTGTAATAATCTTTCTAACAATTAAAATCCTAAACTACATTGTTCAAGATTCTAATATAAATGCTATTGCTAAATAATCTTTGGGTATACAGAAGAGGGTTGATATCTCCCATAGAAATAGTAATAGTCCCGTTAATTACAGAGCATTTATTTATTTCAATTAATTTCTTCTTATTGTCTTTTTGCCCTGGGTGCACAGCATTAATTCTGAGGAATAGTCTTCTTTCATTTCTCATAGGGGGATTTCTTCATCCTATGATTAATAGCAGTTTTGAATAATTTCAGGTTCCATTCTGCTAATAGAGAGTAAATTGTCCTTGGCAATGACTCCTGTAATGGTTAAAATAATCAGTCCTTGTGAAGTGACACTTGGGTGCCTATCTTTTGGTGATATCATTGCTTGAGATAGCTATTTCCTAATGCCAACAATTGCAGGTCAACTTGGTTTAATGCATCCTTCCCTCATAAACCATCCCAGCAAAGCATGCATAAATAGATAAAACATTATGGGGACCTTGTGTTGCTTTCTGATGTGATGACCCAGTTATTTCTGGAATATTGGAACCATGATGCTAGGGGAAGGACTGTTGGACTCCATTTCTGCTTTTATTAATGATTTGCTGTGTACATTTTTTTACCAAGCACTTAACCTCTCTGAAACTTGGTGACCTCCACTGAAAAATGGTAGCAATAAGGTTCATCCTTTTTTCTCTTCCAGGTTGTTTTGAATATTACAAGATGGTGATATGAAAGTACGTCGGAAAATTCTGAACTTCTACAGACAAGTAATTAAGGAATAGTGATTAGAAGTCAACATAACAGTGCTTAAAAAGGGAGTACCCAATAGTGTATCTTGGAAATATTATGAATTCAATCTGATACTTTAAAATTTTCTAAAAAATCAAAGATAGTTGGCAGCATAAAGGTTAGTGACCATATGTGATCAGTTGATCAAAAGGTAGTAATAAGCCACTTAGTGTGTGTGCCTTGCCTAATTCTGTTGTGTTGTTTGGGAGAATGTGGTAGGACTGGAACTTGCCCTGCCTGCATCCTTTTGCAAGGCTTAGATGATCTCATATATGACCTTTATCTCCGTCTCTCCCTCCTTTCTCCCTCTGTTCTTCTCTCCCTCTAAGAGGTGTTTCTGAGCACTCACTGTGTGACAGCTGCTGTTTAGGTGATGGGGACAGAGATGCATAAGACAGAAAAAGTCCTTGCCCTGAGAAAGCTTAAATGCCAGTGGGAGTGATGAACAGACAATTCTATAATATCTGGCGGAGAAAAATACTCAGGAAGAAAGTCAAGTGTAGTCAGGGGATGAAGAGTGGGCTGGGGTGCTGTTGTAGAGGGTGGTCAGGGAAGTCCTCTTTGAGGAGGTGCCAAGAGCAGAGACTCAGATGAATCTGGGTATTAAGTAATGTGAATGTCTGAATATTAGTCCATGTAGAGGGAACAGCAGTACAGAGCCTTTGAAGGTTCAACTAGGTTTCGGAAGGGCTGCTCTGGGTGCTTGATGGCGAGCAGATAGGGGGACCATGGAACCAGGCAGATTGGCATGAGGGCTGTTGACCTGGTACAGCAGCTGGTGGCTCCAGGCAGTCTGGTAATGGTGAAGGAGGTGAGAAGTGAGCAGATTCAGAGTGTATGGTGAGGGGAGAACTCACAGCACTTGCTGATGGAGGATGTGGGAAGCTAGAGAAAGAGAGGGGTCAATGACCCCTCCAAATGTCTTTGGCCTGAGCCACTGGACTGACATAGTTTCGCTCACAGCATGTGGGAGACTTTGGGAAGACCAGATTTGTGGTCAGGGAGTAAAACTTACTAGTTTACGTTGAGATAGCAATTTAAAAATGCTGTTGGATAGTTGAATGGAGATATCATATGCATGATTGGATATAAGAGTCAGGAGAGAGAGTGAGCTAGAGTCACTAGATGCTTCCAAGCATTCCCTAAACACTCAAGGTTTTATCTAACCACATTTAAAAAAAATTTGTTCTTAATGTTTGCTTAGTATAGAACAATGCAACATTGGAAGTTAAGAAACAGGCCCAACCTCTGTATGGAGAACGGGTAGCTCATACTAGGGAGGCCCTGTGAATTTCCCTTTGGTGCTCCTTTGGCCCTTTTTGCTGCTCAGAGTCCTCTGGGTCTGGGCAGGACCAGGGCTCTTTGACTGCACATGCATCAGGAAGAAGTCCTGATTATCCTGTTTATTCTGGTTTCTAATCATAACCTCAAACTCAACTCAAGGAAGGAGTCACAGATTGCTCACCAGGGGCACCCATCATTCTCCTCCTGGTTTCCGGAAGTCTCGCTGGGAGCACAATGTGTTTTGCCTGAAGCTGTGGCCACGTGTGGAGAACTCACATTTGGGGGAAATTAAGAAGTTACAACCAACAACTGGGGCTGGCTTATTAGCCGATTGGAAACTATCACTGGGTCATTGCTCCAGACTAAGAGAAATAAGGATTTTGTCAGAATAGGAAAGCTTGTCAGCCTGCGAAGCACCCAGCTGGGGAGAATTCTGTGATCTCTACCTTTAGGCAAACTCAGCCACTGGGGCAGTGGAGGGAGTTCTGGATGGAGTTCATGTGACCTGAGTTTTGGTCCTGTCACAGTTTCTGTCCTGTTGCGTTGACAACACTGCACTGACAAATGGAAGTCGTGGAGCAGGCTGTAGGATGCAGGATGCTGCCAAAGAGCAAGATCCTGGCTTTTTTATCAATAGAATAATCATATAGCATCAGTTGTGAGGGCAAAGAGAACAAAAGAAAAGGGTGGGGTGAAACTAGAAAATGTGCTCTCATCTATAGCATCGGGGTAATGAGTCTGCCCTCCAGGCACTTCTTATCTGCTGCATGATTTAGTATTGCAATTGAGATTAAGCCCTGGATCCCCAGTTCAATCTTATCAATAATGCCTTCCACTGATCAGCTTCTGGGGTCCCTTGTCATACATCTGTCCTTGGCCCCCCCACTCTCCAGGCGTTCCTGGTCATACCTCCTGATGTATAATTTGGGAGTAGTTTATGCGTCAGTCATCAGCACCACAGGCATTCCAGGTCCCTTCTCGGAGTTATCAACCATTCTGCTCTTGGTTGATTTGAAAGGCATCTTGTAAGGTTTGGCTCCTCTTACTGATTCACCGGACAGTTCTGACATAGGAATGCAGAACTGCAGGCAACAAAAATGGTGGCTGAACAGGCCACTTAGGATTAGCAGACCCACACTATCATGCTGTGTTCACTTGGGCAGGTCAGATTTCCTATCTTGGTATCTGTCAGGAAGGAGTTGAATTAGGGGCTATCTAAGGGTGCTTTTAGCTCTAAAACCCACACAGAGGCAGGCAGACTCTGCATGGTAAAGCTGGAGATGATCACCATTGTATTTTCTTCCGCGGGCTCTCCTTTGTCTTACCACTTAAGTATGGGGTTCCCCAGGTTGAATCTCTGCACGTGCATCGTGAGTGTGCACCTCCTGTGACACACACCTCCTCAAGGAAGGTGTGCAATACCCCTCCCAAACTCTATTGCTAGTGTCATGTCAGCCATCTCATCCAGCTGTTCCAGACCCCTTCATATCAAGGTACTCAAAACTGAGCTCATCATCTTTTCCAGAGCTTTCTGTTCCTCTTGAGTTTTGTGCCCTCATAAACGACTCTTTGCCTCCCAAGTCATCCTAGGTCTGTACCTGTTAATCCACATAGACACTGAGCCCTTTCAGTTCTATTCCATTGTTGCTTTCTCTCCTACCCATCCCTGCTTGTCTATTCTTGCCAGTGTCCTCATTGAGCCTAACTTCATCTACTCCTCTCAGCCTCTGGCTATCTTTAGCAGTGTCCTTATATCACCAAGCCTGACCTGTGTATTTATTGCTTAAAATCTTCAATGACTTCCTACTGCTTGGTTAAAAAAAAAATATCAGCACCCTGGAAAATTAATTGATGGTTCTTCAAAGAATCAATATTTCCTCAAAATAACAAAGTTCTATTTTTTTTAAAATACCAATCATTTGTATATTGTACTGAGTTTAAAGTTTTATTTTCCTCACCTTATTTATCTTTATAACAACCCTGCGTGGAAGACATTATCATCCCACTTTGTAAATGGGGAGTGGGACTTAACAAATAAGTAACTTGCTTGAAAAACCGACTGGTAAGTGGTAGAACTGGGGGTAAAATTGAGGTGGAGGCCGACCTGGGCTCTGACCACCTCTATGCTGTTCCAGCATGCAAGAGCCTTCACAAATAGCTCCCACTGCTCTCATCTCCCCCTGACACAAGCCATTTGTCTTTTTTTTTTTTTTAAAGATTTATTTATTCATTTATACAAGCATTGGGTACAGTCAGAAGCGGGGGAGGGTAAGAGAATTCACCAGAGCCAGAGAGGGAAGCAGAACAGGCAGACTGACAAAGTACACTGAGGGGAGCAGCAGGCGCTGCAGGAGAGGTCTGCGCACCATGTGAGACCCTCACCCAGTGGCCAGGGATCGAACTGGCGCTGCAGAGGCCAAGGGCAGCTTCACAACCCAGCGCTCAACTGCTGCACCACCAGGGAGACCCAGCCATTTGTCTATTTTTATGAGAACTTACTATAACTCAAAGGCACCATGGACTATGTCAAAATACTTTTGGCTTTTGCTATTTTCTCTGTCTGGAATGCTATTTCCATTCAGTAAATTATGACTTCTCTCGGAGTTCCCATTCTCAGGGCATCTCTGTAAAAACTCTTCTTCACTGTGCCCTATCCTATCATCTGTTCTATCAAAGCACTGCAGTCTCTGTCTTCTGTAGCTTCTACTATGCTGTGATTGGAAGGGCAGCTCACTGTTAATACACTAGAAAATTGGCATTCTTTGATGATGAGGATTGTACCTTTTCCCCACTTTGTCTCTGTCCTTAATGCCTAGGCTAGTGCCTAATGTATAAGAATTGCTCGATAAATGAGCCTTGAATTGAATGGAGTCCATCCCCCACCTTCACCATAGTGCTAGATGGCATCTCTGGTGATGGCGACATTAGGCAGAACGGTGGTGTAATTCAAACCATCAGAAATGGTTTTACTGATCATTGACTGTGTATTCTGCCTTGTGTTATGAATTTTGGAGGTGGAAGGAATTGAAGAGGGATGGAATATTTAACAAATTAGATAACATTAATTGCATAGACCTATATTTTCAGCTGTGCTTTATGTGTAGTTGCTCACTTGATCTTCATGCTAAGCCTGTGAGTTACACATTGTTTTTATTCCTATTTATAAATGAGAGAGGGTGTCTAACCTGATTGGGAAGACACAATCATATCCTGAAATGTAAATGAGACATAAATGAACATGCCATATGTATATATTTCCCTTTCAGTTTTATTTGCCTATTTTTTTTTATTTTATTGAGATAACATTGACTTCCAACATGATTTAGAAGTATAGGATCACGTCCTGCTGGTGTATGTTATCACACCACACCCAACACCAAGGCATGGGGAGACCTCCACTTTAGTCCATTTATTTTCAGAGCCCATTGTCTCATCTCATTTAAGCTGATGCCCACCCTCACCTATAGCTTACAAAAGAGGAAGGCCACGGTTTAGAAAGTTAAGTTACTTTTCTCAGGCACAGCATTGGAACTTTGGATGTTGATTTTGGAGCCTGAATTTTGAACCATGACACTGTACTGCTGAGTTCTCCCCATTTTACTGACCAAGAGAGTTGCCAAAAATTGGTCATCAGACATCTTGGTTCAATGCCCGGGAACTATTCTTGTCCATACATTTCATTGTCTGTGATGTACGAACCGCTACTCCTATCAAGTGCAAAGCATTTTCGTCCTGGACTGCATTCTTGTTGCTTTTACATATAACTCAGATGCTAGATGGGGGTTACTATCCATTGATATTCAAATTAAGTTGGTATGAGCCCTGGCCCTGGGCAGTGGAGCACGATCCTCTCCATCTCTCTGATGATTCTCAGTGCCTGTGTGCCTGCCTTGCCATTACTATGAATGCAAAGACTATGTAATAGTATTGGCTGAACAATGGCCCATTTATTCCATGCTTATCATTTAGCAGAAATTAAAAAAAAAATGACAGAGACTTTGGAATTAGGGTTGATGACTCTCCTGCCTTTCTCAAGGGAGGGCAAGGGAACATTTTAGGAATGAGATAATACTGATATAAATTAAATTAAATGCCACCCCGTCCTCTTGGTCATCTGTCTGACATTCTGCCAAACCATATGCTCTTTGGGAAGGGACAGGGTGACACCATCCCTGGGTCCTTCTGAGGGCCTGCCAGAGCGCGTACCACAATATAAGGTCCCAGACAGAGCAGCTGGAAGCGGATTACTTTCCTAGATGATCATTTTCGGGGGCTGTCACCCTCAGAGAATGTAATTTCTTACCTCACACTTTTAAATAATGGGAAGACACATGCACATAGCCACAGAGTTGAAGAGAGAGAATTTTAGCAAACGCTCCCAGGATTATGATGACTGGTTCCTCCTTGCCTCTGCAGGCCCTGGCATCCTGGCTCCTTTGTTGGAAGCCCTTGATCAAGGCACCTTATTTGGATCAGTGGGGATCCTTCATCATGCAAGGGAACTCATTCCCTGCAACCCCGGGAGGGCCTGAGCGAGACACAGTGGGCACAGAGCCGGCAGCGTCCATGCTGGGAGGTCTCCATGTTAAGTGTCCAACTAATTAACACTGCTCAGTGGAAGGGACCTCCCTTTGATCATCCACAGCTTGCAGAGAATTCAGAAGCTGAAAAAGCAGACTTTCACTTACTCTGTGTCTACTATGTCCTAGGTATTTATGAGCAATTTTTCTCCCTACCTCTAAAGAAAAAAAAATAGACTTTTTGAAGTAATAATACACAAAAGTTTTGCTTCAAAATTCTATTTAGGAGATTTTAGTTAATGTGGTTGGGAAAACAAAGCTAACCAAATTAGAAAGAAATTTGTGTTAGATGAATTTCTTCTTAGAAGAAGTTTGAAGTCTAGGGCTGCAAGAACTACAATCTGGGTTCAGTCTCCAGTTCCTCTGTGTCTGTGACACCCCCTTGAGATATTCCCAGAACAAGATCAAGCACATAGTAGGTATTCATTGAATGACTAAGTGGAAGAGTAGGTAAGACAAAATATTGAGATACTGTTGACCAGGGTCTTTCTCTTCCTTTTGCAGCTCTGTCCACACCTAGAGCACACACAGGCAGAGGCATGGAGGGATGTCTTAGATGGGTTGTCTGGGCTGTCTGGGGACTGCTCTGCTGTTCCCAGAGTGTAGGATGTCATCTGGAGTTGGATAACATATTCAATTGCTGAGATTCTTTCACCAGTTACAATGTCTTATTTCTAAGACACATGATAGTAAAAATGCACTATACTAGTTAATTGGCAGAGTGTTTTCATTTATTAATATATATTATACATATCTGTGGTATATAATATAATGGACATACATGTATGTGCATATATGTATATATGAATAATGATGAGTCTTTGGTGACATTTTAGTTCTGATGAAATATGGCAGGTGGAATCACTGTTAAATTTCATGTTGACCAATTTCTTTCTTACTATGTAGCGCTCGTTCTATTTTGGCTGTTATTTCTTTGTTGTTTCTGAGTCTTTTTTTTTTTTTCCATCTGGGAAGAAGATAGGGGTGACAGAGTTGGGCTGTAGTGTCTTTTGACTCACATCAATGGGTTTGGTAAAAAGATCTTAGAGGAATTCTGCCTTAGACCAGAGTAGTGAAGAGTCCAAAGCTTCCCTCATCACTTTTGCACCCATGTCAGGCATTACTAATTGATCGTCTTACTCTTTCCTGTTGCGCTCAGATAAGGGCTCACCATGCTTCTTCCTACATCAGGTGGGGCAGTCACTTCCAGTTATAGAGAAACCTATTTGGCAATCTAGGTAAACCTATTTGACTCAATAAGCATTCTAGATCCCCTTCCTGGATCAAGCCAAATTATTAGAAGATTTTGCATCTGAATCATATATTTTTTTAAAGATTTATTTATTTATTTATTTATTTATTTATTTATTTATTTATTTTTTTATAGAGGCATGCTTTATTTATTTGTTTGCTGGTTTGTTTGTTTGTTTTGTTTATACATGCACTGGGTACAGTCAGAAGCACGGGAGGGTGAGAGAATTCACCAGAGCCAGAGCGGGGAGCAGAGCAGGCAGAAGGACCGAAGTACACTGCTGAGGGGAGCAGTGGGCGGCAGGAGAGGTCTGCACGCCATGTGGGACCCTCCTCTGGTGGCCGGGGAGCAGCCGGGGATCGAACTGGCGCCACAGAGGCCGCGCGCAGTTTCGCAACCCAGCGCTCAACCGCTGCGCCACCAGGGAGGCCCAAGATTTATTTATTTATGCACACAAGAGCTGGGGTACAGGCCATAGATGTGGGGTGTGTGTGAGAGGATTCACCAGAGACAGAGTGGGGAACAGAACAGGCAGACTGACTGAAATACACTGCTGAGGGGAGGCAGTGGGTGAGTCAGGAGAGGTCTGCTGTGCCATGTGGGTAGCTCCCTGGCCAGGGATCATGCTGCAGAGACTGTGGACTACTTCATAGTGCAGTGCTTAACCCCTTGCGCCACCAGGGAGGCCCCTGTATCATATTTTCTTTGTAGTTGGTAACTGTGACTTAAGACTTTTATTGACAAAAGATACAGCCTTGCCACATGAAACTCTTTTCTTCTTTTTCACAGGGAAGTTGTTCAAAGCATTCTTCACTATATCATTTGGTGTACCTCAGAAGGAATTAAAAATAATTACTAATTGCTAGAACGTAGTTACATGCTTTCTACCTATTGACAAAATGTTCTAATTCTTCCTCTTGTAACTAAAGCTGTATAACTAAGTCTTGTTTGTCTCCATTTTACTTTTGGCTGCCTAGAAGCTCAGAGCCAGGTTTGAGGGCTTTTTATAGCTGTGATTAGTGTTTATATTTGTGTTCTTCCTCCAGTCTCAATTTTGGACTTTTAGCTTTTATGTATTTTATGAATTCTTCTTTTATATTTTATCACACACTATGTTTTCATTGCATTATATATAGCCTTATATAAGGCTCTGTGGGCCACAGTGTAGTAAAAAAAAAGTTCAATCGCATGGTTCAGTATATCAGGTCAACAGTTCAGGTAAGAGTAAGAAAGAAATGGATAACATTTTCATGGAGGAAAATAGGTATGTTCATAATGTGACAAAAATAGTCCTTTCAGATTTGGTGACTGTGGTGGGTGGTGTCTAAAATGGCTCCTGGTGACCTTGTCTCCTGGTCTAAACCTGGTGTGAAATCATTCATCTTCCCTGAGAAGACCCTGAGTCTGAGGACCAGCGAAGCCACAAAAACTGTGAGCTAATAAACTTTGTTGCTTCAACTCAAGTTTGGGGGTAATTTTTTTTGCATAGTTGAGGACAACTAAAACAGTAACGCTTCATGGCTTAACCAGGCCTCTCATTTGATTCATATGTCAACAATAACAGTTAAGTTACTAGAGTATAGAGTATATACTCTATAGTCTAGAGTATATATTTCTAGAGTATAGAAAGGGAAGCAGAAGTTCAGAGAGGAGCAATGTTAGGTTCCCCCAGATAATGGCAAAGAACTTGAAGTCAGGCTGACTGATCCCAAGTCTAGGGCTCTGTGCTCTACAATAGTGAGTTGTTAATTCACTATGAGTTTTGTTAGATGGCAACCAACCAGCTAGTTAAAATGATGGAACTTGACAAACTTCATCTGTATTCTCATGTTGTGGATACAACATATTTTATTGAATGTCTGTCTGGAGGGTCCCATGTTTGCTGGAGTTTTAGTCTTTATGTACAAAATAGATTGCACAGTGGATATATTTAGTAATTACTATTTTTTGCAAGCACAGATCAAGTCAGTTACTTTACACCTGTTATCTCACTGAGCTTGTGTCATTTGAGCCTCATAGCTACCCAAAGAGGTAGAATGCAGCAGAAGAAGACTGAGGCTCCAGGAGGTTGAAAGACTTGCCCAAAACAACCCAACTAAGAAACAACAGAGACAGTGCTTCATTTCACCACTGATAAATGCTAAAGGCCAAGCAAAATCAGCAGCCTTGATTAGATTCCTTTTCTGTAGCTAGATTAATTCCAGAAAATTTGCAAGTGTTAAGGTAGGGATAAGTTTCCTTCTAAAGGTTTTTTTCTTTTTATTAGTGGAAAGAGGTCTCTGAAAAACCTTAAACCTCTAAAGAGTAAATTCAAACACTTACACCACTGTGAAAATTTAGGACTCAGCAGATAAAATATCCCCCTCATATTAAAGGACATCTTCCTGTCCCCAAAGAAAAGAGAATAAAGATGTTTTGAAATTGGTATCAGCTTCATCTTTAACAGACCCTTCTCAAGGACTTTTACATGTAAACAAGATCGTTAAACACTTAATTTGACATTTATTACCTTTAAATATTCATAAGCCACTGAGTACTGGGAAACACCTACTGCACTGTTCAAGCCTGACTGAGTCTTTCAAAATATGATGTGCACGTGAATTACTTTCAGGAACTGGGGGAATCTTTGAGGTGCAGCAGCTTTCTCCTCTGCAACTTTAATGGTGGTCACTAAGCTTATGAATCATCTTGTTTGCAAACAAAGTAGTAAACTCAACAAAGCAATCCATGTCTGTGTCATGGCACGTGGGGCTATAATTCTGCATTTCTTTGAAGGAATTAGCCAGAAAACACAGAAGACAGGCACGTTTTATCTCACTTTTCTTCCAGCTGTTTCCCTTCTCCTTACCTAGGCCACCAAACTCTTGATGGATGAAGGCTGCCTCCTTTCCAGCCCTCGTAATTGTGACCCATATTAGACACCAGGTGTTAGGTGAGATGGGAAACTGACTTAGCCTGTTATCAGTGATCAGGAAGATGCATTTCTGTTCTACTGGAAGGGTTGTCCTTTGTATGTGGGAAACGAAACCTATTCCCACGTATTCGGGTACCACTCTTGACTATGCGTTGGCTTCCCCTTTATGGTACACATATACATCGCAACAGTGGGTGTGATGTCAGAGAGCAAGAATCTGCCTGAGGATGTGGAGGTAATAGAGACTGGAAGCTGAGACAAAGAGGTCTGGTCTTACTTTTTATAGTTTCTCCAGAGTAAAATCTTGTAATATTGTTGATGCCATAGTTGTCAATTCAAAGCTCTTTTGCGTTGATAATAATTATGATAATCATCATACCCATCGTAAAGGTAAGACAACCAAGATTTAGATCGCACCATTGAGGCTCAAAATTAGTTCTCCTGGCCCTAAGTTTAGACTAGAAACACCTAAGTTACATACACACATGCGTGCACGCTCACACACACACACACACCTAATTTTAAAAGTTCTTTTTTGTCTTTCAGGATTTCTCTGCAGGTGCATGAATGACAAAAGACCAAGGGGGGATCTGCTCTCTGTCTACAAATAGATGATGAAATGGAAGAGGAATTAGCCCTGCAGCATGTGGTTGCAGAAAGCAGAATTAGACAAATTGGTAGAAATTCAAGGAGCAGATAAAAGGAAGAATTCTCTAACCCTCAATATAATCCAACAATAAAATAGGCAACAGTGTTAGTCAGGTTCTTGTCCTGAAAACATTTAACCCTCTGATGGGAATGCTGTGGCTGGGACTTCCACATTAGGTGAGGAGTTAGCTAAGAAGGAACTCGGATTGATTGCTCAATACAGTGGTCTATTTCACTTCAACCCGATACTCAGTTAAGCACATTCATGTAAAAAGTTCGAGAGGCCACGGAGGTGTCCCAGGGTCCTCAAATACTTGGTTTGAATTTGAGTTTGCAAGGTTTTATTTCTCTAATGACACAGGAAAATGAAGACCTTGATATGGAACCTAAACATATTGGAATTAAGTAAATGGTTCAAGGTGTCATTTTCAAAAGAGAAAAATTCAATTAAATATTGTTCGGACAAGAGCGAGCCATTAGGATGAATCAGAAAGCTGGATCCCTTTCCTCATTCTCTACATGAAAATAAATTTCAAGTGAATCAAAGGTTCAAACTTAAAAATAATTTCAGAATATATATATATGAAGATCTCTCTCTCTCTCTCTCTCTCTCTCTCTCTCTCACACACACACACACACATCACATATGACAGATGAAAGATGAAGGACTGATTTCCTCAGGCTGTACAGAATTTTACAAATACATACTCTGAAGTTCTTGTGTCAATGTATCTTGATCAGGGAGTTGAAGCTTTACATTTTTGGGATTTTAAAAGTCAGGTTTGTGCATGTTGTTTCTGTGGATGTTTACCCCAACAGCCCAGGGTGTGTGGAAGAGAATTATGTGATCTATTCCTAGCTCAGAAGCCTCTGTTCTTGGTCTTCTTACATTATAATAAAATGGACAGTTGATCAAAAAATAGCAATCTTCCAAATGCATTCTTTTGTGGTAAAATTGAATTAAGTGTTTTTATTTGTAACTTCCGGGTATTCCTTTTCTATTGCCTATAAATACCTAAGGAAGTCATTAGTGATTCAACTTTGAAAACATTCCCTTCTGTTCCTCTTTGAAGTTTTTGGATTAGATGATTTGAGGAGCATCCTGAGATTGCAAGGCAAGCTATTAAAAATGTGCCATTCACAGCTACTTACAGGTGCAAATAAGGGTATTCTCCATACCAGCAAAACTATACAACCTAGAGAAGTAAAACAAATGCTGAGCTTGATATAAGATTCTAATTTTACAACCTCATTGTTCTCACTGACTTAGAAGTCAATGTTATATTTGATCTTAAACATAAAGTGAAGCTAAAGAGACTTTTATTTGTTTTTCTTATTGGGGCTTATGGTGAGATTTCATTGGGGGAAATGGGTTTCATTATTTAAATATTTGAAAATAAATGACAAGATTTATTTGTTTTTATGGAAAATGCAGTCTTACTTATCACTGGCTTGCACTTTCTCTTTTTGCCTTGGTCACAAGATATTCATAACTATATATTGTCAACTGCAACAAGTTCAACAACCTTAACTTATTTAGAGTAATCATTTCCTTCTTCCACCACTACTATTTGAATTCTTTCTGTTAAGGATATTTGTTCTTCTACTAACTATAGACATGTTGCCTTTGTATGAGCAAATTATTTTTATGAGCACTATTATTTTTTTTTGGAGGCAGGGATGTATGTTCATGCAATAAATATTTACTTAACAAATACTTACTAAATGTCTATTATATTTCAAGGGCATTTCTAAGTACAGAGATATTGAATAACTAAACAACTTTTCTGGCTGCATGGACACAGTCCAGTAAGTTGAGGAAGATGGTAAGCCATTAAATGCACAATGTGTTGAGAAAGGATGGGAGTTATGGGAAAAAATGAAGCAAGGTATGGGGACAGAGGGCAAGGGATAGAGGAAGGGTCTCATTTTAGGTCACAGATAGTCTCTGAAAAAATAAGATCTGAACAGAAACTTGAATAAAGTGGGTGAGAATGGTCTAGAGACCACTGAGTAAAGAGCCATCCTGTCTGAGGAAACACTAAGGAGCCTGAGGTTGGAACAAATGTGATGAATTCAAAGAAGGACCAGAGGAAGTGGGGGTTGGCACATACTATTAATAAATGATGGCAGAGCAGTGGGAGGTGACATTAAAGGGATAATAAGGGCCATTGGGTATATCTATAAATGAAAATAATAAAGATGATTGTATTTTCTCCCTGTGCCAATGGAAAATGACTTGGGATGGGAGACTGCTGAGTATGTTCTCTCACATACCTACTATTTTTTGTTCTTTCTATTCTTTTTTTTTTTTTTGTGGAAACAGGCTATGACCAGCCTTTCTAAAGAGTTCAGAACCACAGAAATCACTTTCCTAAGATTCTGACACATTCTTATTCCATTTCTCTGTAGATACTGATGTCTACAGTCTCTTGGCTGAAACCTTTCAGCTCCCAAGCTACTCCTTTTACTCAAGGCTAACCCAGAAGTGAGGACTAACCTTGGTACCTTGAGCCTGGAATCTTCACTATCAACATGCTTGTAGTAATGATGATGGTGATGATAATGATGGTTATGATGGTGATAATGTTGGTGGTGGTGATGATGATGATGAGAATGATGATGTTGATAACGTTCATGATGCTCGTGAGAGAAGCAGCCCCTCCCCCATTTATGAGCACTTACTCTGTCATAATCTCATCAATCTTGTAGGACAATGGACATTCCTAATCTGTTAATGAGCAACTGAGTCTCAGAGATGATATACATTGCTCTAGACTGCACATCTTGGAAGAGCAGGTATTTGAATCAGGCTCTATTTAACTCTAGAGAATGAGTTCTTTCCACAGAAGCCTGCTTTTGAGAGGGAAAATTCAGACTTCTATGTGGTCACTAAAAAGTAGGACTCCCCAAATGCATGTCTTTTGGGCTTCTACTCAACACAGGACCTCTTTCATGGGTCTGAAGAATACCCTAGCTGCTTGTTAATTGAACAACTTGGTCAGTATTTTTGAGAATCTTGCCCAGGTAGTGTTCATCATTACCCAAGAAACCACTGGAATTATCCCCCTCTAAACTTAGTGGATAATGTCACTTTCTGAACTTTGCACATCACTGTTTTGGCTGTTGTGCACCCAGCACCATGCATCAAGCCCAACTTTGCCACATATGTTTAGTCCATGTAATTTGAACTTCTGGTCACTTGCTTCAGGGACCCATCCTTTAGCAACTGATTTTTTTTTTTTTCTTAAGTTCTGGACAGACTTTGCCAAACATACTTTTATTTCTGATGTCCCCTGGATTATGACCTTGTTACTTGATGTAGGAAGGTTTTCTACAAATGCAGAACTATTTTGAGCATTTTTGCCATTATTTAGTCCTTATACACTCACTTTCTTGGTGATACATTCCAAAAAATTTTTTTTCAATATAATTTCCGGGGAGGAAGAATACTGTGTTTAAAACCTGATATTTCAAGGGCAGGGGAAAGTTTTTTTTTTCCCCAAGAATAAAGAAAACAGGGCCTCCCTGGTAGCACAAGGGGTTCAGATGCAACCTACGAAGCTGTCCTCAGGCTCTGCAGCACTAGTGCGATCACCTGGCTTGCTAGGAAGCAACCACATGGTGCAGCAGACCTCTCCTGACTCACCTGCTGCTCCCCTCAGCAGTGTATTTCAGTCAGTCTGCCTGTTCTGCTACCCACTCTGTCTCTGGTGAATCCTCTCACCCCCCACACCTCTGGCCTGTACCCCAGCTCTTTTTTTTTTTTTTAAGATTTACTTATTTATTTATACAAGCACTGGGTACAGTCAGAAGCGCGGGAGGGTGAGAGAATTCACCAGAGCCAGAGCGGGGAACAGAACAGGCAGACTGATGAAACACACCGCTGAGGGGAGCAGCGGGCATGGCAGGAGAGGTCTGTCATGCCATGTGGGACCCTTGCCGGCAGCCGGGGATTGAACCGGCGCTGTAGAGGTTGCTGGCAGCTTCGCAGCACGAGCTCAACCGCTGCTCCACCAGGGGAGGCCCTGTACCCCAGCTCTTAAAAAGAAAAAAAAGAATGAAAACACTGTATCTTCATTTGTTTATCTTTAAATCCTCAGAAATTAAGAACATACAATATTCATTTTTAAATTATAGAAGTTAAGCTAAAGAACAAGAGAAGAAAAGAAAGACATATATTGCTAAAGGCAAAGTTTTCTTAAACTGTTTGGTCACATGAATCATTTATTTATTTGTTTAAAGCAGGAATTGGCAAACTTTATTTGTAAAGGGCCAAACAGTAAATATTTTAGGCTTCATGATCATATAATCTCTCATAATTATTCAACTCTGCCATTGTAACATGAAAGCAGTCATAAATAACACACAACTGAATGGGTATCAATGTGTTCCAGTAAAATTTTATTTCTAAAAACAGGTGGTAAGATAGATATGGTTCGCAAACTGTCATTTGCTGACTCCTGTTTTAAGAGAAGAATACCTATATGTGTCAGCTTATGTTAGAAATAAGAGAGAGAGTCAGAACTGGAAGGAATCTTATAGGTCATCTACTTCAAGTCCTTAATTAAACTGTGAGAATTTGATTTTTCAAGATTACATGGCTTATTAACACCATATCACGAGAAGAAAGAAACCTCATTTATTGTCTACTATGATGGAGATTGTTAGTTGTACCTAATATCTGTTCCCCCATTTTCTTTAGTAATAGAACACCAGATTTTTACCTGGATTCATGACTGCTGGAATTAAGACTATTTCCCAGCCTCTTTTGCCTTTTAGTGTAGCTATGTAAGTCCATTCAATGCCTGAGTACTTTTTAGAGGAAATATCCATGAAAAAGGGAAAGTGCTATTGTTCCTCCCTTTCTCTTTCTGACTAGAATGCAGCTGTGGTGACTCGAGCTTGAGCTGCCATCTTGCACCAGGATGAAAGCCTTGCATCTAAATTGGTTCTTCAATAAGAGATAAAGCACTCAGGTACCTGATGTTATGGATCATCATATCTGGACTGAGCTGCCCCACGCTTCTCTCATTTTAGTCTGCTGTCATTTTTGTTCCTCTCTATGTAATGTGTCATTTTCTTTCACTGCTCTTAAGGTTTATTTTTTATTGTGGATTTTTGGCAATTTGATTATGATGTGATTGGTCTGACTTTTTGTGTGTTTATCCCTCTTAGGGTGTGTAACATTTGCAAAATTTTGAGCCATTATGATCTCAATTTTTTTTTTTTTTGTCTTCCATCCATTTCTCATTTCTGGGACTTCAATTATACACATGCTACATTGCTTTACATTTTTACTAAGGATCTCTAAAGCTCTGTATAATTGCACTCTCTCTCTCTCTCTCTCTCTAGCGCTCGCTCTCGCTCTCCCTCTGATTCAATTTGGATGGTTTCTGTGGTCTTGCCTTCAAGGTCTTTGATTTTTCCCCCCTGCTCAATCTAGTTGACTGGTGAGACTGTTCAAATTTCATTTTTTTTTTATTTTTATTTTTTTTTAAATAATAAATTTTATTTTTATATTCCCCCATACAATTGCAAACGCCCCATTCTGACCCCAATCCTTCCCCTCCTGCCCCCCACCACCCAAAAAGTGTCTCTGGTTCATAGTTTTTTGTTGATTTTGATTTTTACTTTCTTATATTCATTTTCCTGGTCCCTTATTTAAGTTTTCTAGATTCCTGCTATGAGTGAGACCATCCGGTATTTTTCTTTTTCTTTTTGGCTTATTTCGCTGAGCATGATCCCTTCCAGCGCCATCCATGTTGCTGCAAATTGCATGTGTTTATCTTTTTTGAATGCTGAGTAATATTCCATGGTATATATGTACCACATCTTCTTGATCCAGTCATCTATTTTTGGGCATTTGGGTTGTTTCCAAAGCTTAGCTATTGTAAACAGTGCTGCTATAAACATAGGGGTGCAGGTGCTCTTTGGAATTGATGTTTCTGTGTCCTTTGGGTAAATACCAAATTTCATTTTAGATACAGTTTTTAGCACTGGGAATTTTGTTTTTTAATAGTTTCCACTTGTCTCCTTGTTATGCTCATATTTTTTCTGAAATCCTTCATCATATTTGAATTTATTTTTAAAAAACCTTTTCCTGCTATTTCAAAAAATATTTGCAGGGCCTCCCCTGGTGGTGCACTGGTTGAGTGCTGGCTTGAGAAGCCGTCCGCAGCCTCTGAAGGGCCGGTTCGATCCCCGGCCGCCGGGCAAGGGTCCCACATGGTGGCCAGACCTCTCATGCCGCCCGCTGCTCCCCTCAGCAGTGTACTTTGTCAGTCTGCCTGTTCTGTTCCCTGCTCTGTCTCCGGTGAATTCTCTCACCCTCCTGTGCCTTTGACTGTACCCAGTGCTTGTATAAATAAATAAAATAAATCTTTAAAAAAATATATATTTGCAAATTCTGCCTCCTTCTATGGATTGATTTCTTCCCTGGTTTCCGAGTACAGTTTCCTGATTGTCCACATATCTAGTAATTTTTATTGGATGCTATATATATTTTATTATTTATTAGATACTGAACGTTATGTTTTTAATAGTACATATTGTTGTATTCTTTTAAAAATTGTTCCCCTAGATTCTGGTCAGAAGTTAATTTACTTGTCAATCTTCTTTATCTTTTTGAAGTTTTTACAAATGTTTTGGTGTGACATGCCAAGAATTTTTACTCTAAGGATAGTTTAGCCCTCTTCCTAAAAGATGTGGTCTTTTTGGAGTTTCTGCTGAATATTTGCTGGATGTTCAATAAGGTTCAAATTCTGGGAGTTGTTCAACTTTTAGCTTTTCTGTAGTTATTCTCTTTCTGTTAGTTATTCTTTGCCTGGGCGCCTGGAGACATCCTACACATATGCAGTATAAAAATCTCAAAGAATCCCTATGCAGACTATCTTTATTCTTTCTCTGTGCAGCATTTTCTTCTCCGGTACAGTACTCAGCATATCAGCGGACTCAGCTTCCTTAAACACTGTTTTTGTAAGATTGTTGTTCTCTGCTTGGGTTCCCTTCCCTATTCCAAGGAGAAAGCCTCCAGGTGTCTGGGGCAATCACAAGTTTCACCTTATTTATTTTTCTTATTTTAAGGATCACAGTAATGCAGTCATGCACTAATTTTGTTCAATGTCCAAAAATAGTTGTTTCATATAGTTTGTTCAGTTTTCTAGTTGTTTATGATAAGATGGCTTACCTAGTACCAGTAATTACATCATAGCTGGAAGTGAGGTTATATTCACGTGTAAAAGAAAGAACAAAAATGTCTACTTTTACTTGTTTAAACCATTGTAATTTTCAGGTTTTCTATCATTTATAACCAGGTTAAATATTAAGCATTCCAGTATGTCAAAGCTAAGCGATCCATATACATTATTTCTTAGATCTCACTTTAGCCTCATGAATGTTCCATAAAGTAGTAGTTACTATTATTCGATTTTCCCAGAAAAAGAGAACTGAAGTAGAAAGGAAAAGAACATGGAATTAAGAAGTCTCTTTAAAATTATGAAGTAGACTAAACAATGCATTTATAATAACCCCTTAACGGAGCTTCCCACTCTGTTACAGGCAGAGCCACTTTGTATTACCTGTAATCAATCTACTCAAAATCAGCCAGAGATGGTTTCTAAAGCTTGTCAGTGGTGAGCCTGCCCTCTTACAGACCATCAGTGGCTCCACATTGCTTACTTTAGCTTTCAAGGCTTTCTGCAATATGTTCCAAATTTACCCAAAATTTCAGTTAAATTGGATTATTACCATTTCTTGAATGCCCTCCATACTTTCCTGTCCTCAGGCAATTTTCTTTGCCTGAAATGTCCTTTCTTAACTATGTCTGTTTTAGTCATACTCAACATTTCCAATGTTACTTGAAATAGCCTGAGCACCCAACCAGCGTGACCACTCCCTACTCAGAACCCCATGGTTCCATGTATTTTTCTCTAGGGCTTATTATAAACTGTCTTGGATTAGAGCTATTTGTGAAAATGCCTGTATCACCATTAGAGGACAGAATGTTCTTCACCCCTATGTGTTGAGTTGAATTATTAAGTTGTTATATACCCAAAAAATGTACTGGGAGACCTATAAAATAATCCATATTCTTTTTTAAAATTTATTTTTATTTATGTATGCATACAAGAACTGGGGTGTAGGCCAGAGGTGCGGGGTGTGAGACGATTCACCAGAGACAGAGTGGGGAGCAGAACAGGCAGATATACTGAAATACACTGCTGAGGGGAGCAGCAGGCAGACAGTAGAGGTCTTCTTTGCCATGTGGGTAGCTCCCTGGCTGGGGATCGAACTCATGTCACAGTGGCTGGCAATAGCTTGATGGCACTGAGCCTTTAACCCCTGCACCACCAGAGAGCCCAGAATCCATGTTCTTCTGACTTAATTATGGTTGGATATTGGAGAAAGAGGAAAGTAAGCAAAAGAGGATTCTTCTTTATGAAATACCTACTACCTGGTAGGTGCTCTCCATCTTGAGCTCATTTCATGAGTGTTCACAATATCCTAGAAAATGTGTTGTATAGTCCCAAGGAAAATTCAGGTTGAGAAAGGTTAGCTGAATAACAACAGAATATAGCTAGTAAGTGGTAGAGGTAGGATTTGAACCTAGTTCTCCATGACTCTATAACCATTATTAATTCTTTTATAAGTGGAGGGGCCATATAATTTATCATACTAATTGGGATGCTTTTGGAAGTGAAAGGGACTGCTATAAATAATTTTAGTGGGGCCAACTACAGTAAATTGTCCTAGGCCAAATGAGTTATACTGTCATCCTAATTATAAACCATGACTGCCTTCTATCTCTCAAGTATAACTGGTCTAAAACAGAAAATTAAAATAAATGGTCTCATGAATTCTTAATACTTTCATTCAGGTTAACTTTTGAAGAAATAATTTGGACCTGTAGAAAGATTTTTTACTAATGATTGGAAAAAAATCCATATTATTCAAAAAAATAGAGGAGGAACCACTTATTCTCATGTTCTTCTAGGTACTCCTTGTTCTTTTTGCCTTCTTTGAAAGAGTTAGGAGTTGAAGAAATCATCTACTGAGGCAAAGGGGGATGAACTTACTGGAATCAGTCAGACTGATCTAGCTTGACCTTATCTAGCTTGACCACCTATAAAATAGATTACTACTACTACTACTACTAAAATAATTATTTTTATTGAACTCTTACTATGTACAAAGAATTTTGTATGCATTTTATCCCATTTGTTTTATATTTTGTATTTTCTTATTTATTGTTTAGAGTTGGAAAAATGTACTGATGTTGTGAGATGATATTCAATATTCTTTTTTTTAAAGATTTATTTATTCATGCATATAAGAACTGGGGTGTAGACCAGAGGTGCAGGGGAGTGAGAGGAGAGAGACTGGAGAGCAGAACAGGCAGAGCTACTGAAATACACTGCTGAGGGGAGCAGTGGGTGAGACCGGAGAGGTCTGCTGTGCCATGTGGGTTAGCTCCGTGGCTGGGGATCAAACTCGTGTTGCAGTAGCTGCCAATAGCTTGATAGCTGTATCTTTAGCCCCTGCACCACCAGGGAGGCCCTGTACTAATTCATTTATGACGAAACTTATAATAACCCTATGACCAAAGCAGTGTGTGACCATCTGAGTTTCCTAAAGTTTCTCAGCTATTTAAATTACCGAACCCAAATAATTTGACTTCAAGATGCATACTTCTAAAAACTGTGTTATGGGGCCTCCCATAAGGAAATCATGGTATCAAACTCATGATATTACTGGGAAGATTAAGTATTTTTTATTTATACACACACACATACATATATATATATATATATATATATATATTACTGTCATCCTAATTATAAACCATGACTGCCTCCTGTCCCTCAAGTATAACTGGTGTAAAACAGAAAATTAAAATAAATAGTCACACTGTTTTATATAAAGTGTAAAACAGTGTGTCTTGTAGTAGGTAGGTATTCCATACATGGTATATACCATTGTATTTTAAAGCCAGCTATACCATTCAAGGAAAACATGTTAACTATCTGTTAGTATCCCATGTGCCTCTCTATCACTTCCTCTTTGATTCTACTTTAGAATCAGAGAAGATTAGAAATGGAAAGAAAATCTTCTATTTATCAAGACAGTGTTAGGTCCTAGAGATAGAAAAATCCCAGTGTCCTTCCTTTTCACATTCTAGCAGAGCAGACTGGCAAGTAGGATATACAAAGTACTGATGAATCTAGCAAAGGTATGTCCCATATGCCTTGGGGTCATTCACTCCAAAAACCTTTCACACCATATGTTCTAGCCCTTGGAGATACACAGACTGTAGATCACAGAGTCAAAAGGAATTAGTTCTACTCAGGCAAGTCAGAGATATCATGGGGTCAAAAAGCCCCTGCTGCGATGCTGGATGCCTGGGCTTGCCATCTCAAATGAGCCTATCTCCTGGGCATTTATTGCAGCAGCTTGTCTTTGCCCAGTGGCCTGATTGCTGAGGTACCCTATGAAAATGTGGGCTCTGAGACTTTACTCTGAGTATATCAAGTAGGAGAATGACAGTTGATTTTCCTTGAGAAGTTTGGCATTTCACAATTAAGATGTGTAAAAACCACATCTCACCCTTCATGCTGGCGTCTGGGCACGGCTCCCTTTCAGTAGCGTTTCCATTATGGCTTCATGCCTTTTCTTCTCAGCTTCCACATTGCTGTTAGTACTTGAAATGGAAGAACTTTCTCAAGGAATTTACAACACAGAGACTCCCCAGCCCATAAAAGAACACAACTGAAGGTGTGAAACCAAAGGATGAATGTTGGAATGATGCTAAAATAAATAGATCTTTAATTTCCATTTCTTTAGAACTGCCCTCATGAGCCACTGGAACTTGATGACTGTTGAGTCAAAAGTGAGGGAAACACTGTTCCATGCCCGGCCTCAGGCAAGGGTCCCATATGGTGCACAGACCTATCCTGCCGCGCCCGCTGCTCCCCTCAGCAGTGTACTTCGGTCCTTCTGCCTGTTCTGGTCCCCGCTCTGGCTCTGAATTCTCTCACCCTCCCGTGCTTCTGACTGTACCCAGTGCTTGTATAAATAAATAAATAAATCTTAAAAAAAAAAGAAGTGTTTAAAAAAAAAAAGTGAGGGAAACACATGAATTGAGCACAAACTGTCCAGAACTGTGCTGGGTGTAAGGGCTCAGCTCATGTGATAATATTTAGAGTCTATGCCAAGATGTTCTGTGATGAATTGTTTCTCCCCTAAATTGATATGTTGAAGTTTTAACCTCCTGTATCTGACAACATGATTCCACTTGGAAACAGGATCTTTAAAGAGGTAATTAGGTAACAATGAGGTCACTAGAGTGAGCCCTAGTCTGATTTGGCAGATCACCTTATAAGAACAAGTTTAATGGTGGACACACTGAGGGAAGACCACGAAAAGAGAGGCCTCTCCAGAAACCAATGCTGACAATTCCCTGATCTCAGACTTTTTAGTCTCCAAAACTGTGGGGAAAAACATTTCTGTTATTTAAGCCTCCTGGTCTGTGGTGCTTTTGTTATTGATGCATGGATAAACTGATAATAAAGATTGGCAAGTTTTGCTCAACTTTCTGTTGCGGAGTACACAAAGTCATAGCCACTATGTGAACACAGGGACAGTCATGTGTCAATAACTTTATTTACAAGTCTAGACAGGGGCTGACATGTCCTGTGTCATACTTGCTGACACGGAACCATACTTGACCAAGCTGTGTGCTGGGTGAATGAAACCCAAACCAGCCTGAACTAGTACCCAGTCTGATGAGGGAGACACACTTAAAAAAAAAGTACCATAAAGGATGGACTTTTCACAATGGAAGCTCAGGATATTGAGGGTACCACACAGCGATGAGTGGTCCAACTGGAATGCTGTGAGATCTTGTGATTTCTAGTGAGAAATTCATATTTGGCCTTCCTCCTGGTTTCCAGCACAAAGCTCTTGAAATCCTTGAAACCTTCCTAAGTGCTGAGTGTGATAATGATGTCTTGTTTTATTAACATTAATGAGGAGACTTTTTGGAAGGCACCTAAGGATGGGGGCTGATTGCCAGTGAGCTAACCATGTAATTACAGAGTTAAGACTTTCAGTCCCAACTCTGACCTATGTGGAGTGGAGGACTGGAGTTTGAATTCAATCAGCAATGGCCAGGGACTTAATCGATGATACCTTTGTAATGAATCATCCATAAAGACCCAAAGAAGATTCACGTTCTATTTGAAAGGATATAATGGTCTTCTAGGACTTGGGAGATGTCTTGGGCCTGCAGTGTGGGGTATCTCTAGGTCTAAGAGGAACATGGTGGGGCTCTAGGCCCTTTATGGGCTTTCTCCCCAATTCACTGACCTGAATAATGGCCTTGACTCTGGGGTGAAAGCCCCTCCAACTACTGCATTCTGGCTCTGCTTGAGTTGGTTGACCTGTATCCCAAATGCTTGGAAAGATTGAACCCCTGCACTCACCAACACCCCATGTTTGGAGACCAACCATAGCTCATCCTTCCCAGAGCATGTCCAGGTCTCTGTAAAGCACTTATGTTTCACAGGATGCCTTGGAACTCAAGGTGGGAGTTCAGCACCTCACTTGCTTCTATCCCAGAGAAGGTGATGGCTGGGCCAACATAGTGATAGGCTAGCATAGAATCTGGACTTTCTGTCTCCTGTATTAAAGGAAGTGTTGTCTTTCTGAACCATTCCAGGGATTGCCTGAGGGGGCTCAGTTCTCACAAGAGATTACCCTTCCCAACAGCTACCATCACTGTATTTTTGGGGTGAGGGCTTTCTATTTTTTCATTAATAGCAGAATCTCTAAGATGTATAGAGGGATGTTAATAGAAAATTCATCTATGAGTTCATCTTTCTAAAACAATCATTATAAACATGTTGATTTATTTCCTTTAAGTTAATTTGCTAAGTTTTTAACAAAATTGGTTTCTGGGCCTACCTTTAAAATTGGGCGCTCTGATATTTTGCTCTGAGTGCATTAGTGTTTTTTTTTTTTAACATGAATTTGAAATTTAGTTTCTATCCTTAACTGATAGAAGCATTGCCCCACACCATTCAAAAGGCACAACTCCCATCATCCTTTGCCTTGGCTGAATCTGAGTGTTGCTTGCATAAAGCTCTGTCTGGGCAACAAAAACTTTGTGAGTCTTGGCTTGGTGGAAGGAGCTACTGCCATTAACTTTTCTGGTGAATTTGGCCTGGTGTCCCTAGTCACTGGCCCTCAGTTTCTTCATTTTTAAGAGGGAGGGCTCATCTGAATCCCTTTAAACTCCCTTCTGGCTCCAAGATATGGGACTCTATGCACTGCTCTTTCTGCGAGTGTTCAGATAGGTGTGTTAGCAGGTAGCTCAGAGCATCTCCGAGCGAGATTTCCACAAGCACAACATTACTTTTGAACACACTGACTGCATTAGTATGCTTTGAACAATTAAAGAAGACAGATTGCCCCACAGGGACAAATAGCTGAATGTATAAATTAGATGAAGTATTTCAAGGCATGCCACCATTGAATAACATTTTGAGGGTGGGGAAGGTAGGAGGACTGAATGGTGGGATTGTGTAGGAGGATTTATGTGGTTCACCCTGGGCCTCATCCTCTTCTTTTGGTAGAACTGAGTCAGTAAAAAGCTTTTTTTATACTATTCTGCCCTGCAGTGACTGCTCATATAGCTTCACTTTTAGTCCAAAGCTAGAAAGCAGCCACTAAAGAGTTTTGATTTACTTTTGTGTCTCATGGACTTTGGGGAGGGGACAGTCTTGCTTCCAACACTTGTGTGACTTTGGGCAATTGCTCCAGGTCTCTGTTTCTTGATCCGGAAACTAGGGATGGTGACAGCAAGCATGATAGAACTGTTGATGGGAATGAATGACATGACATACATAATAGATCTAGAATGATGTTTGAGAATTCAAAATAATTATTATTGTGATGGTGGTGGACTTGGTAAGTCTTTGTGTGTATATTATTTACCTCTTATTTTTAAAGAATATGATGCTTAAAATTCTCAAACATATTCTGAAGACATAAACTACCTGTAGCCTCTAGCGCAAAAGTGTGCATTCTGTGTACAGAATACATAGTGAATGAAATGCTTTTATAATAATCCGATAATTTTTCCTTGAGCAATGACAGAATTTTAAAACCTTTCCCTGGGAGAGATTTTGATAAGAGCTTTAGGTTGATTACTTTTTATATCCCATGTCCTGTTTGGCCGATAAGCTCCCAATCTCTGCAATTCACATTGTTTTTATCTTCCTTGGCTGTCCCCATCTTGTCATTGTCATCTTTTCAGTTGTCAGAATGAAATTGAGGGAAGACAGAGGCATTGGGGAGGGGTGGCTAAACCCTCGGGTGAGGGTGACAGGTCAGTACTTCCTCAGAAATCACTGTTCTGGACTTGGGAATTAAGCAGGTAATCTCCAGAAGACAGATCCTTTTACTAATCTAATACACAAAGTCTGCTTCTCACATCATGCTGGAGTTGCGAGTCTCCTTCCTCTCTGCCTCGGGCTGATGATATTCAGACTTTTACAGCACCTGCTTCCGTTCAACATACTCTCTGATCCCATTGTCATTTATTGGAAGCCAACTTGTTTTGAGAGACATAGACTTCTATAAATTCTCAAATGGCAAGGAACCTCAGAAAACATCCAGGTGAGGGCTTCCCTGGTGGCACAAGGTGTTAAGACGCAGCACTATGAAGCTATCAGCAGCCACTACAGCATGAGTTCGATCCCCGGAGAGGGAGCTATCTACATGGCGCAGCAGACCTCTCCTGACTCACCTGCTGCTCCCCTCAGCAGTGTATTTCAGTCAGTCTGCCTGTTCTGCTCTCCATTCTGTCTCTGGTGAATCCTCTCACCCCGCCCCCGCACCTCTGGCCTGTACCCCAGTTGTTCTTGTATGCATAAATAAATCAATCTTTTTTAAAAAAGAAAGAAAATATCTGGGCTAGGCCACTGGAAGAAGAGAGGGTTTTCTGGGTCACTCAGCAGTGTTGGAGGTGGCACCCAGGCTGGAAGCGGCTTCCTCTGAGGGATTCTCAGGCATCTTGCTGTGGGTGCTTGAGTTATTTGTAAGTGAATTGATGAATTTATGTTTAAGTTCTCTGTTCGTGGTCTTTAGGTAGTTCCTTCCAGAGTGTGTGTTCAGTTCCCAATAAATAATTCCTTTTATTGAGAGAGCTTTGATTTTTGAGGCCCTCCCCCAGGTACTGTAAGGGAGAGGGACTCAAACAATTTTGGAACATTATGCTAGGACCCAGTTTGGAAAGCCTAGAAAACTATTGTCTCTTATGGATACAACAGAAAGTGTCAAACAGAACCTGATTCAGATTGAGGACAGTAGCCACCAGTTCATTTAACACATACTTCAAAACTCCTTCTATTAGTTCTTATAATGTAGAGCCTGGAAAACTAAAAATTATGTTTCCCAGACCACTTATGACTGGGGTCTGCATGGTTTTCAGCTCAGCGCTGATATGACCCTTGCAGGGTTGAACATTGAGCAGCTGGGCTTCTGCTGCTTTGCTGGCAAGCTCAGCCACGGAGGCAATGGATTTTTGGGTGTGGGTATAGTGAAGATTCCTAGCAAAGAGCGTTCCACTCTGGAGCCAGCAGATGCTGTGGTAGTTTCCATTGTTTTAGGCAATACTTTCTTCCTGCTGCTTTCTGATGATAGCAGGGGAAGCGATTCTCTGGGAAGCTCAGTTCTGCTGTGTGACTTTGAGAATGATTCCTGGAAGCTCAACCTAGAGTCAGTTTATTTTTTTAAAGATATAAAAAAATCTATTTATTTATTTTCTTACATCATTGCTCATTTTCAGACAGTATTTGATTACTCCCCTCAAATGTCATTCCTGTAGTTCTCCTACCACCTTAGCAATCGTGATCCATCTGCCACATCACTTCTACTCTTCCCTCCCCTGTTTTGGCCCCTCGCCCTCCCCTGCTGGATGCCTCAAGTCTATGGTCAGCATACAAGAACTGGGGTACAGGCCAAAGATGTGGGGGTGCTGAAGATGGAGAAACTGACCAAAGGTTCAGGACAAAGACAAAACTTTTGGGCTACTCTGGTGGCTCAAGACAGAGTGGGGAGCAGAACAGGCAGACTGACTTAAATGTACTGCTGAGGGGAGCAGAGGGCAGTCAGGAGAGGTCTGCTGTGCCATGTGGGTTAGCTCCCTGGCTGGTGCAGTGGCTGAGGATAGCTTGCTGCAGTGGCTGAGGATAGCTTCATAGGTTACATCTAACCCCTTGTGCCACCAGGGAGGCCTGCAAGTTTTGTCTTTTTCCTGAACTTTTGTTCAATTTCTCTATCTTCCAAGTGTGAGTGAAACCATCTGATATTTATCTTTTTCCTTCTGATTTATTTTTCTTAGCATAATCCCTTCTAGTTCCATCCATCTCTTAGTCATCCTCATGAGCTAGGGGCCAGCAAACTTTTTCTATAAGGAAAAAGGTAGTAAATATTTTAGGCTTGGTGAGCCATTTGGTCTCCCTTACAAGTAACCGTTCAACTCTGCAACTGTAGAATGGAAGCTGCCTTAAACACTACAAAGATGGGTGTGGCCATGTTCCAATCAACTTTTTTTGTAAAAGCAGATAATGCATTATTCAGATATGGCCCATGGGTTGTTTGCTCACCCCTGTAAAATGCATCCCTTTCTACTTAAACTAGCTAGAGTCAATTTTCCTTTCTTCCACTGAACCCTGACCATGCTGAAACATACCAGTTTGAGAGTGGATGGAGCATGAGAAAGGTGGGAGGGGTTTGTACCCCAGGTGTCTGGCTCAGGTGATGAATAAAGTGAATGAGGAAGTAGGACATGAACATGACTATCCTTAGTCATAAACTTATCAATAGTCACTTCCTTCTGTGGTGTGCTTTTCAGTTTGCAAAGTGATCTTACAGGAAATATCTTGCTGACTTTCACCATACTCTCTGAGAGATGTGAAGGGGGGATAGTTGGGAAATCTTAGAAACATATGACAAGTTATAATTTTCTCAGGGACACAGGGCTTGTAAGAAGGAGAAACAGACTTGAAAATTGGCCTTCTGTCTCCCAGTCCAATGTTTCTTGCAGGGCTCCATTATGGTATAGGAGATGGGAGCAGAAGGTAGAAAAACTGCAAAAGAACATTCTGATGATCTTTGCAATTCATCTGCGGAAGTTCCAAGAACATTGAGGAACTTGGTGTAGAAAGATCTGGGAGGGCCCGTCTACAGCTTTTTTCCTCAATGTGTGGGCTGTGGACCAGCCAAACTGGGACCTTATCATAAATGCAGACTCTCAGGTTCCTCCCTGGGTCTACTGAGTCAAAACCTGCTTTTTAATAATACCTCCAGGTAATGTACATGCACAATAAAGTTTGAGATGTATGGATAAATTATTTTCTTCAGAAGGAGACTCATTCAAAAGCTTAGTGTTTGTAATCGAACTGTCAAGGCTCAGGCAACACAGTTTACATAGCAGAGTCAGACGTCACAAGTCATGGGGAGGTTGAATAATATTCAAGGCTGATAGTAAAATGTTATTGTTATGCTATTTGGTAGGAGGTCGAGGGATGCTTGAAACTACCTTCACCAGGCCTTTCTTCCCACTAAATTGGCCATGGGCGATATATGTCAGAAGGAGAAAAACCAAAGCAAAGCAAACCCTCAGGGACCCAATGGCCAGAAATGGAGGACTACAGGTGCTTTGGTGATGGGTGGGAAGAGGTGCAAACCTTGCTTCCCTAAATCAAAGTCAACTTTATGCCAAAAAGGAATAACACTATAAAAAAAAAAAAGAATTGAGGTAAACATGTTCCACATCATTTTGCATTTTCTCATTAAATGTTACCTCACCAGTAAAATAGATGCTGTTATTTTATTTTATACATATTTTCCACATTTTCCCCATCACCACCATCCTTCCGAGCTTGGCTCACTGTTCTAAGTCTGTCATGTACATAACTGACTTAATCCTCCCAATAACTTTATGAAATAGCTTTATCTTCCACTTAGGAAGACAGGCATAGAAAATTTAAGTCATCTACCCAATGACACAAAGTAGCATGTGGTTCAGCTGGGGTTCAAACCCAGGCAATCAGGTTTCAGATTACATGTTTGCAATCACTGCATGGTGCCATTTTTCTGAGCAAAACACCAACTTGTCCAACATCATACACTCAATGGCAGAGGTAAGGTTTCTCGCACAACCTACTCCAGACCAGTGCTCTTAACCATAACACAGTGTTCTCAGCAGGCTGAGATCCTAGTGTCCATGCTAGACTTCCTGGATCCTTGGCTATGCATATAAACATATTAAAAGATATAGTTAAGACATATATATTCTTTGTAGAATTTTAGAAAGATACATAAATATCTTTGAATATACACATATTTATTTTTTTTTAATACACTGCAGATAGTCTGTCACACCGCTGTCATCAAAGAGCATGGCACTACATTATTCTGCCTCTGCTTAGTTAGACATATTTGCAGTTTCTCCCAGACTGTTAGTTTCTTAAAGACATGTTCTGTGTCTTATTCATCTCAGTGTCCAGTCCCCAGTGCCTACTTCAGGACTAGCCTCATAGTAGATGAATACCTCTAGAGAAATGTTTGTGGTTTGAACTGAACTGAATGCTCCCCAGGGGCTATCACTCTGGGACTATGACTCCCAAATGTTAGCATCCATCAGCTTCACCTGGAAGGTTTGCTCAAGCACAGATCACTGGGCCCCCCCTCCAGTGTTTCTTATTTGGGAAGGCTCGAGAATTTTCATTTCTATCAAGTTCCCAGGATATGCTTATGCTGCCGGGCCACTCTGAGAACTACTGGTCTGGGGAGCTTTAAAGAGGAAGAAGGACTGAGCTGGGTCTTCAAAGATTCATGGCAACAGAGGGAGGAATGTTATCATTTTACTGTTTAAAGTTCACATTTTAAGAGATGACTCACCGTATGCCTTCATGACTACGTGACGCTGTGAATTAAATATGAGAAAATATGACATTTGATAATATGGGCTTTGAGACAACGTCCTTTTAATTTCACCTTATTCATTAATGTGGAGAAGTGCCAGAAGCGGGCTTTAGCTATCATCAACTAATTGGGAGTGCCTGGTCAATCTTTCCATTTTCTAACAATGCATCATTGTGAAGGATTCATCAGCCCAGTGTAGAGTAATATTACTTGAAATTGATTTGAATGTACACATTTCATTAAGTCATATTTAGGTTCCAAATCAACAAAGGAAATCTTATCTGAAATAGAAATAGACAAAATGAATGGGTAAAGACAGGTTACACAATATAATTTGCTTTGACTATTTCCTAGCAATGCAGAGTGGAGACAGCTGGTGGCTGAGGCCAATAGTGCATGCAGAGGACAAACCAGCATCTAGGGAGGATTTGTAACCTTCACAGTCTTCTTTGGTTAACCATTTTACTTCAGCAGTAGAGACAGGAGTTGAGGTAGGAAAGGTTTCTTGTCCCTAATCAGATTCTCCCAGGAACCATTTTCTGAGAAATTACAGAGAAACTGGGGCCATGTACAGGAAGATGGCCAGGTTGGATGGAGGCCTGGAAAAGTGAAGGTAAGAAGGTATGGAACAGGACCTCCCTGGTGGCGCAAGGGGTTAAGACACAACCTATGAAGCTATCCACAGCCACTGCAGCACGAATTCGAAGCCAGGACAGGGAGCTACCCACATGGTGCAGCAGACCTCTCCTGACTCACCCACTGCTCCCCTCCGCAGTGTATTTCCATCCATCTGCCCGTTCTGTTCCCTACTCTGTCTTCTGGTGAATCCTCTCACCCCTTGCAACTCTGGCCTGTACCCCAGCTCTTGTATGCATAGATAAATCTTTTTTTTTTTTTTTAAAGAAGGTATGGAGCAGAAGGGGTAATGTGATTACTGCTATTCAGGGTCAACCCACATATCTTCCCCCAAAACTCTAAACCTTCTTCCTGTGTTACAGTTTAACAGATCATATTATCATATACAAATCTGCTCATTTGTCTCTTGTGTCTCACCATGAGTTCCTTGAGGATTTGGTCTTATTCACTCCTAAATCTCTAGCATCAAATATAATCCCTCAAGTAGCATGACATCTTAATGTTTATTTGTTGACTTTAATTTGAATTGTTGAGTAGAGGGGTTACACCTGTTCAGTGTGATGCCATAAGACAGATCTGGGTGGATCTGGAAATTTATGATCAGTTTTTGCATCTATATTTATATGTGGGTAACAATGCTACTTATGGAAAGCAAATGAGATAATTTTGTAAAATGCTTAGCACACTGCCTGGGGCATTGTACTTAGAGTTTTCTGTCACTATTGACTTTTATCAAGTGGTCCTTTTACATTGTAGGCTATATGTTTTCATAGATGCCATGATTTTGTCTGAAGTCCTTTCCTCCCATTATCACCTTCTCCCTCTCTCTCTTCTTTCAACTATTACCCATCCCATCTTTCTACTTGCCTATTCATTTATGTACACAATCCAGGTATGTTCATTCACTTATCCTCTCATATACCCTTCCATTCACTCACACATTAATTAATTACCTACTTAACCATCCATCCATCCTTGATTTGGTGGCTGTGATGTATTGGAAAGTGCCTGGATGTCATCTCATCTGCTTCCTATCAGCTGAATCCTTGGGTAGAGCTGGCTGTCACAGGGGTGGTGGGGACACTGGTATTGGTATTGGCATTTTGTGTAACCAAGAGGTGGAGTATTGTGCCTGTTCAAATGACCTCTCCTGAGAGGTACTTCTGAGAGCCATCGAGGCCTGCCATCCCTATCACGCACTCTGGGAAGCCACTCGAAGCAGCGGTATCTGAGCTCCAATGTGCACATTTGCAATTAGATGGTATTATTCATCACAGTGATATTTTATTTAAAGAAACCAATAAAGCAGATGGAGACTGCTGAAGATGTGACTACTTTAGCTGGCATGTTTGCTCAACAACTGGCACCATAAGAGAGGTACAGGAGAGCAGATGAGATAGAGAACACCAATTATATTAATTTTCTTGAAGAGGGGTTCTAAAATCAGTTTTAACCTTCACAAATCAGAAAATTATCTGGACTCTAGGAATTCAAGATGATCATGGGACACTTGACAGAAAAGGGAAAAATACACTGTGGCTTTTATATTTGACTTTCCTGTGCAGCTGAATTAATTAAAGTGAAGTATCTCGAGGATGAAGAGTGAACCTGATCACATAGTAGAAAGAGCAAGGGTTTGGCATTGTGCACATCAAGGTTGGAATCACGCTCTTTTGTCTTCTTGCTGTGTGTCCTCAGGCAAGTCATTTAATCTTTCTGAGCTTCAATTTCCTTGTAGAGATAATATATAGAGATAATAATGCCATTAAGTGATTCAATGAGATTAAAATGATAGAATGTTGATAAAGCAGTTGGCAGAATGCTAGATGCTGCTCAACACATATTGTTTCTAATACCACGTCAGGTGACAACTAGAACATGTCTTCCTTTTGTACATATTTTACATATAATACTTCATGATGTGCTCTGAAGCATGAGTAGGATGATGAGGGATTGAATCCTTGTCCTGTGTATAGTTGAAAGGAGATACAATGTCTAATTTTAAAAGCAGAAATTTGGGGAGATGATCTGGGGTCTTTAAATGTTGAACAGTCTTGGGGAGACTTACCATGTTCTTCTTCTAAAAGACGGATGAGAGAAAGTTATAGGAAGATACATTTTACCTTTCAAATGTGGAAAACAAAACACCTCCTAAAGTTCAATTGAAGAGAAGGGGACAGGCTTGGAAGAGGAAAAGAAAATTCTGGGCCTTGGCGTGCAGGAGTGTCCCAGAGTATCTGGGCACACTGGTGGTGTTTGGGGTCTTCCCAGGAGGAGGAACATCAGATGCAAAGGCACTGTGGGGTGAAATTGTTTGATGTACGTGGGGAGCCATGACTGTGAGCAAATTCTGAAACTTGGATTTGGTTGGGGCAAGGAGCAGACAGCATGGAGGAGGCAGAGATCAGGGACCCTTAGCAGTTTCTCTGAGATAATGAGGTTTTCAGCTGGAGAATCATAGAAAAATCATATTTTCTCATCATAACAGAAACAGTAATGACAACAGTCCCTTCCAGCTCTGTCTTCAGGCCAGGTCACTTCAAGTATCCAAGAAACACATGTAAAGTGGAATTAAAAATCCTGCCTTGTTTTCCTTTTGGATTTACTGAAGACCAAATGCATCAAGAATGTGGAAACACGCAAGAAAACTGCCAAGTGCCCAGCCCATAAAAGAACTATTGTTTTGTCATCCACCCCACTCCCTGAAGAAGGTGAAGACTGAGGCATTGGTTGAGAATATGTCTTCCTTTGAGATCTTGATTCCTTTCCTTTCCTTCCAATGTTTGTTTGCTTTTTGCCTTGATTGTCTTCAAAAACATGTGACAATGCCCTCCTCTCACTTTGTAGGGTCAATGTGGGCAAAACTGTTTCTCCCCTTCCTGTGTCTCTCCCACCATGCAGCTGGAACTTGGGGTGCCTGTGCTGTGTGCATTGCACAGTGCTCACACTGGAGGCTACTGTATAGACATTTCCACTAAAATAGCAACCTCATAATATCATCAAATGAGACCTGAGGAAGACCAGAAATATGCTGCAGTTCTAGGTCCTCCATCCACAAGTTGGGGATCAAATTTCCATGCAATGTTGTACTGTAATCATCAATTGAAACCTAGAGCACTGGCATATAGTATATTCAATGTAAAGCAAAACAAATTAAAATGAGAGGAAGCAATAATTTTTTAAGAGGTCATACATCTGAGCACACACACATATTTGACCATCGTGTACATATATTTTATATAACCAAGGATTTTGTTGTTTGAAGTGAAATTAAAAAAATAAAGAAGCAGCACTGGATGAGCATGAGCTCAACATTCAGGGAAACTGGATGCTTCCTCAACACAGAGACTGGGTTCAAATGTTGCATTAGAATGTTCTCCAACCCAGTGTGCAATCTTGTTTAGGTTAAGTTGTAGAAACATTTTGGAGGCACAACCTCTACAGAGGCATAGAAGTGGGCCTGGCAGCCTTAGGAACATCAGCAGAGCCTCTGATAGTGGATCCTGGTGTCTGGGTTAGCTTTTAATGGCAACTCACAGCTCAGCCATCTTGTTAATCTCTTGCTTTATTGCCGTTGTGGACTGGTATGAAATTGCAGACCAGAGCTTGTTTCCTCTCTCCAGTATTTGGAGCTAAAGCTTGATATTTCATTTTTCCACAGAAATGGCTCCTTATCTCTCTGGAGAAAGCTTCTGGGTGTTCTTCCCAGAAGCAGAGCCTGGTCTCTTTGAGCTCTGATGATGAGTGGCTAGAGGGTGGGAAGAGGGGCAGGGCCAGACCGTTTGCTTCTTCAAGGTGATTTTTCAAGGTACCCCCAACTTCAGCTTATAGAAATGGATTTTGAATGTTCCCCAACAATAAATTATGTAAATTATAAATGCTCCTGAAGGCATTTTATTTTTTCACAATTTTGATTGTGATAGAATTTACAGGAGTCATGGTATTCTCATCAATATCATGCAGTAACAATATTCTATAGTGGAATGCTTTTGGTATTTTAAGTTGGACCAACACTGGAGTTTGAGTCTGGTATCTCCTACTTATTAACTTATGATTCTGAGAGATTCTCTTAGCCTCTTTATGTCTCAGTTTCTACATTCTAGAAATGGGAAGATGGATACCACATGGTTTCACTAATCTATGGCATATAAAGAAATGAAACAAATGAGTGAATTAAATAAAACAAAAATAATATTTTAGAGTATATGATCAAATTAGTGGTTAGCAGAATGAAAGGGATAGGTGAAAAGATAATTTTGGGTAGAAGGAGGCAATTGTATGCTGAAGCATGGAATTAGAGTCCAAGAAATGCATTTAATGTAGTATATGCAGACACTGATTTATAATTGATGAGCACCTGAAATTTATATAATGTCATAATACAATGTTATTTGAATTAAACAAAGAAAGAAAAATGGGAATGCTAGCATCAACTTTCCAGTTATGATTTGTGAAGGGGAATATAATTTGCTTAAAAACCCCATTTTAATGTCACATTTCCAAATGGCATTACAAACAACTGACAAGCAATTTAAGTCTTTACTACATATTCTTCTTAAATAAATTAAGTGTAGACAATATTCACAGCATCCGACAATGAAAACAATGCTTTCTACATCACTCTGTTTCTAAATGCCTCTCATGTTTAGCATTTCCCCCTTCTGGAACCAGTTGTGCTCAGGCTGTGTGATGAGAAGCAGCTCCCTGGCCTCCCTCTCCTCCCATCCTGACTTTTTGGCCTTACTCAAAAAGGAGGGTTCTAGGGCTGATACTGCAAACTGAAAACCTTGGGGCACGGGGAATGGGGAAAGACTTGCACTTACAGCTTAGGTCATGGGCTGGAGAGTGGGGAATCTGCTATTAGAATTGTAAAGTAGGAACAAAGGCTTGAGAAACACTGAGTTAGAAGGAAATGCTCAGTGACCACATATTCCAGTACAGACCTCTGTCCCTACTCAGCCAGAAAACTGTTTAAGCAGAAGACTAGAGGGCCAGAGGGAAATCTTTCTAGTCCATGAGCAGGGAGAAAGAATCATCCATCAGGACCTTGCTGTAGGTGCTCTGGGATGGACTGCATTGGAAGGGAGCAGGGGGAGGGAGGCAGGTGTGAAGAGGTTGGCCAGAGTGTGAGCATCTCCCTTCATCAGAGACCTAGAAAGATCTCCTGGCCCTGTGGGGCTCCTGAAGAGCTCTCAGGTGTGCCCGCGAGAGAGCTGGATATGGACAACCCTAACATGCAGTGGATGTTTTGCTTAACCTGAAATGCTCAAAACTGGGATAGTCCTAAGTAATCCAGGTGAGTAAGAAACCTGTTTCAGGGCCTCCCCTCGGTGGCACAGTGCTTGAGCGCTGGGTTTCGAAGCTACCCGCAGTCTCTGCAGCGCCTGTTCGATCTCCGGCCACTGGCGAGGGTCCCACATGGCACGCAGACCTCTCCTGCTGTGCCCGCTGCTCCCCTCAGCAGTGTACTTCGTCACTCTGCCTGTTCTGCTCTCTGCTTTGGCTCTGGTGAATTCTCTCACCCTCCCGCGCTTCTGACTGTACTCAATGCTTGTATAAATAAATCTTTTAAAAAAAAAAAACCTGTTTCATCCCATCTTTCATTCTTCACCTTACAGGTGTGCTGACCTGCTCCCTACATCCCTGGCAGGTCACTGAGGTGGAAGATCTGCTGGTTTTTGTGGAGAGAGGATGAAATGAATAATAAATAGGACATGAGATTGAGGTTTCAAGCTCAGTGGGTGTTTTTAGACCCCAAAACAACTTGAAAAGTATGGAATCTGCCAAAGGTGTCTTTAGGGGTGGGAGAGGGATATTTGACAACATGGTTGAAGGTGGTGCTTACAGAACAAATAAAACCTGTTTGTATCTGTGTCTTGCTGAGTTTATACAGTTCAATAAACCAGTTGCTGTTGATGAATTTTCTTTTATCCTTGATACAATGAATTAGATGAAGATGTTCTAAACTAGAACACTCCATACAAATGGTAGTTATGACTAATAATCATTATAAACAGGAGTAGAGAAATAATATTCGGGTTTTCTTGATTTATCTCAATGTTATTTTAAAAATCGAAAGTGTAATTCCTAGTCTGGAGTGAGGGAGAAGTAAACAGGGTTTTAAAATATCTAGCCCATGGCCGTGGGGGAGCAGGGCAAGAAGGTGCTTTCTGAACAGAGAGCATTTTGATTGAGGGTTCTGCAGGGAAGGGGGTGTCCAAGTCCACACCCTCCCCAATACCATTCTCATTTCTGCAGACGCACAGGCCTTCTGACTATTTCTCGTTTGCTTATCCCTAACTGTGGAGCAGAAGCCAAAGCTTGTGATTATATTTCTGAAATGCTGCCCATATCAATCCTCTCACTCCATTTCTGTTGAAATCACAAAAACTACCCAATGAGTGTCAGATACTGTTTAGAGCTCATGCCACGCACAGCTCACAGTGTCCCATGAGATAGGTGATCTATAATCCCGTAAAGGAGATTCAGAAACTCAGAGGGAAGACACTAACGAAAACTCAAATGACTA
Organism: Talpa europaea; assembly: GCF_964194135.1. Lineage (NCBI taxonomy): Eukaryota > Metazoa > Chordata > Mammalia > Eulipotyphla > Talpidae > Talpa > Talpa europaea. The sequence goes on from NC_140073.1 coordinate 50,850,373, forward strand.
GGGAGTGGCGGAAGGGATTCTCGATGTGAAAGCCCCACATTAGCCTAAGTGGTCCCTCCACACAGTCTCTCCATTTTCACCCACCTGGCACACTGCTGCCGAGAGTTCTTTCCAAGTCTGTGGGTGTGCTAGTCCTGATTAAAACCCCTCAAGTCATCTTTCTGCCTTAGGGGAATTCCTCAGCTTCGTGGTCAAGAGTATCCATGAACTGACTCCAGCTTCTCCAGGCTCCACCACTTGGAGCTGAGGCCCGCATGGCAGTCTGGGAATACCTTGCCTTTCTTCTCCTCTTGTCCTCTCCTAGTCCCTGAGGGGTCTTCTCTGGCCTTCCCCAAGGGCTGGAGACATACAGGCCCAACACTGCTGCTCCACACAGACACTCCAGTGTGTTGCAAAAGCCCCAGGAACAGATCTAGGTTCTCAAGTGCAAACTTGGCATGTTACTGCCTATGAGAATTAGGGCCATTTATTTAACCTCTGTGAGTTTTGCTCTTCTCATCTGTAAAGAATAATAAGCATGATATAAAATACTCAAGAATTTACTCAGTGCATGCAGGTAAAGTGTTTTGCACTATTCCTGGATCATCCTAAGCCCTTCATTCATTTATTTAATACTTGTGCAGCACACTGCATGCCAGGACTATGCTAGCTTCCCTTGATACAGTGGTGAACAGCCAAGATTAGTCTCTGCCTTCATGCAGTTTACAATTCAATTGGAGAGATGGATTACCAAAACAAAAGTAACTATTTGGGGTACCTTCTGAGAATGTTCTCTGAGATGTAGCTAGCTGGTATAGAGCTGGGCTGTGCAAGTCATTGAGTAGACTTTACCAGCCCCATTTTACAGTTGAGGAAACTGAGACCTGGAGCAATTTAGAGATGATCTCAGGATTAGACAGACAATGGGAGTGCAGACAAGTCTGGAGCCAGATTATTTCCTGTGTTTAACTTCAAACACTAAGTTCTTTCTTCCATACCAGTTTGCCTAGTGCTATTGATGGGAATGTGATTATTCTGAAGAGTCCTTATGGACTCTAGCTATCAAATGATGGGATGCCTGAATGAGTGAGTGATGAAGCATAAATTGGTTAAAATATAACAAAAGACTTCACAGGCTAGCATAGGAGTGTCTTACTCTATCTTAGTGGAAGAACCCAGTTAACACAGGTCCCTTTCCAATCCCTCAAGGGAGGGGGGCATGCAAATCCAGCATGGATCTAAATATTTTGGAGTGTTAGTAGATGTCTTCTGAGTAAGTGGAAAATAGTTCTGCTTTTGTGATTTGGCACTTCAGGGTTAAAATAGAGACATGAATTTTTCCCGCCTCCCCATCATTTAGCCCTAGGTGAAGGACAGCGATACTACTATTACCAATTTCATACTTGGGAGGTCGTATGGAATATGTTTTTATAAAAAAAGACTCTGTCATTGAAAATCACTGCTCTGAGGGATCAGCTGCCACAGATGGCTCAGGACGATGCCCTGATCTCCAGTAGCGGGGAGAGAAGGGGCACTGACAGCTGCTTTTTGCTTTGTACTTTAAATGCTACTATTTCTCCACACATCCCAGGATTTCTTTTTTATAATTAAATTTATTTATTTCTTACATCCTTGTTAATTTTTGGACAACATGTGATTTTTCCTGTCAAGTGTCATCCTGTGGTTCTCCCACTGCCATAGCACCTGTGAACCATCACTATTGTCCCTGTGCTCTTCCCGCCCCTGTTTTGACTCCTCCCCTCCCCTGATGGATGCCTCATATCTATGCTCAGCTTCCAAGGTTTGTCTTTTTCCTGACCCTTAATTTGGTTTCTCTACATTCAATATGAATACAACCTTCCGATATTTCTCTTTTTTTCTCCTGACTTATTTCACTTTGAGTAATCCCTTCCAGGTCCAGCCATGTTACCACAAATGGCACGAGTTTATCTTTTTTGATGACTGTGTAGTATTCCATTGTAAATATGTACCACATCTTCTTGAACCAGTCATCTGTTTTGGAGCATTTAACATATTTCCATATCTTAGCTATTGTAAATAGTGCTGCAATCAACATAGGAGTGCAGATTTCATATTGAATTAGTATTTTTGTGTCCTTTGCGTTTCCCAAGGGGTAAAATTGCTGGATTGTAAGGTAGATCCATTTTTAATATTTCAAGGAATCTCCACACAGCTTTTCGCAGTGGCTGGACCAGTTTGCAGTCCCACCAGCAGTGTAAGAGCGCTCCTTCTCCATATCCTGGCCAGAATTTGTTGTTTCAAGTTTTTTTTTTTTTTTTTTTTTTTTTTAATATGGACCATTCTCATTGGTGTGAAGTGGTATCTTATTGTGGTTTTGATTTGCATTTCCCCCAGGACGCTCTTATTGATATAATGTGTGTAGCTTATGTTGGGGTAGGGGAGTGTTTTAGAATTTACAAAGAACTTTCATACACATCATCTCAGCTGATTCCCCCTAAAAAACTCCTGAGAACAAACTGAAGAAGTAGGATCCTCTCCAGCTTAAAAATGAGGAAACTGAGGCTGAAACCAGTGTATAGCTACAGTTGTAGAGCATGGGTCCTGCCATCCTCTGAGAGTTTTGCCTATCCTCACTAGGTATGATAGCTTCAGTGGTTAACTTTTCACTGAATAGATTCCACTTTGCTGTGTAGTTCTTTGGAAGAAACACAAGTAGGCAATCTCCTCTGTCCTTGGCTGGGTGTGCTCTTATTTCAGAAAAATGGATGTAATGTAATGCCATTTGTTTATTTTCCCTCTTGTTTCCCTTGCTGTTGGAGTTGAGTCCCTGAAGGCATCACTGAAGCCAATTTTGTGAAATGTTTTGCCTATGTTTTATTTTATGTACAGTGAAAGAAACTATCACACACACACAAAACCGAATCCAAAAGACACCTTAATGAGTAGAAGAAAATATTTGCACACTACACATCCCACAAGGGGCTAATGATATCTGGGAACCAAAAAGAACTCACACAATTCAATAAAAAGAAAAAATAATCCAATTAAAAATGGGCAGAGGAACTAAATAGACACTTTCTCTAAAGAAGACATGCCGATGGCCAACAGGAACATGAAAAAATGCTCATCATCACTTCTCATCAGCAAATGCAAACTGAAACCACAACACAGTACCACCTCACACCAGTGAGAATGACCTGTATCAAAAAGACCAGAAACAGTAAGTGCTGGAGAGGGTGTGGAGAAAATAGAACACTTACATACTGCTGGTGGGGATACAGACTGGTCCAATCCCTATGGAAAACAGCATTGAGGTTTCTCAAGATTAAAAAAAAAAAATAGATCAACAATCTCACTTTTAGATATCTACCTAAAAGACGTAAACTCACTGATTTGAAGGGATATATTTAATGTAGCACTATTTACAATAACTGGGTTATGGAAACAACCTAAATCCTCAATAACAAATGAGTAGATTAAGGACATGTGGTATATGTGCAAATAGGAAAACTACTCAGCTATGAAAAAGATGAAGTCTTGTCATCTGTGACAACAAAGATTGAACTGGAACAGGTTATGCGAAGTGAAATAAGTTAGAAAGAGAAAGACAAATATGCAATGCTTTCACTCATATGTGAAATATAGAGAAACAGAAATACAGAAAAACAAAATCAAAACAAACTCTAGAAATCTGACCATTGAACTGAAACTACCAGAGGGGGGCCGTGGAGGAAAGGGAGCAAGGGAGGAGGGGATCATATAGAATATGGTGGAGGGTTATGGGTACTTTGGAGGCAGATGTAGTGTTATAACATACACTTACCCCCAAATTATATACTGTGTGGTAAACCACTGTTACCTCAATAATAATACTATGATCGAAAAAAAGAAGAGTGTGAATTAGGGATGGGGATCAAGGAAATAAAAGACGGTCACCAGACTGCAGGGTCAGAGAGTATTGTATTTCAGAAAAATAACCTTAAATGTGCAAAATCCTTGCTCATCTTCCAGACACGTTAGCGTGCATGGAGAGGGGAGGGTCTAGCTAGCCCACTGGGAAAAGTGGCTTCCCATGGGAACTATTGTGTCCAAACACCTGGGCGTTTATTATAGCAACATTGCCACAAGAACCCAATCAACTAACTCTTTCTGAACAAAGCACAGGCAGACGACTATAGCAGAAAGAGTTGTGAGTGAGAGTCATGGAATCTGGTTCCCCTCTTGCTTCCAGCATTGCATGCTTGGTAACCTTCTTTCCCACAGTGCCTTCTTCATTCGTAACCCAGTGACTTCCCTATGATTCCAGCACCTCCTGCCTTTCTCCTAAATGCTGCTTTTTTTGGTTGTGATTCCCAGACTCAAGTCCATTTGATCAAAGATATTTGTCTGAGCTACATAGAAGCTGATGTCTCCTGGTCCTTGTGCCTGGGCCTGAACTGCCATGTGTCGTGGGGATATTTACTCCTGATGCCCTTGGACTGCCTGGTGAACACTTTCCTATGTATCAAATGCCTTTTCATTCCTCTGCTCCTGAGATAACAGTAAGTCATGTGGCCTCCCATATAAAAAGTTACCACCATTCTTCATTGATCCAGACCCATTTCTTACAGGCATGATCAAATCCAGCTACTGCAAATTGCCTGTACATTCACCTTCTCTCTCTCTCCTTCTCTCTCTCTCTCTCCCCCTCTCTCCATTCTCTCTCCTTCTTCTGGGGTCCTGGTACTGAGCTCAGAGCAATGACTAACTTCAGGGATACAGAGGCCTGCTGCTAGGAGGTTAATTAAAATTCCAAGGCCTGAGGTGGCTTTGCTTTCCCTGCTGGAAAGAGGAGAAGGGTATAAATACAATCAATCCAGTCACCCTTCTGTTTCTTCCTAGGTCTCTCTGACTTGAAAGATAGGTTTAGACGAGAAGAAAGGGATAACTGAATAAATTGGTGGAGTTTAGAGGAGAGAGAAAATAAACACAAGGTCCACTGCAGAGAATTTGCTTCCTGTGAGCCTCATCCTGTGTGGGAGTCCACATTGGGGTAACACCACTTAGAAATACCTGGTCTTCAGTGAGAGTGGCACATATTAAAAAAACACTGGTCCAACCACTATGGAGAGCTGTATGGAGATTTCTGGACCTACTAAACATAGAGCTTCCATATGATCCAGCAATTCCACTCCTAGGTATTTACCCAAAGGACACAGAAACATCCATTCCAAAGAACACCTGCACCCCTATGTTTATAGCAGCACTGTTTACAATAGCTAAGCTTTGGAAACAGCCCAAATGCCCAAAAATAGATGACTGGATCAAGAAGATGTGGTACATATACACCATGGAATATTACTCAGCATTCAAAAAAGATAAACACATGCAATTTGCAGCAACATGGATGGCGCTGGAAGGGATCATGCTCAGCGAAATAAGCCAGAAAGAAAAAGAAAAATACCGGATGGTCTCACTCATAGCAGGAATCTAGAAAACTTAAATAAGGGACCAGGAAAATGAATAACTATAAGAAAGAAAATATCAAAATCAACAAATAACTATGAACCAGAGACACTCTATGGGGGGTGGGGGGCGGGGAAAGGAGGGCTTGGGGTAAAAACAAGGGGGTTGTAATTGTATGGGGAATATAAAAATAAAATAAAACTTTGAACACTTTTTATGTAAGTTGATGCAGTACTTCCACTGCTCAAATCTGGCCTAAGGACCTGATAGGAGATGCAAATAGAGCCTTAAGACCAGTGTGCTTACCACTTACTATACTTATTATAATAAATAATATTGGGAATAATTTCAATGTCTGCTCTCGTATTGGTTAAGTATGACTCATCTATTCAATATATAGGATGGAACATTCTGCAGCATTTTAAAATGTTTATGAATGTATTTTCATGACATGGGTAAATGTTTATGATGTAATGCTAAACAAAATCAAGCAGAACAAATCCTGGAAAAAAATATCTATAATAAGATGTAAAGATATACAGTGCTTAAGAAATATATCCTGGGAAGAGAATGGGAACAAATTTTCAGTGCTTGATTCCTGGATTTTATGAAATTTGCTTGAATTTCCCAATATTTTCTATCGATCATCTCGTTATTTTATAGTTACACAAATAGGAGAGCTAATTGAAGAGAACGAGTTACTTTCTCCCTTGAAATCATGAATACATTGGGTTTGTGCTGGGCTCTTGGGTCTGCAAGATTGGCCTAAAGGCAGTAGGTTTCGGGCTCTACAAACCAAACCAGAAAAGTCTTATATGTAAAGGTCAGATAAAGATGATATCAACGGTGATATTTTGAAAGCTACAGATCCATCTTCTCTAAAAAAACCTTTCCTGGCTTAAATCAGACAGCTCTTCCTGTTAACTGTTCCCTCAAATTGTCCAACTATGCTTTACCCCCAAAGGGACTTTGTGGCATTTTAGCAATGGGAAGGATCTTCAAGGTGATTTAGCTTAATCATTCACTCATGCTTGCGTGCTTGCATTCACATATTCACTTATTCATCCTACATGACATTTTGCGAGCTCTGTGTTAGGAACTAGAGACTCACAAGACACAGTTTTTACTTCAGGCCTTTGAGTCCAGGGGCTGGGGGCTGGGCCTGGGCACCATAGATGAAGAAACGGGTAAAGGCAACATACAGAGTGGGGATGTTAGTCATCATTCCCAACATGTAGTCTGCCCTGGGAAATATCTAGTTAATGAATGGATGAATGTCACCATGATGGGGGCTGGCAGAGCACTATGTGACCTCGAGGGAGAGACACTCAGCGAAGTTCAGGTGTGTGGTATTCAAGGAATGCCTCTGGAAGGTGCTGTATTTACTGATGTGGTGAGATACTATGCAACTTGATCGGGGTGCAAAATACCTTGGTGACCTGGGTGGAGGTGGCATTTAAGTCTCTGAACTCTTAACTTTTTCCTTTCTACCTCAGTCTGCCAGCCCTTCTGGGACTCAGCCCCAGGGCTGGGAAGTCTTCATGGTCCCTTTCACCCCTACTTCCACAACTGCACATGGCCAGGCACCCCCTCTCTTCCCCCATGCCCACAGTCCCAGGGCTCATGGCATCAAGCACTGAACGCCTCCCTGCAGCAGTGGGCTATCTGGGTTGTCGTTTAATACTTGTTATCTAACCCAGAGCAAAGTGCTCAATAATTATTTTCTGAAAGACTTCTAATTGTTCCTGATTAGTACCCATAAAGTACATATTGCAACTATTCTGGGAGTTGTTTTCAAGCTTAACATTCCCGGCAAATTATTCCCTCAGGGGCTGGCTCATGGCCTGCTAACTTTCCTGGATTTCGGAGACAGGCTCATCCCTGGTTACTTCCAAGGCTTGCCCCAAAACCAATGATTGCCCTGGCTTCCATGGGTCATGCTTCCCTGACAAACCTAGTTTTCTTTCTGTGTCTTTACCACATTGGCTACTATCTAGTCAGGTCCCACTCTACTCACCTTCTTGGCAGATGCCCCAACATTCTTTGTCAGATCTGGGGGAGTAAAGGATGCTGGAATGGTTCAACTTTTGAGGCCCCAGGGGCAGAGGGGTGGCCCTCTTTCACCCCATCTTCTGGCCCTACCCGCATGGCTGCCCTCCATCCGGACACGACTGTTGTGGTCCCTCCCGCTCTAACACATGAGCTTCTATCCTGAATGAGGCCCAACCTCCTGGGAGAATGATCCCCTGGGAAAAATGACCCAGAAAAGTGGAGAGACTGGGGAGACCTGAGACTTGGAATCAGCAAAGAGCTGTGAGACCCTAGGATGGGGAGCACACTGCAGCCATGCTTTTTGCCAAAACTTTAGTTTACCCTCTTTTTGGTAATTAATATTCTACATGTGCTTACAGTGTGTAAGTTTTTCTTTTCATACCACCAAGCAATTCTCTGACACCCGCTGGGTGCCCTGTAATTCAACTTACTTCTGTACTACCCCCCAAAGATGACATTAGATTCCACAGTATCCTGTTCCCCAGACAGCCCCCACCCCAGATGCCGGTCACAAACAAGTCCTCGGTCACCTGTGCTTTTGACCAACTGAGTATGGGTTAGATGTTCCAGTGACCCCCTCCTTGGGTTCAACTAATTTGCTAGAGTGACTGACTGAGCTCAAAGAAACGCTTACTTCCCAGATGACTGATTAACTTTTAAAGGCTGTAACGCAGGAGCATCCAGATGGAGGAGATGCACAGAGCAAGCTGCGGGGAGGCCGGCCAAGCTTCCAGCCCTCTACCTGCACCGTTCTCCCCAAATCCTTATACTTTCCCCAACCTGAAAGCTCTCCAGATTCCATCCTTTGCGGTTTTGTGGAGTTTTTATCACAAAGGCATGTTTGATTAAATTATTGGCCATTGGTAACTGAACTCCATCTCCAGGCCCTCTTTTCTCTGGGAGGTCAGAGAGTGGGGCAGGCATTCCAGCCCGCTAGTCATAGACTGACTCTCCCATCAATCAGTTCCTATCTTAGGTTCTTTCCAAAGTTTGCCTCATTAACATAATAAAAGACACATTTATTGAATCCTCACTGAGGAAATGCCAAGCTTTTAGGAAGGAGGTTAGGGAAGGGGGGGTGAAGACCAAATATCTCTTTCTTATTATGTAACAGCGTCACAGTAATAATTGCCTGACTGATCCCTGGGAACTGGCTTCTCCCTCACTGTTCATGGGGGAGCATGTGACTCAAGGCCACCAGCATGGAGCTGGCCACCATGACGGGCTCAGGAGGTACCCTTGGTCCACTCAGAGCCACTGAGAGGAAGTGTGAAATTTGGTATTACTTCTGGAATGAGCATCTAGGTTTTTTTTTTTTTTTAAAGATTTATTTATTTATGCATACAAGAGCTGGGGTATAGGCCAGAACTGCGGGGCAGGGGTTGGGGGGGTTGGTGAGAGGACTCACCAGAGACAGAGTGGGGAGCAGAACAGGCAGACTGACTGAAACACACTGCTGAGGGGAGCAGCAGGTGAGTCAGGAGAGGTCTGCTGCACCATGTGGGTTGCTCCCTGGCTGGCTGGGATCCAACTCGTGCTGTAGAGGCTGTAGATTGCTTCATAGTGCTATAGTGCTGTGCTTAACCCCTTGCACCACCAGGGAGGCCCAGCATCTCAGTTTTTGGTGTTTGGTTTTTTTTTTTTTTTTTTGTGGGGCCAAAAACTAATTGAGGCAGGACTTGCTGATACTGCCAGCCTGGAACTTAGGAATGAACCCAGTGAAGCAAAAGACAGATCTAAGGATGGAGAGTTGAGTTCCCAGTGGGAAAATCACAGTAGAGATCTCATTCGAGTGAGGGTCCAACAGGAAAGAGCGACACACTTGAACGAGATACTCTGACGAAGATTTAAAAAAGGGACCGTTCACTATGGGCAGAGTGCAGGGTGCCCCACAACCTAATGCCAAAATAGTGCAGGGACCCATGTCAGTGATAAGTGGAGCCGTTAGCTCCTCTAGACCCAGATGGGAGGACGGTCATGGGAACCTGCAGGAGAGGGTTGCGTAGAGAGGTCCTCTTCGTGAGAAGCAGTGACCTCAGATTGAGGGACATGGACAGTCTGCAGGGAGGGAACCAGGAGAGTAAAGACCGTGGCCTTTGCTCCCTCTCGCCAAACTGCTATTGGAGTTTGGCTTTGACCAAACCCACTGGAATCCACCGAGCAGAGCGTGCAGGCACCCAGGACAGTAGGCAAGAGGAGGAGGGTGGCAAGGACAACTGGAAGAGTAAAGGGAAATCATCCAGCACAGCCTGGAATCTGGCCCTGCTCCTTAGTCTGCCTGGTTTCTATGAACCAGCTAAGTTCCCCTTTGCATAAGTCAGCTGGAATAGGTTTTCTGTCATTTGCATTCAGGAGCATCCTAGCTGACATAATAGTTTATTTTATTTTTTTTTTTTTTAAATAAATCTTTTTTTTTTATTTTTTTTTTTATAGAGGCATGTTTATTTCTTTATTTATTTGTTTTGTTTGTTTGTTCTGTTTACACATGCACTGGGTACAGTCAGAAGCGCGGGAGGGTGAGAGAATTCACCAGAGCCAGAGCGGGGAGCAGAACAGGCAGAAGGACCGAAGTACACTGCTGAGGGGAGCAGCGGGCGGCAGGAGAGGTCTGCGCGCCATGTGGGACCCTCCTCAGGTGGCCGGGGAGCAGCCGGGGATCGAACCGGTGCCGCAGAGGCCGCGGGCAGCTTCGTAACCCAGCGCTCAACCGCTGTGCCACCGGGGAGGCCCTTGACATAATAGTTTAAATGAAAGTTGGTTTCTTCCTCTGTAACTTTTGTAATTTTTACTGTGGTTATATATATATGTTGTATATATATTTATATATGTAGGTAGACAGATCTCTCTCTCTATATATATCTTGTAAAATGTGCCAATTTAACTACTTCTATACATACAACTCAGTGACATGCATCCCAGTCACAATGTTGCACAACTGTCCCTACTATCTAGCTCCAATTTTTTTTTCCATTGCTCTAAGCAGAAACCTCTAATCTAGCTCTATGAATCAACCTATTCTAGATATCTTGTGTAAGTAGAATTGTACAGTAGCTCCCCTGTTGTGTTTGGCATATTTCATTCAGCATACTCTTTACACAGAAGTAAGTGTCTTCTATGTTGGAACATGTATACATATCATTCCTTTTTAGTTCTGAATAACAGCCCATTTTAGGAATATACCTTCATTTATGTATCCATTCATTTGTTGATGAATACCTGGCATACTTCTACTTTTTGGCTTTTATGAATAATGCCATAATCTAGTCTTTTGCATTTTACATGTCTTCCATCATGTATGAGCTAAAGAGTAAGGGAATTGATAGCAATAAAATGCACGGTGCCTTGATCCCACAAAACACAGTATTGCTGTTGTGTTCAGAACACGCTTCCCACTCAGCAGCAAAGGGGGCACAAGGGGAAGCCCCTGATTTCTGGAGTGTAGTGACCTACCCATGTAGGGTATTGTTTTTAAAAAATACCAAAAACCCACAGTAATTTTGTGATTAGACTGACACTGTGCCAGGGTTTGTTTAATGGTTGAGTGATCAGAAGTTTTCTTTTTTTTTTTCCTTTCTGCTGTCAACTCTGGCTGATTATAAAGGCATGTGAATCTTTCCTTACACATCATTTTCCAAGTATGAAGTGAGAAATTGAACTGAACTCAATTACAGCAGCTGATCTAATGCACTTAATTGCACACAGGATGCAGGAGTTTGAAGGGTTCCTTGGAGGATGGGGGCGAGCAAAATGGACTTGCAGTTACTGATGTGGCATCTAGCTGTGGGTTGTGCATGCGGTTTGGGGGGCATCCACACGTCTCCCAGGCACACATTCATGTGTATGCACTGATGAGATGCGGATGCTGTGAGATCACGACTTCTGAGATGGTGGCATTTCCTCTGCGGGGCTGGCTCCTGAATTTACAACTGCTTTCAAGTGCTAATTTAGAAGCCTGCATGATCTTTTAAAAATATTCTTTCCCCTGAGAAACTGCAACAAAAGTAATGAAAAGAGGTCAAGCAGAGGAGGAAAGTTGATGGGAGAGCAGAGCCTGCTTACTAAAGGAGAAACAATGAGCAGAACCAGCTGAGAGCCTGTAGTCCCTCACGGCCCTAAACAAGGGTCTCATGGGATCCATGACAGCTGCTGTGGTGACCAACACAGGCGCCCTTCCTGAGGAGTAATAATCCTCAGAGTGATGACCATTTCCTGAGCACTTCTTGTGTGCTGGATACCATGCCCCTGCTTTTCATGCTAACTTCCATCTTCAAAACCTTTCTGCGAGGCAGGGGTTGCTATTCTGGCTCTACAGATGAGGTCCAGAGGGTACAAACACTTGCTTGAGTAGGGATCCCACAGGATTAGATGTTAGGTCTGAGGAGAAGCAGAGATCACTGCACTGTGCCCCATTGTCACCAGGTACCCCAGAATCTGTGGGGCAGAAGCTGCCAAGCAAGGCACAAACACTCCTTGGTGACTGTCCCTTCTCGTTCCCTTCTGCTTCTCTTTTCATTTTCTATAAACCTCATCCTTTGTTTTCCTTCATCTCATACTTTTGCCTGAAACTGTGTTTCATGTCTTCCCTCTTTCCCGTTCTCATCTACCTTTGATCGTTTGGTTGTTACTCTGCAAACAAAAAGTGGTCCCAGGAAAGAAAATCTTTCTTGGTCAGTACTGTGAGCTGCCAAGTTGGCAGGAATCAGTGAGAGCGAGTCTTGAAACTCTGAGGTCAAGAGCAGCCTACAATTGGAGGAGTGGTTGACTCCTGGGACCCAACTCCAGTCTTCATGAAAGGGACCAGGGAAATGATTTTAACTTGGAGCAGCAGGTGCTGCCCAACTCCAGGGACTGTGGAGTTCAGCATCAGATGGAGAGAAGGGACTTGAATTGGCTTGGGAAATAAGGAGGGAGACAGCCTTAGCCAGCCAGGGCATGGAGCCAGGGAGTGGAAGAATCTGGGAGAAGTGAGAAGTGAGGTCATGTCAAAGCCATTCAGCAGGAGGGTGGTTCCAGGTGAGCCTGGGCTTGTTGCCAGTAGCTAGTTCTGATGTGCCTGACTCTCCTTGGCATGAGGTAGGGCAGGCCTGAGCCATTTCAAGGCCAGGGAAGACAGCTGCTGTTATCTACCCTTTGGCCAGAACCACAGTTGCCAATGCTTATCCCAATGCTTAGCTTTTCTATATTTCAGACCCATTTGGGTGAGTCTGACCATGAGGTCATCAAGGAAAATCCCAATTCCATGATTATCCTATGATAAAACTGTCTCATGGAAATCATGGATCTATCAAGTTTGTAGAAATAGAAAGTGGAAAAGTTAGGCTCAATCCTGGAAATTCTTCCCTTGCCCATGCTATTTGGTACCCTGTTTGAAGTACCCAGTTCTTGTATGCACAAATAAAAATAAATCTTTAAAAAGAAAAAAAAAAAAAAACAACTTACTAGCTATGTGTTTCCTCTCACCTTGTCTTGCTAATGGAAGACTCTCTCAGTCTGTATTGTGGTCTGTGTGATACAAATATCACAGAATTCATGGAGGGGTCTGCTCCTGGGGGCTTGGATGCCTGGTTTCCACTAGCCAATCTGAGCACAGGCAGGCAGCCTGACAGCCTGGCCTCAGGGAAGGGGGCATGAGCTGCTTGGAAAAGCCTAATTGTGCCCAGAGAATAACTTTCCCCTGGCAGAATCTGGGCCTATGATGATGTGAATGTGCAGCAAGAGCATTTTTCTGAGAGAGAACTTGGATGCTGTGAAAACAAAATGGAATGATTAGGGAGGCACTGGACCATGGGAGTGTTTTCCTTGAGCAAGTCTTTTAACCTTGCAGTGAGGCTGACCCACTCACAAACACTGACAGCCTTTTCGGAACATAGGAAACAAGCTAAGTTCTTTTTAATGTATATTAAATTGAGCCTGTCAACCTTGACAAAGTCCCTTTCGGTAGATGGTCACTAAGAGGACACCCTGCCCAGAAAAACATGTGGCTCTCGGTGGCTGTGTCCATGACACTCCCCACCCCCACTCCCACCCCACAGCTAGACTGAGCAAAATCTCCTTCTTCCCTTTATTTTCCTTCCTTCCTTTCTTTTTTCTTTAACACAAGTTAGTGATCAGAGTCCAAAACCTGTGTCAAGCACTTCATATGTATTTACACTGTAATCCTTAGAACACTCCTATGAAATGACTTCTATTTTATCCTCATTTTATAGAAGAGGAAGCAAGTCTGGGAGAGATGCATGCCACAATCAATTGCTTCTAATAGCTTTTTCTGACTCCTATGCTTAGGTTTCCAATAACTTTGGAGATTATTATCTAACAAGCCAAACTGTTTTCATTTGCTATGTGCTCTTCCAGTCCATGCTCATGTGTACACATAATTTTTATGTCATTGAACTTTAATTATTGTATAGTCATAGTTTGGTATTCTTGTAAGATTGTTTCATTTTGATCAAAACAATACATAATTATTTAAAAAAGTTAACTGGTATAAATACATGCCTTCAGAAACACCAATCTCTGTTCTTATTCTGTATTTTCTAACTGTTGCTCCTGATATTTATTTCAAAATGCCTAAATATTTATATTGCTATTTCTTGATTGATCAGTTTTAAATGTTGTCTTATTTGAGTAGTAGATGGGGGCCTGTCCTCTCTCTTTGTTTCCCTTCTGCAACATTGGCAGAGTTAGATCATAATTTTGACCCCTAGGTCAGGAGGATTTCTATTACAACATTGTGGCTATCAGAGTAAAAGGCAATTTGTAGCTCCTCTCCTATATTATATTTTAGGGTTTTTTCTCCTATATTTTGGGGTTTTTTTTTAGATAATATTTACCTTGCTTTTTCATTTACATACTTTCCCCTAATTTATCTCAAACATCTCTTACAGGTTTCAAACATTTCTGTCAATTACCTATTAGTAATTTTTCTCTAAAATCAAATGTACCAATTTCCCCTATTAGAGAAGAGCCCTATGACTCATGGGTCCTCTTGTTCCAGTCCGAACTGCTTGCTTCCTGGGACAGCTGCACAGCTAGTATATGAGATTTTCTTTTGATCATCATCTTGAGTAGTCCTTTTGTGACTCACGTGTTTGTTTCTCATTTCCTGCAGCCCACAGATTCCTATGTTTAATTCGCTTTTCGATGTACTTTCCTAACAAGGGGGTGCATAAAACTTTTTGTGTCTTTCATTGTTTTATTACTCACTTAAACTTATGTGATTGTTTGGCTGGGTATAAATTTCCAGTTTGAAAAATGGTTTTCTTTCAGAGTATTGAAAGCAATTCTCCAGTGTCATTCAACATCTGGTCTTTGTTTTGAGAACTCTAAACCAATTTGATTCCAAGTTCTTTGCATGTTATTTTTTATGCTTTTTGAAAGTTTTGGGATGTTGTTTTTATTCTTTGAGTTCAGAAATGTAGGGCTTTTGCATTGCACTCAGAATTTGATGGATTCTTTCAATTCAAGATAATTGTTCTTTAGTTCTGGGAAATTTTCTGGTCTCACGTTGATTTACAGTATAAAGATTCCCTAACGTTTGACTTAATCTGTTTTTTTTTTTTCCTTTACATAAAGGGAAACCAATGTTTATTGAGCAATCTCTATGTACCAGTCATTAACTTTACATGTGCTGTTTATTTGATCCTAGTAAAAATCCTTCAAGTCAGCTGTTGGCATCACTATCTTATTGGTAAAAATTCTGTAACTCAAAGCAGTGGAATATTTGGCCACAGATACCCTCTTATTGACCATACAGTCAGAATTCAATCCAAGTCTGGAAAACAGGCCACAAGACAAGCATTTGTTAATTATATTCCTTGCAACACAACTGTCTCATTTCTATAGTCTAATATGCTTAGGAAACTCTGGGAAAAATTAATGTTGCAGTGATAGGATTTCTCAGTGTTTAATATCCTAATCCACATTGTGAGTCTCTAAGAGGATCATATAATGGATCATTTCCCAAAGTAAAATAAGTTCTCATTTAACATCACAGATAGGTTTTCATAAACTGACTTTAAGCAAAATGATATAAAATGAAAGCATGTCGTCCAATAATATCAATTCATTCAAAATGAACAATATGGGGTTCTGTTTTTGTTACCAGTGTTATATAGCAGAATGATAGTATTTGAGCACTTGTTATAGATGGATGTGATTTTGAATTTGTGCCTTGAAAGGGAGGAAGAATTTAAATGTGAGTCATTAGATCTGGTTGATGGTTAGCTGGCCATGGGGCAATGGGCTTTATGAACCTGCCTACAATACCTACTATCCTCTCTTCTTATCTCCAGTCTCAGTCCCCCCAACCCACTTGCTCACCTTGCTCACCTACCCAATGACAGTGTCCTTCTTTTTCCAGTTGCTTGATTACTCAATAGCCACACTTGGCTGTTTTTCAAAGCAATGGAAACCTCTTTCTGCCTCAGTACTTTGTAATACACTATTCTCTCTGCCTCAAGTACCCTTCACCTTCCTCACTTCACTCACAACTGCACAGTCTTTAGAGCTCAGCCTAAGGCAGGTTTCCTTCAAGAAAAACCCCTAAACATTCCAATATATTAGAGTATGTTCTCAAAGTATAATGTTCTTAAAACATATTGTACTTCTGTACCTTATCAATTATAATATGTATCATTTGCTTATCACATACAATGTATCAATTAAAATCATATGGTTATATATTTTTTGTTTGCTGCTTTTTCCCTTTCTACAGACTCTAAGATCCTTCTGGGGCAGAGATATGCCTGTGTTGCTTATTACCATATTCTCTAAACTGAGAATGGTGCCTAATGTATGCTAGGTGCTCAGTAAACATTTGTTGAGTGATTGCATGAATGATCAAATGATGAATGAAAAAGCATACTTCATTTGCCATCATCATTAATGATGATGCTAATTAATGAATTTTACTTGAAATGGTGGTTCTTGTTAGAGTTCCAATAGCCCAATTCTGCTTCACAATAAGTCTGCAATGAGACAGGAAATAATTCAAAACATAACCTCAAATGTGATGAATATTCCATGACACAAAATCCTAATTAAAAAAAAATCATTTCTGTTCTGTGCATGAATTATTTTGCCAACAGGTATCTCAGCAGGAGACTGCCTTCACCCCAAAATACTCAGCTCAAAAGAATTTTCAAGCATTTCTTCATGAGTCCTGTAAATCAAGCACTCATCATTGAGTGAAGAGAGCTAATGAATATTCTCTTTAAGGAGTAGAAAAAAAAAAGATGAATGCTAAGAATAAAAAGAAGAGGACAGGCTGGATATTTGTGAGGGCTCATTTTTCTGGCTGGGTTGTCTGGGCAGGCAAACCTGACCCAGGGTCCTATGCCATGACTGCTTCTCTGGTGAAATTTGTGATTCCATTGAGATGGGATATTCTGGCAGTGGTGCTTCCATTTCAACATAGAATGTTTCTGGGAAGACTTAATAGTACAACACCCCCCAAAGCACCTAGCACAATGCTTGTCCATGTTGCCTTATTCTTCTTCTTCCTCATCTGGCCCCTTCTACCCTTACTCATTGATTGATAAATTAGCTCTTTTTGTGGGTACCTCCACACTAAATGGACATTTTAAGAAAGGTAATATCTTATTTATCTCTGCTTTCCCAAGCCTCCTATAACGTCTGGTACACATTCAATAAATATTTATTAATGAGTAAAGGGTCCCATCAAAGGCCCTGTAAAGTAAATGTGGAACCTTTTGTTATCCCCCATTACACAGTGAGGGAAACTGAAATTTGGACAGTTGTTTGCTTGAGGATACATCTAATCCCCAATCTGTGCAAACTCTTAATGAAGGATGACATTGGCCATCCTGCATGACTTGACCCCTGCCAGCTTCCCAGGATTTTCTTCTGTTGCTGTTCCCCCACTGTTTATTTGCCAGTGAAACAGAAGAGCATGTGGCCCTACCCCTGTATTTGCCTGTTGAATAAGTGTTGGATGAATCCTTTTTTGTATGGCTAAGGCTTTATCCATATTGTTCTCTCTGTCTGGCAGGTTCTCCTTTTATTTTCCTTTCAATCTTCTCTTGTGGCATCCCCTGCTCCTGAAAGCCTTCTGTGGATAGCACTTCCCTGTTTCCCTGTTTCCCTGAATTTATGCACTTATCACTTTTCTTATAACATTGTATGGTGAGTCCTTATTGGTCTGTCCTTGACTGCACTATGAGCTATTCTAGAGTCAGGCAGGGTCCACCAAGACTAACAGAAGACATGCTGCAGAGTGGAGCTGAACCAGGAACATACTTGGGGACCTAGCCTGTCCCTCCTGGACCCCTGCTCTCTCCCAGACACCATGCTGCTCCACACATTGCATAATGTGAACATCGGGAGAAAAAATAGATCAAATGGCAGCACAAACCCAAATTGGCAGCCATCCTCAAGATTCTGAGAGGCCGCCCATCTGCTCTCCTAGCGTTCTAAATCCACAGTTGTGCCCTCCATGCTGAGAGAGCTGGCAGCAGCTGGCCCCCTGCTGCGAGTGAAGAAAGGAACAATTTATTACAAAGGGCTCTCTCTAAATCAATCTTCCAGTGCACGCAGGCAGTCTGGAAGCAGAGGCATCTTGCCGTTGCTGTCCTGTCCACGCTACTGCTGCTCCAGAGACACATTCTGCCGGAGCCTCATCCGGGCTTGAAGGAGATGCCTGGTGTTCATTTCTAAGGGGCAATTTTGGGAAATCAGGGTTTTAAACATTGGATTCACTACAAAACAGACCACAATTGCTGCATCCCCTGGTCTGGCAACCTGGGGGATAGTTGTGGCTCTGGGTAAGGGATTCTGGCCAAAGAAACTTTTTTATGGAAACTGATTTACAAGCCTGATCCCTCCAAATACCAAATGATGTCTCTGGCAAGCACATGTGGGGACATCTTTTCTTGAGAATCACTTACAATATTCTTATCCTCAGAGTGGGGATTTGCAGGGAGACTCGTGACTGAGTACTCTGTAGGGACCACGCCTGAATTGGAGGTGGAAATAAGCCCTGATGGGTCAGAGTGTAACTTTTTTAGTGGGCAAGCTTGCTTGACTTGGAGCCCAAGCTGAAACTGTCGGCCCCCACCCCCGTAGCCCTGAATTACCAACACAAATGAGTCTTCTGAAGAGTGTTGATTAAAATAATCAAGAGTAGCCAATCCACAGGCTTCTCAGTGACCCATGAAGTCATCTGGGGCAAAAGATCAACTGGGCCAATGGCACTTACTGTCTTGGGAATGAGAACAAAGAAATTCCAGGGAAGGAGATTGTTGCTGGTGAGAGCAGAAGCTGAAAGGTCAGATGGAGAGAGACACCGAAGGGGCACTGATGGACTCCAGAAAAGCTGAGGTTCGATGGGAGCAAAGCAATGATTAAGCTGAAGCCATGTGTGGAGATGAGGGTGGGGCAAGGGGATGGAAGAATAAGGGCAGATGTATGGAGAGGGGGGCATCCTGATGAGAAAGACCACAGAACTCTGCAGGATGTCTTTTCTTCGAACCACAAAAGCCTTATTTATTCATCTGTTCATTAAAACAGACCCATGCTAAGCCCTGGGTTAATTGCAGGGGTACAGGGATGATCAGGACCTTTGATCTTAAGGCACTCAGTGTCCTGTGGGGGAGAGAAATATGTAAAGGCACAATGCAATGGTTCAACTATGGGTAGTAAAACATGCACATGTCAAAGGTGACGTAGAAGTGAGAGGGAACACCTAAGTTTGCTATGGGAAGTCAAGGAAGACCCCCCATCAGATTAAGGGAGGATGGCTACAAATTCAAAGCATTTGAATTGGATTGCATGGACACCTGAGAGGGAGCGCAGAATCTTTGGAGACCTACAGGGACCTGGGAACTGCTGGAATATAAAGTTTGAATATTCATTGGAAGAAGAAAATGTAAGAGTAGGCAGTTAAAATGAGAAAGTGAACAATGCCATAGACACCAGTGAATTAATTTTGAGAAGCAAAAAATTATATGTACAGAGATGGAAGTTAACTCGTAGATCAAAGGATATAAGTGTTTATTATGCCATTGAGGCAACAGAGGCCCAGAGAAGGAAAGCCGCCTTTATGCTTTTGTGAAGCTCTCTAGAGTTAAGCAGGGAAGTAGGGGCAGGGATGGGACAAGAGCCAGGTCTCCTGAGTGCTGGCTCCAGCCTCTGTATAAAGGATCTGTACCTTGGGGGTCACAGTGCTTTTCCATTTTAACTTGATGCTGTGCAGAGGCGGGGGTTGGGGTTGGGAGAGATTAGTCCAATTATCTGCTCCTGAACAGAGGCACTGAGAAACCATCGCACACACTGACTGTGAATGAAGGCAGAAAGGATTGCTTGGTTCCCATGCTCATTGATAACTTGGAATGACTTTCTTGTCTTTTCCAAATCCTGTCCTGCCCTCAGTATCTGCCTCAACTCTCTCCTCCTCCAGGAAGACTTCCCTGACTCCCAACAGCATATTGGGAGATGCTCTCTCTCCTATGACCCCTCAGACTCACATTCACGGGACGCCACATTCCCTGCCTGTTATTATCTGGGTGTCCTGCTTGTCTGTGTGGTTGTTTCTCTGGCAGTTCCTGCTTCATAGAGAGATTATCTCTCAGACCTCTTGTACCCTATAGCACTTCATCCAGGGTCAGGCACAGGAAACACTGATGGCTTCTCGACTAACAGAATGATCCTTCTGCTCACCTTTAGGAAGATAGTTGGAATCACTGTATTATCAATTCTATGGTTGCCTGCCAGAGTTTTCTCATTTCCCCTAACATTGAATGATAGGTTCAACATACGTTTATTTCCATATGGCGCAGCATAAATGACAGACACCCGACCAAGCAAGTGGAGACAGTCAGGGAAGTTAAATGACCCTTTAGGTTTTGAAGGCAATGCTGATAAAAGTGAAGCTCCAGATCATTCTTATGTGAACTGAGGGCTAACATGAGGTTATGGAGACGTGCTGATCAAAACAGCCTCAAGTAAGTAGGAATTTCTTGCAAAGTGCAAGAGATGGAGATCACCTCCTTCTGCATCTCGGCATCCTCAGAGATGACATGATCCATGAGGACAGGATTAGGATTCTTTTTACCTCTGACAGTCTATGAGACGCAATAGTTGCTACATGAGCTTTATTGCTACATTGTCTAAATACTAGACCTATTTATTTGATCTGTCTGGGTGTTTATTTTGTTTTGACAGCTAATGAATTACTTAATCCCATTCTTTAACAGACTCTAAAATATGTATTTGATCCCATCCTTCCACATAATCCTCTTCCTATTCTATTGCATATTCAGCCCCTCACATTATTCACGTGCCTAATCGCTGCCTGTCCCTCTTCTTCCATTCCCTGCCATAGACCGCATCCGTGGACTCCTTGACCTCGGTGTCTGATTGAGTGCAGCCAATGTAGGAAGGAAGAGAATGGACATCAGGGTACATATTTTCCTGTATCCCACCCTGTTGGGTCACCATTGGTGGCTTCTGCCTTCTAGTAAAGGTCACAGTTCTTGTCAGGAACCCTTTTCATTCGGCCAGCCACCTTTTCTGGTTTTGATGATGCCCCTTCAGGGGAGGGGAGGTAACAGTTTTTGCTATTGCAAGTCACATGATTTCCGTCCCGTTTAAAGACAGGGTTTCCTTAAACCCTGTCCAAGTTTTTGCAAATACTCTTTAAGCTCACCTCAATTACCCAGTCTGAGTGTGCTATCTGCTTCTTGCTGGACCTTGATTGCTAGTCACCCCCTAAATTAAAAGGAATGATTCCTCTGATAGAAAGTACTTACAGTAGTCAAATTCCTAGAGACAGAAAGTAGAATGGTGGTTGCCAGGGGCTGGGGGGACGGGGAGCATGTTCTCTGTAATGGGTTCAGAGATTTAGGTTTGGATAATATAAAGTTCTGGTGGTAGATGGTGGGGATATTTGTACAACAGTGTGAAAACACTTTATGTCACTGACCTGTTCACACACAAATGGTTAGAGTGGTACATTTTATATCTTCATTACCACAATGAAACATAAATATAAAGAAGAACATAAAAAGCTTTTTGCTTACTAATGATAGGCCAGAGTCCAAAATATATACAATTTTTTTTTCTTTTCAATATGCTAGAGGAAGAACCACATTAAGTCAAAGCATACATTGGCTGGAAATTTATTATTCTTGCCGAATTATTGATCATATTTGGAATGGTGTTTAATTTATTTAGGCAAATTGATGTGCTTAGATCTTGATATGGAAAAATAATGATGGTGGCACAGAGTACTGACAGATGATAGCTTCTGCTGGTCCTATCCTCAGTTCAAAGCCTAGCTCATCTCCACTTGGAGCTTTCTGGAATTGTTACAACATGCTCTGCTGCTCTTCTCCTTCTTGTTCCTGAGCTCCAGCAGCACTGGCTTTGACTGTGGAAACAAGCTCATTATTTTATTTCTGGTTCTAGTGCCAGGCGACTGCCTCTGCAAGACCCTGAATTTCTTGAGGACAAAGATCGTGACCGTCTTGGTTGTGAGTTTTCAGTGTACTCTGCACACACTTCATGAATGATTACAACCTCACATAGCTGGTGTTGTCTGATTTACATAATGAAAAGTACCACCAACCAGAATGTTTCTCTCTGCCTCTGATTTTCACATGCCAGAAAACTAGGATTTTCAAATGTACATGCAGCCCAGACTATTGACAATTTGTTTTGACAGCTAATGAATTACTTACTTCCATTCTTTAACAAATTCTAAAATATGTATTTTACTTCCTCTTTCCACATCATCTTCTTCCTATTCTATTGCATATTCAGTCCCTGCACAATCACATTATTCACATGCCCCATCACTGCCTGGTATCCAGGAAAAGTGGGTGCTTCCGCTCTCTCCTTCCTCCAATTCTCTGCTGTCTCTGAGCAGAACTTTGTAGACACAGCTAACATGTTCAAGGAACCGTGAACTCTTCTCCAGGAACCTAGGATGTGGGCAACTTCAACAGAGTTTCCATTTCACCAAAGAAACACCATCTGTTGTGCTGGAATTATTTTTAGACTGTTGTATCCTCTTAATTTCTCTTTCCCCCTCTTTTTGAGAGGTAAACTATGTGGCTTATTTATGTCATGGACCTTGTGTTGTTTTAAGCATGCTTGTTTAGCAGAAGAGGGAATTTAGTTAATTCAGACAATAACAAATACTAGCAAATTCCATTTCTATCTATGGGCATTGCTCAAATAACCAGAATGTTAGCAACTTGGTCAGGGCAGCCCTGCCATGGCAAGACTTACTCTGTTCCTGTTTTCTGAATTTAATATCTGAAATTCCTAATCTTGGGATGTGAAGGTAAACTAGAACATTAGAATGTTCATGTTTTTAACTCTTATTTATTATGATCTGTGCTTTCTTAGAGGTTTGTATTAGCTGTATTAAAAATAGTAACCTGCCATATACCAAATTTATTACATTTCAAATTTGTTTTTATCTCTCAATTTTATTTGTAACACTTTATGGAAACTTATCATTTTTTATGGAGTCCTTATACATTTCTAATTGTTCTAGTTATGTAGTCTGCTCCATTGCATTGTCTTTTTGTATGTGTGTTAGTACTACACTTAATGCTAGTAAATTAACTGGGCATTTTTGCACATTTTCCATGGAAATAAACTTGATCTAACTTTTGGGAAAAGCAATTTGCCTATAGATTTCCAGATCCTGAAACCTGTTCATCTCCTATGACCCAATAATTCACTCTGTAGTAGTCAACACAAAGGTAATAGTAAGGGAAACAAAATACTCATGCGCCAAGGTGTTCACTGCAGTATTATTTACAATAACAAAAAGTTGGACACACTACCTGAAAATTAGGACTTTTGATAGATTAAGAGGCAGTCATTATCATTTTAATTACAAAGATGATTTCAAGACCCAAGAAATGCTTAAGATATAATCAGTGGTGTGCTAGCAAATTTTTAATAACTGGCCTTCTGAAATAGCAAAACACCTGTGATTTGTATTGCATGCCAAATTCTGTGCTATAAATATTCTCACCATGGCTGATTTCAAGCCACCAAAGTGATGTGGCTAAATTCAGAGATGGAAGGAGAAATACCTCGATTCTCATGAAAGAGTCGGAGCTGGTTCGGCACATCACTGGATATTTTGTTAAGTGACACACATAGGAGGCAAAGGTATACAATGTGGTTGAAACAATGCAATTGATTGAAACAACGACTGAAAGAAGAGCAGTTATCTTTGAGCTCTTCCACATCTTACTATTTCTCTAAACTTCACAAAATGTTGATAGGGGGCCTCCCCGGTGGCGCAGCGGTTGAGCGCTGGGTTGCGAAGCTGCCCGCAGCCTCTGCAACGCCAGCTCGATCCCCGGCTGCAACCCGGCCACCAGAGGAGGGTCCCACATGGTGCGCAGACCTCTCCTGCCGCCCGCTGCTCCCCTCAGCAGTGTACTTCGGTCCCTCTGCCTGCTCTGCTCCCCGCTCTGACTCTGGTGAGTTCTCTAGCCACCCCCCCACCCCGCGCCTCTGATTGTACCCAGTGCATGTATAAATAAATAAATCTTTAAAAAAATGTTGATAGGGTTTAAATTATTCTTATGATCAGGAAAAAAAAAAAGCAATTAACACTTGCCCTGCTCGGCTCCTCCTCAAGGGGCCTTGGCTTCTTTTGTGATTCCCCTTACTTGAGGGAAGGTGCTGAGCTGTGGTCCTTGCTGGGCTCAACCGCCAAGACTTGTTCTCTCTGTCCAGAATCTTTTCTTGGCTTCAGAATCTCCTATCCCTATGTCCTCTTTTCCCCGCTGCAGTGCTGGAGCTTTATGATCTTGGTAGAACTGGCCAAGACTTAGTACTTTGGTACCAAGCACCGCTTGGGTCATCACCAATGCAGCTAATGCTTTTGTCACATGTGACAAATGTGTGCTTCCTGTCACACACATCGTCATGTGGGGAGCATGTCTGAGGCCAAGAAACAGATTTAAGGTCCCACAATGAGTTAGTGATTGGGAGCCCAGGTTCTTTTCACTCCCTGACATCGGAGAGTCCAGTGCTGGGGCAGTGATCATCTGGAACTCCACACACGGGAGCTGGTGAGAGAAGGCAGTCCCTGCATGCCCCTCTGGGTAGACTCATGTGGACACCCAGCGCTGCCATGGACAATGTGCCTTGGCTTACAGGAGAGTAGGGTGATTCCGGGAATGGCATGTCCTAGCATTCTCTGAAAGCAGCCCCCTCTTTCCCTGTGACAGTGCACTTTCGGATGCGGCCAGTGAGGCACTGAGAAGAGTAGAGGGCAGGTGCTGGGGGAATATGAAGGAAAGCTGATATCAAAAGCCCCACTCTAGTAAGCAGCCACTCTAGGGGATTCAGCAATACATGTCGCAGAGAAAAATGCATGAAGAAAGGGAAACCAATTCTACCATGGCTTGGGTATAGCTGAGGTAGAGGCACATCAGCTTATATCTTGGCCACAGCTCTTCACTCCCACACTGAGCTGTGCCACACCCACACTCTGAGCCTCCTGCCCCGGTGTCCCGCATCAGCCCTGCATCAGCCCTGCATCAGCCCTGCCTCACAACCCATTCTATGCATAGTAGCCAGGGTTATCTTCTCAAAAAACCCATGGGCTCATGTCATTGTGTGATCACACCCAATTTCTCTTTGAACACAGTCCAATGCTCCACATGGTTTCTGTGCCCTGAGCACATACCTCCACCTACCCACTCATCCTTGGCTTTCTGGTTTCTGGCCTATTTTCAGTTCCCCA
This sequence comes from Talpa europaea, assembly GCF_964194135.1. Taxonomy (NCBI): domain Eukaryota; kingdom Metazoa; phylum Chordata; class Mammalia; order Eulipotyphla; family Talpidae; genus Talpa; species Talpa europaea. The sequence continues at coordinate 50,875,571 of NC_140073.1, forward strand.
GTGGAATCATACTATCTTCTTCCACTGGGATTATTTGGTCCATGCCACAGCTGTTACTGCTGCCATGTGCACTCCTAAAAAGTCCACAGCCCTGTCTCCCTTACCTTCAGCATGCTTATCCTAATTTGCTCTTATTCAGTTATGTGATTGAATCACCTCTCGTCCTGACTCGGGGGCCACATCTTTCACTGCTCATGAGTATGTTCTCGGCATCTACCACGGTGCTGGGCCCTTGTGCACAGAACACCATTTAAAGGAATGAATAAGCACGACTTTGTTGTGAACCCTCCACATTGCCCCTGGCAGAGATGGCAGCTCCTAGCTCCATGCTTACCTGGAGACGGGAGTTGATATCCATTTGTGTTTTGCCATCTGTACAATGGGGCTAGCCACATGCCAGGCTGTTGGGTGGAAAGTGAACTTGGTGACGGATGTGGGCATGCCACCATGACTGTCACAGAGTAGGTGCTCAAAAATGCCTTTTCTTTATGAACAGATTTATTAATTTTAATCATGAGTTCTTGAAACAAACATGATTCACCTCATTTACCTCAATAGCCATCAAACGGGGGTGGGTCTTGCACAGTGGTTGCTCCCCACTCCCCTCCACCTCTGGGGGATGGGGCTGATACATTAGCTACAGTGTCTCTGACTATCTTTTCCAAGACTAAATCCTTAATTACCTCATCTTCCAGTGCAGCATCTTCTCTGATCACATAACTGTGGCACTCTCCAGCTAATTCATTTTTGATCAACCGGATTGCTCTGCACTTATATTCCTGTGTAATGTAGCCTCTGGAGTTCCCCTCAGCACCGGAAGGCAGTCTGGCTCATTTGAACAAATTGCTTAACATGTTAAATTAGATTCAACCATCCTTAGGAAGAAAAATTAAAGAGAAAAAAGGAAGATGAGGATCAATTGTCCTCATACTCACAATTTTCCAAAATTGCCTGATTTTATCACTGACAGTGCGCGGGGCACTGTTGCGTTGTGACTGTCACTTGTGTGGAACAGGTTGAAGTGACTGTCATCATCATCAGCCCACAGACCTGGGCATGGACTGAGTGTCCATGCATTGAGTAGCCACAACACACGCCCAGCATTGCAGGGACATTTCTGACTTTCAGACACATACACTCCCATTGGGGTAATTCAGCACAGATTAATTTCATTAAAATGCATTTATGCTGTTTCTATTTGCTCACCTCTATTATCTTAAACCTGTTGAAACTTACTTATTCTCTAAAGGCCTGCTCAGATATTCCCACCTCCCAGAAGTTTTTCCATTCTTTCATAAAAAAAATTGGTCATCCCTTGAATATATGTCTATTTTCATAGTCGACAACTTTTCTTTGTAAAATGTTTATATCCTTGCCTAGGGTCTGAGTTACTAAAAGGTAGGGGAATGATTAGCCCCTAATAGGATGATTACTAAAGAGTACATGCTCAATAAGACTTGTTGAACTGAATTGATAAATTCATTTGACCAATAAATGCTTATTGAGCACCACTATGTGCTAGGTGTCAGGACTGCACCTGGACTTTGTCTATGTGAAGTGCTAAGGAAGTCCATGGGGTGGGGGCAGGAATGGCTGACATGTGCATGATAAGTAGATACATAACAATGGGGATGTAAGTAAATCCTTCCACATGAACAATTTCTGATGATTTGAGGAGGCAAGAGTTAGTGTGAGTAGAAATAGGGGCAAAGTGGGATTGAATCCTTTGATTCTTTGGGTATGATTTGATTTAAGTAGTAGCTTTTTACACAATGATCATACTATTGCCACAAGTTAAAAATATATATCATCCGCAATGAAGAGAAGAGATCCAGGGCATCCCTGGTGGCACAAGGGGTTAAGACGCTACCTATGAAGCCGTCCGCAGTCACTGCAGCATGAGTTCGATCCCCGCCCACGGAGCTACCCATATGGTGCAGCAGACCTCACCTGACTCGCCTGCTGCTCCCCTCAGCAGTGTATTTTAGTCAGTCTGCCTGCTCTGCTCCCCACTCTGTCTCAGGTGAATCCTCTCACCCCCCACACTTCTGGCCTGTACCCCAGTTCTTGTATGCATAAACAAATATTTTTTTTTTTTAAAAAGAGAAGAGATCCAGACCTAAACTGGGGGCAGCAGAGCACCAGTTGGTTCTGAGTGTCAGGCTTGCCTTCTGAAACCCAGTTTATTCAATTTTGGACACCGAAGATATTGCAAGTAAATTAAGAGTTCATTCTGTACTTATTCTTTGAATGATACAACAGGATTTGTAAGTCGGGATTTGCATGTCCCTTCCCTGGGGTAGGGACGTTGCTCCACTGGGACCCAGGGAAGGTAACACACCCTAGTCCACGAGTAGTCGCTGCAATTGCTGGAGAGTAGCTAGAACAAGAGGCTCTGGGGGGGCCTCCGGGAGGTGGTGCACACCCCTGTGTACAGACCATCATGCAGAGAGGACAAAAGCTCTCAGCACACAGCCTGGGCAGGCACACATTCATGGAACTTCTCCGTACAGTGACAGTGTGAGAACTATCTGGAGCAGAGTCACAGAGCAGAAAAATCAAAGATGGGTAGGCAGGAAGTGTGGGTTCAAGTTCTCACAGCCTGATCATGTGAGTTTCAAATGCTCTTAGGCATCTATAAAGATTTTATTTATTTTTGCATAGAAGAACTGGGGTATAGGACAGAAGTGTGGGGAGGGGGTAGTGAGAGGATTCACCAGATGCAGAGTTGGGAGCCTAACAGGCAGATCTACTGAAACACACTGCTGAGGGGAGCAGCAGGCGAGACAGGAGAGGTCTGCCGCGCCATGTGGGTTAACTCCCTGGCTGGGGATCAAACTCCAGCCTTCATGGTGGTAGCACTGGGACTTAACCCCTATGCCACCAGGGCATCTTAGGCATCTTTAGTTTAATATCTGGACTAGAGGAAGGAATAACAGTCTGTCACCGGAACCCTTTCCCCTAACACATTTGCCACATTTGCCCCTACTGACCTTAAAAATTCATCACCATTTTGTAGGGTAAAGTGACAGGGAAAGATGATCCAACTTTCCCTCCAGAATTAGCTCAGAGTCACTTTGTCCAGACAGTCTGTTCTTCCCTCTTTCTCTGCTCAGCCTGTGCCACCTTCCCCGGCAAGCTGCAGCATAGGGAACTTGGGCCATCGAAGGAGCCATGGCTGGGCAGACATTAGTGGGTTCAGCCTCGTTCCTTGTATCACCCCTTCCACCTTTGCTTTAAAATCCATCTTGCTATTCCTGTTGGAGGTAACACAATATTACCTTAGTTAAATAAAAGACACACCCACACACAGAGTCCACCTTATTTCCAGAGGCATAACTGTGCCTTAAGGGCTGATTCTGGGCTCCTCTTCTGGAGGAAGGAGGGACCATGGGCTTTCTCAGAGCCAGGACTCTGCCACCAACAGATCCCAAGGCCCAGGCCCAGAGCTGCACTGGTGCAAAACTGAAGCGCAGCAGAGCAGCAGCTCCCATGTCTTCTATGAAGTGTTACTCAGCACTTGGTGGAGACAAATAAATACTGTCTCAATCCTCATAATTTCCCCATGAACATAATGTTAGCATCATCTTACAGACAGGGAAATAGAGGGTGAAACAGTGAAGCTCCTGGGGTTACACCTTTACTAGGACTCAACTTGCTTGCTGTAAGGAAGATATCAAAAGTAAGTCTTTATGATTAAATCTCTGTGTGGACCCAACTAGGAGTAACTATAAAAGAGATCTTAGAATCATTGACCTGTGTATCAATATCTGTACACAGCTTTCTGTAGTCAATGACGTATACACATTCATGTAAAAATTCACATATATGGACCTCCCTGGTGGTGCAAGGGTTTAATCTATGAAGCTATCAGCAGCCACTGTAGCACAAGTTCAATCCCCAGCAAGGGAGGAGACCCACATGGCACAGCAGACCTCTCCTGACTCGCCTGCTACTCCCCTCAGCAGCGTGTTTCAGTCAATCTGCCTGTTCTGCTCCCCACCCTGTCTCTGGTGAGTCCTCTCACCCCCCACACCTCTGGCCTGTACCCCAGTTCTTATATGCATAAATGAATAAAAAAATCTTTAAAAAATAAAATAAAAATTCACATGTACAATATACACAAACACAGACCTATAAATACAAAGGTGAATGCATACAGGTTTGTTTTAGAAATATACATAACCAAACAATATTTCATGAAAATACTGCACAGTACTTTGACATTTTTCATTTCTTTCTATCCTATTAGAAAAATGTATTGCTCATTATCCTTCAAATTGATTTGATAATCCACTAATGAGTTGAAACCCTCACTTTGAGAAACACTGATTTAAATATTGGCGGCCTCCCTCAGGGCTTGGTGCAGGGTCCTCTTGTGTTCCCTGTCACCCTCCCCTTCGGGGCTTTCACCTGGCTTCCTGACTGCACCACTGGATTTACTGATGAGTCCCAGATTTACACCCCAGCCTGTACCTCCCCTTGTGTCACGACACTCCTACAGCCAATGGCCTTTTTGACACCTGCACTTGGATGTCCAGGGGCAGCTGAGTCCACCCACTAGTGCCTGACCCACGTCTACATATTTTGGAGTCTGTACTGCCTCTTCTTCCAGATGTTCAGTGAAAGCACTTGTAGGGATTGATCCCTGATTCATCTCCATATCCAAGCCACCTGCAGATACTCTTGACCTCAAACAATGTCTAGAAATCAGCAACCCCCCTCCACCTCCACCATTTTGGATCAAATACCACCATTTCTTCCCTGGATCTTTGCAACTGACCCTTAACTCATATCCTGGCTAATACCTTCAAGAGAAGGGGCCTTTAAAAATATATTGGGGGCCTCCCCTGGTGGCGCAGGCACTTGAGCGCCGTGCTGTGAAGCTGTCTGCAGCCTCTGCAGCACCAGTTCGATACCCACCGGCCGGCAAGGGTCCCACATGGCTCAGCAGACCTCTCCTGTTGTGACTGCTGCTCCCCTCAGCAGTGTATTTTATCAGTCTGCCTGTTCTGTTCCCCACTGTCTCTGGTGAAGGCTCTCACCCTCCCGTGCATCTGACCTGTACTCCAGTTCTTGTATAAATAAATAAATAAATCTTAAAAAAATATATCGGATCATGTCACTCTGTGCAGGGCCTTATCTTGTACAGGGTAGAGCCCAAAGTCTTTCCACTGCCTTTGATGCCCTTCATTCTTGCACCCAGTGACTCCCTGACCTCGGGGCATACTGCGCCTCCTCCACCTGCTTCCTTTGCTCTCACTGTTCCTCAGCCCTGCCAGGCCAGACTCCTACCTCAGGCCTTTTCCCTTGTTGTTCTCACTGCCTGGACCTCTCCTTCTCCAACTGTTCACATGGCTCCCTGGATTAGTCAGGGTTCTCCTGAGAAACACAAACAATAGGATGTATATATGTCTAAAGAAAGATTTACTGTAAGAAATTGGCTCACAAAATTATGGAGGCTGCAGTTGGCAATCTGGAGACCTAGGAAAGTCAATGGTGTTATTCCTGTTTGAAGACTTGCAGGCTCAAAGCCTAGGAACAGCTGATGTTTCAGTATGAGTCTGATGGAAGGAAAAAACAGTGCCTTAGCTTGAAGGCACTCAGGTTCAGGCAGGAGGAGTTTTCTTTATTTGGGGAAGAGTTAGCCTTTAGTTCTATTTAGACCTTCGACTGATTGAATGAGGCCCACCTACATCAGGGAGGGCAATCTACTGATTTAAATGTCAAACACATTCAAAAACAGCCTCCAGAAATTCCTTGGATAATATTTGACCAAGTATCTGGGTGCCCCATGACCTAGTCAAATTGCCACATGAAATTACCACTCACACTCACTCCATTACCTGCTTTAGGTTTCTCCTCAAATACTGTTTTATGAGAGAGAGAGACTTTATGTGGCCATTTGTACATTACGATATTCCTCTGCCTTTCATGATCTTTTTCAATCTCCTTATCCGGTTTTCTCTTTTTCCAAAACATACCTTACTAACTTTTTCCTTCCTTCTTAGCCTTTCTCCCTCCCCCATCCTTCCTTATTGCTCTCTACCCAGTACTTGAAACTAGAAGGTGGCGGAAGAGACTATGTTTTGTTTTCAGTTTTCTTATCAGTGTCTAGAACAATGCCTGGCAGATAATAATTTAATATCTATTGAATTAATGAATGAGTCTCTAGTCAGCTAATGAAGATGTCATTTTGGAATTAGGTACATGCCCTGTTCCAGTCTTGTAGGAACACTTGACTTGACTGTTTCCTGAACTGGGGGTAACAGATAACCCTGAGAGTCCACACACTTTGAATATTTTTCTTCCTTGGTGTGGACAATCACTAAGTGCTTGTACCTTCTTTATAGAGGCCCATGCAAAGTGTGAGAGCCGCAAGAAATGTGAAGGTGTATGTTCAGAGAAAGGAGGGGTTGTTGATTCTAGCTGGTGGAATATTGGATCTTTGTGAGACAGCGTATCTTTCATGAGTCCTGAAGATGGGCTAAAGGGCTTGTGAGACTGAGATCTCATCAAAGGGGTAGGAAAGTAAGCCTGGGTCTATAACACAGAGCATGTCTTCACTTAGCCTTTCTTGTAAGTTCCAAGTGAAGATCAATCATACTGCCCTGGTTGTCAGGTCATGGACAAGTTCAGGAGACATTCAAACTCCAAATTTCATTTCCCCATGAGGTGGTTTGGTGGCCTGAATTATGCAGATCATTGTCCCACCTTACCCCTGCAGTGGGCTCTGCAGTGCTGCAGGTGGCAGCTTAGAAACCCCTGGCTCTCTGAGCAGGACTCATTTGATGTTCTACAGGTACAGGTGAGATTGCGGTAATTCCAAGGAGCAATGAGAACCTGCACTTGCAAAATGCTTGTTTTCACTTTCTGAGTGTTTAATTAGTTGATTCTCACATCTTAAACTGCACAAGGGCACCTGGATAATCCTCATTAGGGCTTTGTTTTTTTTACTACAGCTCAAGAGCAGGAGGCGGCTGGGGAGAGTTGGTATTTGACTGAACACTTTTAACTTGCCAGGGTCATGATTTTCTTCTCAGTGTTCAATGATTTCAGTGCTGCTCCTGATTTACTCATACACTTGTCAAGGAATTGTATTCTTTCCACCCTCCTCTTCTTAAAATTTACGAACTTTTCATCAGTGTTAAAGACCTCTCAAAAGATGTAAAGAAGTGCTTAGTTTATTTTTTTTAAAGATTTATTTATTTATGCATACAACAACTGGGGTACAGGCCAGAGGTGTGGGGAGCGAGAGGATTCACCAGAGACAGAGTGGGGAACAGAACAGGCAGACTGCCTGAAATACACTGCTGTGGGGAGCAGCGGGCGAGACAGGAGAGGTCTGCTGTGCCATGTCTGTAACTCCCTGGCCAGGGATCGAACTTGTGCTGCAGTGGCTGCAGACAGCTTCATAGGTTGCATCTTAACCCCTTACACTACCAGGGAGGCCCAAGAAGTTCTTAGTTTAATGGACACTTTTATGGAACGTGGAAAGTTGGGACCTGAGTTCCAGTATCAGTTTTGTCACTTAATAATTGGGCATCATCAGGCAAGTTGTTTGCCTTCTCTGAACTTTGGTTTTGCTGAAGAAGTAATGTGGACTTGCCCAAGGATTGGCGAGGCAGGGTGGTGTCACGAAAAGCAAGTCATTCCAATTGGGATCGAAAGATCTAGGTTCTTCTGTAGGTCCTGCTGTAACCAACTCTATGGCCCTGGCCATGTTCTTAAACCTTCCTGTACCTCAAGTTTCTAACATGATAGAATGAAGAGAACACAAGGGTGTGGACAATAAAAAATAAAATAGGCAACAGCCTAGCAGGGTGAGTATGGCGTTGAGCTCAGGAAGGCTGAGATTCAATTCCCACCGCTTGCAAAATGTGTGGTCTTCCTAATAATGATTAAGTTTCGCTGGCTGTTTACTTTACTTCCATGAGTTTTCCTAAGCTGATGAGGAGAACGATATTAATTGCCTCCATTTGACAAACAAAATAAAGGAGGCTCAATGTCCCTGGCGAGCAGCAGGGAAAGCCCAGCCTTATCGATCTCCAAGCCCACAGTCTTTGCAGTGGGCCTCAGGACCCCAAGTCTTCACACATCACAAGTCCACAAGTAGAATCAATTATACAATAAGTCCTACAGCAGAACTCTTCTCATTGGGCTACAGCAAGGAGTGGCTGGGCTGCTATATATAAATAGCGTATCCAGAATCTCAAGAATTGTAATCCTGCAATTAACGTCAATATGTGTGTGTGTGTGTGTGTATACCATTTTAAACATTTATTTTGAAACATGATTTGGTAGACTGTATACATATTATGTATATGTGAGTAAGCGGCTTGTGACCTTCATTGTCATCACAATCTCTACATTTCCTTCCAGCCCTTGTTTCAGCCATTCTATGTCTCATTTTCCCCATGCTGTCATCAACTGCAGTGAAAGTTCCCAGACCATCTTACGTAGTGATGACAAAAGGTTCCAGAGCTCTTTGACTTCTGTATTAATTAAATGTGAGAAAACATAGAGCTCCATGAAAAGACACCTCTGTGGTTTCTTTTTTAATGCCGTGTCTCTACCATATCTTGCAGCTGCACCATTCAAAACAACTGGCAGTAGAACAGTATTCTATTCATTCTGCAGGGTGAGTCACAGATCAGTTATCCAAATTACATGTCATGTTCCAAAGAGGAAAGATGTACCTTGGGAGGGAGGAGAGGAGAAAGGTGAACCAAGGGGCTTTGAGTAGTTGGTGCAAAGGTCACAAATAGGAATCCAAGCTTTACCCAGCCCCCCTGCACATGACTTATTAAACCCTTATCCAGGGCTCAAGACAGGAGAGACTACGTCTGGTAAGTCTGCTTCCTGTTGTAGAGGAGTAGGAGGCAAAGGATTCCCATCTATTGATTGCTTGCTGGGCACTGTTCTAGAAACTTTTCATTTATCCTTACAGTAACCCTCTTGAGATTGCACTATAATCCCCATTTTGAAGATAAGGGAATTGGAGTTTGGATAATCAAAGGGGTTTGCCCAAGGATAACACAGTTGGGGAGTGGAGGGATGGGGATCTTTGATGTTGCCCCCATTTCACTGTGCCTCTGCTTAGAGCAGCTGATGCTAGTGGGGAAGACAGACCCAAATCATGAGTGTTTGGAATGACAAAGTTCTGGATGCTTGTAGAGCCCTTGAGAGCTTCCAAGCAACTGCAGTCAGGTCCACCCCTCCCTGCCTTAGAGAGGGGGAGGGTGGGGCAAGTTTTCTGCTACCTGTGTTATAATCGATCCCCGAATCTCTTTAACGCAACTGCTCAGGGGTGGAGCACCTTAAAGGCTGCCACAGGTGCTGAAAACTGGCAGGGCTGGCCTGGCTCATGCAGACGATGGAAAGACTCTGTCAGCCTTGGTGTGGGTGGTCTATTGCAAGACAGGCTTCCGGGACAAGCTGTCCACAAATTCCTAAAGCACAGGTATCACTCCATCACTCCTCCACTTAAAACCTTTTAGCAACTCCCCCTGGCAGAGAAAAAAGGCAAAGTCCTGAACTGGACTTTGCAGCTCCTCTGTGGGACTCCAGCCCATCTTTGTAACACCCTTTGCCAAGTTACCCTGGCCCTGCCCAACTCCAGCCATGCCACATCCCTCATCTTCCTGTTAGGGTATTTTTGCTTGTCCTCACTCAATTCTTTTTTTATTACTTACAGCTTCACTCAAATGTCTGCTATTCTATAAAACCTTCTCACATAGTCCCGGGTAGAATGAATCACTCTTTCCTCTGCTTTCTCATAGTGTTTTTTGTTTTTTTGCTGACACTTCTGAAATAGTACAGAGCATGACGAGGGCATGTTCCTTTGGAAGGAGATTGGGTCATCTTGGGTTCCTGTGCAGGCCTGGCATAAAGCCTTACTCACGGTGTACTCAGTAGGGTTTGTGGAATTGACTCCAAAACTATGAAATGTGCACGGTTGTCTTGAGGGGCCATGCAGTTATTTGACTGTGTGCCCTCTGAGCCATACCTGCCCTTCTCCTGCCCCTTGCTGCATGACAGGCCCCTGCTTCATGCCAACCACACTTTCCAGGCATCTTTGCAAGTAATTTTCCAACTTCCTTCCCATAGTCATATTATATTGTATAGGCATAGTATGTTATATTATCATATTATATGGGCATCAGGAACCTTAGATGCTAATTCTGGCTCTTACTCTAACCATCCTTGTGTAATTTACATAGTTCCTTTGGATTTTAGATAAATATTTATTAAAATATGATGCTGAATTGATGTTCTATAAAGACTTGAACATCCATCCATGGTACATTCTACCTTTCTCTCTCTTGCCATACATTCTTCCATCTATTTATCCATCTACCATTATATCCTTCCCTTTGTCCTTCTTACATCCACTTAGGAAAGAATGTTGAAGTCTTCCCTCTGTCAGGCACTGGGGACAGAGAGGTGGGTGCCGCATGCCCTCTGGAGTTCAGACTGGGCCAACAGAAATACTTTTAGAAAGGAGTGATATGAGAAGACATAATCTTTAGAAAAAATGGTGGTTAGCCCATGGTGTTAGCCAAGGGGAGCTGACTTCCTGAGGGCAGAATGAGAGCAATGGGTAGCAGTCACGGGAAGTCTGATTTCATCTTGAATGTTCGGGGTGAATTTTCTAGCCGTTAGAGGAGCTCCACATCGAAATGATAAGGTCGAGATGCCCTGTCAACAAACATATCCAAGAAGGAAGTGGATGGTGTCTTATAGGAGACAAGGGACATTTTTCTGCTCAGGGAGGATAGACTGGATGGTTCTTCATATGCCTTTTTAATTCTAAACTACTATGACTTTAGCAGTCAGAATTCTATGCTGCAAATTAGTGAAATTTAAAAAGCAGCATGATTTTACCTTTAAATAAAATGCTATGAAATCCTAATTTAGAAAACAAATGAAACTGAAACTCCTCTGGCTGACAGGCAGGACCAGCTCTTTGAATCTCCTCTTCAGTTACTGAGAAAACAGGTTGAAAACCACAGCTGGAAAGAATCTAAGACCTTTGGCTTTCTCAGAGCTGAGTAGACCCATAAGGCCCATGGCCTCTGCCCCTCATTCCTCTCCCCCATGTCTTGCAGTCTTGCAGCATGCACAGGCTGCCTCTTCTCCACTCCTAGGACCTCCCTGCACGAGGCCATGAGAGGTTAGTGCCCAATGAGTGCCACTGCATACAACTTGCAGTGTATGCTGGTGGCTCCAGGTCTGCCTCTGGCCTGTTATGCTCTGCTTTTGGGGCTTCTGCCAGCAAGTGACTCCAGTTGCTGGAGTCCTCATCAGAACACCCTCCGCTCCTCGTCTTCCCTCCCTTTGGAGCCAAACACAATGCTTGTGTGATCTTCACATTGAAGGTGTGAGTCAGGAATTACTCTCTGTACCTTTGTCACAGGCGAGGAAACAAAGTCTCCTAGAGGACAGCTGATGTGTTTATGGTTACTTAGCCAAGAAACTGCTGAGCTGGGTTCGTGATCCAGTTCTACCTGGTCATGGAGCACGGTAGCACCAGCCAGCCCCTCCTCAGTCCAGGTCTTGCCTTGCACTTCCTGGTTGTCTGAGATCTCACAGATTGAAGACAAACTTCCTGCCTTCTTTTCTGTGTCTCAGATGCTTCTAAATTCTGCTTTGTCTTAATTTGTATATATACTTTTAAATTTACTAAGTCCTCACTTTGAACTAGCTGTGGCTTTAAACATGTTATATATATATGAATTGATTGAATTTTATGATTTAATCCTACCTGTGAGGTAGGTACTCTCGTTATACCCATTTTACAGATGAGAAAACTGAGGCCCAGTCAGGTTGAATAATAGTCACTCAGCTATTGAAATGGCAGGGCCAATACTTGGGCATTGACTACAGAATCTGAATTCCTAATAAATACAACCTGTACACAGAGTTTTGATTAGTCAATTTATAACCTCATCAGCAGCAGAGACTCAATGGGACTTAATAACTGCCCCTCCTACAAGAGTCAGAATGCTAACTATCCTACATAGCCACATTGATATGGGACCACTTTTATTCAAGTTAATAAATCAGTGTGAGAACTCTCTCTCTCTCTCTCTGTGCGTGTGTGTGATGGAATGGGGAACCAGGGTATTTCTGCCTGTGTCACTTGGTAAGACAGGTATGTCCAACTGGTTGCATCAAAATATCTTCTTTTGCTTCAGTGAATGATTTTAGTTGTGGGCTGACAGATTTCATCTCTTGTTCCACATTTGGGCCATTTATTGTGACTGCTTGGAACTGTGAACTGGGAAGGATTCTGCGGTCACATTTGGTCCTAGCAGGAAAGAGAGACATGATCTATTAATAATGTCTGTCCAGTGCAATGGAGATGAAGGTGATGGATGTAAGTTGCTTATCTCATAGCCATGGATTGATTTCTATCCAGGATCTTTCTTATTTGTTTTACTCTCAATCAGGTAAGTGGGGGCAGGACTATCCTTGTTCTAAGATGTTACCTGAGATTTGCCCTATTTCCATTCCTTTCATTTCTGAATGTCTTCCATATCATGATGGTGCAGAATGGGGGAAGAAGAAGAGAGGGAGTTATAACAAAAGGATTGCTTGAGTGCATTTTGTCTTGGCACTCCTTCATTTATAGGTTGGAGATGGTCTCTCTCTCTCTAGTTCTTGGGCACATGGCTGTGAGATCCTTCCCCAAGGCCCTGTTCTGCATCCTCTCCTGCTGGAAGTTGTGACAATAAAAACAGCAGCTCTACTGGTTTGAACTGTTCTGAACTCAGTTTCCTCTCAGTGCTGTTGGACCAGGACCTGGTAGGTTGTGAGATCTGCGATGTTTTTCTTCATCTTCCAAAGCTAATTTTCTGTCATCTTCCAAAGCTAATTTTCTATCATCTTTCTTGTTTTAACTCATATGACTCCATTTCAAAAAGACTTCAAAAAGACTTTCTTTCAGCAGCCATTCTCTATTGTTTTCTCTTATTTTCCTGCTTCATTGACTTGACTTTTTATTATTGCTTTGCTTACTTGCTATGTGTCTGCCACTTCATGTATGTATTGAAAGTTCCAATACATACATTCTGAAGTTTCTAATAATCCAAATGCACCTCTATCTTTGAAAGTCTTTTCCCATGGTGTACCCCTATGTGCCCTTCCAACTGGCATCCAGCTTAGGGATTCCTTTAGATCTATCAGAAGCTGAAGCTATCAGATCATGGCAGTTTCCACTGTGAGAGTGAAATGCAGTTCTTTATTCACACAACCTTCTTGGACCAAGCACGAGAGTTCTACGTAAGCAAAAGGAACTTGTGTGTCCAATTTCTTTCATAACAACCTTTTTTATTATTCTCCTTTGATCGAATCTCTTCCACATGTCCTCCCAAATCTTCAGTGTCTCTCCATTGCCCACAGACCAAAGTCTGTTATCTTTAGACAAAGTCACTCAAGATTTTCCCAATCGCCCTCTCTCTTATTGTCGTGACTCAGTTCGGGAGTAGACCTTGTCTGTGTTCCTGAACATGTCTTGCATGATTTCCCTTTTTCTTACAGTTCTGTGTCAGCACTACTCTCAGGCAGTCTCCCCGCTCTCCCTTATCTTGGAAAGAGGACTCTCCTACAGGCCTGGAGCATCCTGCGCATTTTTACATACACTGACATGTAACTTTAAAATACGCTTTGCATGTTATCCCCAAATAATAAGCCTGGGTGTTAGTACTATCTCTATTTTTTCTTGCTCTATTTATTTTATTATTACACCTCTTCAGAAATATGTGACATACCACACTCACCACCAAGGTACTCATATTCCTCTATCATGGCCCACTGGGGTCCCTCACCCTTTTTCTTGCCATCCTCCCCCACGCCCCCACCCCCACTAGCCTCAATTCTACATTCAGATTTCTAGCATTTGCTTTGGTTTACTTTTATCTGTTTCTTTGTTTTGTTCCTTTATAGTCTATATATGAGTGAATCATCTTCTACCTGTCCTTCCTATTTTGCTTAGCGTAATCCTCTCCAGTTTTATTCATGCTTTCTCAAATGGCAAGAGTTCATTTTTTTTTTTAACCTGACTAGTATTCCATTGTATATATATACCACATCATTTTTTTTAAAGATTTATTTATTTATGCATACAAGAACTGGGGTACAGGCCAGAGGTGTGGGGGGTGAGAGGATTCACCAGAGACAGAGTGGGGAACAGAACAGGCAGATTAACTGAAATACACTGCTGAGGGGAGCAGCAGGCTAGTCAGGAGAGGTCTGCTGCACCATGTGTGTATCTCCCTGGCCAGGGATTGAACTCGTGCTGCAGTGGCTGAGGATAGCTTCATAGTTTGCGTGTTAACGCCTTGTACCACCAGGGAGGCCCCTATACCACATCTTCTTAATCCACTCATCTTTTCATGGGCTCTTAGGTTGTTTCCATTACCTGGTTGTTGTGAATAGTGGTGCAATGCCTTTAAATCCTTAGTAAACTTAGCAGATTGTCTAGTCCATATTACAAAAGCATGAATAAGGTGACTTCTTCATTTTTATGAATGAGGATACAAGAACTCAGAGTGTAAGTGTCTTGCCCTAATGTTTACAGCTGGTTGCCAGGGGAAATCAAGACTTGAACATCAATCTCTTATATTTAAATTAGAGACCACACATTCAGATGATAAAAGGGACCAGGCAGCTTACATAAGCACTAAAGCACTTGGATAAAATACAATCTGAAGTGGGGAGAACTGTCTATCTTGGAGGGAACCACCAGCCAACTCCAGTGGACAGTCCCCATGTGTTGGCAGGTTCCATGGAATGTTGAAAATCTGATTTGTATATGATCTCTCCCAATTTTTTTTTTTTTTAGCATGCCAGCTAGTTCTAATTAAAAATGCCATGTAATCCAAGCACACTCCCTCTGTGAACCAGATGAGGTTTCAGCCTGCCAGTGGTGACCATGCTTTTTATGTATAGAAGGCTGCCCTGGAGAGATTGTACCAGGCATCAATAGGTGAGAGAGAGAGAGAGAGAGAGAGAGAGAGAGAGAGAAGAGAGAAGAGAGAGAGAAGAGAAGAGAGAGCATTTCTCTCTCTAACCCCAGATCCTGAATGGGAAACAGTTAAATAAGTTAAGTGATAAGTAATTAAGGGCTATTTTTCTACTAAAATACATGCTTTATGTTGTAGATATGCTCATTTACATGACATTTTAATGTTGTGTTTGTTACCAAATTGTTTAAAGTCATGGACAATGGATTGATCTTGGGGCCTTCAAGGTGAGTGGGATGAACACCCTTGAGTTTCATATGGATGCTTTGAAGTCGTGTCAACTCTAAATCACAGTTTTTCTAGTAATAAAACTGACCAAGAACTCAAGAGATGGTCTGCAAATGGATTCTGCTGTGTATAAATGCAAATCAATACAGTTTATGAAAGGGGCTCTGTGATGGATTGGTTGACTATTAAGAAAGATGAAATACTGAAGAACTGTTGCAAGGGGGAATCTCCAAATGACTGGCTCTTTGGAGGTAGAAGGCAATTAACTAAGTAACAATTATATATAGAGGGGAGGAGGGAGTAGTATTCTGTTTTAGAGAAAGTGATCAGCTCTGTTTTCTTATAGGCATTGAGAGCCAGGCAATGGGAGTTTTGGCCACGTTGACTTGATCATTCATTTATTATGACAAAATGAGCTGATATTGACCTGGAGGCCCTAATGCAGATCATCAGCTTATTAATAATGTGCTGTTACATTCTTTAAGTGCTGGGGATGAAATGATTGCTGTCCTTTAAATATAAAGGAGCGAGTGTCATCTAGATTTGCAATGATTGTTCCCAGATTATCAAGTCTACATGCACGTTGGAGTTTGGGGAGTGAAGGATGACAGCATGGAGCCAGCATGGACTCACATCTTAATTCCTCTTCTGAGAGCTTTATAACCTTAATGTATTGCTTAACCCACATTCAGCCTCATATTTATCATCTATAAAATAGGCATAATAATATTTTCCTCTCAGATTGATTGGGAGATGACTTTGTCAGTGTAGTTTGCACAGTACCTGGCACAAAACACATGTGGAAGGCATGTTTATTTCACTTCCCTCTCAACTTCCTTAATACTTTATCTGAGTCACTCCTAGGACTTGGTTGGTTTTTTGCCTGAGTTTTATAGTTGCTCTGTCCACACATTTTCCTTTGTTAGGCAATGCGTTCTTTTGGAGCTAAGTTTTCCATTGATTCACCTTTGTATTTCCCACAGGCCAGCTCATAACAGGAAGCCTATCACGGTTTGTGGCATTGATGGAGACACAGCTTACTGACACAGGGATTGCAGAAGACTTGGATCATTGCACCATCAGCATTTCTTCCACCAGTCATGTGTGCCATGAAATTGCCCTTTTCCACCAGGCCAGATACCTCAGGATGAGCTGGTGAACCTGCTGGTCCAGGTACACATAGGTTTTTCTAGATCATCACCTACCCCAAGTCTGGCCGAATGGCTGCTGAGCGTGGGAGAAGAAGCTATTGTATCTGTCACCTAAGGTTGGAGGTAGATCCTAGGAAGCTTCCTTAAATACATTTTGCTATGGACCATGGAAGATCAGGGAGATTTCTCAAAGTAGGAAATATGGAAGGGCATTTGTGGTGAAAGAAAAAACATGTGCAAAAGCATGGAAGTGGTGAAAATAAAAGATGTAGCTAGGGGAGGAAGGGAACTTGAATTTATTTAGCACTTGCTATGTGCTGCAGTTTTATATCTATTAATGCATTTCATCCTCCACCTATCTTCCTAAGAGAACATTGCTTTTTTTATTTTTAAAGAGGGGAAAACAAACTTTGAGCCCAGATCTCTCTGCATCCATTATTCTCATTTGCATGGTGTATGGTGAGGTGTGGAGAGCAGTGAGGACTGGAAGTCATTGGATTCCCAGGTACCAACACCAACATCAACCCCAAAGGTGAATACAGTGTCTGCTTCTCTGAAACTGTATTGATTCCCTTTCAGTTTTGAAAACTTCCTATATGTGTATGCAAAATGATCCTCAAATCTCCATAAAGAAGCAGGGCTTGGGCATGTGAGGAGAGAGACCTACTGACACACACAGGGTTTGTTTCATTTTGCAAGTTGTAGCCAAACCGCTTGAGTTATGTTCATATTTGGATTTCAGACAAGGCACTGAGAGCCATATTATCTGATTTGAGTGTTTGTGCAAAGTCTTTTTATTTTATCAGGTGCATTTTACTTCACCACAGCCCAGGCTGATCGCCCCAGCGATGCCTGGAAATATTAGATTGGTGGTTCACAGAGGTGCTGGAGACAGGCATTCCGGTGGCTGTGTCAGGCCAGGTGCACAGGGGCTTCTGATAAAGCATCTCTGGGCACTAATTCAGAAGAAGCTCTATGTGATGTAATCATCTTTTCGATTCTGTGGGTCTCTGGGCTCTGACGGTAGGCTGAGCTGTCACACCATCATTTTCCTAAATTGAGTTCAATTCTCTGTGTGACTTGATCAAAACTGATGCAGACATTTCTTTCAAAAAGAACATGTAAGTAGATGGATACTCAGCAAAACAGCTAAAGTCAGCAGAGAGGCCACTTTGTTCAGAAGCTGAGATGGGTCTGACCAGCGGGGCTTAGGATCCTTCTCCCTTTACTATAGGGGTGACCAGGGTGAACACCTCCCCCTGTGCATCTTTGTCTCCTCAACTGAGATGCGGGACTGCTGATCCCTCTCTCCTAGGGTTGTTGTGAGAATTACACAGAACAGCATCATAGAGCTCAAGTATAATTCCCAGCATTTCTCTCTCCGACCCCAGATCCTGAATGGGAAACAGTTAAATAATTGATAAGTAATTAAGGGCTATTTTTCTACTAAAATACATGCTTTATGTTGTAGATATGCTCATTTACATGGCATTTTAATGTCAATAATTGAACTTCAATGAAATGTGGGCTTGTAACTGTTGCTTTGAGCTAACCCTCCAGATGGTTGGAGGAAGCGGTCACTTCTGGCTGTTGTAAATTTGGTAGAAAACTCAAGTACGTCCCTAGTCCAGTCTTCCAACTATCAAGGAAGACGCCTAACTTTTGGCCTTTGATGATGTTTACCATTTTGGGGTCCTATCCTATCATCTCTGTGAATAAGCTATGCAGCTCCATTGAATCACAGAATTATAGCATACTCAAAGGAACTTTCATTACACCAGGTGTGTTTTTCTCTACTTGCCACTTGCAATAATGATCCCAGGATAGTTCTGGAAATTGGTTTGCTGATTGGCAGAAGACCCAGAGACAAGCATTTCTATAGTTGGTGATAGTTCAGGTACAAGGTAGCTCCTGGTAGAACTTCTTTAGGGACTAAAGGTAGAACTAGAGACAGTGGCTTTTTGCAACATTCTTGGTGAAAATGTTAGGCTTTTTGTAGGACTGATGTTAAGGATTGATGTTAGGGGGCAGGAGAATACAGGTGTTTAATGTAATAGCTAACCCCAGAGGCTTGGGGTCTATGCAGGAGTTCATTTGTTGGCTCTTGAGACATTGGCAGCCACTTAATGATTCTGAGCCTTAGTTTTCTCCTCTGTAAGAAGGGGCTAATATTAGTAGCTATCTTACTGGGCTGTGGTGAGGATAAAACAAAGAAATCACATAGAGTTCTCAGGGTAGAGCTTGGTCTAGGGTAAACACTCAACAAATGGCAGCTTATATCTCCTACCACAGCTGGTACCACAGCTAAACTTAGCAATGGTGTGTGGCTGATTGTGGTCTTTCCACATGTGCAATGTGATTTATGCCCTTTTTATGATTTGTGTTGCTTCCTTCCTTGAATGAACTGACTTTGTGTCTGTGTCCACGAAGTCCTTGAGCACAGAAACCACAGCTGATTGACTACTGAACTTTCTGTGTTCAACAAAAGACTATGTGTTAGTGGAGCTGCTGGACTCAACACCTTTTATTATCTATCCCCCAGCAAAGTGCTTCCCCTGTAAAGATAACACTTTGTGATGATGCTTTCCTTTTGTGATCACCAGTTGCTTCCTAACTCAGTTGGAATCTATAGACTTGAAATCTGAAGCTGAAGTAACTGGTAATATTGCAGTTGAATGTATCTTTGAATTTAGACAAGATATATTTTGAAATGTGAGTGATACATTGACTGGAGCTCTATGTTTAATGGGGTGGTTGGATTTATTTTTATCTGAGCATTGAGTCCTGATGCACGGACAGTTTTACAAAAGTTAAAACCACACTCAGATTGCCTGTGTGAAGACAGGTTGTTGTGGACACCTTTTGTGGGGGCAACAGAGATTCAAGATGTGCAAGATCTGTGCTCAGGCCATTGCATCAGAGTCAGGATTAAGAAATGTCATTTCTGGGACCTCCCTGGTGGTGCAAGGGGTTAAGACACCAACCTATGAAGCTGTCTGCAGCCTCCGCAGCACGAGTTCAATCCCCAGCCGGCCAGGGAGCAACACACATGGCGCATCAGACCTCTCCTGACTTGCCTGCTGCTCCCCTCAGCAGTGTATTTCAGCCAGTCTGCCTGTTCTGTTCCCCACTCTCTCACTGGTGAATCCTCTCATCCCCACACTGCTGGCCTGCACCCCAGCTCTTGTATACATAAATAAATCTTAAAAAAAAAAAAAAAAAAGAAATGCCATTTCCTTCCTGATGGAGGTCTCTCTTGGCTAGCATGCTGCCAGCGCATGTCGCAGCCCTTCTCTGTAGTAAGGAGAGAGGACCACATGGTTTTGGGTGAAAAGCAAAACTCTTGTCTCCCTTTTCTGGCCAGAGATCCTTCCGTCCTTCCTCTGGAATCCTGGGTAGGATGGATCCTAACTCTGTTTTCTCTGCATACGGCCCTTCACTTAGAGAAGGAAACTATATCTCCACCCTTCTCTAGAGCTAGAGAGACGCCCCCAGATAGAACAGATGTAGGTTGGCGCACACGCTGATGTGTGTGATGACCCGTGGCTCGGGGAAGTGACAATTTTAAAATTGGGCGGATCAAGATGGGCATCCCTGCTCTGATTTGCCATTTAGGCAAATCACTTCTTTAAGCTTGGGTTTCCTTATGTGAGAAACAGGGTTGATTCCACCCATCTCTCAGGGCTGATAAACAGTAACAAAATAACATATTAAAAGCACTGAGCAGTTTTGCATGCCACATGGTGCTGAGCAAGAGGTATTCTCTTCTGCTTCTCTTACTCCAGTTTGAAAGGATGTATGAATGTGGACTCTGGAGTGGACCCCAGGGGAACTGAGCACTGATGTGGGTTCATTCTGGACTCCTGGTATAGCTGGGGATCTGGTAACCACCTTCCCAGATGTGAATTTTATCACCTTTGAAACATATGTCACTTGGGGAATTCCTTCTAGAGACTCTAAGTTTCATTCTAATTTCAGCATTCTCGATATGGCAATGACTTTCTTTAAGGAAAAACTGCTAGTCTGCCAAGAGATCTCAAAACTCCCTTCCTCCTTAACTTATTTGCTTTCCTCCTGTGTACCAGTCAGCTTCCAGGTTTCTAGTAAGTCATCCCTCCGCAGTACAATCATTAACAAATCCAAATCCACTCCAGAATTTACTGCCTGGGTATCTCCACAGTTCAGAGAACATTTCTAAATGCTAAAACCGGGTCTTCCGGTCCTATGAAGAATCGAGTTTTGATTATTTCCAATTCCAAGCATAGAATCAGCTGTTCTCCCTAGCTGCCATGCTCTCACTCCCATAATTTTTGTTTTTTTGTACATCATGTATACAAAGAAGTCAAATGTTAGAATAAGAATAAAGGATTTGCTTTCTAGGACCTATCCAAAATGTCTAATTGCATTATTGACCCTGGAACAGTGAGAATTTGCCAACTCCTTGAGTCTCCATGCCTTCACCAGGAAAATGGAGACATTAGCACACTTTGGATCCACTTCGCAAGGCTGCTCAGAAGATTGTAGTAATGTGGTACATGTAAATTTATGAACTATTTTGATACAAATGAATCCCTTTGGCTCCTCCAAGCCTCAGTTTCCCCTTCTGGACATGATTAGATCACCCTCAGGGAATACATCTAATGTGGTAGCTGGCACAGAGCAGGCATTCAGAGAACAGCAGCTTTTAATTATCAGCCCTGATTCTCATAATAACACTTCAAAACTGAAATAACATTGTAATTCTATTTTACACATAAGGAAAGGAAAATGCTATGTAAAGATTATTATAATAGTACTTACCACTTACAATTATTATTTTTTAATGTTTGGGAACTAACCAGAGCTCGTTTACACACTCTCTGCAACTATTCTTCAATAATAATTCCCTGGAACTTAAGACGTTATGCACGTTTATTAGCAATTGACAATTCATTGAAACGAATGGGAATTCAGTGGAAAATCCACTTGGAAGGTGTGTTGTCAGAACCCACCGTGGAGGGTCCCTTACAGCCATGTGGGCTGCCTTTAGGGACTCCTGTCTGCTCACAAGCTCCATCCTTGTTGGTGTGGCTTTTCCAGCTTGCTTCATAAAGAGTAGTATGTGACAAGCCTGCTGGGGCAGGAAATAGTTTTGCGCTAATGAGTTTGTGCTTCACTGACGCTTTCCCATTAAAATCATGTTAACTGTGCCCCCCTGTTAATCATCCCAAAATCAGTTTATTAATTAACTCATTTTGGGAAATCGCAATTTAGTGAGAGCTCTCCAGCTCATTAGCATGTTACCAGGACAGAGAAAATGGATGTCACCGAAATTCCTCCTTACATGTTTAGCTCATCAGGGCATGGAGTCTACTTCAATTCTGCTGGTTTGTTCATTCATTAATTCATTCGACAAAGAATTATTGAAAGTGTCCTATGTGCCTGACTTTGTACTTGGTTTGGGAATGAAAAGTGGAGGCACAGTCTCTGCCTCAAGAATATCAGAAGGTTGGGGAGTGAGATTTGTGGACTGTACAAGTGACGGGGTAGCATAGAATACAGGTGCCTATGTGAGGCCTGGCACTTTAGATCCCTTATCCTGAAATTAGACATATTCTCAGGAATGGGCATCACCTTTCAAAGTCACTTCTGTTTCAGTGATAACTGCTTAATTGTGTTTGTGTTGGGGACTGAGATTAGTTTGCCTGACTCCATTTTTATAATCATGATAATATTACTCAACAATAAGAGTTAACATTGGGCAGCATCTCTCCTGCCCACCTGTGCCTATACACGTGCTTCTCTTCACCAACCTTCTCCCCTTGCAAAGCAGCAGAGGCAGCTTCCTCTCAAGGCTGCCACCTCTGACTATGCAGGCCTCTCTTTCAGCAAACCTGTCCCTTTTGGATTCAGGCCTTTCTGCCCGCTTGTGTGTGTGTGCAAGCATCCTTTACCCTTCCCTCCCTTTTATAATAAACCTGACCTTTTGGCGATATATATATATATATATATATATATATATATATGTATATATGAGTTTCATCAATGAGTTATTGATGGAATAATTATTATGTACCAGGTACTGTCCTAGACACTTTACATATAATAACTCAGTTAATAACCATGCTGTGAATTGATCAAGTCTTGGTCTGGGTAGGGATGAGTTCACCTGCACAGTCCTCCTGTCCTGACCATCCAGCTTCCACCTCAGCCACCCTTTGTGCCTGTCCAATACCTGTCTCAGTTTCCCTTCCCATGTGCCTGTGGTTAACATTCCTGTAATCATTGAAAAAATAGTCAGTGATCTTGAAAAACAACCAGTAAGCCCAGATGAACTATGAGGTGTGGGGGGGTGTGAAGATTAGGAGGGCGGAGGGGGGTGGGTCACATCTCAGTCACTCACAGGTTGAGTGACCTCACAAGTTATGGCAACTCTCTGTGAGCTAGTTTTCTCATCTTGAAAGCACCCACCTCTTCGAGATGCTGGGAAGACTGAGTTCATGTCAAGGACTTTGGAACAGTATGTGGCACTTAGTAGGGACTCAATACAGAAAGTGTCAGTTACTGCTGTTATTGTTCAAAGTGACCATGGTGGATGGCAAAGCTGCCTAAAATTTGCAGTACCACATAGAAACAAAGGTTTTGGGTGGAATAGCTATAGGGAAGACTCTGAGATTTTCCACTCTGCATCCAGCCATGGGGTTGAGACACCTCTGTTCTTTGCCAGTCTCTGGACAAGGAAGGCCAGGAGCTCATAGCAGTGATCACAGTGAGATGCTATGTGACAGGATGAGGAGAGATGAAACTTTCATTGGAGTTTGGGGAGTGAAACTAAGATATTCAAAGTGCTTTTAGGGCTGAAAGGCAGGATCCAAGTAAATATAGTTAAATGTTAAATACATGAAGTGGGTTTCCTTTATTTTCTTTAATGCTTTGTGAGCACTGCTTGGGGATATTTCCTGTGAGGAAGGTGGGGGGAGATTCAGCCTTTGCTACCAACAGACAACAATGAATATAAAGATAATGGATGAGGTGATCTTACCAAATAGACAAAAATTCAGGTCTATTGGATTCTACAGCAGTAACTTTCAAAGTTTTTCATGCGAGCAAAACTTTTTTGTAAGTGTGGCTCTATTGTGGGAGACCTATATGTAAAATATCCAAGCCAGGGGAGTGGGATAAAGAGCATTGTGCTTAACTTTTCCCCTTTCCATAAGCAAGAAAACCAAAAATTTCTATGCAGTGTGACCAGAAACTTCCTGATTGAGGGTGTCCATCCTTCTACAATGACCTGCACCCAGAATGCCCAATGGCACCCAGGATGGAAGAGCTGTGAGGTGGGAGAACTGGGTCAAGGATTACAGATTTCCTCCTAGACCTTCTACGGGCATTTTAAGGGAATTCAGCTTCATTTAGCAAAATTCTGTAAAGCTTTATAAAGGAGACTTAAAGTCATCACTAGAAAGGAGAACTATTTTGTTTAAATTTCAGAATTACAGAGTATTAGCAAGAACCACTCAAGTGACAAGATTTTTCAGTGATCTGAAATGAGCCCAAGAGATTATGTGTTCTAATTCTCCTCACTCTTATGATGATGGAATTGAAGGCCAGAGAGGAGAGGCAGCTCTGACTGACTGTTGCTCACCCAGCCCTGGTCAGGTCCAGAACTGATCGAGTGTCATTAATAGAGATAATGGCTCCTTCTGGCTGTAACAGACAAAGACACACAGAAGTTTGGGGGTGGTCATTCCTGGGCCGGCAGGCACAGGTGTGGGTGAGGATCAGGAGATAGGAGTCATGTATAGAGAGGTCTGGACACACATACCCTCCCTCAGGAGAACAGTGGGCCCCTCAACTCAACTCCTGCCCATTGTCCTTCCTCTGCTTAAGTATTGCCTTTCAGTCTGACCTTTCCTATCACCTTCAAGTAGTCGATCCCTCTTATCACCTCCTGAAGCCTCCTTAACTTTATTCCCAGTGTCAGTAGCCTCTACCTGAAAATGCCATTTCTGTCTGTCCCCTGTTAAAGTGTGAGCTTCATGAGAACAGGCATTTGTCTGGCTTGTTCAATGCAGTGGCCCCACATCTAGAAGATTGGTTCAGCACCCAATAAATATTTGTTAAATAACTTAAATGAACTATTGATTTCTCTCAAAAATGAATATTCTCTGGCTGCTTTTGTGAAAAGCATCCAGAGAGAATTCCCAGAAGAGCAGAACTTGAAGGCATTTGCAGGATCAAATACTCCAAATCCTTTGTTTTTCAGAGAGAAACTAGTGCTTCCAAGTTTCTAGAGAGGTAGAACTTAGAGGGGAGGGGGAAGCCCCACAGCTTAAGTTAGACAATGCTTGACCCTTTGAAGTTGGAAGCAGGCTGCCATCACTGTGGTTCCAAACTCAGTTATGTTCTGTGCTGTGAAGTGAGGATACCAAAGTTACTGGGAGAGATGGCAAAGTTTGGTTCACTTCCTCCCTGAAGTTCTGCTGAACCAGAGACTCAGCCTCCACAGGGAGGGACTATGACTATTTCATATTCTGTGGCCCCTACATCTACAGGCAGGGAACTGTCCTCAGTGGATGCTTGGTCACTCCATGGTGAAGGAATCATACAACTGAGAATTGTCCTTCCTTTCTGAGTCTCCCCTTCTGACTTCCAAAATTTCACCTTCTATTTCCAATCTCATTTTCCACCACCTACACTTACCAAACACATAATCACCTTCAATTATTCCCTCTTCCTCTCTCTCCTAGTCCTGCTAAAAATCCACATTTCATACCCATTTTCTCCATCATATTTTTGCTCCTAATTAGAATTTTTTCCTTTCTCATTTTTAGGCATTTAGATTTTTGAGGGCAGGAACTATGTGTCATTCATCATTACCTTCATGCCTAATGCAGGTGATGGTGATGACGGTAGTAGTAGTAGTAATAACGATGATGATGACGATGGTGATCATAGCAGTTATTTTATTTTTTGTGGGACCCTCACCGGTGGCCAGGGATTGAACTGGCACTGCAGAGGCTGCGGGCAGCCTCGCAACCCAGCGCTCAACTACTGCGCCACCAGGGGAGGCCCCATAGCAATTATTTTTGATCAAACACTCACTGGAGTCATTTTACACTACTTTACACTGGGGAGCATTTTACAGTTTTCATTTCACTTAAACATATGAGTTATCGAGACATTATTCCCATTTTACAGATGATAAAATGTTAATTAACTAGTAAAACCTAATTAACTACCCAACTAAATATCAACTGAATCGAATTGGAGGGGAAAGGATGGACTGGATTGAAGTCCTTCTTGTGCTCTTCATGTCTCTCTGTGTGTTTGTGTGTGTGTGTGTGTGTTTCCTTCAGTATCCCCCCCCCCAAAAAAAAAATCCTATTTCCTAGAAGTTATAGGCCTGAATACGTATGAAAATGAGCCAAGCCTCAACAAGGCACTGTGACATCCCTCACGCATTTGGGGGCTGATGTATGAGCCATTGTGAGGTTCCTAGACCCTTTCTTAGAGAAATTTAAGACTCAATAGCATCCACACCCACCCCTCAGACACAGATGATACAGGACTCTTGACCGACCCTATCCCCCCACAGCAATTATGGAAACCACCTGGGTTGTAAATTAATATGCAATTCTGACTTTGACAATTACTGCTCCTAGGAAACACAAAAGGGCTTAATTAAGTAGCACAGTCCTATGCACCCACCCCAGGCACTTGGGACAAAGCGATTCTGATGTGCCCTGGTGCTAGACAGCACAGGGGAGGGGGTTGTGACCTCTGAGGGCAAAGGGCACTAACATCTGAGGTGAAGTGACAGGAATTCAGTCTGACAAATATTTGCTGTTTGGTTTTGCTAAGCCTTGGTAGGAACTCCACAAGGTGGAGGAGGAGGTAGAAAAACCAACAACAGCACCACAATCAAATAAAATTATCATAAACCTTCCCAAGTGGGATGCTTGCAAACTCAGTCAAAGGCTGGGCATTCAGTCTGTGTGGGAGAAGTTGGAGAAATTTGGCCCCAGTGTCAGGGCCCCACGGTCTTTGAGCTTGAACTGGGCAGCATAAGGAGCAGATTCAAGAATTAGGGGCAAGCTTGTAGGACATCAGCTTTGAACTCCACCCAAACCAGAAATGTTATCATGAATCTCCTGCCTTCCACCATTTACAGTATCATCCAGGAACACTAAAAATTTAATTGATAAATGGGAAAAAATGTTAGCAGTTTGACTCTAATTTTTGAATTAGGGGAACCTTCTAAACAAGATGGGAAATTTAGAAACCTAAAAAGAAATAAATATATTTGAATAGATAAGCATTCAAAATTTGTGGATATCAAGATACCACAAAGGTAAAACCCCAAACAAAATAAAATCGATAATAATCTGGAAAACTACTTGGAACATGTATGAAGTAAGGCCATAGGTACCTAGATTATGTGCCTGTGGACCTACAACTGCTTTTGTGTCACAAATGACACAAGAAAGTCAAGCAACTTAATTTAAAAAGTGGGTGAAAGTTACGTATGGCAATTCACCGAAGAGAGCATCTAAGTGGCCAACAAACTTGAGATGAGAAAGATGCTCCACCTGGCTAGCAGCCAGGGAAATGGAAATTAGTGCAACAATGACATACCACTTTTCACTATACAGATTTGGAAATACCTTTAGCAGCAAAAACACCTGCTTACAAGAAAGATGTAGGGTGACGGGTGGTCTCAGATGCTGCTGGTGGCAGGATGATGTAGTGATGGTTCTGGAAAGTTACATGACAATATCTTTTAAAATGAATAGTACATATACTCATTTGACCCCGGATTTGGAAAGCCATCCTACTCTTACAAATACTGGTATATAAGGATTTATTTATAATAATTTCTTTTTTGCAACAAACAATACAAAATAGCCACAAAAGAAACCTGGAAATTATTTGAATGCCTGTCACTATGGGAGGAGTGGGTAAAGAGTAACTAACTACCTTTACACTGTGCAGTATTATGCAGATATTATGTTATATGAGTTCGTTTTATAAAATTTGACCTGGAGCACTGTCACAAGGTACTGCTAAATGAGAAAAGCAAGTGTAATGTATATATTATAATTTTGTGGGTAAAAACAAATAAGAACAACAGCAGTATTTGTGCACATATGTTTTTGGGCATGGAAAAAGGTGTTGAAAAGGGAGTGGAGTGGGGGATAAATATTAGATTTTTACTTATTCATCTTTAGTTAGAATGCACATAAATTGCTTTTGTCATAAAAAAGCAAAATAATGAGAATACAAAAAGAGAAGCGCTGAGCATGAATGAATAAATTATAATAGTTAAAAAACACACAAAGGGAGCATGCTAGCAAATGCAGAGGGAATTCTGCTTGAGACTAGTTGTTGACACTGTGGGCTATCTGCTCTGCATAGGCATTTTACTTCAAGATATTTAAATTCCTCTCTAACTCTGAGAATCTCTGGCTAAGGTCAAGGAAGTCCAGGCCAGTGCAGGGGTCCTGGCAAAGTGAAGGAGGGGAAATTCTGGAGGTGGGAACTGCATGGAGGGGGTGGGTTAGGGTGGGGGCTGCCATATTTGATGAGCAGGAGATGGCTGGTGACCTTTACGGTAGCAGCCTCAGCAGGTCTGCAGCTGCAGAAACTGGATGGAGGTGAATGTAGGAGTGAGGAGGTGAGGGAAAGGTGTGAGCGAGGCCTGGCTGAAAAAGAGGCAGGACAAAACGGCTTACTTGAGAAGCAGCAAGGAGAGGGGAGGCTTAGGATTGGATGGGGCTGAACCCTTTGGTGGAAAGTGAGCCCGAGTGAGTAATAATCTACTCAGTGAGGTTTGTCAAGGGCTAGGCACGGGCTACTCTACACCATGGGTCTGACTTGGGGCAGAGGCCATGCTCTCCAAAGCGTGAGGGCAGGGAAAGGTTAAAATGCAGGACTTAGTTTCAGTTGATTATTATCTTGGGGTCCTGGTTTGGAACCTAGGGTATGGACTCGACTGATCCTGGTTTGGAACCTAGGGTATGGACTCAGTGGTCTTCCCTGCTTGAGCCTTAGTTGAACTCTTATTAAAAAGAGATGCTAATGCCTCCTTCTTAGCCCTGTGGTGAGCATCTGAAAAAAGCACATACAGCGTCTGGCCCATCGTTGGCACTACTGCTGCTGCCCTCTGGAGTCAGACAGGCTGGCGTTGGAATCCAGGCTCAGATGCTCACACGCTGCCGGCCACGGCCATCCTCGGGGAGGCTGGTTTCCTTTTGTAGGGCTTGGACTATGAACGGAAGGTTGTTGTGAGGTTCAGAGATGATGCTTGGTAAGCACCATGCTTGCAACAAGGAAGGTGCTTCATCCATAGAAGCTGTTGCTGTTTATTTTTTCATCAACCTTTTCCTAGGAGGTGAGTCATGGGATGAATGTTGTAACACATTAGGAACAGTCGGAGGAATCAGTAAACACTTTTCCAAGTAGCAGAGAGTCCCTGCATGGTTAGTTTAGTTAGCTGGATGTTCTTGGCTTTCTGGAACAGGGAGCTGGAGAGGGGGACCGAGATTGGGAGAGGAGAGAGGGAGAGGATAAGGCTGCTTGCTCTCTTTCGATCACCCACCCCCAGGCTCCCCTGTAATAAGCCTCTGTTTGAGCATTTCTGTTTTGTAAAAATTTCTTTGCAGATCTGTGGTGTCCTGTGTGACAAGCAGGGCACAGGGAACCAGGAAGACCTGCAATTTGATCACTTACTTGCTGGCTAAAACTAAACAAGAGCTTTAGGAATTTCTTATACATGTGGGATATCTAACAATTCCCACACCAGGGTTAAATAAGCTGGAGCTAATGCTGAGCCCAGCACAGACTAGATGGTCAGTAAATAGAAAATTGGTTTCTCTGGGCCACTGAGGGCCCTGGTCTTACTCATCTCTCATTTTTTCACAATCTACCATGAGGTCTGGCCCAAAAATGTACTCACATAACAATTCCTAAGTAAATGAACAAATGAATGAACAAATGAATTCATGAACTCTCCTGAGGGCATCAAAATGGATGAGCCCTGAAGATCTCTCCCGTCTAATAGAGCTGTGTGGTTCTGGTTTCGAGGAAGTACAGTACCTAAGAGACCTTTCTTCCTGCCATCAGAGACAGTGATAAATGATAAATTATTTTACGGCCGGCAGTAATTAGACAAGAGGATCATAGCAGTCTCTCTCTTTTAGCTCTCAGGGAACATTTATGGGGCCCAAAGGCAGCTATTTCCCACCACCCCTGCACCTGCGCTGGCTCTGCATTCACCACGTCATGGAGACGCGGCTGGGGGTGGTGGCCAGACGGGCTGGCTGTCACTGGCCAGCTCAGCAGACCCCAGGCAGGTTCAGGAGCCCTGGGGCAGGGAGTAGGGTTTGTTAGCCATGTGACTTTGGTTTGCCCCTGTCTCATACAGGTTCTTAGTCCTCACCTATAAAATGAAAATTTACGTAAGGGAAGGATCTTTCCACTTTTGAGATCCCCTGTCCATGCTGATTTTTTGAAAAGAGTATTTAGCTTGATTTTAGGTTCAGGGATGTTCACAAATCTGGAACCCTCAGGTATTTATAGATGCCACACTTACTTTAATTAACTCGGTTGGTGATTAAGATTGCACACGTTGGAGAAAATTCTACAAGCCACCATAACAGTCTTCTAGCCTAGAGCTTATGGTGGTTCTGTTGGCCAAGAATAGAACTGTCATCATTTCTAAACATTTTAAAATCTCTCATCTGACCATACATCCTGATTCTTGATGCCACTACATTCCTTAAGATATCTGAGTGGTAACTCTTGAAAGCAAATCTTTTCATTTTATACACAAGTCATTGACTCAGGAAGAAGGGAGACAACTTTCCCAAGACCCCTCAGTTGGAACTTCAACAAAAACTTTTGACTTGGATTGAACTTCTTCCTCTTCAGCCATCTAAAGATATGACCCAAGTACCAGTATGATGGGGTGCACAGGCTTTTGACACAGTCTGCCTGGTGGGGTGTCTGATAGTGGGATCTTCCCTGAAATAGATTTTACTGGGAGAAGCAGAATTAGAATAAAAGACATATCTCCAATGGTATTGACTTCAGTTTCCTTATCTATTAAATACTGGTATGATCCTAGTCCCTATGTTGAAGAGCTTATGGGAACTTAAATCAAATAGTGTCTGGGAAGGAGCCTATGGTTACACAGATACTGGCTTTTTTTTTTCTGGGAACTTCTTGAGGATGGCTGAGGGAATGATTGGGCCTTATTCTCCTAATCTGCAAAATTGTAATAGTAACTTGAACTCTTGCTTTCAGGTCCATGCCAATGCATGGCGGGGGGGGGGTGGTTTACATGAAAGGCACATAAATATCAGCTCTCTACCAAGAAGAGACAGGAGAGTACCTCAGTCCTCAGAGCAACTGTAACACCCTACATCCCACCCTTTTTTGTGGGACCCATGACTGAGACAGCCTCCTGCTAGGATGGACCACAAGCTTGACCCAGTTTCCCTGTGTTTGCATAATGCAAAAAAGCATTTACTTTAGCAGTCCTACCCTCTCTAGGCTGAGATGCATTTTCCTTTCCTGAAAATAGCCAGTACAGATGCATCACATTTTGACAACACATTCTCTCACCCAACAGATTGGAATGATCATTTAAAAGCTCCGAGTGAAAGCTCAAGCTTCTGATTGATCTGATAATATTGTCTCGTTCCCATTTTAAGCTACCTGTTCTTTAAATTGCATATAAAAATACAGTCCATGCAATATTAATACACTAATGAATAATACACTAACAATTTGAAGTATGCCAACCCACCCAAGGATTTTTCATCTCCTGCATGTTTCATCAGAGACACTTGGTATATACTGAATAATCATTAGGATGATGAAAATGATAATAACAATGAAATAAATACAGGACAGTTTTACCATGGTGGGAAAAACATGAAAAGTAATTCTCAATTATAAGTGAGGAATGGATGCCTGTGATCCTGGGATGGGCCTGCTTTTGATGTATCACAGGTAAGGGCAGCTGCAGCTGCGTGAGAGTGTACCTGCACTGCAGCCTCATCTGTCTGGCACTGTCGGGGTAGGTGGTGTCACATGGAAATAGAATTTCCTAACATCAGAGACATCAGACATCTAGTGGTTTGAAGGGAAGGACATGGACTTTGAAGACAACTGGACTTTGGTTCAAATGCAAAGTCAGCCACTTAATTGCCCCATGAAATTTCTGTTTTCTGATTTCTGCCAGGGAAGGAGGATAATGAATACCCCGCAGGATTACGGTGGAGATTAAGTCAGATCATGTAAGTGGAAATGCCTGGACCAGGGCCTGACACCTGGAGGTGTTCAGCTAACTTCTTCCTTCCCCACCGCACAGTGGCAGTACCTATAGAGGCTCCATAAATGTTAGTTCCCTTTCATTTACACCTGAAGCTTGAACTGTGAGACAGCTGCTTGAGAAATCTAGAGACCTTTTCACATCAACTGTGGATATGAGAGTGTAGGACAGACTATTAGGGCTTTGGGGTCAAATAGAGGGACACATCTGCCTGCAAATGAGGATGTGGAAGCAGGAAGGTATGCCAGAAGACACCGCCAAGCATTTCTAGAGCATGTATGATACTAATTATACATAATTTTTAGAAGCATTGACAAACATTTATAAAGTTCTTTAATCATGAAGTAGATGAAAAAAAGTCATTATTTTGAGAAAAAACATCTTAAATGGGATTTTGAAAAAAAAAGTGGATTTTTCTCTTAAATACAAACACACATGGAGTTCAGCAAGATGATGGACAAGTGAAGATGCTGGGCTCATCTCCTTGTATTTATAACCAAATTGTGTGTAAACAAAAATGATGGCTCCCAGAAAGGCAAACAGATGGCTATTGTATGCATCAAGAGGGAGATCATGGTGGATGGAGAGAAAACCTACAGTTTACTTGTGTTTGGCACACTGTGTAGGCAGCAAAACTCAAGAGAGGAAGGGGTGCCTGCTGTATGGCAGCCTTTCTGCCATTGCTAATTGCAGAGCTCTCCCCAACACTGGGGATCTTATACCCTGAAGACTACAGAGGAGGAGTGTGTAGTTGGTGTCAGAACTGAGGACCTACTGCCAGAGAATTCTAGGAGCAGGGAAGCAGACCTCCAAGAGAGAAAACCAGGGTAGAAGATTGATGTATGCACAGGCTGGTGCTGTAGTGCTAGATAGTAACTAGGTGCCCACAACATGAGAGTGAAACACACTGTACCCAAAAATAGGGGTACCTTGAGGTCAGTAGGCAGATTATAAAATTAATATACAAAACTATGTTTTATTTTTTTATACGAATATGAAGCAAGAAGAAAACAAAGAATTCTATTTATAATTGTTTCAAAAAGAATTAAATACCTAGGAATTACCCTGAAGAAGTAGGTGAATGATTTATATGACAAAGACTGTGAGACACTAATAAAGGATATAGAATAAGAAATACAGAGATGGAAAGATATTCCATGTTCATGGGTGTAGAAATTTAATATAGTCAAAATGACTGTTTTATCAATAGTGATATATAGATTCAATGTAATCTACATTAAAATTCCAATGATATTCTTCAGGGAAACAGAGCAAAAAAATCTAAAATTTATATGGGGCCATAAAAGACAATGAATAGCTGAAAAAAATCCTTCAAGATTAAATAAAAGGAAGAAATCCTTTTTCTTCAAGATTAAAGAAAAAGGAAAAAAAAAGAAAGCATGATGTTATCTGATTTTAATTTATGTTGCAAAGCAATAATAGCTTAAAAATATGGTATTGGAATAAAAATGGACACACAGATCAATGCAACAGAATTGAAAGTCCAGAGATAAATTCATGCATTTACCATTACCTAATTTATGACATAGAAGCTATAGACATATAATGGAAAAAGGAGAGTGTCTTTAACAAACGGTTCTGGG
The DNA here is from genome assembly GCF_964194135.1 of Talpa europaea. Taxonomy (NCBI): domain Eukaryota; kingdom Metazoa; phylum Chordata; class Mammalia; order Eulipotyphla; family Talpidae; genus Talpa; species Talpa europaea. The sequence goes on from NC_140073.1 coordinate 50,908,902, forward strand.
GAAACTGAATGACCACATGTAAAAGAATGAAGTTGAATCACTTTCCATCTCCATGCAAAGAAATAAATTCAAAATGGATTAAAGACTTAGATATATGACCTGCAAAAATAAGATGCAAGGAAGACAGCACTGGGGTTATGTTTCATGACATTAATGACAGAGGTGGTGTCTCCTGGAGACTCCAACTCTATGGTAAGGGAAAGCAAAGCAAAAACAAACAATTGGGACTACCTCAACCTAAAAAGATTTTGTATTGAAAATTAAAATATAAGCAGTTTAAAAAGACATTCTATTGAATGGGAGAAGATACTCACACATCACACAACTGACAGGGGTAAATAACCAATGTATACAAATAATTCGTCCAATTTAGCAGCAGCAACAACAACAACAAAAAAAACAAGCAACCTGATTAAAAAATAAGATCAGATCTCAAAAGACAATTTACCCAAAAGGAGGATATATGGAAAGACAACAAATATATAGAAAAATGCTCATTATTAATTTTAATAAGGGAGATACAAGTCAAAACCACAATGAGGTATTATCTCACACCAGTGAGGTTGGGCATGCATTTAAAAAGACCTCCAGGGGGCGGAGCAACATGGCGGCGAGGAGACGCTGCGAGTAAGATCTCCCATTAAAAAAAGTTAATAGGGAGGAAAAGCGGCAGGTCCCAGTGAGAACTGGGACACGGAAGATAAACGGGTGACTCCAGCAAACTACCCGAAGAAGAAAGTGGCCATAAAAGAGGACGAGAAGGGAGGGAAGCGCAGAACCCTGCTCCCCTCCCCCGCCCACAAAGTCGGCACTCTCCGACCGGCAGAAAGGAGGGAAACAACAAACCAAAACGGCCAACAAGAAAAACGGACGCAGCAAGTGGGACTGTGAGTGGAAAGGAACTATTGCAGCCACCACACCCCGTGAACGGGAGCTGAGGCGAACCCTGTAGGATCCGCCGCGGAGGTGAGCTCCAGGCGCCATTAAAGAGAGCCACGCCCCCCAGGAGGAGACCAGCACCAGCACACAGCCCCGGCCGCCCGGTAAGGTTGCGTGCGGAAAGCGGCGCGGATCCGGACCGGATCGCAGCTGCCCAGGTCCCCGCGCCTGCGACCTAGGCTTGCGGGGAGACGGCGGAGGCCCTCCCTGAGTGAGCAGGAACAAGGCGCCCAGGCAGGGGAGCGGGATTCAAAAGGCGCCATTCCCGCGCCACTGATCTGGGCTACAGCCTGCGTCCTGGAACTGAGGGCTTTGGAACTGAGACCCGGGGCACGAAATTAGGGGGAGACTGCGGAGGCCCTCCCTGAGTGAGCAGGAACAAGGCGCCCAGGCAAGGGAGCTGGATTCAAAAGGCGCCATTCCCGCGCCACTGATCTGGGCTACAGCCCGCGTCCTGGAACTGAGGGCTTTGGAACTGAGACCCGGGGCACGAAATTAGGGGGAGACTGCGGAGGCCCTCCCTGAGTGAGCAGGAACAAGGCGCCCAGGCAGGGGAGCGGGATTCAAAAGGCGCCATTCCCTCGCCACTGATCTGGGCTACAGCCCGCATCCTGGAACTGAGGGCTTTGGAACTGAGACCCGGGGCACGAAATTAGGGGGAGACTGCGGAGGCCCTCCCTGAGTGAGCAGGAACAAGGCGCCCAGGCAAGGGAGCTGGACTCAAAAGGCGCCATTCCCTCGCCACTGATCTGGGCTACAGCCTGCGTCCTGGAACTGAGGGCTTTGGAACTGAGACCCGGGGCACGAAATTAGGGGAAGACTGCGGAGGCCCTCCCTGAGTGAGCAGGAACAAGGCGCCCAGGCAAGGGAGCTGGACTCAAAAGGCGCCATTCCCTCGCCACTGATCTGGGCTACAGCCCGCATCCTGGAACTGAGGGCTTTGGAACTGAGACCCGGGCACGAAATTAGGGCGAGACGGCGGAGGCCCATCCTGAGTGAGCAGGAACAAGGCGCCCAGGCAGGGGAGCAGGATTCAAAAGGCGCCATTCCCGCCCCACTGATCTGGGCTACAGCCCGCGTCCTGGAACTGAGGGCTTTGGAACAGAGACCCGGGGCACGAAATTAGGGGCGTGGGTTCCCCACGACGGTGGGGCACAAGGCAGACACAGCACCCCAAAGCCGTTGAGGTGTACCCTACCATCCCCGCTCTGCTCCCTGTCCCACGGGGTGGAAAATCAGCTCCCCAAGGGCTCTAGGAGAGATCTCTGGCACCACCTAGCAACTTGAAGCCAGCAGAGGCTCCTGAAGGAGCTAGTGGCCAGCTGGGGAGTTTGCCCACACCGGGCCCCTTCCGAACAAGTAGTCTGAGCCCACAGGGAGAGCGAGCACCCACAGCCGGGGCAGACCAGGTGCGCAGAAGAGTGTGCCTGAGACCAGACACGCAGGGAGTGTGTCCCACATCACCATTTTAGAACAGGGACATTTCTTCAGTAAAGACTACCTGCAGAAGGCTTCCTCAGGAGCCAGAGGTGAGCGGGGGAAGTTCGCCCACGCCAGACCCCCTCTGGCCTGCAGTCCAAGCCCAGAGGGGAGCAGGAACCCACCGCCGGGGCAGACCAGGCGCACAGGGGAGTGTGTCCCTACATCGGCATTTTAGAACAGGGACCTTTCTCCAGTAAAGACTGCTTGAAACTGACAGATGACTCCTGGAAGAACCAGAGGGGAACAGAGAAGCCCACCCAAGATGCCGGCCAGTCCCAACAACACACTGTCCCAACGCATACGGCAAATTAGAAAACAGACAGTAGGGAAGAGAAGAACCACACGCAACCTAGCAACTCTCCAGAGAAAAAGCACACCACAAAAAGAAAGCCAGCCCCCAGATTGCAAAGACAATAACTTGGAAGAATTTCTGAGCCTTCCAGAAAGAGAATTTAAAATTGCCGTGATTAAAAAACTAACAGAAGTCATAAAGGAAAACAATGATAAGGGAAAAATAATCAACGATCAGAAGAATGCAATTGAGTCCCTAGAGAGGGAAAACAATGGTCAGAAGAAAGAAATTGAGTCCCTAAAGAGGGAAGTAAAAGAAATGCAGGAGATCAAAGAATTAATGGAAGAACTAAAGAATTCTGGGAAAAGCAATGAAAGCAGAATAGATGAAATGGAAGAACGAATAAGTAATCTTGAAGACATAGAAATAAAAAGAACCAAAACAGAAAAGGAAAGAGAAGTACGAAGGAAAAAGAACGAAGAAAGACTTCGGGAACTATCTGACTCCATGAGGAAAGGAAATATAAGAGTTATAGGAATACCAGAAGGAGAGGAGAGAGATGTAGGAACAGAGAAAATATTCAAAGAGATAATTGAAGAGAACTTCCCAAATGTGAAGAAGGAGCTGAAAATTGATATACAAGAAGCAAGAAGAACACCAAACTTCCACGACGAAAGGAAAAATACAGCAAGACACATAATAGTAAAGCTCCCAAGAATCCAGGACAAGGAAAAAATAATGAAGCTGGCAAGAGGGAAGAAACAGATAACATTCAAAGGAAAACCAATCAGGCTGACATCAGACTTCTCCGAAGAAACACTACGGGCAAGGAGAGAGTGGAGGGACATAGTCAACAGACTCCAAGAAAACAGATGCCAACCAAGAATACTCTATCCCGCAAAGCTCTCCTTCCTCTTTGAAGAAAGAATATGGACCTTTCCAGACAAACAGAAACTCCGGAATTTCATTGCAACTAAACCCCCACTCCAAAAAATACTACAAGGAGTCCTAAAGCCAGAACCTCAGAGGGACGAATAACAATGAAAGAAGGCCAAAAAAAAAAAGTTATTAAAAGAATAAATAAATAAAATCAAAGGAAAGACAAACACAATGGCAAATACAGATGTTAACATATCAATAATAACTCTGAATGTAAATGGACTAAACTCTTCAATAAAAAGACACAGAGTTGCAGCCTGGATTAAGAAACAAAACCCAACCTTTTGCTGTCTCCAGGAAACACATTTAGCTACAAAAGATAAAAATAGGCTCAAAGTTAAAGGATGGAAAACAATCCTACAAGCAAATGGACCAAAAAAGAAAGCAGGAACAGCTATACTTATATCAGATAAAACAGATTTCAAACTCAAAAAGATAAAAAGAGACCCCAAGGGTCACTACATTATGATCAAGGGGACAATACTTCAAGAAGAAATAACACTCATTAACATATACTCACCAAACGAAGGAGCACCAAAATATATCAGACAACTGTTGTCCTCTCTGAAAACAGACATCAGAGAAAACACATACGTAGTGGGAGACTTCAACACACCACTATCAACAATGGATAGATCAACAAGACAAAAAATAAGTAAAGAAACTAAAGCTCTAAATAAGGACCTAGAGCAATTGGGCTTAACAGACATCTATAGAACACTAAACCCCAAAAAAACGGAGTACACATTTTTCTCAAGCGCACACGGATCATTCTCCAGGATCGATCACATACTGGGGCACAAGACAAACATCAACAGATACACCAAGATTGAAATCATATCAACCATCTTTTCTGACCATGAAGGCATCAAACTAGAAATAAACCATAAAAAGAAGGCAAGGAACTTTCCTACCTCATGGAGATTAAAAACCACACTACTGGAAGACCATTGGACTAATGAGGAGATCAAAGAAGAAATTAAAAATTTTTTTGAATTGAACGACAAGGAGGACACCAATATCCTAAATGTATGGGATGCAGCAAAAGCAGTAATAAGAGGAAAATATATAGCAATAGAAGCTCACATCAAGAAACAAGAAAGAACGCAAAGAAACAACCTAATCTCGAAGCTCAAAGATCTAGAAAAAGAACAACAAAAAAACCCCAAAACCAGTAGAAGAAAAGAAATAATAAAAACCAAAGCAGAAATAAATGAAATTGAAACTAAAAAAACAATCCAAAAGATCAATGAAACCAAGAGCTGGTTCTTTGAAAAAATCAATAAAATAGACAAACCCCTAGCCAGACTCACAAAGGAAAAAAGGGAGAAAGCACAAATAAACAGGATCATCAATGAAAGAGGAGAAATCACAACGGACACAGCAGAAATCAAAAGAATAATCAGTAACTACTATGAACAGTTATATGGAAACAAGTTCAACAATCTAGAGGAGATGGACAAATTCCTACAACTCTACAATCACCCAAAGCTAGATAAAGAAGAAATAGAACACCTAAACAGACCAATTACAATTAGCGAAATTGAAATGGTAATAAAAAACCTCCCCAAAAACAAAAGCCCAGGACCTGATGGATTTCCAAATGAATTCTACCAAACATTCAGAGACGAATTAGTGCCTATCCTTCACAAACTCTTCCAAAAAACTGAGAAGGAAGGGACAATACCAAACACGTTTTATGAAGCCAACATTACACTAATACCAAAACCGAACAAGGACAACACAAAAAAGGAAAACTACAGGCCAATCTCCCTAATGAACACTGATGCAAAAATCCTCAATAAAATTTTAGCTATCAGAATCCAACAATGTATCCATAAGATAATTCACCACGACCAAGTTGGATTCATTCCAGGGGCACAAGGATGGTTTAACATCCGAAAATCAATCAACGTTATCCAACACATCAACAAAAAGAAATATAAAAACCATATGATAATATCAATAGATGCTGAGAAAGCTTTCGACAAAGTGCAACACCCATTCATGATAAAAGCCCTTGAAATTCTTGGGATACAAGGAACATACCTCAACATCATAAAGGCCATCTATGACAAGCCAACAGCCAGTATCATTCTCAATGGTGAAAAGCTGAAAGCAATTCCATTAAGATCTGGAACAAGACAAGGATGTCCACTCTCACCATTGCTTTTCAATATAATACTGGAAGTCCTAGCCAGGGCAATAAGACAAGAGAAAGACATCCAAGGAATCCAAATAGGAAAAGAAGAAGTCAAACTATCACTATTTGCAGACGATATGATATTATATATAGAGAACCCCAAAAACTCCACAGAAAAGCTAATTCAACTCATCAATCAGTTCAGTAAAGTGGCAGGATACAAAATCAACACGCAAAAGTCAGTAGCCTTCCTATACACAAACAATAAATCTGAAGAAGAAGAAATCAAAAAGACCATCCCTTTTGTTATTGAAACAAAAAAAATCAAATATTTGGGAATACATCTAACAAAAGAGGTAAAGGACCTATACAAAGAAAACTATAAAACACTGTTAAAAGAAATAGAAGAAGACACAAAGAAATGGAGAGACATCCCCTGCTCATGGATTGGAAGAATAAACATTATTAAAATGGCCATCCTTCCAAAAGCAATATACAGATTCAATGCTATTCCAATCAAAATTTCAATGTCATTCTTCAAAGAAATAGAACAATTATTGATGAAATTCATATGGAATCACAAAAAACCCCGAATAGCCAAAGCTCTCCTGAAAAAAAAAGAAGGGAATGGAGGCATCAGACTCCCAGACTTCAAACTATACTACAAAGCCATAATTATCAAAACTGCATGGTATTGGAACAAGAACAGACATACAGACCAATGGAATCGAATAGAAAATCCAGAAATAAACCCACAGATTTATGGTCAACTAATCTTTGACAAAGGAGCAAAGAATATGCATTGGAGCAAAGAAAGTTTGTTCAATAAATGGTGCTGGGAAAACTGGGTCGCTACATGCAAAAGAATGAAGCTTGACCACCACCTCACACCATACACAAAAATCAACTCAAAATGGATTAAAGAACTAGACATAAGACCTGAAACCATAAAATATATAGAAGGAAATATAGGCGAAACACTACGTGATTTGCACATCAAAGACATCTTTACAGACACATCACCCAAAGCAGTGATAGTGAAGGCAAAGATAAACAGCTGGGACTACATCAAATTAAAGAGCTTTTGCACAGCAAAAGAGACAATAACAAAAACAAAGAGAAACCCCACCAACTGGGAGAACATTTTTGCACCCAACACTAATGATAAAGGACTGATCACAAAAATCTGCAAAGAGCTGATGAGACTCAACAACAACAAAGAAAATAATCCAGTCAAAAAATGGGCAGAAGAGCTTAAAAGAAACTTCTCTGAAGAGGAAATGCAAATGGCCAACAGGCATATGAAAAAATGTTCAACATCACTTGTCATCAGGGAAATGCAAATCAAAACTACCATGAGATACCATCTTACACCAGTGAGAATGGCACATATTAAAAAAACTAGCAACAACAAATGTTGGCGAGGGTGTGGAGAAAAAGGAACTCTTCTGCACTGTTGGTGGGAGTGCAAACTGGTCCAACCACTGTGGAAAGCTGTGTGGAGATTTCTGGACCTACTAAACATAGAGCTTCCATATGATCCAGCAATTCCACTCCTAGGTATTTACCCAAAGAACACAGAAACATCAATTCCAAAGAACACCTGCACCCCTATGTTTATAGCAGCACTGTTTACAATAGCTAAGCTTTGGAAACAACCCAAATGCCCAAAAATAGATGACTGGATCAAGAAGATGTGGTACATATATACCATGGAATATTACTCAGCATTCAAAAAAGATAAACACATGCAATTTGCAGCAACATGGATGGCGCTGGAAGGGATCATGCTCAGCGAAATAAGCCAAAAAGAAAAAGAAAAATACCGGATGGTCTCACTCATAGCAGGAATCTAGAAAACTTAAATAAGGGACCAGGAAAATGAATAACTATAAGATAGTGAAAATCAAAATCAACAAAAAACTATGAACCAGAGACACTTTTAGGGGGGCGGGAGGGGAGGGATTGGGGTCAGAATGGGGGGGCTGCAATTGTATGGGGAATATAACAATAAAATTTATTTAAAAAAAAAAAAAAAAAAAAAAAATAAAAAGACCTCCAGTAATGAGTGCTGGAGAGGATGTGGAGAAAAAGGAATCCTAATATATTGTTGGGGAAATGTGAATGGGTGCAGCCATTTTGGAAAGCAGTCTGAACCTATCTTATAAAACTAACCCTGGATCTACCATATGATCAAGCAATCTCAATTTTAGGTATCATCTGAAGAACACAAAGCCATAAACTCAAAAAATAACACACTCTACAATGATTTCTGGAGCATTACTTACAATAGGTAGGATTTGGAAACAACCCAAATGCCCACTGATAGAGGACTGGATGAAGAAGATGTGATATATCCCCTACTGAAATACTATTCAGCTATCAGGAGAGATGAAATATTGCTGTTCACAGAAAAATGGAAGGAGCTCAAAGGAATCAGGTGAGGCACAGTCAGCATATTGAGACAAATACTGGATGATTTCACGTATATAAGTAAAATAAGGACTCATATAACAGGTGAGCTGATAAAGCAAAATAATGATAAACTAATGGACACTGATCAGAGGTATCTGAGTTTAAGAGTGAGAGTGAAAGGAGACAGGGCCAAAAGGTTTGATGGTGGGGAAGAAGATCCAGAACAACCCTGACAACAACAACAACAACAACAAATGTGTTCTTTCATTCCTTCCTTGTGTGAAGGTGATCGGATGTTGTTCTAATCCCGGCCGCTTTGTCATCAAAGCTAAGTGTGTTCCAGTGCACTTGACAAAGCACTTACATGTGTTGCCTCATTTGGTCATAACCATCCTGCAGGCTTTATGTGATAGTTTCTGTTTTACCTTTGCAGAAAGAGATTTTAAGAGGTAATGAGTAGATAGTTCCATACTTGGTCCGCCATCCTGTTTCAAAGGCTGAGTTTGATCTCTACTGAATCCCCACTGCTTTAGAGAGGATGCAAAAGAGAATAAAAGAATATTTTGTACCCAAGAACTAGTTGTAAGGGTAAAATTTTAACATGAACACAAGTTTTCAAATTTTTGTCAAGACCTTGAATCTCAAGCTGGAGGCAGGTGAACTGTCAAGGTCAGGAATGGGGTGAATTTTACCAGAGTTGGAACTTCTGGAATTAGATTTTGAAATATGCATGCAGCTTTGACAAACAGAGAAGAAGAGACAACACAGAAGTCAAGGAGAGCGAGAGTCTAGAATGTATACCCTTGATTCTGGTTAGGGAACAGAGAGGAAGAGGAGTGAGTAGGAGCAGGAGTAGAAGAGAATGGACAGGGGTTTTAATGTCATCTGCTGGACTCTAGAATTTCAGTGCCACTTCCTTTTCTGACTAAATGTGACACCTTAGTTAGTCAAGGCTTTTGACCTTCTTTATTTAATCCTTTTCTCCCACATCTGTCAAAAATGGTCTGAGGAACTGTCATGAGGATAAGTCCGTAGCTAAGAAAAACACAATCAGAAGTCATTGATGGGAAGGCACTCTGTCAATCTGGGAAGTGTAATGCAATCAAGAGCAGAAACGTGGACTGTGATGTAGGTCACCATGGGAGGGGGAGAAGGAATGAATTTGACTCTGACATACCTAGAAGAACCACTTCTCCATCAGGCAGTGGACATCAGGGCTTCCCCTCAGCCCAGCACTGGAACTGAGCTCACAACTGTGTAAGCTGTGTCTGCTGAAGCCTTTAGGCATCTGGGGAGAGTTTTGGGCTGCATGGTGTTAACAGAGGACTTTTTAAAAACCAAGATCAAGAGTGGATATACCACCACTTATGCTGTACAGTGCAGGTAATGCTCTTGCCTTCCTGGGTCTCAAATTCCCCATCTGTTAAATGAGGGAGTAGCAGGAAATGTTCCTGAAGGTTGTCTTTGGTACAATGTTGAATGATAAAGAGACATGAACAATTCAGCCAGGGTCACCTGTGCTCGGTCAACATTTCTCAAAATATTGTTCAAATTAAGTCAAAGTCAACAAATGAGCAACCAACAACAACAAAGAAAATAGTAAGGATGAGGGATTCTATGGTCAAATTGGGTTAAATAAAATTATCCAGATGTCTTTACTGAAAGTCTTCAATGAGTTGAAGTACACTGAGAATCCTTAGGAGGACAAGATAGAGTTTTTCTAAAAACTATTTGTCCACATAGTCATTTTCTCCCAGATCTAGTGGTTAGTAGACAGTACTTGAAGCAATGCTACCCTAGCCTTGGTCAAATGAATTCAAAACCTGGGATGCTCCTTCTGAGATTGAGGGCTAAAGTGATGCAATAGAGAGAGGGTCCTGGATTGGGAGCTTGGGAGCCTGAGCTACCCATGATTTAACTTTAGTCTGTCATCTTTCTTGAAGTGTGCTCCTGGTCAAATTGCTACCTTTCCTTTATCATAGTTTTTAAAAAAAGGGACCAATAATCTACAAGGTCTTTTTGATATTTTTTAAAATATAACTTACCCATTCATTCACTAAGAAAACATATAGAACATAGAGTGTATGCTAACAACTAGAGACAAAGATTAAAAATATATCCAACTATGGAAAGCTGTGTGGAGATTCCTCAACCTACTAAAGATAGAGCTTCCATATGATGCAGCAATTCCACTCCTAGGAATTTACCCAAAGGACACAGAGACATCAATTCCAAAGAGCACCTGCACCCCTATGTTTATAGCAGCATTGTTTACAATAGCTAAGCTATGGAAACAACCCAAATGCCCGAAAATAGATGACTGGATCAAGAAGATGTGGTACATATACACCATGGAATATTACTCAGCATTCAAAAAAGGTAAACACATGCAATTTGCAGCAACATGGATGGCGCTGGAAGGGATCATGCTCAGCGAAATAAGCCAGAAAGAAAAAGAAAAATACCGGATGGTCTCACTCATAGCAGGAATCTAGAAAACCTAAGTAAGGGAACAGGAAAAAGAATAACTATAAGAAAGAAAAAAATCAAAATCAACAAATAACTATGAACCAGAGACACACTTTGGAGGGGGGCGGGGAAAGGAGAGATTGGGGTCAAAATCAGGGGGTTGCAATTGTATGGGGAATATAAAAATAAAGAAATAAATTAAAAAATAAATAAAGGAGAAAAAAAATATATCCAACTCCTTTCCTGGAGGAAGTTCAAGGCCAGTGGGAGGGGTAGACACTTGCACAGGCAGTAAGATTCCAGGGTGATCTGTGTTTGTGTCCAAGTAAGACTCAGTGAGTGCATTATACCAGCCTGGGGCAGAAGATGGCTAGGAAAGGCTTCATGGAGGCAATGCCACCTGATGAATGAAGGGCTATTAAGCTGGTAGTAAAACGATCTCTGGTTGGAAGAACTTCACGGATAAAGGTGTGGCAGGAAGAGTGAATGTAACACATTCTGGGAAGTCTAACATCATTAATGATAAAGACAACAATAACAATGGCAACAGCATGTTGAGCAAATATTTTGAGCAAACATTGTGTCAGGTCAGGGTTGAATGCTTTGCCTTCATTAATCTCTAATTCCTACATCATTATATACAGTATTATGTTGATTTTATAATTGAGGCAACAACAGGCAAATCATTATGCTTTGGGGGATTTCCCCTGAATACAATTAATTTTCTGTTAATCTAACTAATCTAGCCACTTTATCTATTACTCATGTCACGTTTGGTCCAAGATTGACTTTTCTCTTTCATTTAAGTTACTTCTGGATGCTTCTCACCAACTCCTGTAAGGACATGAAATGAAAACTCATTTCAACATTAGCGTAAAGATCATAATGCATTTTCAAACCCAAAGTGAGTGATTTGTAGATTTTTAAAGCAACAACTGTGCTCCATTGGGGTGGGCCATTGTGGTTAAGGCTTAATTAATGCATTGTCCTTCCTGAAGGAAAGGCTTGGGCATGTTTAATGCTAATGCATTCATTCATCCATTGCTTATTGAAAATCCACCCCATGCCAGATATTGAGTAAAACACTGGGGATTTTCTTAGATCCCCCTGTCCCAGTGCAGGCAGTATCTCTTCCATGAGGTCTTTCTGACTCCAACCTCAACACCCACCTCTGTAAATAGCTAGGTCAGGTGACTTTCTCTGTTCATAAACTTCCCTGGACCTTGCTTGATCATAAAAATGTCCAACTATTTATTTGCCTATTTCTAATTGTTTGGGAGTTAGATGCTAATGTCCATGAGAGCAGGATGGTGCTATGGAGTTAACTGCAGAATTTCCAATACCCAGAACACTGCCTGGCTGCATGGTCAATATTCACCTAATAGTTGTTGACTGAGTGGATGGACTTTCAGTTCTTTAATGCTGAGACTATGTCTAACATTTTTAAAATTCCAAGAGCTTACCAAAGCTCCTGCAACTTAGCAGGGGTTCCTTGGATATGTGCTGATGGAATGAATGAATAAGAGAGAGAAGCATGCTCTCTATCCCAAGGAGTTTAAAACCTAGCAGGGAGACAGGTTTCTCGTCATGGGCCAACACCCATTTTGTGTTGGTAAAAAGGACTCTGTCCTTCTTTCTCTGTGGTCTGCATTGTTTGGATGGGACTCCACCTCGGAATATAGGGAGAGAGCTCTTTCATTGATTCAGGGTGGGCATCTGAGTCTATTATTGTCAGGGATAAAATACAAGTCCCTTAGGAGTGAAGATGCTGAAGGAGATCCTGGCTCAAACTGGGCTTGGAAGCAAAGATATACTGTTTGGAGATTTTGCAATTAACCGAATACCATGAAGGGGGCAGGCTGACATGGAGCCCACCCAGGGGAAGGAGAAAAGAGACGGTTCTAACATAAGCTAAGAGCCAGTAGAGTTCCCTTTAGTGCAGGCAATGGTGTGAGCAGGAGTTATCAGTCATTTGTAACAGAGAATTCCAGCTGATAGAGGCATGGACCGATTAACATTATAAAGGAAGAGCTTTCTAGAGAAAATGCTGAAATAACTCAGAAGAGTGAGTGATCATGTCAGTGAAGAGCTCAGGAAACAGGTGGAAATGTTTAAATCATGCCATCAATGCAGGTGATCGCTTTGACTAAAGGTGCAGGAAAGACTCATGTGGAAATATTTGAATCAGGCCTTGAGAAATAAATAGGACTTGTCTATCAATGTAGGTGAAGCACTGCAGGAGAAAGAACACAGCAGGAACAAAGTCCTAAGAACCAAAGCATAGAGAACAATGTGAATAAATATTTGGCTGGAGGTTGAAGTTCATCACAGGCACTGTCAAGATTATCAGAAGTAAGAGCAGGTGGGCAGGGGTTGGCTCACAGGAGGCCTTGAACGCCAGGCACTGCAGATGGCTATTCAGGAGACCTGCAGCATTTCTGAATATCTCTTCCTGGGCAGTAAGTCAGAGTGTTTGTAGGGTAAATGATTGTCAGGCTTTTCTGCCCTCCCGCCATTAGGATTGATGACGGATCCCTGCAGTCCTGAATGCATGCTTGATGGCGGGCACCAGGAGTAGGGTGTGGGCCTGCATAGGTGGGTACACCTGGGCTGAGACGGGGCCTAAAACGGCGGCGTCATGGGGACGCCAGAAGAGCACCAGCAGAGAAGCAGAGGCCACGAGAGAAGGCCAGAGAGCCCAGCAAGAGTGGGGATTTGCTGGGGGGTGGGGGGCTTGCCAGCCTCCCGCCCCAGCACCCCTGCCTGCCGTGTACCTGGCAAAATCCCAATAAAAGCCTGGAAAGGCCACTGAGGGCTCCAGGACTCCTCCTTCACCCGTCTGATCAGGTCATAGCAAACCTGCTCTGTGGCCTGCTGCCCCTACAGTGTCACAGACCTATCGACCATGAGCTTGGATGTTAAGATCCAATGAGAATTCCGTGAGTCCACCTCAGACTTTTGCCCACCTCTCTGCTTTACGACATCTTCCTGTCTCCACCTCTTTCCCAATCCCATTTGCAGATATCTGACAACCTGTTTGTAAGATGAAGATGGGAAGCCGAGAGCAGAGAGGTGCCTGTGAAAAGACACTTTTGAAGCTGCAGCCCCCAAGATGAAAACTGTCCCAAAGATACATCACCCTGCATGGTGATGCATGCAGTGGAGGGAGGAGAAGCAGGAAAGCAGAGCCATGAGGTCCTCTTCATTTGTCAGGGCTGAAAGGGAAGAATCGGGCCTTGGAAGGGACATTACCCAACAGGTAGACAGGGCTGGTCTGGAACTTGCAATCTCCCAGAGGTCGAGCACAGGGATGACAGACGAGGCAGCAGCTCAAACCCTTCTGCCCCAACCTGCCACCTTGCTGCCTGGACCATAGAAGCCATTTCTGCTCAGTTCATAGTCAAATGTAGGCAAAACAAGCCTTTGTGTAGCCCAGCTGCAGGAGCATTTGATCTAGTCAGCTACACTGAGACCTACTCTTACAGGGGCCCCAAGCTTGACATAATGTTCTGCGGTCACCATCTTGAATCTCAGTACTTTTTTTTTTAGAAGTGAGGTATAGGCCAGAGTCACAGGGGGTGAGAAGATTCACCAGAGAGAGCTGGAGGTAGAACAGGAAGATGTGCCAAAACACACTGCTGAGCGGAGCAGCGGGAGAGACAGGAGAGGTCTGCCGCGCCATGTGGGTAGCTCCTGGTCGGCCGGGGGTTGAACTCGCACCACAAAGGCAGTACTTTTTGAACAAAAGGCCTTGTACTTTCACTTTGCCCAGGATCATACAAATTATGTTACCTATCCAGCTTCGATGCCTCTGAGAGTGGAGGGACCAGTGAAAGATCATTTAAGTTACTAAGACTGAACTCCTCTCAATGAGGCCACTGAAGCTTGCTTTCCCTGGTAGGTCATTACACACACCCGACGCCTGACTGTTTCTCTTCCGTTTCTCTTATTTTCCCTCCCTTAGCAAGTGTAGTCTTCTCCTTTTCAAGCCTGAAGTCTATTTCTCAGCAGTAGATAGAAATGGCACTTCTGTATCACACTTTCTTGATTCTTCCAATAAGTAAATGTATTTCCTCTTTTTCTGTCATTTATATTGACTTCCGTCACTTTTGCATCGTATTGTTCTTTTTGCCGTGTAAGGTGAAGCTGGCATAAGCTTTTAGAGAGAAAGACCTAGATTCATATGTGTGAACTTAGACATCTCAATCTCTCAGCTTCTGGATCTTATAGATAAGATGGGAGGAAGTGGCTCAGCACTCTGGGTTAGTGAAGGCAGTGAGCGAGCGATAACTAGGGCATCACATCTTTGCTTCACCAGGACAGTCCTGGCCCATGTCAATTACCCAGATGTAATTATTAACAGTTCTCTCTTTAATCTCCAAGTGCCCTGGTTTGGATAAAAAGTTACTTGGCTCCCTGGTTTCACTTTTAAAAGTGCTAGTGAGGTATTTGACACAAAGTAGACTCCCAAGATATGCTTGCTGAATCAGAAGTTTACATCCTGTGCTGTGTGTGCAAGCATTTTTCTATCTCCATCCAAGTACCAGCCAGGCCCAACCTTTCTAAGCTTCCTAGATCGGGTGTGTTCAGGGTAGTATGGCCAAAGGCATACAGCTCTACTAAAACTTACAGAGTTATAATTGATGACAAACTGTGAGGAAGTTCAAAACAAAATAAACAAAAATACCCCCCAAAACACCATGCAATGAAAGAACCACCATTCTCCTTGTGCCTCTGATTTTCTGAGGACTGTAATGATGGCCGATAGCATAGATGGCAGCAGAGGATCAAGCTGATCGTTCATTATCTCCATCACAGCCCACACAAGGTGCAGGGTGTGGACTGCAGATCACTGCAGCTTTTTACATTTACTCTGAATGCAGTGACACTGATGTAGGTCATGACTACCCTGTCTCTTCTGGGAAAGAACTGTGGTCTGGGGAGGGAGACTCTCTGTCCTACTCTGACCTCTTTAGTGAGTATCTATCATGTGGTGAGCTCCAAGGCCCAAGGTCAGTGCTTTCTATCTGCCAGTACAGTCAGTGTTCCCTTGCGAGTGTTCCTGGGGTAACTGGCATCCAGAAATTTTGTGTTGACGGGCACATTTTTCTCTTCTGAAGTCCAGTTTATCATTAATTATCTCAACTGTGGAGCTGGCTGGCATGATCTGCCCGGTTCTCTGGCCAGGAATCTCACAGGCCCTGTTACAATAAAGATGTATTGTTCGGGTCAGAACCCTTTGCTCTTGCTATTTCTTATTTAGCTTTTAAAAATTACTTTTATTCCTAAAAAAAAAAAGGTGCCTATATTTAAGGCATATAACATGTTGATTTGATACGCTGTATTGTGAGATGATTGCTAAAGTCAAACAATGAACATATCCATCGTGTCACTTAGTTATCACTTTTTGTGTGTGGTGAAAGCACCTGAAATCTATTAATAGAGTATTAATAGGGTATTATTAGCTTATGCTTATTAGCTATAGTGAATCTGCTCTACATTAGATCTCTAAAGTTACTCATCCTCTAGAACTGCAAATTTGCTCCCTCTGACCAGTATCTCATTTTCTCTACCTCCCCACCCATTGTAACTATCATTCAACTCCTGGCTTCTGTGCATTCGACATTTTTAGGTTTCACAGACGTGAGATTGGGCAGTTTTATTTTTCTTTCTCATCTGGCTTATTTCACTTAACATAATGTTCTCCATGTTTCTGCAAATGGTAGGCTCTCCTTTTAGAAGGTTGAATGATAATCCATATGTGTGTGTGTATAAATATATATAAAATATGTGCTGCTGAAGCGATCACTGCATGTAACTATCTATATATAAAAATGACAATTTCTCTATCTTTTCATCTGTCAATGGACTCATAGGTTATTTCTTTATCTTGGCTGATGTGAATAATACTGCAGTGAATGTAACAGCACAGATATTTTTTTGAGGTACAGATTTCATTTTCTATTGAGTATTTATTACCCACAAGAAGAATTGCTGGATAGTTCTGATAGTTCTACTTTAAGTGTTGTGAGGAACTGCCATACTTTTTTCCTCAATGTCCACCAGTTTATGGTCCCACCGGCAGGGTAAAAGGGCTTCATTTCACTACATCCTAGCCAAAGCTGATTATCTTTTACCTTTTAGTAACAGTTATTCAAGTATGTATGAGCTATTATCTCATTGTGTTCTTGATTTGCATTTCCTTGATGATCAGTGATATTGAACATCTTTTCATGTGTCTCTCGTTTGTTTGTCTTCTTAGGAAAAATGTCTGTTTAGGACTTTTCCCCAAGTTTTTTCTTTGCTATGAAGTTGTATGAGTTCCTAGGATATTAATCTCAAATCAGATACAGAGTTTGCAAATATTTTCTCCCACACCATTGGTTGCCTTTACATTTTGTTGACAATTTCCTTTGCTGTGCAGAAGCTTTTTAGTTTTGTGTGGTCCCACTTGTTAATTTTTGGCCTGCGCTTTTGATGTCATATTCAAATTACATTCTGAACACCAATGTCATAGAGAGTTTCCCTGTTTTCTTCTTGGAATTTTATAGTTTCAGGTCTTACATTTAAGTCTTTAATATATTTTGAGGGTTTGTGTGTGTGTGTTTGTGTGTGTGTGTGTCCGTGTGTGTGTGACACAAACTAAGGGTCCAATTTCATTCTCTTGCATGTGAATATCCAGTTTTCCCTCCACCGTTTATTAAAGAGAGTGTTTCCCCTTGCATATTCCTGGCACATGTAGTATGTAGATGGGTTGAATTATTTATTAGAAATGTAATGGGACCCACCTAGACCTTAGAATGATCTTGAAATGTCTGCCAGGTATTATACCTTACTCATGAATTAACTAAAAAAGTAAACAAATCTATTCGTTGTCTATCTAGTTCATGATGAATATTACTCTAGTTCATGATGACAGGATTGGCTTGAAATAAAACTGTTGGTAAATGAAAACTGGATTCCCCACGGACGAGGGTAGGGGCTCCTCCTGGACCCTCCCTGGACACTTGGTCCTCTCTCTGCCCCATCAGTGACCACACCGTCCTCTAATATTTGAGCATATGTGTGTGTCTCTTCTTGATGAGACCAGAAACTGGCTGAGAGTAAAAGCCTTTATTTCTGTGTTCATGTCAACAGTGGTCTGTTTGGAAATTTAAGACCTGTCTCATCTAGGGAAGATAAAGCAGCTCATCCATCAAAACCTTTGGCCTCATTTTAGAATTTTCTTTGTTTGTAGAGGGAACAATATAGAACCTTGTTACTCTCTATAAGGACCTCTGTTGGACTTTGTTTTGAATGAGCTGGGATCCCTTGGAGGGCCTTGAGCAGAAAAGAGCCATGGTCTGAATTAAGCTTTAAAAGGCTCACTCTGGGTGCTGGGTTGAGATAGACCATGGGGGTTGGGTATGCAGTAGGCTGGCTGGAGGCTTTCAGTCATCTTGGTGGATTAGGATGGAAACTTGACCCCGGGCAGGAGTAGTGCAGGGGTCAGAAATGTTCAGAAACGTTCTGTATTTTGAACATTAGGGTGATGGCATCAACTGATAGAGCAGATGTGGGGTTTTAGAGAAGGAGTCAAGGATGACTGCAATGCCTTTGGCCTGATTCACAGAAAGCTGGGGTTGCCCTTCATTTAGTTGGAGCAGAGTGGGAGGGAGTAAGTTTGAATAATGCTTCCTGGTCTTGTTCCCAGACTGTCCCAGCTCCTCATTCCTGCCTTTGGGAAACCTCAGTCCTGCCACTGAGCCAAAAACATTAATTTCTGAACCCTGCCTCCTTTAATACCCCTTTGCATGATGTCCTTTCCCTGGAATGTCCTCATGTCTGTCAGAAGCAGCGGGAAGGAAAATCAGGTTCTACCCAATTAGTTCATCTTAAGTGGATTTCACTGTGCATTTAATTAAACCTGTTATAATCTTGAAGGGTATTTTGATACATGGTCCTTGATACAGAGTAATTAGACTACTGTGGGCACACCCATAAATATCTTTGGGCTGAGGTTTTAAACTAGCCTCTGCTGTGGTGGGTTCCTTGAGCTACCCTGCCAATAATTTCAAAGTCGGTAATGTTTACACACTCCGTAGTTTGCAGCCTTCTCCCACTTTCTGACTAGTGGATCAATTGCAAAGCTGCTGGTTATACTTTTCTATGGCTTAGAGGAAAGGCTCCGGATCCTATCACTTTCTGATGATTGTACGGCTCCTCACTGGCTGTAGAATAAGGTCAAAACTCCTTGAGTATGCATTCTTGACCAGAAACAATTTGCTTACCCGCTATGTTTCCAGTATATACTGCAACACTTTATTCCATGGGACACTTAGCTTTCATCTACCTTCGAGCCTTTGCTCCAGTGGTATCTCCTACTTTGGAATTCTTTTGTCTTTTAGTCTGTGTCTGTGGGGGGAGGAGAGGTTTTCCTGCAGTAAAAAAAAGGCCCTGATATCTCAGTGATTTACTATGTGGAAGGGTTGCTTACCTCATTCATTCTGTGTACCTTTTGCTGGTCAGCCCCTCTTTAGCTGCACTGACGTTTTTCAGAGCAGAAAGGAAAAGAGACCATGGTGAGTCATACACTAAATCTTAGAGCTTCGACTCAGAAGGGGCGCATTCACTTCCACTAACATGTCCTTGACAGAGTAAGTCAAGAGACCCCATGAGCCATCATGTGGGGAAGTGAGGTGGGGAAGTGTAAACCTCTTACAGGCAGGAGAGTGACTGTTTATAAACAACATAGCAAGCTAGAGTTGCATTCCAGAGCTTTCTAACATGATTCCTCATTTTTATTTCCAAAGAAATGATCATTCTATATTTTCCATTAGAGGTTAAGTTTTTGCAAGTCTCCTTTAATAGATAGGGAGTGACGGGAGACCAGGCATTGTTCTTTGTCATCTCTCTTACCTACAGTGCCTAGTCGAGTGCTTTGCCCTTGGACACTGAGTATGTGTTCTGTGAGTTAAATGTTGCATTCCCAGCAAAGCACCACCTAGGAGGCAGCATGATGGACTTGAGAAGACTGAGAACACTAGAAGTGCTCAGTGACAGTTTCACCCTTCACTCCAATGACACCCTTTGTCTGTTGGCGCCACTTTTACCCCCGTTATACCTATGAGAATACAGAAGTGCAGAGAGACATCAGCGTGTTTCCCATTATGGTGAACTAAATCATTTCCAGTTTAGTGCTGCCTTTGAATTTAAAATTATATCTAAAAATGATTCTGTTTCATGGCTGAAGAGATAAGCCCACATTTTCTAAGAGGAGAAAGACTTTGCAATATATATGTTCTCTAATGGCTGGTGAGTGGGGATGGAGGAATCACTGAATAACCCAGCAAGATTCAGACAGCCTCACCTAATTGTCAGTTATTCACTTTGTGAAATCCTCCATTAGTTACTCTTGTAAAGGAGAGCCAGTGAGTAAAAATGAGAGGAGGAAATAGGAAGAGAAAGTAAGAATGCTGGGCCTCCTTGGTGGTGCAGGTGGTGGGGCGCCACACTGTGAAGCTGTCTGCAGCCTCTGCAGCACAGGTTCGATCCCGGCCGGCCGGCGAGAATCCCACATGGTGAAGCAGACCCCTCCTGTCTTGCCCGCTGCTCCCCTCAGCAGGGTATTTCTTCAGTCTACCTGTTCTGTTCCCTGCTCTGTCTCTGGTGAATCCTCTCACCCTCCCGCACATCTGGTCTGTAACCCTGTTTTTGTATAACAATAAATAAATCTTAAAAAAAAAAAAAAAAGAATGGAAGGAACCGGGCCTCCCTGGTGGTGCAAGGGGTTAAAACACAACACTATGAAGCTACTCGCAGCCACTGCAGCACAAGTTCCATCCCCAGCCAGGGAGGTGACCCACATGAAGAGATAAGCCCACAGTAGAGATAAGACCTCTACTGTGCTGCCAGCTGCTCCCCTCAGCAGTGTACTTCGTCAGTCTGCCTGTTCTGTTCCCTGCTCTGTCTCTGGTGAATCCTCTCACCTTCCCTCACATCTGGCCTGTACCCTAGTTCTTGTATGCATAAGTAAAATAAAATCTTAAAAAAAAAAAGAGTGGAAGGAACCAACATATTTGTGGAGACATGTTTAAAAAGTAGATTTTTAAAAGTCATGTAAATGTATTATTTAATGCTATTAATTGCCAACACATGCTAAGCACTGGAGATAGAGACTGGGAAAAAAAAAAAAACAAAACACCTACTCCTGCCTTGCAAAAGCTTCCAACTTGCATGATATTACTTCTATTGCAAGACAGGGTAGTAACTATCCCATAGGAAGTACAAACCAAATACTCTGGGAGCAAGAGAGGGAGGAGGGGAAGGTGAAACTGAAGCGAAAGCTGCTGATCCCAGCAGTATTACTCTAGTCCAGGCGGCTTATTAACCAGATTGTCAATAATGTCATGGTAAATGTTTCTAATGTTTTTTTAAAAGCCTC
The DNA here is from genome assembly GCF_964194135.1 of Talpa europaea. Taxonomy (NCBI): domain Eukaryota; kingdom Metazoa; phylum Chordata; class Mammalia; order Eulipotyphla; family Talpidae; genus Talpa; species Talpa europaea. Next base: position 50,930,004 of record NC_140073.1, read on the forward strand.
CAAGCATTTTATTGCATTTGACCCTTCATCTAATAAAGCTATCTGCCTATGCCAAGTGGTGTCAGCATGCCACTTAACATGAGCGGTCGAGTCCATTCCAAGGCCCACAAGGGGGAAGGAGGCTACCGCATGAGAAGAGGTTCTTCCTCCCCCATGTCTGGCTCAGCTCATACCACCCCCTCCCCTGAGCTGTGTTCTGGGGTGTGCTGTGGATCCCAGTTCATGTCAGACAACCACAGACTGTTCCTACTGGGGAGGTCAAAGAGCCTTGGCAGGAGTGTGTGGGCCCTTGAGTCAGACAGCACATCTGGGCTCATGTACTGGCTCCACCCTGACCCCCATGTCCATGGGTGACCATCAGTTTTCTCAACTTTAAAACCAGAATTACGAGCACCTGCCTTGCCCACCTTCTGTGGTCATTGCGGATGCCTTACGATTCTCTGCTTCTAACCCTGCCACTGCCCACAAGATTGCACCCTCACTGAAGGCTGGTCTATAGCAAGTACTAGGCCAGACACTGGCTGTGCAGGTTCATTTAACCCTCATGGTGCTCTGGTGTTCACTGTTTACCTTCCCTGTGTAGATGAGGAAACTGAGACTGAATCACCTCCTATAACCTGCCAGTGTCATACAGTTGTTAAGAGGTTGAGGCAGGACTTGAACTTGATCATGCCATCAAGATAAACCTCTATGATTACACTACTTACAGAGGAAGTATAAAAGTGATGCCCAAGCCAGGCTATACAAATTACTTGGGAAAAACATACCATTGTGTACACACACACACATGTATAATCTCTCCTTCCTCTCTTTCTATCTCTCTGCCCCCTACCCTCACCCCCAGGGTCCAGCTCAGAAGATTCTGATTCAAACTGTTCATATAATTTTGACAAAACCGTTCCTTACACTTGAGGGACATCTTGTTCAATTCTTTGAGACATGAATCTGGTCTTCATCTTTGGACTTTTCAGTCTCACTAGAAGGTCATCCTTCTGCCCCCGACCTCTGAGCTGGACACCGGTAACATACACAAGAGGAAGGCACAGTTGCTGTTGGGGGGTGGGATGGGGGCACATTCATGGCTTAAGCACATTCATGTCTGTTCACTGTAGCTTGTCTCCTCTCCACTTCATGGCATTAGCTCCAGCATGTGCTCTGGAGGCCTGGTGGACTGGCCTCTTGTTGGTCTTCTAGCTTTTCCTCACTTCCTTGGACACAATCCCTCTGACGGTGAGGATGGAAGGAAGCGTGGACTGTAAGGGTGGGTGAGGTTTCCCAGGGCTCCCTGGCAGTTAGGTTGGCACATACCTGTGGTTGCCCAGCTATCTGCCTATTGTAGCCCAGCAGGGCCCCAAATGAAGCATCATCAGTTACAGTGGGACATAGCGGTCCCCTCTGCCCACAGGTGCAGAAGGGGTTTGGAGACATGGAGATGAGAGGGGGAGGGAAGCAAAACTAAACCAACGATTCTCTTGGGGGTTGTGGGTGAATTTCAGAGGGGCCCGGGAACCCTTGAAATAGCACATAGGCTCCTTATGTGCACTACCTGTGGGGGGTGAGGGCCTCATATAGTCATCAGTTTTGTAAAATGTTTGTGACTCTCAAAAGCTTGAGTTTTACCCCTGAAAGGGGGTAGAACTCTGTTTGCACACAGGATATTTTATTAGGACTTGCAAGTCCCCTCAGTTTCTTGCAACAGAGTCTTATCTCGTTTGATTTCCACCACCACCCTGTGCAACAGTTATTTGTAGGTTCACTGAATGATTAAGAAACTGAGGCCTTGATAGGTAAAAGAACTTGGTCCACGTCCCACAGCCACAAAATGTCAAAGGCAGGACCCGTACCCAGGTTCAGTTGAGTTTCGGCCCCTGCAGGGTTCAGTTCTTATGCCACTCAGGCTTAGCCAACACCGAGGTCTCCTGCTGACCAAAGACTGGAAATCCTTTAACGAGGACAAAGCCATTCATTCCACCAAAAGAAAAGAAGTTTTTCATTCACAAGATTCTCATTCATGCCCAGGAAAAACCAAGGACACAACCAGCTTAAATTGGTAATCAGACTTCAGTACGACTGTTCGAGTCCCTATGTGTGCCCATCAGTCCCATACATTATTTCATTCAATTTTCGTAAGAACCCTGAAAGTCCAGTTTTTCTCTTCTACAAATAAACTGCCCAAAGGTCATCTCTGGAGGGCCAAGATGAACCCAGGTCTTTTAAGGTCTTCACAGTTTTGTTTCTTTCTGTATATTTCTTACCCTTGGTGACTGAAGGATTAAATGTGGGAGGAAACTCGTGTTGGCTAAGACAGAAACTTAAGGGAAAGGAAGGGAAATGACAGACAACTAAATCTCTCTGTACCTCTGTTTTCTCATCTGTGAAATGGGAGCAAATTGCATTTTGAAGTGTGACTGAGGATCCCATGAGAAAACGCATCTCGTTGCCTGATGTTTGGCAAGGCTCTTCTCCGAAGTTAGCTCTTATCTGATTGGAAGCAGATAAGAGAAGTTCCCCCACCACCCAAAGGCAGTGCACTGCCAATATTTGGGTGTCTCTTTATCAGGTCTGTTTAGTGGTCTCCTGTGAATCACAACTGGCTTTATTAGAGAATTTCTCTTTTTCATCCTGTTGGGAGATTTGAGGAGTTAAAAGCCATTTTGCAAAATATGTTTTGACATTTAGTTATGTACATCATCCTCTTTAGTTATAATTTCCCTTGTCATGTCTGCAACAAACAGGAATTTTTGATGTACTAAAGGATAATTCCTGCCTCTCGATTATCAGTTTTCTGTCTTTACCAGTTAGTAGTCTGAGCATCGATGTATAAACACCCAAGTAACTTAATTACTGCTCCTTCTCCTTCCCTTAACCAAGAAGAATGAGCAAATGACACATTGGTTTATTTAAGATTTTTAAAAATGTGACTTTAGACTGCACACTGGAACCAATGACCCTTCTCTCAGACCACATTCAATTAATATGTAAATGAATTAGACCTTCTAGGTCAGCATCCAAGTTCAGCATCCAAGGAGTAGGGAAGGTAGAGGCAAGAGAAGAATTAACAAGTGCTTAGGGGCATTGCTCAGAATAAGGGTTTGAAATCTGGGCTACTAGGGTTTGAGTCCTGGCTTTACCATTTGCTTCCTTTGTTACTAAGGTTATGAGATGTACGCTATTTGAATCTCAGTTTTATCAGTCTTGAAACAGGGCTGATAATTATCTGCTCCTCTCTGACTTTACAAGTTGTTACATTTGCTACATTACTAGGTGAATAAGGCTAAAATTTCTACCCTTTCCTTTGTGGGGCTACCATTTTCCTCTGGTTCAGATGTTGCAAAAGTACCTACAGGTGCTATGCAGGTAATGCAAAAGAGTCAAATGAGCCAGGGTAGCTGAGGAACAATAGGGAGCGGTGGGGACTGAGGCAAACTAGAGAGTCCAAACCTTATTAGGACAGAAGGTGGCAGCAACTACTAAGCATCAACGGAGCAAACCAGGTTATCATAACTTCTCATTTTTTAAGATAAGTCTAAAATCTTGATTTTATACAACATCGCCGAACACTGTGCAAAACCGAAACATGTCTACAGGCCCAATTTAGCTAATGAGCACCTAGCATAAACCTTATACCTTTGTCTAGTATGCTTGAGTAGTAGAAGATTGGTTCACTTTTGCTTGGAGTTGGTGTAAACTGCAGCTAATCTCCGTCTTTACCATCTCTGATTTTCCCTGAAACTCCAGAGACCTCCAATTTCTGACTTCTCCCAAGCACAGAGAGAAAAGCATAAAGTGATACAGAATAACTTAGCTTTCACTGGCCAACAAAATATAAGCTCTGGAACCTGTGTGTCTATCTCCTTAGATGTATTAGCAAGCTTTTCTGAACAAAAGTATTGTGTTTTGAGATGAGATCACTCACAGGGTGGAGCAGGGGGAAAAGGTGGGACTTCTGGGGGACAGGCTTAGGATGGAGATACTACTTCTTCCTCTACCACCAAGAAATTATGTGGAAATGTCACTCAAGATACTTATGCCTTAGTATTTTCATTTCCACAACAGGACTAATAACACTCCGCTTCATCTCAGTTGCCTTAGGAGAGTATGAGGACAAAATCCAACAATAATTCAACAACCTTTTTTGAGTGCTTGCTCTAGACCAATTCCTGTGCAAGAGGCTGGAAATGCTCAGATGATCCTGTTTTCATGAAATTCAGATTCTGATGAGCTAATCCTTATTTTAGCCACTGTTTGCTATAGATTAAGGCCAAATCTTGGGAGGAATGTACCAGGAGAGTGGGAAATAAGAGGAGGAAGGAACTTCCAAGTTATCTTGGGGTAGAGAGGCCAAGACCTATGTTACATAAAGAAAAAAGACTTTATTGATTGGGAGAAAGAAGACGGTAGGTGCATTCTGTCAAACAGCAGTGGTGTTATAGGAAAATATTAGAATTTAATTTGGTTTGTCAACTCTTTGTGAATTTATTAATTCATTCAGCACATTTATGAGCTCCTGTTTTGGGAATGTAAGTTTCCCCATCTCATTTTAATCATGATTGCTACATCAATCTGTTGATTGCACTCAGTGAGCTGGTATCTGTATTTTCAGCCCCTATGAAGGGCTGCAGAGTATTTGTTAAAATGGGCAAACAAATGAACACATGTTTAATGCAGTCCAAAACCTTATAGCTGGCTTCTAAAAGTCTTTGTAAAAAATACATGTTTTGTGATTCTATTATATTGGGTCTAGTGCTAACAAAGGCACCACATTTGGGAAGAACTGGGGGGCATTCAGAATTACAGTTCATTAGGTTTTAAGAAGAAGGCTTTTCCTGTGTGGTCAATTGACCATCTAATTAATAAACGTCTCCTGGAAAGAACTGAGAAGACACAAGCAGGCTTGGAGAGTGGGAGTCGGTATAGTCAACCTTCTTCTTCTGCTTCTTTTGACCAGTGGTGAGGGATGTCAGAGTTCATTTTTCTGACAAGGGCATGCATGTTACACTTTGGTACACAATGAGGGGTGTCTCACTGCATTCTGGAGTCAGGCAGAGTCCCTACGAAGCTGGCACAGGGCCAGGGAAGAAGAACTGGGGGAGGTATGAACTAGTAGTGAAGTCAATCTGAACTTGTGGACACTTCAGATTTAATTTGTGCAAATGTCCAAGACATGGTGAGGATAGCAGCATGGATCCTTTGACCACAAAGCAAAGTCATCCTCTATCCATCTTCTCACTCCTCCCTTTCTCTACCCAAACACTCATCCATTCAACCAATGTCTATTGGCGGACTCACTTCTAGCCACTGGGTCTACAGAGGACTACAGGGACTTGAGATATGTCGACACAAACAGGGAAATTAGGACACACTATACCTAAAGCAATAGAAAGATGCTGAGAAAGTCAGAGAAGGAAACAATGTGATCGGCAGGAATCAGAGAAATCTTCCAGAGGAAGAGACAATTGGTCTGGGACTAGAAAAATAAATCAGATTGCCAGGACAGGTGATGGTGGATACTTGCACCAAGGAATGTAGAGAAAAATTTCAAGAGCATGGAAACAAAACAAGTCTGGAATTTTCTGAGAAATGTGAGAAATTCCCAGAGTGTGTGGCTTAACACAAGTTTGTGAAGGTTATACATTTCAAAGGTTGGTTTAGTTTTAGCTTGCTCAGTTTCTAAGTGCTGGCTTTAGATGGTATGAGTCTGGTAGGCATCAAAATACCTTTAATATCAAAACAGCCTAGATTAAATATCCCAACTCTGTGTTTTCATATGTATGTCGCCTGTGTGTCCACATATGGAGAGCTGATTGCACATCAGCATTATATTCATTCATTAAAAAACTATGTGAAAAAATGTTTATTGTGCAAGTACTTTGTGCCAACAAAGATATAGAAGTTAATTTTTCCATATTCACCCAACTATGTTCATCATAGTAAAAATGCATTTCTTTCTCAGTCACTTCTGTTCACATATATCCATGGGCTTGACCAGTGAACAAAATGAATGTGATTCCTGCCCTTGGGAAGTTCACAGCAGGATATATCTAATTGAAATTTCCTGTTCAAGATGGCCTTGCTTCCAGACAGTCAATGCAATGAAACTTGGGGTTATGTCCTCTTTATTCAATGATCCATCTCAATACACTGCCTGGCACACAATAGGGCTGTGACTTTCTTCCTTTCCAGCCTGCCCTCGGTGTCACAGTATTAAGCAACAGCTGGCAGGCTGTTTCATGGGAGCTACTTTGGTGTAGTTTTAGAGATATCGTCATGCACTTCCACCATCACAGAGTGACCAAAGTTATAAATGTGCTCCAGAAATATCTACATACATAGTGTGTGCCTCCAGGCTCTGCACCTGCCATGGTTACGTGGCTAGAAGCAGCCCACAAGCTGATACTTCCTCCGTAGGGTTTATTACCAAAGAAAAGTGAGTTAGAGGAATTCAGGTTCAGTGCACAGCTAAGTACTTTACATTTTTTTCTTCATCCACGCAAGGAGAATGTTGTATGCTATTTGGTGTAAGTGGAAGGAGCATGGGCTTTGGCGTTTGAGTTCATTGTCACTAACCATGATGAATGTAGTTGGGTGCTGGAAGAAGAAATTAGTCTTTGCACCTTTGCTTTCCCATCTATACATTTCTGAGTGTGGAGGGAGTACAACAAAGCCTAACATGGAGTGCAGATGAGAGCCTTGAATGGAATGATGTATGGAAGGCACCTGGCTCAGTACACCTAGCCCAGCAAGGGTCTAGAACAGATTGAGAAAATAAGAACTGTGAATAGCTCATAGCTATTGACATCTATTTATTTATAGATAGAAGAATTGGGGTACAGGCCAGAGCTGTGAGGTATGAGAGGATTCACCAGAGACAGAGTGGGGAACAAAACAGGCAGACTGACTGAAATACACTGCTGAGGGGAGCAGTGGGCAAGTCAGAAGAGGTCTGCTGTGCCATGTGGGTTGCTCCCTGGCCAGAGATCAAACTCATGCTACAGTGGCTGCGGATAGCTTCATAGGTTGCGTCTTAACCCCTTGCACCACCAGGGAGACCCCTGGCTCAGGACTTTAATAAGATTGGCTAGACTGGGATTTATAGAAGAAAAATCTAGGACCTAGAAATAGGGACTTGATTTCTAAAACTGATTTTATCACTTGTGAGTGATGTGATGTCATAATTACTCAGCTTCTCTGGGGCTTGCCTCTTCATCTAATAAAAAAAAAAGAAGTTGGTCCAATTATTTCTACTCAGAACTCTTTGTCAGTCAAAGGGCCTCCTTTCAATTCCTATTGTAAATAAGTCAACTGTTGCTATTGGCTAATGGTTGATGACACCCTCCACCCTCCAAATATATATTTGGAGGTGGAACCTTTGAGAGGTGACTGGATGATGGGGACAGAGCCCTTATTTATATACATGATTAGTATCCTTATAAAGTGACCCCAGAGAGCTGCCTTGTCCCCTTCTTCCAGCATGTGAGGTCATCTGTGAAGATGATCATCTATGAATCAAAAGGTAGGTTTTGATTAGACATTGAATTTACTAACACCTTGACCTTGGACTTCCCAGCCTCCAGGACAGTGAAAAATAAACTTCCGTTGTTTATAAGCCAACCAGTCTATGACTCTGGGTAATAGCAGCCCAAATGCACTAAGACACCTGCCAAATCTCCACAGCTGGTTCTATACAACTTAGAAAATGGTGATCCCTCTGGGCAGAAAAAATTAGAAAGAGCAGGCTTTCCTCTGGGCAGACCCTGCTCGGTGCCAGAGTTGCTTGTGAGCAATCTGTGGACTTGATTTTGACCTTCATGTGCTCCCAACCAGGTACTCTAGCAGTATACAAACTGCTCACCATTAACTGTAGTTTTGGATACCTTACTGATCTTCCAGCCTCCAGACACAGCTATTCCATTCCAGTCCTTCCTCCACACCTTTCCAGGAAGTCACTGGACTGAATCTGACACAATCTCACTTCCTCCTGTGCGAACCCTCACTGGCCCTTCAGCACTTCAGGATAAAACCAAACCGCTTGCCAAGCCTCATATAAGCATGTAATCTCTCCTTGGACCTCTACTGCCTCACGTGTGGCTCCCTGAATGTGAAATGCTTTTCCTTTTGCCCAAGCCTCTGTGCATGGCCCCTGCTCAGAGCCTGCTCTGAGTGCCCCCTCTGCACCTTGCAGTACTGCTCACACCCAGCTACCCTCTGAGAATCAGCCCAAGTGTCATCTCTAGTAACATTTCTGTGGCTGCCAACCCCCAAGACAGCCTGAGAGCCCCTCCCCTGAGCCTTGGCACACTTACATACTGGCCCAGATGGCTGAAACTTGGCCAACAAGAATGACAATACGGGCAGCGGCAGCTATCACTTATTGAGAAGTGGGAGCTGGTACTAACAGTCACCCTCTGATGAGGGCGAGATCAGCTCCAGTTTATAGCTGAGCAAGTCAAGGCTTTGAGTGACATCTATTATCTAGCACAGTGGTTTTCAAAGTGGGGGTCCTGACTCTGTAGCAGCAGCTGCGGCTGTGCATTTGGGAGAAACACAAAACCTCCCACTGATCTCAGACTTTTAGAAGCAGGAATTCGAGGGGTAGATCTGGCCATAGGAGTTCAAAGGACCCTCCAGATATTTCTGATGCATGCTAAAAATTTGATTAAAGTTTTCAAAGCACTGGCCTGATATCCAGCTGATCATGGGTGGGGCTGGATTTGGAACTATGTGAGTGATAATTAAAAATATGAATAAGCTTTTGCTTTTAACCTCTGTGCTATGACCTCCAAAAGGGAGGGCTGTCCTGGCCACTGTACTTAAAATCACAGCTCTCCCTCTCCCACCATCACTGCCAGCATCTCCTATCTCCTGCCTCTTTTCTCCATGGCACTTCCTACCAGTTGGCATACTCCACATAATAGTATTATTTATCTTTCTTTTTGCTTAGGCTGTTACAACAAAAATGTCATAGACTGGGTGATTCAGAAAACAGAAATTAATTTTCTCACAGTTCTAGAGGTTGGAGATTAGAGGGCCAGTATGGTCGTGGCTTAAACAAAGAGCAAACAAGCTCTCTTGTGTCACTTCTTATAAGGGCACTAATCCCATCAGGAGGATCCAGCTTCAAGCCCTAATCTAACCCCAGTTACCTCTCAAAGTTCCCAGCTCCAAATACCACTAGGATTAGAGCTTCAGTATGTGAATTTGGGGAGGATACAAATATTTAGCCCATAACCATCTCTTACTACCTGAATGTGAGCCTAATTTGGGCAGGGGTTTGTTTATTCCGCATGCTAACTGCTAAATCCTCATTTTCTAGAACTCTATCTTACACATAGTAGGTACTCAATAAATATTTGTGAAATAAATACTCACACAACTGGTTGCTGACACGACACAGAAAGGAGATTTGCTCGAGTCTATTTATTCTCATTCTAATATATTGCACACCCCCGCTCCCCAGCTCCATTTAGTGTTCTCTTGATTAGCAGCTCTCTCTTTCCTAGAAGAGTCATTTTCCAGAAGCACTCCTTTACCAATCATCACTTGCAGGAAGAGAGTCTTTTCCCAACAAGCCCTGCAGAGCGGTTACCCTAGGCATGATTTAGCTAATTTACTCAGTGCTTTGTCTTAATGGTTCACCAAGTGGAGATTCTTTCAGTAATGACAGTAAATGCATTTGAAATGTAGATATCGACCCAGGCAAGGCTTCATGTTCGGCTCATCAAATTTTCATGTTAAAATTAAAATCTTTGTTTTTTTTCTTTCTTTTTCGTGGGAAGGGAAAAACCAAAGGGTTGATTCCAACCCGATCCCTGTGGCATGCTTTTCTCCAAATGAAAGGAGAATGCTTTAGTCGTTTATCCCTGCAATGACTACTGCCATATGATAGGAGAAGATAACAGAGAGGAAGAAATCAGATTTATTTAGGACAGATCGAGTTTATGGTGCTTAGCTATACACATAAAAATGTGCATGGGATACTATGCTCTGCCACCCATGGGCAAAAGAAATGCCATCCCCATTCCATTATTTCTCACAAATAAAATCTTCCCAGAGTCCCCAGCTGCCTCAGTCATTATCAGAGGTCCTCCAACCCCTGCCATGAGATTAAAACAATTCCCACTGTTTTTCATCTGATTTATCACTTCCTCCATGTGGCTTCACCGACTGCCCAATCCATCATGCAGTGTCCCGTGTCTGTTATCATCCTGGATACTTCCTACTAGTATTTATCATGATCCACAATTATTTTGTTCAGTCATCTTTTGTATTAGTTTATTTTCTATTGGCTTGTTATCCACTCAGGAATCACAGTTAGCCTCTTCTTTTTAAGGTGGGGAAGGGGAATGGTAACGCCAATCAATTTCTTGGATGTCACCTGCTACACACCTGCCTACAGCTTACACCATCCCATGAGTTAGGACATAACACCGCTACTTTGTAAATGAGTCATTGAGGCCAGAGTAGTTGAAGGATTTGGCTTGTGCAAAATAGATCATAAGGGTAGTGCCGGGAAGGGCACAGTATAGGATCTCTATGATCCGAGCAGACAGGTAAAGGAGAGTCTTGGAGCCTGAGGTGGTTTTTCACGCTTTTATTGTGTGTTTACCAGGTACACGGCAGGCAGGGGTGCCAGGAGGCCACGAGGCTGCCAGGTCTCCCAGCCCTGGGCGAATCTTCACTCTTTCTGGGCTCTCTGGAGATCTCTCGAGGCCTCGTTTTCTCTCTTCTGCCTGTTCTGTTCCCTTCTTCCACCACTGCTACTCTTTCTCTGCTCTCATTCTCTTCTGCTTCTCTTTCATTCTGCTGGTTCCCCGTGATGTCACCCTGGTAAGCCCAGTCTCAGCCCAGGTGTACCCACCTACGTATGCCCACACCCCACTCCAGGTGCCGCCATCAGGCATGCATTCAGGACAGTGGGGATCCATCATCAATGCTGATGGCAGGAGGGCAGAAAAGCCTGACAATCGGGCCTCCTCTGATGGCACAGCGGTTGAGCGCTGGGCTGCGAGGCTGCCCGCAGCCTCTGCAGCGCCGGTTCGATTCCCGGCCACCGGCGAGGGTACCACCAAAAAAAAAAAAAAAAAAAAAGCCTGTGTAAAGGCAGGAGCTGGGCACAGTGCAGGTTTTCTGATCCCATGCAGACCGGGTAAAGGAGGAGTCTGAGTCCTCAGTAGTTTTGCAGGTATTTTATTTGGGGTTCACCAGGCATATGGCAGGCAGGGGTGCTGGCTGGGGGGCTGGGAGGCTGGCAGACCTCCCAGCCCCCAGCAAGTCTTCACTCTATCTGGGCTCTCTGGTGTTCTCTGCTTCTGCTTCTGCTTCGGCTTCTCCTTCAGGTTCTGGTTCTGCTGCTGCTGCTACTGCTGCTGCTGGCGTCCCCCCGTGACGCCACCCTTAAAAGCACAGTCTTAGCTCAGCTGAATCCCATCTACCTATGCCCACACCCTATTCCAGGTGCCCTCCATCAGGCATGCATTCAGGACAAGGATCCATCATCTATCCTGATGGCGGAAGGGCAGAAAAGCCTGATATTTTCTTTACCCTACAGTCCACCCCCTCAGGGTTTTCTGCCATACAGTCTATATACATATATACAATTTTCTAAGCAAACAAACAATGCAGCCATGGTCCACAAAAGCAAATACATCAAATATAACAAAATACAACATAACAAAATACAACAGAACACAAATAAGTCCAGGCAGGGCACCAACCTAGTACAAAAGACAATTATTGGTACCAGCAGATGAGCCACCAAATCTGCTGCCGAAGGCACTGCTCATACGAGGAAGGGGAATCACTCACGGCATCTACTATATCACACCAGGAGCCGTCAGGCTTCCTGGCCTTCTCTGGCTGTAGTCTCGGCTACAAGCCACACACAGCATCCACCCCCAGGATGCACTAGCTCTGGGATTGGCAATTTTATTCTGTTGGGGGTAATCGCCAACCCTCAGGGTTTCTGTCTGCAGTCGCTCCAACACTCGGCCTTCATGGCCACCAATGCGACTCACAGACCCCTGCACTCAAGCCAACCCACTGCACAATCACATGGGTCGGGGATCCAAACTCTGCATTCAGCTTGGGCTCCACCCCAAGCCACGTTCCCCACCCGTCCCCCAAGGACAGGTTCCTCAGCTCCTCACCCTCACTCAAGAATGAGCAGGGCATCACCCACAGGTGATTTTACGAGACTCACAGGGCTTCAGCATACTCAGTCTGCTTAACAGCCGCTTAGGGTTTCTCAACTTAGCATCAGTACCAGCTTTTGCCTTCTTAATTGGCTTTTCTCCTCCACCTGGCTGCTGGGCATAACAGGCTGCTTTTGGCCATCTAGGCCCACTGGCCACCCCTAGATTCCCATCTCCTGGGGTTTACAAACAAAACTGTTTCACCCCCAGGGTCCCAAAACATATCAATCTGCAAGGTCCTCTGCCTTCTGGCGGCATTGCCAGTCCATCAGTTCAAGTCCATTGACCTCTCCCTGCATCAGCAACGGCCTGGTGCCTCAGGGGTCATTGGCTGGTCCTTTCCGGTGTCGTTGGCTGGTCCTTTCTGGTGTCGTTGGCTGGTCCTTTCCGGTGTCGTTGGCTGGTACTCTCGGGCGTTTCCTTCACGACAGGTCTCATCCTGTAGCTCGTGGACGTTGTCCACCTTCTGTGCCAGCATGGACCTCCAGTGTCATCACAGGCAGTCTGTTCTTCTTAGTCCCTCCAGGTCTTTGGAGGGCTCCAATACCCGTCTGCATGGATCCTGCCGACTTACGCCAATTGTAAAGGCAGGAACTGGGCACAGTGCAGGTTTTCTGATCCCATGCAGACCGGGTAAAGGAGAGTCTGAGTCCTCAGTAGTTTTGCAGGTTTTTTATTTGGGGTTCACCAGGCATATGGCAGGCAGGGGTGCTGGCTGGGGGGCTGGGAGGCTGGCAGACCTCCCAGCCCCCAGCAAGTCTTCACTCTATCTGGGCTCTCTGGTGTTCTCTGCTTCTGCTTCTGCTTCGGCTTCTCCTTCAGGTTCTGGTTCTGCTGCTGCTGCTACTGCTGCTGCTGGCGTCCCCCCATGATGCCGCCCTTAAAAGCACAGTCTTAGCTCAGCTGAATCCCATCTACCTATGCCCACACCCTATTCCAGGTGCCCGCCATCAGGCATGCTTTCAGGACAAGGATCCATCATCTATCCTGATGGCGGAAGGGCAGAAAAGCCTGATAATTTCTTTACCCTACAGCCTGACAATCATTTACCCTACGTAAGTAAGGAGACTCAGTTAACAACTAAGTCTGCTGGGTTCCAACATAAAACGCTCAGGAGCAAAGGCTGCAGGCTCCAAAGGCAGAGGCCTGGTTCAGGTTTCACACTGGGATCGACCAGCTCTGTGACTTTGGAGGAGTGATGGAAGCTGTGACTTGGTTTTCCCAGGCATGAAATGGGTATAATACTAATGCCTATTCATGAGCAGGCACAGGGTATTCACTCAGTACATTTTAGTCATCATGCTGGTAATTCAAACTTATTCACATTGGAATAGGCTCTACACTAGTCCAAACTAAGGTAGCTACCACCAACACCTACACACAACATTCCTTCATTTTTCAGATGCACACACTAAGGACCAGAGAGTTGCAGCCTTGCACTTAAGGTCACGTGGCTCCGAAGCTGGCGAGGGTAAGACTGGGTCTTGGGTGTCTGGCTCTTACCCTGGTGCTCTGCCATTTCAGGGCAGAATTTCTATGGGCTCTGTGTTACCAGGAGGCATTTTTGGCCTTCTGGTGCCAAAGCATTTCTAATTCCTTAAAGGGACTGATAAAAACCATAAAATTCAATGAGTCATATTTCTGCCAAAATCATGTGGTGAAACCTGGGCCCCGCAGTGCGGGCTGTGGCGCAAGGCCAGCCCTTCCCACTGCTGCCTAAGCATTGGGAGCCCTTGGAAAAGCTGTGGCAGTTTTGCTCCTGTGTCAGAGTAGCTGCCTGCAGGCAGCCCCTCCCCAGCACCTGGCCCAGAAGCTATTTGTGGGCAGCACAAGTGGCAGCAGGTGGTGGGCATGTTATCATTGCCACAGTGACCTCACCGGGCCTCCAGCTGCAGGCACCGCACCCTGGCACTGCTGCATCTGGTGCTTCTGTCCGGCATACAGCGCCGTCCATCCCGACCTTCAGACTGTTGCTGCAGGCTGCTGCAGTGTCATCTCAGTGGCCCCACCTGTGAGCACCTCCAACTGAGGTGAGTTTGATCGTGGCCTGCCACTTGCTGGTGCACCGCGACTCCCAGGCCCTTGGCGATGGCACAGTGCTGTCTCAGATGAGTGGCCTTTTGTTTGGGGCTTTTGGACAATGTGGACACTATCTGGGGTGAGGCAGCTGGCCACCTGTGGTCTTAGAAACTCTATGTTTCCCCTGGTTGTTAAATAAACCCCATTGTTATTGCTCCCTGAAGCGGAGTGATCTTGCGATTGTGCATGTGAGTGACTCCATAGACGGTGACCTGTCCTCTGTTGGCACTGTCCCAGGACGGCTCTGGCCACCCCCTAGCACTTTTCAGCTTGTAGAAGGGATGTCCAAGCTAAGTTTTTATAAAGGCTAGAGGGCCAGTCCGAGGGGGGCTCTGGATCCTCTCTAAACTTCCCCGATGAACAAAGCAGAGGTCTACTGGCCTGGCTGACAAGCCTTCTTTTACCTCTCTGGCAAGGTCCTGGCAGGTGGGTAGCAAGACTGGTGACTGCCTACACAGGCAATTGAAAAAATTCTCTCTTTTCTCTAATATATCCAAAATAATCTCCCCAACCAGCTGCCAGTTGCACTACTGGGATAAAGCACTGCCCCTCCACAATTTGCCCACAGGATCAGAGAACGTTTTCATACTCACTTTCAAAATCTGACCTTTACTGGCTTTCCGCCAGTCGACCTGCCATGCAGTCCTACAAAGCAAAAGGGAAGGCGCCTCATGTTTTACCTTGGGCAACTTTTAAGTTCAGGGATGGGGAGTGTGTTTTGCATATATCACTTAATATCAACAGTGCCGCATAAGAAGTATTCTTTATGATGCATAAGGAAATAATCTGAGAAAGGTTAAAGAGTTTGCCAGGAGTTACATAGCTCATGTTGAGGGATCTAAAATTGCACCTAGACTTGCTCAGTTGTAAGGTCTTCCATGGCATAGACATTGAAGAGGTCATTAGCTCAGCGACCAGCCTTCCTGAGCAACTTGGCAAGTGTCTATGCAGGCTTTTCTGCCTCATCAGGCCACTGAAGATGGTACAGTTGGTACCCTCCTTTTGGAGACTTAAGTCTGCTTTCTTGGAGGCTTGGGGTCATGCTGAGATGCTGGAATTCTGCTTTCCTGATGCTGAGAATGCATGAGGACTTGAACTGGAAGTCTCAACCTATTTTGACTCCTATTGGCACAGTTTGTTTCCACCCAAACTCCTGCCTTGTGTATATCACCGTCAATGACTTAGTACCACTCAGGCCTGAGGAAGCACCTGAGGAGCAATTCTTTTATGGCTCCTTCCTTGTGTATATAAAATGGCCCCAGGAAAAAAATGTGTCTGATTCTCCCAACAGCTGCTAGACTTCTTGAGGGTGGACAATGACTCAATCCTGCACAGGTTCTGGGCTCTGTATTAGGGTTTCCTGTTAATGCACATAATGCACGGTCAGCAGCTCATTCCCATGATAACATCTCTCCCATGTGATTCCTTCTCTCCTCCTCACATACCTTCTATTCTTCCACTAGGCATGTAGGTGTTCATCTTCTTAATATTCCAAGATCTCAATCCTTCCTTTCATTAGAGTTTTTACTTTCTTCTTTTGAAACATAAAGCTCTTTCCAATGTTATCTTTATGGTCAGGGAACTCAGATCACCAAAGCCTTGAAGTAGGATTTGAGTGCCTGGTGTATGCTTTTGAGTTTTCTTTGTTCCTTACAGTTATTCATAATAACACACCATCGACATCTGAAATTATACATAAAGTTCTGAACAATCTTCTCTTCTTCATCCTACCCAATATAAAGCCTCATAATTATGTAAATTTAGAGGAAGGGAAATTAACATGTACTGAGCATCAGCCATGTGCTAGCCACCTGCTTTTCCTTATGTTGTCTTAATTGTGCTTCAGTACAACCACGAGCGTTGGGAATTTTCACACCCATTTTGTAGAAAATAACATTGAGACTCAGAGAAGTTAAATACATATGGCTAAACATATTCTCAAGGGTCAAAGTTAGGATTTGGAGCTGTCCTTGTCTAACTTTAAATGCTGACTCTTTCTAGCACAAAGTACTGAATAACATTCAGGTCTTCAGACTTTTCTGGCTTGTTCTGCTTTCTGGA
This sequence comes from Talpa europaea, assembly GCF_964194135.1. Lineage (NCBI taxonomy): Eukaryota > Metazoa > Chordata > Mammalia > Eulipotyphla > Talpidae > Talpa > Talpa europaea. Next base: position 50,946,335 of record NC_140073.1, read on the forward strand.
GGGGCTGACTACTACACTATGCTGTTCTTCATCACTTGTGATCTGCTTGAAAATTAGACCAAGTTATGTCAACTTTACGCCTCAGCAGTCACTTTACAAGCAACATGAAATGCACATAGGATAAACAAAATTTAAAACAAATTCTGACTTTTTAAAGGATCTTTTAGAACCCACAATCTAAAAGCCATTTATTAACAGTCCCATCCATATTCACCAATTAGGTGGCCTGTCATTTATCTGTTTGAAAATCAAGCAGGTCTACAACTATTATTTTAATTAATTAATTCAGCCTTTTATCCCCAGGGCGGGCCTTGGGAGACACCTGGCTTATTTTCACAGCAGTCCCTGATGCTCAGCTGTCAAGCCACATCATGACTGGCACTCTGAGCTTCATGCAAGGCCAAGCACTTAATCTCTTTAACGGAGACCTGTCATCACTTTCTTTCACTCCAGCGCAGCCCCAGTCTATGTTGAGACATAGTGTCTCATGCACCTGTCTCCTCTTTCCTATTCTAACAGCCACCATCTGGGTTCAGATACTTCTGAATTCTCTGAAGCACTGTCCCTGAAATTCATGGAGTGCCTGCTCTGTGCCAGGCACCATGTTATGCATCAAATATTTCCTACCCACAAATAGCCACACATCACAGTAGTATCATCCCTATAATCCCCCAAATGAAATGCAGCCTTAGCAAAGTGAAGTGACTTAACCAAGATCCTTTTACTAGGAAGTGGCAAAGCAAGGTTTTGAACTGAGATCTTTTGTTTTCAATAATTGGCCTCCTTCTATACTTGTATCTTTCTTCTAGTCCTGCCTTTTATTACCAAGATCTAGGAATGAAAGGGACAGGGAATGAAAGCTAAATTATATATTGCATAGCTGAGTAAGAGGCAAGGCATCCCCACAGAAAACATGAGAGAGACAGGTCTAGGGGAGATAAGAAATGTCAAAAATGAAAAACAACTCTTGAGCAGTATTCTTGGGATGTACCATATAAATTCTGTCCACTGTCCTTTATGTGGCTCTTCAGTAAATTCTGTTTTGCTCCTGATATTTATGACAGTGTAGACATTTGGTGGTGATGATAGAACAGGTGTTCAAGGTTAAGGGAAGGAAGAAGCAGTGGGCATTTGGACTAAACACTTGAGTTTATAGTAGTAGTTAATTAAAAAAATATAGCTAAAACAGAGCATTGGGGTGATGCACCAATACCTAAATGAGGAGGAGGGTATTGCAGGTGAGGAAACTGTGTACAAAGGTCCAGAGCTGTGACAAGACCACACTTCCCAGCCGTGTGTGTTCCTAGAGGTACAGTAGTCTTTAGTCTGCATAGAAGAGACTGTGTTTATCTGCTCCTGTTCCTGCCCAGCCTTCAAGTCCAAGTCAGAGCTTTCATAGTTCTAACTTTCACATTTTCTCCCACTGTTAAGCATTAAAAAAAGAAAGAAGGAGAAAGAAAAAAAATCAGTTACTTCACATTCGCTGTTTCTTGGCTGCTCTGGGGGTGCTACCGCTAAGCTGAAATGTGTAATTGTTTGGGGTTCATTGGACTTTCCAATCACACCTTCATTTTATATAATTATAGTCTGACCACAGGTTGTTAAAGCTTGATACTGGCCCTCTTTGCCTCTAACTGCCAGTAGGAATCGTTCCCAAAAGCTCTCCTTTATGCCACTAAATTGCCTCCTCCTATTGTATCTTGCATCCAGGTAAGATGGTGGGAGAATTAAATCTCTACTTCTCTGGATTGTGGAAGCAGCTTGAAACATGTCTGCTGAGTGTGTCCCAGAGTATGTCTTCTCAAACATGAATATGGGAAAAGATTCTTGAGGAACATGGCAAACTGTAGCACAGCCTTGAACATTTCTAATGCCTGTTGGTACATTAAAGGCACAGAGAAGACCTGCAATAAGAAACTCGTTTAATCCAGTGTTTTCTTAATTCATTTGGTTAGGGAACCCTACTTTTGTATTATTTCCCCACACTCTGAGAAGCACTGCTCTTGATAATAACATCCCATTTCAGGTGTACAAGATCTGGTATTTTGTATTCTGTTACAACATTAAGAGAGGAAGGCAGTATGGTATGTATTCTACAGGCGATGAGTTGAAAGGCAGACACACAGGCAGATACTTGTACTAGAGAAAGCTCCTAGAAAGAGGCAGAGGAACATTTGGGGTTCTGATTTGTAGTCTGTAGATCTTGTAGTCAAGCTACAAGAAGCATGGCCTTTTTGCTATGGATATTTGCACCTAACTTCTAGTTAGGTCTAGAGTACACACACACACACACACATATACACACACACATACACACTCACACACATACACACTCACACCCCACCCCCGCAAGATGAGCTTTGTAAATAGTCAAGTTGTTATTACTTAGTAATAATACAAAAAAAAAAAAAAAAACCTGATGAAGTAGGTGAGAAAAACTAAGTGAAGTCATACTTGTTTCCTGTACACAGGGGGCTGTGTCCTTCCTCTGCATTATCTCATCAATCTTTCCAATAATCCTGAGAGGCACGAATGACTATTCCTATTTAGGGAGGAGCACACTGAGGCTCAGAGTGAATGGTAACTTTCCCAGAGTCACACAACACCAAGATGCTCAGCTAACCTTTACAATTCTCTGTCCTATACCCTGCTACCTTTTTTTCTAGTGACTTCCTGTTACTCTAGAGCCCAATGGGGTGGGGGGGGGAACAAACAAGATTTATTTAGATGCTTTGGAGGGTTGGCCCTATTTGTTGTTTAGACAAGACTGGCTCAGTCTGGAGGTTCAAGAAGAACAATAATATATTGAGATGTATGCATAGAAGGACATCAAAACAAGTTCATACTTAAATGGTCGGACAGTGCTTTGTCCTACCCTGGAGAGTATATTTAGGATTTTCTGCCCCACACCAAAAAGAATAGTTGATGTCTCCTTAGGGAGCTGAGAGAAAATAACCAAGATAGAATCTGGAGCTTCCTCGGGTTGGCAAAGCCACAGGCCAGAAGTGGCAAAGTGAAGGCCTTAATCTGGGTGAGGCACTCACATCATGCGTGATCTTGGCAAATCCCTTACACCATCTTGGCCTCATTTTCTACTATATAAAATAAAGGGGTGTGAGAAAATGCCCAGAGGTGATATTTATTGTGTGAATAAGATCTTTTCTGGAGGCCAGAGGGACCAGTAGTCTGAACTGGTTTGCGTCTTCTGGCCTAATCTTGGAAAGAGAGGTCATTTTAGGTCCACAGGACACAAGTACTGGGAACATCAACCTTCTGAAATGAAAGTAAGGCCTTAGTGTTCCCACTTGCAGAGAGGGATTGGGGACCACAGACCAGGAGTCATGAGAACATTCTGATCTTAGGATTTTGGTTATTTGATTACTTGACGTCATGTTCCAGGCCAGTAACCTATAGAGGGCAAGTCTGTGGTTATCTGCAGGGGAGGGGGCGGCTAATGGGAGGTGCAGGCCAGGCTTGGTGAGGAAGTCTCTCAGCGATGGAGTGGGTAGTGGTCATACAAAGACAGAAGGAAGCAGAATGAGATTCTGGGGCTTGTGAGAGGATCCAAGAGCTTGTCACCAGCCTGGGCCTGGGCAGGGACCCTGGAAATAGAAACAAACCTCTGCCTTACCATCCCCCCACCCCCCCCACAATTGGAATTTGATTTAGAAGACTTCTCAGTTCCCTCCCAACTCACATATTGTGTGTTGATTTCATCCCCCCCCCCCCCCCCCCCCCCGCCTTCCACAAGCAACCCAAGAACAGAGGTGTCTCGGATGAGCTCAGACAGGAGTGTGAGTCACTGAGGAGTCAGGGCTGCCAGGCCTCAGACACCAGATTGTGATCAGCACCTCACAGGCCCCTGCACAGTGAGGGCTGCTCCAGAGAAAGCTCTTTGTCTCCTGCCCTCATTTCCGTGGAACAAACACAGCGCAGGTGGGTTCAGGCCCCACAGAGACCAACTGGGTGTGGGTTTCAGATGTCCCCGGGGCCACCTGAGGATGACAGTTCACCTGACAGAAGTGAAGACTTTAAGAAGATTCTCCTCATGGGTCCTTCAGCAGATGAAAAGGAGTGGGTCCTGTTACTATTTGGGAGGGAGACACAAAGGCAGCCACACCTGGATTCCAAAGCTTGGGCGGGTGGATGTCATCCATGCCTCTAGCACCAGCTGTCAGGACTCACCCTCAGGCCTCTACTCCACCCTCCTTGCAAGGTTTCCAGTTTTCCCACCAGAGAATGTGGGTGCCCTCTTCCAGCCTGGGCTGGAGGCTGAAAATAATGCCCATCTCTGTGTCCTCAGAGTGATAAAAATATGTCATCTCCAGGGCGTTGTCGGTCGTGGGTGCGCTGTGGCCGAGGGGAAGGCTTGGAGTTCGGAGTCAAGCCCTGTGAAGGCAGGGGCAAGCCTGTGGCATCCTGGCCTGCACCAATCTCTTAAATAGTTGTTGAATGATGATTACTGCGTAGAAGGAAGTGATGAAATGGAAATTCCCAAGCGGGGTTTAGAATGTGATGGGAGACCTTGGGAAAGCAGAGGCCTCCGGGGTCTGGATCTGCAGACTGATAGGGAGAATTGGAGGAGTCGTCATCTTGGGCACCAGTACTGTGTGATGGGCTTCATGGGAGTTATTTCCCCTAAATCTTAATCAAGAGTTATGATCTCATTGTGAGCTGAGGCTTGAGTGGCTCAGGGTATCGGCCCCCCAAAAGTCTTTTCTTAGTGGCAAAGGTAGGATTCAGATCTAGGTCTCCTGATTGACTGGACTTTCTACAGTTAGGCTCTATTTTCCCCATTTTATTTTTTTAAAGATGTATTTATTTATGCAAACAAGAACTAGGGTACAGGCCAGAGGTGTGGGGGTGAGAGGATTCACCAGAGGCAGAGGGGGGAACAAAACAGGCAGATTGATTGAGGGGAGCAGTGGGTGAGACAGGAGAGGTCTGCTGCACCATATGTGTCAGCTCCCTGGCTGGGATTGAACTCTTGCTGCAGAGGCTGCAGATAGCTTCATAGTTTGCTTCTAAACCCCTTATGCCACCAAGGAGGCCCCTCTATAGTCCCCATTTTATAGAAAGGGATGCTAAGGCCCAGAAAATAGGAGGAACCAGAACCCAGAAATCTGGCGTCATGGCTTCACACTTTGCAATCCCTTCATGGCCTGCCTGATGATCTCCAGTGACAAGGAGGTCTCCCTCTCTCCAGGTGTCACTGAGTACATTCAGCAGCTTGTCCTGTCCCTGAGGAGTCTGGGGATACCCCATCCTTCAATCCTCATCTTCTCCTTCATTTGTTCATTGAGAGCCAGGGAATCCTTAGCAGCCCCTTTGGGGAGGATAGACATCTGGCACACAGCTGGCCTGAATACGGCTCGTGCAGCCCCATGACAGAGAATGTGGGCTTCATAAGTGTTTATTTTCCTTTTCTTTGCAGATAATACAATTGGATAAGTCTGATGAATGAAGCCCCACCAGACACTGAATAGGAACCCCAGTTCTACTGCTGACTGAGGTGCTCCACTGTGCCACTGTGAGTCCTCCCTGAGTCTCCAAATTCCCCTCTGTAATAAGGGAACTTGCACAAAATGACACCAAAGGTCTCTTCCCAGTGCTGACTTCTAGAATTCTACTTAAACCAGGTCAGCATACATTTATCAGACATGTCCCTTACTCTCTCCCATGTGGCAAATTCTAAAATTCAACCATAACATAATATTTTGATGTTTAAATCAAACCTTGGCATTTTCTATTCCCTTTATTTTCTTATGCTTGTGTGAATTTTTAAAAAAATAGTCTACATTTTATGAGAAAAGTACATTTCCCCTTAGCAAACGTGTTGAATTTCAAACTTTTTCACTCTTTTTTACATTTTTTCCCCTAAAACTTAATTGAAAAAAATGGGGTGACTACTGTAGTCTACATTTAAAAACTTTCTAGGGTTCCCGTTTAGCTATATCTTGTAGTGGTTAATTTTATATGTCAACTTGGCTAGGCTGTGGTGTCCAGGCATGGGTCAAGCACTATCCTAGCTATGCAGTGAAGTTATTTTTCAGGCATGATTAACATTTACAATTAGTTGCCTTTAAGTAAAGCAGATTCCCTTCCATAGTGTGGGTGGGCCTTACTCAGTCAGTTGCAGGTTTTAAGGGCAAACACTGCAGTTTCCCAAAGAAGGGATTCTGCCTCAAGAGTCAACAGATAGTGTAGTCTATTAGTGGTGTTTCTCTGAAGAACCCCGGTGGGTGCATATATCCGTAGATTCAGTTTTCGTTCTATCAGAAGTTTCAAAATCCATTGTTAGACTTTTTTCAGGATCATTGTCCTTACTTTCCAGCTGGGATAGTTCATGCTCATGAGTTTGGGGCTCAAGTTTCTTGAGTGTGGCTCCATCCCACTAGACGTGGGATCTGGGGTAACAATGCAGCCTCTGGGTTTCAGTTCCCTCAGCTATTAAGCAGGGGTGCCGAGGGGTGTGAGGCTAGCACTTCATTCAAAGGTTGCTAGGATGGTCAGGCAAGATGATGCATGAAATCAGCAGACAGGTTACAAGGATTTAAAGAACAAACACTCCTAATTTGATGAGTATGATGCCTTCTCCTCTGTTTTGTTCTCTTATTCCTTCTATCACCATCATCATCTGACCCAAACAACCTCTCTGGAGCATCAGCTGACTGCCAGGTCCTATACTGCAGCAGGAGATGGAAGACAAAGGCCCTGCCCCTTCAGGATCTTAGAATCAACCGAGAGGAGGAAGCTCTGTGTGCTCCATGAGCCACAAGACAAGACGGTATAAATCATTGCTCTCCCAAGCTTTTAAGACCCAACTCAAATCCTATCTCCTTCAGGAAACCTTTCCAGATCCCCCTATTAGAAATTAATCTCCCAGCTCCAATGTCCCCAGGGCCTTTGGCTTGTACCTTTCCTGCAGTACTTACCACTATTTACCTTGTATTAGAGTGATTTATGCACATGTCAGCCTCTCCCACTAGAATGTGAGTTCCTGAGGACAGAATATTTATGAAGGGCCCTTCGGTGACTTTGACTATCTTATGAAGGACCAGTGCAACAGCATCAATACTCTGCCTCACATTTTAAGATAATTGTATGGCAAAATAATTAAAATTGAATATAATGAAAACATTGTATTTTTACATTTTTATTCTCGTGATCATGATCCCTTTCTCATGTCCATTTTATTGATGCCATGTGGGACGCAGAGAGCTTGCTGTGACCTGCACAAGGTCACACAACTAGTTAACAGACAGGATAAGCCCCAGAACCTGGTCTGTTTGTGCTCAGCAGTCTCCGGCTGGCATTTCACGGCTGTGGCTGTGTTGCATATTCCAGTCTCATTAAATCACCCTTACTGAGTAATTCCACATTCTGCCGAGCACAAGCAGTTTGGCTTCCTCCTCGTGAGTGTGGTTTAGTAAGTCCCCTCCCTGTTTAGACATAAAATGAAGCCAGATGAAACAAATTGCATCTTTTAACTGCCTTTCTAGACTGGTTGTGACTCCTGCCCCGACGATTTTCAGGTTGGCAGAAACTGGGCTCTAGCAATTTCCCCAACAAAACCGTGTGGCTTCGCAGTGATTAGAGCTGGGCGTGCTTGCATGCTGATCTCTCTGCTCTTGATAAATCTTCCTGGGATTTCTCAAGGCCCATGGCAACACTGAAAGGCCTGAATTACCTGTTCTTGAGGCTTGGCGAGTTGGAGTGACCTGTGGACCCAGGACCACACATAGTCTGGGTTCCAGGCCATGCCTGTTCTCAGGCTAACGACTTTCCATTATACCTACAATCGGTTTTGTTCTCTAATTGGGAGGGACTGGAAAAACAGGGCCTGACTCTTTTAACTAGCCAATTTTATTTGTAAGATGCTAATTAGAGAAGTGATGTTCTGGGAGAATTAGTCAAAACCTTAGATAATGACCGTGATTCAAAGAATCACTTTTGAGATTAGAACACAGTGCTCTCAGTTTGGATATGATTTTTTTTCCTCTCCCAGTTCAAAATATGAACAGTAATAGGCAAGACTCTCCACTGTGATTTTTCCGCACCATTCCTTCCTGCAGCCACACCTGACCAGTGACTGAAGCTTTCTCTGCCCACCCCCATGTTGATACCTTTGCGTGTGTTCCCACTTGGAATGTTCCTTCTCCACACCTACAACTGGGCTCCATACCCTTCTTCAAGATTCCCCTGAACTGCACATGTGGACTGGCTGAATAGACTTGATGGCTGGTAAGACCAGCCTTTATGCAGCGAACAGTGGGGGAAAGTCAAAAACAACATCCAGCAGTGGGAGTCCAGGTAGGAACGTTGTTGCGGGCCAGGTTTGGTTAAGAAATTGGAACCCCCTTTTCAGCTGATTGACCTTAGGAAAATGACAGCACTTAGGTGAATTGTGGTGAAATGGGGATAAAATGACTCGCAGATCTGTTGTATTGAAGGCTAAATTAAATGAGAGAAACACATGTGAAGGGAAACATGTGACTCGCAGAGGAAGCTCTCCACCGAAGGGAGTTGTTACTGGCGTGATTGGTGCCTGAACCAGTTTCCACCCTGCTCCTCCTTCTTTTCCTCTCGTATAACTGGGAGCTACAAAAGCCAAATAGTCTCTTTCTCTGCCTCCTTTCCGAGGTGTAGGGTAACTGGAGATTGCTCAGGCTTTTGCACTGTTGGCCTCTGTGGCTATCACCTGCGGCCTTGATGCAGCAGGCGCTTGGGATCCTGGGCTCAGGGTACGCGTGCCTGATGGTGGGCACCTGGAGGATGGTGTGGGCATGAGTGAGTGGGGATACCTGAGCCTAGAGTCGGAGCACACAAGGGCAGCATCACAGAGGACAGAGTGTGGCAGAGGACAGTGTGCTGGAGTGCAGAGGGGAGCCGGGGAGGACGGCAGAGACACGGTTGGTGGAGAGACCATGAGATGACACCACAGAGAGTAAAGATACGCCGCCCCTGGCCCCCTGGCCTGCCCTGCACCTGGTTGCCTCATTACAAGTGGTGTGGAAAGATCATTAAAAGCCTGAAAAAGGGCCTCCCCTGGTGGCGCAGGTGATTGAGTGCAGCACTATGAAGCTGTTCACAGCTTCTGCAGTGCAGGTTCCATCCCAGCCGGCCAGGAGATACCCACATGGCTCAGCAGACCTCTCCTGTCTCACCCGCTGCTCCCCTCAGCAGTGTATTTCAGTCAGTCTGCCTGTTCTGTTCCCCACTCTGTTTCTGGTGAATCATCTCACTCCCCCACAACTCTGGCCTGTACCCTGGTTCTTGTGTGCATGAATGAATAAATCTTAAAAAAAAAAAACAGCTGAAAAAGCCACTGAGGGCTCCAGGACTCCCCTTTACCCATCCGCCTGGATCCATAGAGAACCTGCCCTGTGCCTGGCTGCCACTACCCGTGGGGTGACCATGCGGTGGAGTTCTGGCCAACAAGATAGGAACACATGTCTCCCGTGGAGACCTAAGAAGGTCTTTACTTTGATGAATAAAGAAAGCGATGTACTCACGTGGCATGTTTCCTTCTAGCCTTAACTCAGGCCTTAAATTCAGTCATGATGCCCGAGGAGGGGACAGCCAACTCACAATGACTAAGAAAAGGCCACAAGAATTGCAAAGATGCCAGCCCAACTGGGGAGCTACTAGTAAACAGCCATGCCTTCACCCAGACTTCTTGTCATATGAGGAGAATAAACCCGCTATGTGTCAATCATCGTGTTGGATTTCTTGTGAACTTGTGCTTGAATTTAGTCCTTGCTGATAGAAAAGGTATAGAAAAGAGTAGAAAAATGTCAGTAGGTGGTTCTGAGCAGCAACCACCCATGTTCTCCAAACAGGTCCTGTGTTTTCCTTTTGTGCTTTTTTTTTTTCTTTTTAAAGATTTATTTATTTATACAAGCACTGGGTACAGTCAGAAGTGCAGGAGTGTGAGAGAATTCACCAGAGCCAGAGAGGGGAGCAGAGCAGTCAGAAGGATCAAGGTACACTGCTGAGGGGAGCAGCGGGCGGCAGGAGAGGTCTATGTGCCATGTGAGACCCTCGCGCTGTGGCCAGGGAACGAACCAGCACTGCAGAGGCTGTGGGCAGCTTCGCAACCTAGTGCTCAACCACTGCACCACCGAAAAGGCCCTCCTTTTGTGCTTTTTCTAGAATCCCCCATATCTGCTCTGTCTCTCTGTCCCCCATCTTTCTGTGTGCAAATCCTACAAGGCTCAGTCTAGTACCACTTTACTCATGAGCCACCTCCATCCTCCCATGTAGACTGAACCTCTCCTCTTTAAATTTGTTTTAAGTACTTTGATTTTTTTCTTTAAAGCAAATTTCAGATAACTTTTTTGTTATTGGTGTTCATATATTACCTCCTTTAGTGGACACTAAGCTCCTTTACGTATATTTTTTTTCTAAAGGAGAGAATACATGAAAAATTACATAGCACAATTTGACAAAAAAAAGGTATTATTTTGTGCTTACAATGTTTGATCTATTCATTCAACAATTATGCATTAAGTATCAACATCTTCCATCAGGATTAATAGCATTTGTTCTGTTGACAGCTTGCACTGCATGGACATTTCCCTCTGCTTCTTCATCTCTCAAATAATGGTAGTGATAGAGGTCTTATGGGAGATAAATGAGTCAATAATAGATAAGACATATAGAATAGTGTCTGGCATGTAGAAAACACTCAGAATACTATTATTATTTACTAGACCATCTATTAGCCTCAAGGAATATACTCAACATGTTTTACATAGTAGAACTTCAAGTACTGAACGAATGTCTTATGGACAACTTGTATATGTGTACCTCTGAAATGCTTAAAAAATCTCCAAATGCCACTAACATAAATTCACATATACTTAAGTATATTAAAGTTTGTGAATAATACACATTAACAAATATGTGTTTCTAAACTGATTTTCTTTGACGATTATACTGAGAATTTCACAACAGCTTTTGAAGTAACTGGAACAGCACTGGCAGATAACACAAAGTGAGAAAGAAATGACTTAGGTCAATTAGGCAAATTCATTCCCTTTTAAACTCAACCATTGTCTACACTCTGCCTGCCCTGGTTTTGTACTTGTAGAGACTCCTACCATTGGAGCCTCTTTAGAGAAAGTCAACCATCTCTTGTCCACAGGACCCCCACAGTATGAACCCAACTTATAGCATCAGCTTTGTTTTCAACACTTCAGATAGACTCAGGGCTCTGCAGTCAGAATATTCAGATCCTTCTGCTGTGGCTTTTTCAGTGTGAAATCCCTCTGGACCTTCCTCAACCATGCACAAAATGGAGGAATGTGAGCATCCCTCATAGTGAGTCAGAGTGAAGCTTAATGGAGTTCATCTAAGTGAAGTGCATACAATGGTGCTGAGGACATAGTACCTGATTAACAGGTGTGAACTATCATATATGTCACCTGACAGTCATGCCACACTGCACTCTCAACTGGACTTCAGCTTTGCACCTTCATAACATAATCCTTTCTCTTGCTCTTCAGTGGATGAACTTTGGTTGGTCACCAAGACTCACCACAAATGGCAGTCTATTGATGTATGTGCTGTGACATGATCATGCATTCTCAGGACTGATAATGTTTTGGGGAAAACAAACAGGCAAACTATAGCACTAAAGGCAACAACAGATAACTTGATGAGTGTACCAATTAAAGGACCCCTTTTCCAAGCACCCACAAATTCTACTATTCTGGAATATCTGTGAGAAGATATTCCTGGGAAGAGCACCCTGCCCTCTGAAATTCAGGTGGGGCATCAGATAGTGCAGTCAGGGAGGGGACATCTGTGTGTTGAGTGGCTGCTATGTATTGACACTGTGAGTATTTCCTATGTGCATTATACACAGGAGGGAGTGGGTACAGAGAGGTCATATGACTACTTGAGTTTGCACAGCTATAAATATTGGCTCTGAGATGTGAATCCATATCTCTCTGCTGACAGACTTGTATTTCCCTAGGTTTTGTGACAGAGGCCAGAGAACAGCAGAGGTTTATGAGGGTGGAGAGAGAACAAAGAGTTCGGGCAGGTAGGAAAGCCAAATTTTCTACCCTTGCCAGTCTAATTAAGACTGACCCTGATGAAAATTCTGCCAAGTGCACATCAATGACAGAGAGAAAAGTGTTTCTGTGTAGGCTTATTTTATTTGAAGAATGGTAATTACAGGATGATGATCATACAGAAGAAGCATTTCACTTGGTATCCAAGAACTTTGATCATTTTATTATCCGGAATCCATACTGAACTATTGGGGGTAAGTTGGAAAGCCTGCTTTAGAATCAGTCGTTACTGAATTGGAATTGGGATTCCAACTCATAACTTGTCAGACTTCAGGAAGGTGATTTGACCTCAAGGAGACTGAGTTACCTCATCTGAAAATGGGATTAGTGGTGACATCAACTCAGAGGGCGATGAGAGCCTACTAAGGGAGGTGCAGCTAAGGTCCATATATATTGTATTGCTCAATAAATGGGGCAGGGTCCAGGGCTTTCTGCTAAGAACTCTGCTGGGCCCACAGGTGTAAACTGGTACCACCTTGAGCAAGCAGGATTGTACGGCCACACCAGGTATGATCTGAGAGAAGGGTCTGACGCAATGGTTCGCAGCTAAAAACATCTGCAAAGATTCTTCCCTTAAGCTTTTCTACTTAAGCACAATTCCAAAGTTCAGTTACATTGTACCTTTTACAATTTTGTGAACATGTAAGACTCACAGGTAGGGATGGCCCAGCCAGGGTACTGCTAGTCATCAGTTATTCATAGTCTCAAGTCTGACAGACCCGTGAACGTGTAGAGACTTATCAGAACTACAAGAGGGATCTCAGGATAGTCAGGAGAAGAAAACTGCAGAGGATTTCTTTAAAAGGAAGGGGAGGAAGGTATGAGCTCTAATCTATTTAAAAACAAACAGAAAACATACCAGCTTCAGATCAGAGATGGGAGGGGACATAATGGGACAGCAGGGAACAAGTTGAAACAGTCCATTTATTTACCACTTTCTGCTAAGGAGTGAAGGGGGAGCCAAAATATCCCAGCAAGATGAGGCCTCCTCAAAATTGCTGAACAAAACGCTGGTGGAAATAGCTGGGGATGAGTAGAAATCCTAGGATTTTGTTCTTCCTGACAAATAGTGGATACTTGATAAATGTTAGATTCATTCCTTTCACTTCCTTTGCGGTAGGATTTGTAAAAAAAAAAAATCTGAGAAGCTGATTTATAGTGGATACACATGGTCTATTTGCTGCTGGGCTGAGCAGAAGCTGATGATTGCTCACGCCTGAAGACCATCCACCTCTCTCTCTCCTTCCCTCCACCTATGCATCTTTCCTCCCTTTTTTCCTTAGTTTTCTCTCTCCCTCCATCCCTCTCTTCTGCAGATATTTAATTGTGCTAAGCACCGAGGATAAGGGGGTGATTAGACAGGATCACATTTTTCAGGGAACACAGACCCTGAGCAGATAATTAAGCACAGCTATGCTAAGTGCCCTGTGCTCAGTCTGCTCCTCACCTCAGGCCCTTGATTTCTTTTTAAATTTATATATGTGTATATTTGTGTGTGTGTGTGTGTGTGTGTGTGTATTGCACCACTGTTCATTTTTGTACACTGTATGATTTCTCCTCTCAGGTGTAGTCCCCATAAAATTCTCACCAAGTCACCCTTGTACTATCACCACAGTCCCTTGTGCTCTTCCCTCTCCTGTTTTGATGCCTTTCCTTCTCCTGAAGAATGCCTTTCATTTATAGTTGCCTGATAATTTTTTTTAATTATTATTTTTTTTTCCTGATCCCTTATTTGGTTCCCCTATATGCCTCCTATAAATGAGACCGTCTGATATTTTAATTTTTCCTTCTGGCTTATTTCACTGAGCATAACCCCGTCTATGTTTACGGCAGCACTATTTACAATAGTAAGCTATTGAAACAACCCAAATGCCCAAAAATAGATGACTGGATCAAGAAGATGTGGCACATATACACAATGGAATACTATTCAGCAATCAAAAAAGATAAACTCATGCCATTTGAGGCCTTCGATTTTTGATAGAAGTTTGCTGTGTCCATGTGGCCCACAGGAAGTATCTCAGACCATCCCCCACATCTGGCTCTTATTCCTGATTTCCTGGTCAGGGTGGAAGTTATCCCCAACTCTCTAGCCTTGTCTTGTACTACACCACAGTGCTTGGTTTAGTATTGGGGGTGATACTGGGTACGCCTGTGATACGTGTTTTCACAGAGACCTACAGAAAGCTCACTGGGAGGAGTGTGTTCTTGTTAGGGGAAAGGATGTCCTGATCTAAATCCATACAGGCTTTGTGGACTCCACCCCGACTTCAGACCAAAGCCATCAAGACAAGATGATGGTCCCATCACCACCAAAGGGAGGGTTGCAGGGACCTGAGGGTGGAGTTAAGCAGCCAGGGTTGGTACAAAATCAGACATGTGGGCCTTGGGTCTCTCTCTTGGCTTCACGACTCTCTTGGCTCTCCACCAGCTCTCAGCTGCCATTGGGATTCCAGGTTGGCGGATTGGGTAGGACACATTTAAGACTTTATCTCCCTCTTTTCTCCCCGTGCTGTACATTTCCTCATCTCCCCTTCCCTTGTAAATAAACCTTTTATTAACCTTTTGTGTGTGCCTGCAGTGGAGTATTAATAAGTCCCTTTTAAACGCACGGGTGAGGACCCATAGTCAGGCAACCCGTTTTATATCGGGGCTGCCCTGTAACATTCTGACCATTAACTTCCAGGTTGCATCAGAGATGAGTGTGTGTCTATGAGGGAAGAGAGGCGGGGATGAAGGGATCTCTGAGTTGAAAAGCAATCATAGTTCTAGAAAGTTCATCCTGGGTGAAGGAATATATCCCTCCCCTCCCCTCCCCTCCCTGGACACCCCCCTCTCCTGCCTTGTCTTCATCATCTACAGTAACAAACTGAACCAAAATACAGTAGGAGAATCCAGATCTTTGTTCTACCTGCTTTATCAGAACAGCAAAGATCTATTTACTAAGCATCTTCTGCAACAAGAAAAAACAAGAAAACAGCAGCTCTGCAGCAGTAATCTCCACCCAGACACTCTCCACTCCCCACCCCTCCTTATCTATCATCTATTTACCCATTTGAATAATGGGAGGAAAAACCAGCTTCCTAATCAATCTCATTTTCCCTGAGTGTTTGGAGTTAAAAATCATTTGCATTTTGACAATGGTCCAGCGGTCCCTTTTCCCATCCATCAATTTGAATGGTAAATTGACTGCCCCGTTCCATCTGATCTTTAATTGAATAACTGCATGTCATCAACACAAATTTGCAGTTTGGCCTAGAGCTTATGGCGGTGGTGGTGGTGGTGGGGGGGCAATTTGCTTTTTGCTTCTTTACTAAAGTGTTTTCAATTTTAAATTTATATTATGTCCACAGTGTGTGTGTGAGGGGGGAACGGGTAGGAGGGAGGGAGGAGGGATCTAGGTGACTAGGGAGGAGGGGAAGAAGTAGAAGTGACTGTATTAGACTACAGACAAGTGCAGCACTAATTAAAATGGGAAAATAAAATTCTTTCACTTGGGGCCACAGGCAATGAATGTTCCTTGAAAAAAAAGTAAAGCCCCTAATACTTAGAGATTTGCAACTGGATAATAACTTAGCAAAATGTGACTGACAGTTACCAGATTATCTCCTTAATCACACCTTTATTTCTATTAAGCAGGGCTGATGCTCCCAGCGGGTTTCAAACATGTGTTAACACTGAGCATCCCATGGAAGAATCAAAGAGCTGCAGAAATGGGAGCTTTGTGGAGGGACTTTGCAAATGGAAACATTCCAAGAGGGCCAGAAAAACCAGTGTGGAGCAATACACCCTGTTCTGGCTTAAACAAATGCCTTGCCCCTACCAGCATAGAATGTTAGGGACTGTACAGAAAGATGGTAGGAAATTATGGGAAGGCAGGCCAGTCAGTAAACCCTGGAGTTTTATTATTTTTTTTTTGATTCAATGAAATCTTATATTATTTTTTTTTGATTCAATGAAATCTTCAGTTTCTATGAGTTGGTTGTTTCAAAGGACTAATTCCCATAAAACACAATTAGCTTTTATATGACAGTTTGTTATGATTGTTCTTTTTCTTTCCATCCAAACATCTTACCACTTTGAAGAGTAATCCTGGCAGTCAATCCTCAGAAAAAAATGAGGATGATCAAGTCTCTCTCTTTGGGGCTTAAAATTGAGCCCCATACAAGGCCCAAGGTACCCTAGTAGTCACAGGAACCTCATCCTAGGAGCTTGTACTCCTGCAGGGTACTAGGGGAGCAGCGGGTGAGACAGGAGAGGGCTGACCCATATGTGGGTCAGCTCAGGGGCCGGGGATCAAACTCAGGTGTTGTAGCTGAAACTTAACCCCTAGGCCCCAGGGAGTTAACATACCGAATGTATGTTAATCATACCTAGTAACATAACATATGTATGTTAAGTAACATAACATATGTATGTTAAGTCAGTCAGTGCTGTCACCTGCCTACTAGGTTAGGTATTATTTTCCCATGTTGGGGATGAGAAAACTCAGCCGAGAGAGATTTGTCAACTTTCTCAAGGAACCATATTTAGAAAATCAGAGTCAGAACTTGCACTCAGCCCCTCCATCATCACCCAGCTGTTTGGAGCACAGGAAGCACGCGGGAACTGTTGGGAGGTTTTCCTCCTGAATCTCACTGTAAAGGATCCACACTCTGGTACCCACCCCCTGCTGGCCTTAAGTTACATTTGCATGATGGGGGGCTCTGCAGCAGATTGGAGGGAGAAGATGATGAGGCATGTTTGTTGCATAACTGCCTCCCTGCCAGATTGCTGCCAGGTCCTGACAAGTGACCACCTTCTACTTATCTCTCCCTGCTCCAGTCCACTCACCCTACACTTCCCACAAGGTTTCCATGGAAGAAATCGGGAATGTAGTCAGGGCCGTAGGGGAGCCTCAGCCTTGATAACATCCTGGAAAACAAGGAATTCCACAGGTTGACCCACCCCTGGAACATACACCTGTGTTGATCAACATTAGTACAGTTTGCCTCCCAAGAACCATATGTCATCCGGCCAAGGAGACCCCAGCCCCAACTGATGGCAAATGGCCAAAAGCAGCCAGCGAGGAAACTGCTGTGGAGCCCTGTCAATCAAAGAGTCACCACCAGTGTCACCACCACTCCCACCCCCTCATTTTTTGAATCAAGTTTATAACCCCCTGCTTCCTGCCCCCCAGCAGCAAGAAATTTCTTTCTTTTCCACCTAACTCTGGTCTTGATGTTGAAGACAAGGACCAAGGACCAAGCCACCTTGGAGTCCTGCTCCCAACTCCTCGTCTGATTCATTTTGATTTCAGGATCCCTTTACATTAAAAATTGCTGAGAACACCCAAGGAGTTTTTGTTTATCTCTCAGTGTTCACCACAGTAGGAATCAAAACTGAGATATTCTCAAACATGAGAATATAACAGGGTAGCCCCCAGGAAAATGGGAGGTTCCAGGTACCCTGCCCCACCAAAGGGAGGGTGTAGCTGAGCAGGGAAGAGAAGAAGCTAGAGAGGAAGCTGGAGAGGAAGGGAGGAGGAAGGCTGGAGAGCCAGAAGGAGACCCGAAAGAGGCACATGGAGCAGAGAGACAGGTTTAGAGACTGTGCTTGCTTCTTGGCCTTGGACTGGTTGAAACAGATGTGGGTGAGAGACTTGTAGGGAGGTCCACAATGGCAGCTTTTATCTTGATTTTGCTCTTTCTGTCCCAGATGTGCTGGGCCCTTCTGCTCCTTTCTTGTGGGTCCCTACCAGGAGGTGCCTTAGACTTGTGGTAGGCTTTCGGGCCTCAGTGGTAGCTTTAGTCTTGCGGGCAGTTTCACGGGTTTTTTGTGTATAATTTGTGCTTGTTGAAGGAGGAACAGAGGCAGCACTCTTTCTCAAAACTTCCATTTTGCTTCCCACAGTCAACTGGAGACTGTTCATATTTACTTGCAAAATTTTATTTTTTCAACAACTTTATTGAGGTAAAATTGGTCTATAAAGAACTGTGGATAGGGGCCTCCCTGGTGGTGCGAGGGGTAAGATGCAATGTTATGAAGCTGTCTGCAGCCTCTGCAACACGAGTTCAATCCCCAGACAGGGAGGTGACCCACATGGCACAGCAGACCTCGACTGCTGCTACCCTCAGCAGTGTATTTCAGTCAGTCTGCCTGTTCTGTTCCCAACTCTGTCTCTGGTGAATCCTCTCACCCCCTACACCTCTGGCCTGCATCTCAGTTCTTGTATACATAAACTTTAAAAAAAAATTGTGTATAATGAATGTGTAAAATTTGGGGAACTTGAAAATATGCAAACACCTGTGATTTCATCATTACAACCAAGGACATATCCAATACTTCCCAAAGATTTTTTTTATGCTTATGTCTCTCAATTAATGAATTGCTTAGTCACTTAATTAATTTTGGTAAGAGCACTTAACATGAAATCTACCCTGTTGAACTCAACACATTTGGAATTACAAATATTGGGTTGTTAACTAAAGGTTTCCTATTGCATAGCAGACTTCTAGAATACAATCATCTAGATAACTGGAACTTTCCACCAATGAACTACTTTCCATTCCCCAACCCCCAGCCCCTGGCAACCACTATTGTATTCTTTACTTCTAGGGGTTTGACTATTTTAGATACCTCATATAAGTGACATGCAGTATTATTTTTATAAATCACCCAATGTCCCTGAGAAGCAGAAAAGGAGGTTCCAGAAATGTTTATATGGGTGTTGTGATACCTTGGGGATAAACTGAATTTGAAATTTAAAAAGTCTGAGTTTCAATCCCCAGTCCCAGTGCTATCCACAGAGCTCTTGTCACATCACATCCGGGTCTCAAAGTGAGTGGCCTGACTGCTAGAAGAGTAGATGCCAACTTGTTTCTCCCATTTCCCTTCTCAGGATATCCTTCTAAGGGACCTAGTGATTCACAAAGGTACCAACGGTGTTGGCTACCTAAGAAATTCATACCTCTGGCTCACGACTGAATTGTTTTCTCAAATATGGAGATATGTTTATAATTGATAAATTGTAAGAATCTTAAAGCATTCTTGAATATCTTCATTCCAATTTTATTTAAAAAACAATCAAGAAATAATTAAATTATGTAGAGTGGCAGGGCACAAACATTCTGACACTAGAAAGAAGGCTTTGCTCTTAGGAAATGTGGAAATCACTGAGCTTACAACTTTGGTTTTGGCTCTGAAGCCCATGCATCTGAGGCAGAGAGTGGGGGCAGCACAGTTTCAATGCAGACAGAAAGGGTTTCATTACCCACAGCAGTGAACACTATGTAGGAAATTTCCAGCAATAGTCAATGAATGCATTTTCCAGTTTTCTAATTTGTTTCCTTCTCCCTGGATAGTGTGCATGATGTAAACTTATGAGAAGAATGTGGAAGTACTCAAAGGTGTAGAGACTGTACATTCGTTTTGAAGTAGACAAAACATTATTTACTCTCACTTCTATCCATCCTATTATCATCATTCAAAAATGATTAAAAAAACTTCATTTCTCTAATGAATGGGGTAAATTGGGGAGGGAGTAAAAATTAAAGCAATGGAATATGTTTTATAAACTGCTAAAAGCTTAAAAGAACATTGTTAACTTTCAGGTATATTTGCCAAAGTGCAATTTATAGAAGTCAGGAAAACTGAATGAGAATTGCCAATGATTAGCAGCAATGAATTAGAAAATAACACTTTCTAATTTTTTAGAATATTTTTCTACTTGTAATCACATCTACTATAGAATTTGGAAAATGCATAAAGAGAAGTATATGAAATAGCATTAAACATCATGCAGTGTTTTATATGCTTGTATATATCTAAATCTTGCTGCATCCAAATATATTCACAATCAATATTATTCGTGCTGTTTGATCACTTGCTTAAAAATTTTAATATATAATATTAGGAATATATAAAGTGCAAATTATTCCATATGATCCAGCAATTCTACTCCTAGGTATTTACCCAAATGACACAGAAACAGTAATTCCAAAGGGCACCTGCACCCCTATGTTTATAGCAGCACTATTTACAATAGCTAAGCTTTGGAAACAACCCAAATGCCCAAAAATAGATGACTGGATCAAGAAGATGTGTTACATATACACAATGGAATATTACTCAGAAATCAAAAAAGATAAACACATGCAGTTTGCAGCAACATAGATGGAGCTAGAAGGGATCATGCTTAGTGAAATAAGTCAGAAAGAAAAAGAAAAATACTGGATGGTCTCACTCATAGCAGGAATTTAGAAAACCTAAATAAGAGACCAGGAAAAAGACTAATCAATGTAAAGTAATAATCAAAATCAACAAGCAACTATAAACCAGAGACACACTATTGGGGGGGGGAAATTAGGGAGAGGGAGGGAGAGGAAGAACTAGAGTCAAAATAAAGGGGGGGTGCAATTGTATGGAGAATATAACCAAAATGAAAATGCATATATTGTACAAAGATGAAAAATGATGTAAGAATTATATAAAATAAAATATTAAAAAAATAAAGTGCAAATTATGATAATAACCATGTTGCCACACCCAGCTTATAGAGTTAAATATCGTCAATATGGGGCCTCCCCGGTGGCGCTGTGGGTTGAGCACAGCACTGTGAAGCTGTCCGCAGCCTCTGGAGTGTGGATTTGATTCCCAGCCAGCCAGGGAGATACCCACATGGTGCAACAGACCTTCCTGTCTCGCCCGCTGCTCCCCTCATCAGTGCTTTCAGTCCTTCTGCCTGTTCTTCTCCAGGCTCTGTCTCTGGTGAATCCCCTCACCCTCCCACGCCTCTGGCCTATACCCCAGCTATTGTATAAATAAAAAATAAATCTTAAAAAAAAATCACCAATATGGTTCAACTTGTCTATGAGCTCCTCCCTAACTTACTCTTGTAGTAGCATGTTAAATTTTGTGTTTATAATTTCTTTTCTTAAAAAAGTTTTTCAACCATCTAAACAATATTTTCAATTTGTGTTTATTTTAAATGTCATAATAGTTGCTTTCTTCTGTAAGTTTTTTCTCACAATTATTTTTGTTCAACTATGTATTTAAGATTCATTATGCATATTTATATTTTAAATTTTCATGACAGTATAATGTTCAATTGTGAGAATATACTGTACAGTCAGGCATCACTTAACAATAGTTTGGTCAATGATGAACCACATCAATCACAGTGGTCCCAATATGCAGGACCATTCAATACAGCTGTGTATTTATACTACTTACTACTTCCCTAGGTTTGTATAACTATGCCATTCACACAGTGAGGAAATCACCCAACAATATATTTCTCAGAATGTATCCCCCTGATTAAGTGTTGCATGACTGTACTCAAGTTTTATATGGATGGACATTTTATATGGATGGATATTTATATGGATGGACATTTGCTTTTTTCTTTTTTTATGTTTCAAAATAATGCTATCATGAAATCATGAATTTTTTGTTTGTTTCCTGGTAGATATTTTGTAGGAATTTTCCTAGAGTACAGAACAGGATTAGACTAGATCACATATATAATTGTTTTCCTAAGAAGTTGTACTTCATTAATAATATATAGAAGTCTCTATTCCCGTACTTCCTGGTAATAATATGTTCTCTAATTGGCATTGCCTGTTATGTCTCATTATGGTTTCAATTTTAATTTCCTTAATTTTTTCGGACACTTGTGTTTCTTTTCTGTGACATATGTACCTGTTGGAGTCTTGTCCACGTGTCTGTTGTTTCAGATGACTTTCCTTATTGACACATACCTAACATTATGCATTATTAGAAAAGGGACATTCTTTTACTGTTACAGAAATTATGGATGACATTGTAATGGACTGACTAGTGCTATTTCTAACCATTTGCTCCCTTGCTATCACTTTCTCAGATTTACTTGCAGTTATTCCCTTTTAGTTATAGTGACCATGTCACTCATTTTGGGGCAATGCAAGCCTAAGTCTTTGGTGGATATAACTGAGAAAATGTTTACTTTTCTATAAAATTATATAGATTCAGCTATGACAACACTGTACCATCCTTGCTTAATCCTGACATGAATGCAGATTTGATGCTGGGAGCTGCAGCAGCAATGGAAATGTGGACATGTGGAAAAAGCTAAGAGATTTATGAAAATCCTGGCCTTGACCATTCTTGCACCCATTTATCTTCAAATATATATGTATATTACGTACACATATTCTTGTTTACTTGAATACTATAAATCTAATTTTCTGTGAGCGAAAGCCAAATGCTGTTCTGTTTAATAGGAAATCTTTATCCACTTACAAATAAAGGATAACAAAACATATACATGGATAACAGGTCAGTAGTTCTAAAGTGCAGTGCAGTTTCTATACCAGAACCATCAATGTCACCTGTTCATCTGTTTACAATGTAAATTGTAATTGTAAATTGTCCCAGCCCAGATGTACCAAGAAAGAAACTCTGGGGGGTAGCCTCAGGAATCTGTGTTTTAACAAATCCTCTAGGTAAACAAATCCTCTAGCTAAAGTGTGTGAACCACTGTCACAGGGAAGTGTTGTAGCAGAAGGATTGCAATCTTTGGTATTAACCTCAATCCTTGCTTTGCCACTTTTTTGTTGCGTAATCTTGGCTTTTGATTTTGAATATTATCAATAAATGGGAAAATAACTCCTACAGTTTACCAAGTACAAAAAGGAGGTTTTCAATATGGAGTGCTGATAATAATACTGATGAAACAAATAATACTTTAGATAATACTATTAATATTTATTAATTTAAAAGGGAGTTTTGGAAATATAAAAGAATAAGATCTTATATTCGATACTCGCAAAAGGTAGGAAAGATCCACAAGCAATTTTGATTCAGAATGCAAATTGCTTAGTAAGACTCTTATGACCTGACCACACCCTTTCTTTTCATCCTTACATAGCATTCTGCCCCTCATGTGTTCAACTTCACCTACTTGACCCTTTATCTTGCCCAAGAAAAGACTAAATTCGTTCTTATTCCATGGCTTTTGAATATTCTATCTTATTAACCCGGATCCTCCTCTCCTCCAGCCTTCCTTCTCAGTCCATGTGAATCCCACTTGTTCTTATCTTAACATCATATCAGCATGTATCTCACCCGCCAGGTCCTAAGTTCCACTCCAGCTTATTGTCAGTTTGTTAATGGTATTCCTAGCATAGCCTCACACAACGTAGAAGGGGCAATAAACAAGGAAGAAGATTTTGTTAGATGAGCAGGTGAATATCTTTCGTCTCTTTCACTTCCCAAGTCTCAATGTTTTCATTTTTAGCATGGGCTAATAACTTATGCCTCAGTGTGGTTTGAGAAATAAACATAATCATTGTGCATAAGTGATTAGAGAGGTAATTACAATGTGTTTTGGGTGGCTTGTCTCTGATAAAGGGGGCAATCTGTATTCCCCAAAAAGCAAATTTCCTTCCAGCTCCATTCCTTACATCTTACAAGTAATATGTAACAAGTAATTCGTATGACCGTAATTATTACTGATGATCCAAGATGTTCTGATATCTTTCGTATACCAAATACTTAATTTTATGACATGCTCTATTATTATCTGCTTTTTATAGATAAGGAAGCTGTAAGGCTAGCAGAGACTGAATGCTAGACTCCTGCACACTCAGCACTGCCGACAGACATGCACAATGAAGCTGGTGGGTCAGACACTGCCTAACCAGAGACCCTGCTATTTACAGGATCTGTCCTCTGCATTTGCTTCATTTTGTTCTTTTCCTGAGAAAAAGACAAAACAGAATAAAACACACTGTTATCTGTTTTTTATTTTTTTAGAAAAGCAACTTCCAAAGACTGCTTTGAGGTCAATACAGATTTTCATTCCAATCTTTTCTCCTCCTAGATCCACAGACTCTGAAATGAAAATTGACACCAAGCCATTGACCCTAAGGCTGGATCCTCCACCAGAGAACAGTGGCTGAGTCAGGTATTGTGCAGCCTACTTTTGAGGTTCAGAAATTAGATGAATACACATTACAGAGATTTTGCCACAAGTATTGAAAGCAGAAGTCATTTATTTTAACCAGAGTTCTTACTTTACTAACTTAACATGTGGTAGGTGCTTCATAAATGCTGGCTGAAATGCATGTCACAAGTCTCATGATAGAGTGAGATTTTCTTATAATGTCCATTGGAGACAAATATGAATGCCACTTAATATGGCCATCCAGATTTTACAAAATGTTCCCCAATCTACCTTTTTTTAATTTCTTTTTTAAAGATTTATTTATTTTATGCATACAAAGTGTACAGACCAGAGGTGTTGAGGGTGAGAGGATTCACCAGAGACAGAGTGGGGAATAGAGCAGGCAGACTGACTGAAACACACTGCTGAAGGGAGCAGCGGGTGAGGCAGGAGAGGTTTGCTGTGCCATATTGGTAGCTCCCTTCCCAGGGATTGAACTCATGCTGCAGTGGCTGCGGGTAGCTTCGTAGTGCTGCGTCGTAACCCCTTGCGCCACCAGGCAGGCCCCCTACCTTTCTAATTTCTTCCCTTAATGTAATTACGCCTTACCCAGGACTCTAACCACTCGCACATGCTATTTCCTACCTACACTCTTATGGCTTAGTCCTCAATGTCTTTGCCTGTGCTGTTTCTGCTTCCTGGAATTGCTGCACCACACCCTAACTCTTTTACAAAATCAGGACATCTCATCTTCAAGGTCTCTGTTAGAATGACTTCTCCATGATGCCTGTCCCAGGCAAGACATATTCACACTCATGAGCTTCTGAATATCCTGGAAATAATTACTGTGACAGTTTCCATTTGGTGGCACAGTGAGGCTTGTGGATGAAGCATAGACATCAGAATGAGAGATGCCTGGACTCAAATCCCAGCTCTACCACATAAAAGTCCTGCATTCTGATGTGATGTACCCAAATGGGCACTTCCATTTCCTCTTTGGGAAATGAGGATGCTCTGCCCTCCTGTGAGAATGAGGGGGACATGCAAAGGGTCAGCATAGGGTGGTTGAAGGTCAGCAGCCACCACATTCTGGTCATGCAGGTCCTCAGCTCAATTATCATCTCTTGAAGTGGTCCCTAACTAATATCCCACCCCTCTCGCTTCCTTTCTTTCAGCTTTGGGTACAAGTTGTCCAAGTTCAGATTCCAACTCTACCACTTAGTTTGGGTAAGTTTGATCCAGTTAGTTAATTCCCTTCCTTCACTTTACTCCTAGGTAGAGAGAGGTTAGAGGTTATAACGAAGTCATAAGCACATTTCAAGAATCATTTTAACCTTAGATTACTGCCAGATGCAAAGTATATTCTAGCTGTTTGTGTATTGCTCACCCCTCTCTCCTGGGTGCATATTCATTACAGATTCAAGGAGTGTTTCATTTCATGTTTGTCAAATGAAAAAATTCATACACTCAAGCACTTTTCTTTTTCTTCTTGCATTATCTCACTGGTTCTTGGGATGGAATGTGGGCTCCCACAGGGCAAGAAGAGAATACCATTGCTATTACGCGCTCAGTGCCCAGCACAGTTTGGCACCAGATGGTACTTAGGCAACTTCATGGAATATAATGGAAAATTTTCCATGACAGATTCCTGCCCGGATCTGCTGGTAGTGAGTTCATTAGCCTCAGCTGGCAGAATCATCAGCGTTACACCCACCACTCAGCAACTTCTTGCCACCACTCATTCAAGCCCACTTAATAGAGGGTGACCCAGGGATGGCAACCCACTTCCTCTCTGGCATGACAAAGAGCCAAACCATTGTCTCCCTTGACTGGGTACAAGATTTACCTTGTTCCACTGGCAGATTCATTTAGACGATGCCCATTTTGGCTGGCAACAAGAGGGCTTTTTTCTTTTCGTGGCTCTCTTCCCTTGAATCAATGTTTGTTTCCACCGCCCTCTACTTACAGGGACTGCTAAACTGGTCTGGCACATCCAAAGTAAGAGGTGAACATGGGCCATCAGCAAGGGGTCTTGGGATGAGAAGGAAGGTCCATCCTGATGAGGTCTGAACAAGTGAGAGACTCTGCATTACAGTAAAACCAGTCACCTCCTTGGAGGGGTTCTTAAACCTCTTTGAAGCTTCCCAAAAGAGGTGGCATAGAACGGGTGGAGGGGCAGCCAATTAAAATTCACTCTAGAGCAACAAAGAGAAGTAGGTCATGGCTGACGAACAGAGCAGCATTGACTGGATGAGGCCCTGGCACCAGAAGCCCACATCTCTTGAATGTTGTTTCTTTTCCAAAAAAACAAAAGGACCCCTGAAGCATGGAGTCATACTGTCCGTGTCTGTGTTTATAAAGTGTTTCTTTCATGTAGAGCCCACAGCACAATCCCTTTGGCTTATTCTCCATTCTCTTCCTTCATCTCTACAGATCACAGACTTTGTCCATTCCCAATGCCATCATCACTGAATTTTCTTCCTATTGCCAGATGTAGTATCTCCACATAGCCTGCAGACAGATTCTGAGTCTGCAATGAGACAGATGCCATTCCATAATGCATTCATCCTTCATGCCAGTGTGAGAGCCTTTCCCCAACCCCCCTTCTGGCTGATCATTATTTAGGTCAGATGAGAGGGGATGGAGAAAGGTGGGGAGAGAGGGAGAGAAACAGAGACTGAAGAAACCATGTCAGTATGAGATTTCAAATTTAGCATTTTTAAACCAGATGTGACAGACAGCACTCAAGAGACAGGCCTACTCTGCTTTTACTTGTGTGCTCTTGGAAATGGGCATAAGAGTTGGAGCATGAGGATGTCAGTTACAAAAACTTACAGAACAAGGACTTGTGCTAAGAGCTGCACGTCATTATAAATTCACTAACTTATCTTATTTTTTAGACACAGCCACTGCTGTACAGTCCCTTCATTTTGTACATGATCTTTAATCTGGCTCTCTGTGGCATAAACAAACCTAAGTTGGCATTTATCAGTCTAAAATGTGTCCAACTGAGGCCAACTGTTTGGATAGTTAAAATCTGTCATGTTTGCTCAGTTTCATTAAGGTAAGAGACCTAAGTTTATTTTCCATAGCTGTCAGTTTAGCTACTGTCACTATGATTTCTATGATCCTCATCACAGAGGGGGGTGAGCATGTTCCTGTCAGGGGGAGAATAGCAGCCCCATGTTCACCATGGTCATTTTGTCAACTGAATGTCAGCAGTGCATAAAGTAGAAGAGCCCTGGTTGTTAAAAAATCAAATGTTATCTATTCAAGAACCATCTGTGGTGGGCCAAGACATAGGCTATGTAAACAAAAGAGGGCTTGAATCCAGATTTCTGGTTCTAAAACTCTTTCTGGGTGCTAAGAGACCATCATAAATGTAAAGTTTATCAATGTTAAAAATATCATCAGTCTGTAAGTGGGAGGAATAAGGAGTCAGGATAAGTCCATATTAGTAATGAGTAGAGACAGTTATTTCCTGGAAGGGCTTGGACAGTTTTAATACTTGGCGAGTCTTTCTCCTGTCGGTGAACTCAATGCCACTCAAGCTGGCCTTTTGTCCTATTGGTAGGATAGAATGAAGGTCATGGACTTTAGCACCCAAGAACCTTGGCCCATTTATCTTCTGCGTGAACTTGAGCACACTAATTATGGCCTCTGAAATTTCATTTCACTTATAAAATGAACATAGTGCTGCTTACTTAATGCTAAGTCATAGGAATGTTGTGAGGTGTAAATGGACATTATTGTGGCAATTATTACCACAGTCTAACACATAATGAATATTTAGACCATTGATTCTGAACTGGGGTCAATTCCCCCTCCCCCATCTCCAGAGGACATTGGACTGTCTGAGACATTATTGCAGCTGCAATAATGGATCAGGGACAGTAGATGTTCCAGTGTCCAGAGGGCAGTGGTCAGGGATGCTGCCAAATGCCCTATGATCCACAGACAGTCCCCAACAGTAAGATGTCAAGGGACAAGACTGAGGAAGTGGCTGGATGAATAGTCACCATGCATCAGGCACCTTCCTGTCGGTGTCTGATCTCTTCAACTGTGCGGGCTCCAAAATGTGGATGCTGAACATTAAGGTTGCTAATAACACCCACTCACTTGCAAAGAACTTTCGTGTCTATTAACTCATTTGATTTTCAAAAGCAGTTGGGTTTAAGTATTAACACAATCTCCATTTTACAAGTAGGCAAACCTTGGTGTGTCCAGGTCTAGGAAACCACTCTGCTGCTTTCCGTTCTTAAGCATCATCCACACACATGTATCAAGTTTAGGTTACATGGAAGCTCAGTCTTGACTACTTTGGGTAACTGCTCCTCTGTGAAATGTGCTAAATACTATTCTACAGAGAGTGATTACTACAAGGACAACATGAAATGGTGCCTGCAGTGGGCACTCAAAAATCAGATCTCTATCGGTTCTCCCCAGTGGCGCAGTGGTTGAGCGCTGGGTTGCGAAGCTGCCCACAGCCTCTGCAGTGACGGTTCGATCCCCAGCCACTGGGTGAGGGTCCTACATGGCGCGCAGACCTCTCCTGCTGCCCGCTGCTCCCCTCAGCAGTATATTTTGTCTGTCTGCCTGTTCTGTTCCCCACTCTGGCTCTGGTGAATTCTCTCACCCTCCCGCGCTTCTGACTGTACCCAGTGCTTGTATAAATAAATAATCTTTAAAAAAATTATTAAAAAAAATCAGATCTCTATCAACATCCTTGTCTTTTCTTGAGGACTGGATAACGAACAGTCCTCAGTCCCCTATTTGCAAGCTTTGAGACCCCGCAAGGTGAAGCCATGCTCAGGTGCTATGTTGGGCTCCCCAGCAGAGCTTGCACACAAGCCTCAGGTTTCCAAGACCTCCTAGTCCACAGTTGCTTTGTCTGCTGAGTGATGCCGCCTGTCAGGCGCCACCCTGTGCTGGCCACCGAGACTTTGCAGGAGCTGTCAGTCCTGGTGCCGTCCAGCACCTCAGGGTTGATGCCTTGACAACTGTGTCACTGCTCTCTCATTACCTAGCGGGAGGGTCACCTTTCTGACAGACAGTTCTGAAAATTCTTTATTAAAAATATTTTTTTTTGGTAGAAAAGACAGATTACTTTATAGTTCTGACATGCTCTACTTACTATGACATGAGACGGTCTTGGTGTTTCTGTTACTTGGGGATGTTTAACTGATGGCTCTGCTCAGGTGATGTGTCACTGTGACGTATGGGTTATTTGGTCAGAACTTCTATGACCTCTACATATTCTTTCACATAGTCACTCACATCAATTCATTTGTTCACATTCATTCATTCACTCACCTACACATTTGAATATTTACTGTGAACCAAATATACTGTCCAGCATTTATTAGATATAAAAATATATTCAATCCTTGATCCTGAAAATGACCTCATCTAGTAGAAAATGCCAGGGAGTGAAGAAGGTACATTTTTAAAGTGGGATTTGAAATAAAAGAAGCATGCGCTGTGCAGGGTAGCTAAGGCTTTCACAGACGGAAGCCAGAATTGGGAGTGGATCTGCAGAATGGGTGCCTGCTTCTCTCTGCATGGTGATAGGGTAGGTAGCAGCAGAGGCTGAAGATGGGGTTTTGTTGGGTACACTGTCATCTGTGTGCTGGCTCCACACTGAACAGGGCATGCACAACAGTTGAAATAAGCCAGTGATACCCCATCCTGGAAGAAGGCCCGGATGCCAATTTTTGTACCAGGAGTGATCATGCTGAAGTACACAGCATGAAAACTGTCTCAGAGGGACCACTGAGTATCTGAGTGTATCAGCAGACAGCTGTAGAAAAGGAAATTACTAACCATGTTAGGGGTGGCAGAGGGGGAAGTACCCCAGAATAGGTGATATTTGATCAGGGCATTAAGTAATCAGAGAGGCTCATCTTGTGGGGAGAAGTGAGGGCATGTGGGAGAGCAAAGCTGAGCCTGATGCCTTCCAAAAGGATGATGGTGTGGTCAGAACAAAAGACAGGGAAGGATGAGGAGAGGTGGTCCTTGAGGGCACTTTGGGGGCATTTGAGTGGTGGACCATGGGGATCTGGCCTCTCTCCAGTGGGACTTGCTGGGCTTGTGTCTGATTTGCACAGAGGAGTGGTGCCTGGTAGGCTCTGCACTGTAGACATTTCTTTGGACTCTGGGTGCAGTGCAGTGTTGTAACGGAATGGACTGGATGTGCAGACAGGAGGCAGAGAATCTTCAGGCAACTTGAAACCACTGCAGGGAGAGGTGGTGAGGCCCTCCTGGCTTCACCCTGGCAGAAAGCCTCATCCCCCTTGCAAAAACGGGTGGCCCATTCTTCCAGCAGATATTTAAAAGTTAAAAAAAAAAAAAAGTGGAAAAAGATCAAGATGAGTTTCCTAAGCACAAATTTGAAAAACAAAACTAAGACATGTTAAATACCAGTGGAATTTGCAGTGCACACACTGCATGGAACAAATGTGTGAAGAAATCAGCAAAGGTGAAGTGTGGAATCGGGCCTAAGAAAAGGGGGACTGATAAACCTGTTTGTTAAATTGCCAAAGTGATAATGCACTGTCATTCCCATGCACATGTGAAATGTGGGACTGGGGTGTGTGTGGCAATGTATGGGGCACCTGCCATGTTTCATCAAGCACTTTGCTCAAGGTACAACAGCTATTGTCTCCGTTATTCTTAATAATGACTGCAAAACAGACTTATTCAGTCTTGAGGTTCAAACAGTTTAGGGCTTTGCTCCAGGTCACAGTACATGTAGAAATGGATTTGAACCCAAGTCTGTCCAGCTATCAAGTCCTCTGTGCTAGTGCGGGTGGCTGGCACTGCAGATCCACCATCATAGGGTGAGACATGCCTGCACATTGTTGTTACTATCTTCCTTCCTGGACATTGACCCAGGTCTTTAAAATACTGCTATGAGCAGAAAAGGTGAAGATTTTGTGAAAGGAAATGCAGGGAATAAAACAAAGAACCAAATTTCTACCTCTAACTTTTGTTTTGGGCTTGAGTCACCTCACTATTCTATTTAAATATGAAGTTTTTCTTCGGTAAAGTAAAAAAAAAAAAAAAAAAAAGGACTAAATCTTGTAACATACATCCTATGTTGTATATTTCTAAGATTCTATGCCCTGAGTTGAGCTTGTGATCATGTAGTAGCAAGTAACATGGTAAAATGTAATGGTCTTCACTCTTACAAACCAATCTAAAGATAAAATATGAAGTAATTGTCTTCAGTTTCAGAAATGAGTGGACTGTTACAAACCTTGGAGAGTTTCCAGTTTTAGCATATAAAAAAATGAAGGTATTCAATTAAATTTGAATTTCAGATAAGTAACACATGCTTCCTTCTACAAGTGTATTCCATGCAGTATTTGGGACATAGCTACACTCAAACGTTTTCATGGTTTTCCCCTAAATTTTAATATTGCCTAAGTGTCCTAAATGGTAGCCAACAACCAAAAAACTTTGATAAAATAAAAATGATGTTAGAAGAAAAAGTTGAGGAGGACATGGAAGAGCTGGTTTCCAGGCCCGTGGATAATAGTGAGAGAAATGTGAGAGAAATTCACACATTTAGTGAGAATAATAGTGAATAATAGTGAGATAAATTCACAGAAATGGAATTTTCATATTTGTTGAGACAAAGATAATTAGCAGAAAAATGGTAGGGAGATATAGTAATACCAGTAGCCTCCTAGGAGAGCAGGAGAGAACAAGTAAAACCATAGCAAATTCTCCTTTTCAAGAAAGGAGTACAAGACACAGTCACATACTGTCTACAGTGGGTGGATCATGAAGTAGAAGCATAAAGATTTTTTTAGCATGATGTTGGTAATTACCAAAGAAGAAAAAATGAAACAATTAAACATTGTTTTCTCTGTGCAGTGGGGCTTGGAAAGTGGATAAAGAGAAAGATAGTTATTTTTCATTTTATTCTACCCTGATTCAATTTTCAAATTTTATGCTATGGATAAAATAAGATTGAAAATAAAATACATTAATCATTCTTGCTGTCACCATCATTCAGCAAATTACAAGATTTTTGTTCGTGTATGTTCTCAATCTCAGGTTTATTTTATTTGCCTCTACCACCTTAATTTGCGTACAAAGCTATTACCAATCATTTATAAATCCAAAGAACAAACAGATAACTGCTAATGTTTTGCCTGACATGGCGAACATGTCTCCATGTTTCCTAGTATAAAAAAAGGCAGAAACCTTCAGATGAATAAACGTGGTTCCTTTAATTTAAAACCAATATTTGCAGAGAAGCATTCCCCTAGCATGCCTTTAATTGTGAGATGCTATCCATTACCTTTAACACATATTTACAAATGAATTATGCTCTCATGAGAGGAAAGTAAAGTACTAGTCAGAGCAGAGTTTGGTTGATTTGCTCAGGATTTGATTGATCTAATTTAGAAACTGATGAATTTTTACTTGGCACTTTCGTTCATTTGGAAAGAAGGCATATGAATTCAACAGAGGCTATCAGAAAAAGAATAGCATTAAGAAGTCATTGGATACTGAAGCTTGACTCTGTGTGTGAGTTAGTGTGTGTGTGTGTGTGTGTGTGTGTGTGTGTGCATGTGAAAGAGAGACAGATACACAGAGACAGTGATTGAGACAGAGACACAGAGCGAATATAGCATGACTAACAGATGTATGGTTTGGACAATAACTTCATTGCTGATTCCAAGGCAAAGTCCCATCAGGAGACTACATGTCCTGCACTATACATAACATTGTAGTTTGTGATTAATGTCACTTCTAACTGAAAAAACCATAATGTACCCCACAGCCCACAAACCTCAAGTCATCTAACTTCAGACAATCTTTCCAGCCCTTGAACAATGCTGCCATCACCAACTGGGTGTGATGACACCAACTATCACATATTTTCAATTACATGCCTTGAGTCCCCCCAGAAGCCATCCTCCACCCAGAAGTTGTAAAGCTGAACACGTGCTGCACATGGCCTGCTGGTTGTGCTGAGAGCATGTCACTAAGTCAGAGGAGAGGAGGAGACAGAGGAGAGTTGGGCTGTTAACAAACAGAGCCCTGTGCAGCCTCTGCAACAATGGGCCTTGAGATGCAACACCATCTTCTGCCTTGACCAGATTGAGCCAAGTCAACAAAGCTGATCAAATGCGCCTTTGGAAGTATGCAGTTGTGGGGACTCTGGGGAAGTTGTGGCCATTTGAAAGGGCTTTCTAGTTGTAATAAGGGGCTTAAAAAGTATTAACAACTGTTTCAAGTACTTGGTAGGCTCTAGGTGTTCTATGGAGAAGTTGAGTCAAGAAATCCAATTCAGACTTGTCAGACACCCTTGCTGACCTCACAATAGTGGATAAGCTCTTTCCAGGTAGGGCCTGAGGATGGCTCAAGATTAAGGTTTGTCCATTGAGGATGTGGCTTTCTTTGCTTCTCTCTTCTATTGTTTCTTCTCTCTTCTTTTTTGGTTCCTATTGCAGTGGTTTTTGTTGAATTTCTTTTCCTGTTTTTACCTAGGTCTTACTCCTTTCTTGTTTTCCTTTTTCACATAGCACAGAATTTTCTGGACTGCACCAAATATTGTAACCATAAGAGATGAAAGACTGTTTTCTATAGATCCAACATCACAAGGGGAAAAAAATAATCTATATAACTATAATGCAAAATAGGCCATTAAGTGTCATTCTTTAGATTTTATTATTATTTTTTTAAATTTAGGAAAAAAAAAACTTTCTAAATTATGTGCTTGGCATGGATAGAATTGTATAGGAATTTAAGAGGAAATTATTACTGGCTACTCATTGACAGCCAAGAAGGCAATATTGAGGATACGAGAACATAGGATCAAAGGTAATGTTAGGTGGATGCAAGAAAGTCACACTGCTTTACACTGTGTCCTAACTTGGCCAATAAAATAGGAATTCCTGCTTATATGCCTGCTCTTTTAGAAAACTGTTTTCTGTCCATTCTCTTATTAGATGTTATCAATAGGCATGGGGACCATGACATGACATCCTGTCATGCCATGTCACATCATTTCACATCACATCCACATAATCACACATACACACAATCTTCTCTTCCCCTCTCTTTTCCTTAACTCTATTTTTTTTAAAAATATACTTTTTATGCCATCAGTCATGCTCCTCTCAGGTATAATCCCTATAAAACTACCATCACCTTGGTGAACCTTCACCAAGTCTCTTGTGCTCTTCCTTCCCTTTCCTTTTCCCTCCTCTTTTCTTTCCTCCTTACTTTTATCCTCTGTGTAGTTCACTCTGGCAGTTTTAGTTTCCAAGAGTAGCACTCAGCTCAAAATGCTTGCTGACCTCAAAGTGTTCAGCAGTGATATTTTAATAGTGAAATACTTAAAGCAAGTTCAATGTTCATTTTCAGGTGTGTGATTATATGAATTATTGTTCATCCATTTTGCAGAGTAACATAAAGTCTCACTTTATTCAATCCTTTACTTAAAGGTAGACTTACCCTCAAATAAAATGCTGCCTCTATCCCTGGCTTAGTTTCCCTCATTGCACTTCTAGTTCATGGAGTGACTTATTTATTATGCGTGTTCTCCATAACTCTGTCAGCTCCACAAGGCTAGAGTCTGCCTTCACTTCTAGACATCTGTGTGTAGTATAGTACTCGATACTTAGATGTTCAATAACTATTAATTGAATGGTTATGGATATTATAGATTATTATAAATGAATAATCTTTAATGAAATAAAGTTTTTCTTTATATTAAGTGGAAAGGTAGATGTAAAAGTGTGCTATCCCATGATCTCAACTGCATTAAAATATGACAGGAGAAAAGTATTGAAAAGAAGCATTCATGTTCACAGTGCTTACATTTGGACAGTGGTATTTATCTTTCGGTTAACCTATATTAATCTGAATTTGCCAATATATTACAAAGAACATATATTTCTTTAAAATTCAGGTTCCTTTAAAAATAGTCAATGCTTTTGACTTGGTGCACATATTTTAAAGCTGGGACAGACAGAGGGAATGTCAAAGTGACACAGGGATCAGTATAGTGGTTGGGAAAATAATCCAGACCTAACTGACTCATGGCCCCAACTAAGAGTTGACAATCTCTTTGACTGCCAGTGATATGTTTAAAGTGAATGTTTTGATGACATAAGTGAAAATGAAGCAGTAGAATCAACAAGCTCAAGTTTGTTTTAAGGGCATTAAGGCTAAAACATTAAAGAAAGTGAGGGTTTGGCAAAGCCCATATTTTGGTGGTGCCAAACCCCAAATGATCAAAAACTGCTTCCAGATGTTGATGAAACCCCAAATAGAGGTTGTACACAGGCCACTCATTCAGTCTTAATGCTTTGCAGCCCTAAGACAAGCTCAGATAGGTGATGACTCCGGTGGCTGAGTTGATTGAGGGGGGTTCTATGGAGAATGTGTTTATCTGCCCCGTCAGCCTTTTTAGTTGCTGCCATGGGTAGCATGTCCTACCCACAATCTCAGTGATCTTCTTTGAATAAATCTTCATTCAGAAAAGTATTTTCAAACCCCTCATTAAGTAGAGGTTTGAACAAGCCTTACAATCTGAATTTTCATCCATCCCTTCAACCAATGTTTATGGAGTACTGACTCTACAAGCACTGAACTAGACACTGGGAATATAGGTGTTTACAAAGTAGACAGAAATTGCTGCCCTTATGGAGTTTATGGTGTGGTAGAGGCCTGCCATCTAGCCTTAAGTGCTTGCCAAGTGTCAGTTTTCTCTTATTGCTTTTTGGAACATTTCTAGATTTGTTTTCTCCTTAAAATTGGATGATTGCCTCAATTTCCCAGTTAGCACTAATTCCTGGAAAAGGCTAGACACAGCCTTGGAAAACGATGTTGGTTGACTAATACCCTGACTCCCCAGCCTGAGGAATCTGGACTTGCTATTGTCTACACACCTACCTGGAAGTTTCTACAGCTTGCCCATAGCCAAATGGTTAACCAGAATAACCACTCTGTTAGATACTCATCTTATTAATAATATCTGTCATTTGTTGATCACTCACTGTGTACCAGCGATGTGCCAAACTTTTTTCTTTCATTGTCTAATTTATTATCATATGTGTGATATTTCCACTTTCAGTTTAGATAAATAAACTTCTATCAGATTTCACTCTTCCATATATACCAACTATAAACTGTGGACTACATAGGAAAGGAAGAACAAAAATCCCCAAAATAAAAAAAAAAAAAAATCTTTAGGGGCCAAAGAGCAAGGACAAAGCAATCAGATGTTAGAAAAACAGAGTTTTTAGTAAGAGAGAGTAGAGTGGTGTAGGGTAGTTTTCATTTTATAGCCTTTAACCTTAGAGTAGAACAAATTTATATTATACAGAGTGGATAAATCTAAGATACGGAACCCGCAGTCCCAGCCCAAAGAACAAAATAACAGAGTTCAGGGTAACCACAGCCACTGAAAGTGAAAAGGGAGCCCCCCCCCAAAAAAAAAAAAAAAACAGAGTCAAATTCTGTTTACAAACTGTCCATGTCTCTGACTACTCCCACATGTGTGGAGCAAACTGAAAGTAGTTAGCAAAGTAAAAGACATCTACAGCAAGAATGAAAGTTTGCAAGGCCAATCCAACCAAGTGTGGTGGTTAGTATTATGTGAAAACTTAGACCGACCTATAATACCCAGTTATTTAATCAAATTCTAATCTAAGTGGTCCTATGAATATATTTTATCCATGGTTAACATAAAATAGGTTTACTTAGAGCAAAGGAGCTTCCTCTTGATAGTGTTTGTGGGCCTCAGCCCATCAACTGAGGGCCTTAAGAGCAAAAACTGAGGTTTCCTGGAGAAGGAATTTTACCTCAAAATTGCACATCAGGGACCCCCTGGATTACAGCCTCCAGTTTACCCTATAGAATCCAACTTGCCAGCACCATAATTGTGGGACCCAAATCCTTAAGATAAATCATTCTATCATCATAATATATATTAGTTCTGTCTCTCTGGAGAACTGAAACTTATAAACCAAATTAATTGCCAGCAGAAATAAAAATATCCATACTCTATAGAATTGTAACTGAATCCAGAGACTCCATAGCATAATATTCACAATGTCCAGGGTAAAATCCAAATGACCTGAGGTACCAAGAACCAAAAAATTGTAATGTAGTTGCAAGAGAAAAGACAACCAACTGAGAATGATCCTTAGATAACCAAAGCATTGAAATGATGAGACAAAAGATGTTAAAGCAGACATTATAATTATTTTCAATGAGATAAAGGAAAATGTGCTTGTGGGAAATAAAAATACACAAAATCTCAACAAAGAAACTATCAAAAGGATAAAGTGGAAATTATCATACTGAAAAATACAGTATGTGAAATAAAAATTCACTGGATGAGCTTAACAGCAAAATGGAGATGACAGAGTAAAGAGTCTAGATATTACCCAAACTGAGAGCAGAGAGGCAAAAGAATTTTGAAAAAAATGAAAGGAGATACAAAAAAATCATGGCTGAATAACATAAGGTTTCTTTCAAGATATCCAGAGGAGGGGAAACAACAAACAAGGCAGAAAAATCATTTAAAGTTATAATTGCTGATGTGATGATTAATTTTATGGTAGCTTGATGGGCTAAAGTAAGTTGACGGAATAAGATAAACTATGTGAACAATAAACAAAAAAAAATGGGACTAGTTGATTTGCTATTAAATAAATTAACATTTTTTTTCCAATTTCGTATTTTTAATTTCAAATCTATCCTCCTGAACCTGCTTTGTAGAAGCAGGTAGAACCAGGAAGCGTGTCACCTCTGCCACCTCTGTTGCTTTTGTCAGTAGAGGGCACTACAGGGACACTGCAGGGGAAAGCACTGCTCTTCCTGGTAGTTGTGTTTTCTTTCTTTTCTTTCTTCCAGGGAGGGTGGTGGCCTGCCATGTGCATATAGGACACCCAGAGGTACTCTCTCCCAATTGAGTATCAGCCACACCCTTGTGGACAGCTTTCTGGCAAGTCTATATCTGCATCTCAGCTAACATTCTAGCGACTCTCCCAGGTGCCTCAGGCACCTTCCTAGGGAGTTTCACCAGAGGTTTCAATGTAGGGTGTTCCCAGATATTTTAAGTAGTGCCTCAGAGAGTGGCTTTTGTGAGTCTCAATGACATCTTAGCATATAATTTCCTGGTGAATTTCATCCACATCTTAGCGTGTTTCTGCCCAAATATCAGCTCAAGTCTGTGATGAATTTCTCTGCCATGCAATGTGCCAAAGTCACATACTTTCTAACAAGGTCCAAAGCTCATGCTTACATTTCTCTTCAACGAGTTGCTTCCTTGGGTATTACCCCTCAGCCTGAGAGGTAATGAAGTATCCTGTATCTGTTATTCAAGTGTTCTTTAGAGGCCTCTCTGTCTCTCAGTAATTAATATCCAGCTATTAATTAACAATTCTTTATATTAAACTTTCTCTGTTAAAATTCTATATGGTTTCTGCACCCTCAAGCACAGAACTTTATGAGGAATAAACAAAGACTGTTACTAATGATAAAAGGGCGTTCATGAAGAAAACCTTAAAATGAACAAAATTAACGGGAGAAATAGAATTCCAGTCATAATTCCAGTCAAATTAATACCCTTCACTCAGCAACCAGAAAACAAATAGTAGCTAAATGCCCCCAAACAGATGAATGGATCAAGAAGATGTGGCACATATATAATGGAATACTATTCAGTGATCAAAAAAGATAAACACATGCCATTTTCAGCAACATGGATGGAGCTGGAAGGGATGATGCTCAGTGAAATAAGTTAGAAGGAAAAAGAAAAATATCAGATGATTTCACTTACAGGTGGAAATATAGGGAAACTGAACAGAGGGGCAGGAAAAAGGCAAAACTTGCAGGCAGACCATAGATCTGAGGTGCACAGCAGGGAAGGAGGAAGTGGGTCACAGAGCAGAAGGAAGAACACAAGGGATGGATCATAGGTGCTGTGGTGATGGGAGTCTTATGGGGTCTACACCTGTGGGGAGGAATCAAATGCTGTGCAAAAATAAGCAACGGTGTAAGATAGTAATGATACAAATTTTCTAAACACTGTCAACCACCTTGATCTTTATAGAACACAACACTATCATGAAAAACCATCCATTCTTTTCATATGCACATATTCATAATGATAGATCATGTGATTGACTACAAATTAAAAAAATAATTGAAAATTATCAAAATCACACAGAATATGTTCTCTGACCTATATTGTTATTGACTTACAGTCAATTCTATTTAATAACTAGGAATATATTAAATATTTAAAATTAATTACTATATTTCTAAATACATGGGTGAAAGAAGGAATCATGAGTTAGAAAATATTTTGATTCTGAGTTCTAATAAAATATAATATAGAAAAGATTTTAGAATGGATCTAAGGCAATATTTAGAGGGAATTGCTGCTTTAAATGTATGTTAGAAAAGAAGAAATATTTAAAAATCTTTAAATCTTTAAAAATCTTTTCTTTAAAAAGAAGAAAATTTAAAATTTAGGATTTTTTTCAATCCTAAAAACTAAGTAAAACTTCAGGTAGTTTTGTCAAGGGAATGAGAGAAAAAACAAATTTTCACTATAAAATATAAATGAGGCATACTTTCTATAGATCTCATAGATATTTAAAAGATATTAGAGCAATAATATGAGTAACTGTTTGCCACAAGTTAAACAACTTAGGAATTCAAGATTCCTTGAAAGACACAACTTAAAAAAATTGACTCCAAGAAAAACCCCAAATCTGAATAGTTTTATTGGTAATAAATTAAATTCATTGTCAATTTTGCCCATAAAGAAAATTCTAGGCCTAGAGGGTTTTTGGTAAATCCTATCAAATAACAGAGGAAGAAGTAATATACTATCAGCTATTAAAGAAGAAATTATATCAATACATATAAAAATAATTTCAGAAAATAGAGAAAAGAAAAATTCCTAACTTGTTTTATGAAGTCAGCATAAGCACAATACCCAAATTTTATAAAACAATTTAGAAAATTAAATTACTACCCTTCAGGAATGCAAAAATACTTAACACAAGACTAGCAAATTTGGTCAGCAAAATAAAAAAGGAAAATACAATATGGGATTTTTTTCCCCTCTACCATGCAAGGTTGTTTTAATATTAAAAAGTCAGTTAATGTCATTTACCATATTAACAAAATATGGGTGAAAAACTACATGACCACTTCAATAGATGCAGAAAATTAAATTTACAAGAGTGTAAAAAACTCAGAAAACGAAGAACAATTGAGAATTTTTATAATCTGATAAAGACCTCCTATAGAAACCCTACAATAGAAGTTATACCTAATATTGGTAACAAGCAAGCAAAATAAAAATTGGAATAAAAAGTAAAACTTTCCATATTTAGATAATATTATTTACATTGACATCCAAAAGAAATTACAATGGGTATATCAGACCTCTAAATGACTTAGTAAGTTAGAGTAATACAGTGTTAATACACATAAATCATTTATAGTTTTATATGCAAGCAGAAAAGATGTAAAAGCTTTCATTTGATAGGGACTGTGTTGAATATAAAAACCAATTTATGTTTATAAGATAAAATGTTTTGGAATAAATTGAACAGAAGATGTAAAAAACCTCTACACTGAAAACTATAACCCATTGCTGAGAAAAATTAAATTATATATTATATTTTGCATCATTGTTCATTTTTATATAATGTTTGATTTCTCCTCTCAGGTATTATCCCCATAAAATTCCCACCACCAAGCCACCAGCGAATCGTCACCGTAGACTCTTATGCTCTTTCCTCCTGCTTTTATCCTTCTCCCTCCCCTTCTCCTGATCAATGTCTCTGATTTATAGTTTGTCTAGTTTTGTCTTTCCCCCCCAACTAGATCCCTTTTACGGTTTCCCTATGTTCTTCCAATAAGTGAAATCATCCAAATACTTTCCTTTTTCTTTCTGACTTGTTTCACTGAACATAATCCCTTCCAGCTCCATCCATGTTGCTGTGATTGGCATAAGTTTATCTTTTTTGATTGCCAAGTAGTATATGGAAAGCAAATTAATCTTTCATTTCTTAAGACATCAACTCATCCTAAAGTGGTTTATATATTCAACACTATCCCTATCAAAATATCAGAAGTCTCTTATTTATTATTTTTTTTGGTTGAAATTTACAGACTGATACAAAAATCTAGAGAGAACTAAAAGGATACCCAAAGCAATATTCAAAAAAAGCAAAGTTGGTGACTGGCATGACCCGATACCAAGACTTACTATAGAGCTACAGCATTCAAGATAGTGTGATCTTGACATAAAAATTGAAATCGATCAACAGAACAATGGAACACAATAGAGAGGTAGAAATCAACCTCTATTCCTATGGTCATTTAATTTTTCAACAAAGGCACCAAATCAATGTACAAGGGAAAATCATCTTTTTTCCATTTTTTTAATTGATGCTATATAGGACAATTAAAAAATCTTAATTATTTTAAAGTGACAGTTCAGTGATCTTAAGTATATTCATAGTTGTACAACCATCACCACCATCCATCTCCAAAAACTCTTCATTTTACAAAACTGTAAATCTATATACATTAAACAATAACTTTCCCTTTCCTCATCCCTGCAGTCGCTGGAAGGCACCATTTATTCTGTGTCTCATGAATTTGCCTACTCTCAATATCTCATGACAGTGCAATCATATAGTATTTATTTTTTGTGATTAGATTTCTCTTAATATAATGCTTATAAGGTTCATCCATGTTATGGCATATGTTAGAATTCCCTTCCTTTTCAAGGCTGAATAATATTCCAGAGAATATATGTATTTTTTATTCTTTGGTAGACACTTGGGGTGGCTTCCATGTTTAGCTCTGTGAATAATGCTGCTCTGAACCTGACTGTACAAATATCCCTTTGAGATCTTGCTTTCATTTCTTTTGTGTCTCTAGCCAGAAGAGCAGTTGCTGGTCCTATGCTAATTCTATTTTTAATTTTTTTGAGGAACAGCTGCATTGTTTTCACAGTGACTGCACCATTTTACATATCACAGTAATGGATAGGGGTTTCAATTTCTCCATGTCCTTGCCAACACTTGTTATTTTCCAAGTTTTGTTGCTGTTGTCAGCAGCCAGAAAGGAAATTGTTTTAACGAATGTGCTGGAAATAGACTAGATGTCCATAAAACAAAAGCAACAACAGCAAAAAACCGACAATGGCAATTCATCCCTCCCTCTCATAAACTACAAAATAAATTCCAATGAACCATTCAACTCTCCTAGAATCACCATGCTCCTCTCCAGCAGGGAAGCTGAGGCTCAGAGCCATGACGTGGTGAGAAAGACTTCACAAATAAATGCAAACTCAGACTGATATCCCCAACCACGACACCTGTGTTACTGATCTCTGAATTGTACCCTGGAGTTCTACCTAATCGTCTTTTTCATCATTGAGCCCCCAGGGTTCAGCAGCATCTGGTACCCAGGAGACATACTGTAAATATTTGTTGAAGAGATGACTGACTGGTTTCTAGAACATCCTGCTGCCAACTGAGCACAGTCCTCCCCCAAATACATGGCACATGCCTAACTAACCAACAGCTCTTCTGCAAGGAGCTTGGTTTCAAATTTCATAGTAGATATCATGCCAAATTATGAAAGGTAGAAAATGGATCATTAAAAGCCTGCACACTAGAATGAAAGTCATTTTTACCTACA
This sequence comes from Talpa europaea, assembly GCF_964194135.1. Lineage (NCBI taxonomy): Eukaryota > Metazoa > Chordata > Mammalia > Eulipotyphla > Talpidae > Talpa > Talpa europaea. Next base: position 50,989,034 of record NC_140073.1, read on the forward strand.
GGCTAGTGGCATGTGAGTCTAAAATAAACTAAATTAAAAATATATCTTAGTTTAAAACCAACATCACTTTTGCCCGTATTCTCTTTACAGACAGGTCAAACTACTCAATTTGCTTGTCTTTCAAAATAAGATCAGCCAGTAAATTCTTACTGAGATGCATTGCAACCAGTGAAAGGAGAGGGTCTGTAGAAGTTGAGTGGGACGAGACAACAAAATGGATAAAAATGTGGAAGAGAGAACGGGGAGGGAGAAAGTGAAGGGTCAGGGATGGGGTGGGGTGGAGACATTAAGGGACTACTGTTTCTAAACAATGCACAGAACCTACTCAGTTATAAAGTATCCACATGGAGAGACCATCCAGGGGAGCCTTGCTTCCCTATGGGATGGATTCCGGGGTTTTGAGGTGATACTTGTTCCTGAGAATATGATGTTCTGCTTTTCAAATGTAGCCTCAGGGAAGAGAAAATCCTCTGCTGAGTTGTGCAGTGGAGCATCTGACATCCCTTAAAATAGCACAGCCATAAACTAAGGGAAACCCCGAAGGAGAAGAACAAGGAAAAGAGGGACATCAGAGCCATGGTGATACAGATTTCTGCTTCTGTGAGAGCTAAACCCACAGGGCTGGAGCAACCCAGGGACTGGTTTCTCTGCCTGCTCTGTTCTAGACCTGTCTCTTTTTGCTGCCACCTCTATTTTTTGTCACCCATATCTGATGCAAAAGTCCTGCTCACCTTCCCAGTGAGGACCCACAAAACACTTTCTTCAGGGCCTCCCCAGTGGCCAGCGGGTTGAGCGCAGCACTGTGAAGCAGTCTGCAGCCTCTGCAGCACGTGTTCAATTCCCGGCCAGCCAGGGAGCTACCCACATGGCGCGGCAGACCCCTCCGGTCTCACCCACTGCTCCCCTCAGCAGTGTCTAAGATCCATCTGCCTGTTCTGCTCCCTGCTCTGTCTCTGGTGAATTCTCTCACTCTGCACCTATGACTGAACCCCAGTTCTTGCATAAATAAATTAAAAACAAACAAAAAACCCTTTCTTCAGTTTCCCAGCATAATCTCTGCCCAGTTTCCTGTTCTTTATTCCGACATGATAATAATTCTGCTGTCTTGCATCAGTATTGATGGACATTAGGACTTCACAGGCCCTAGCTTAGCTGGAAGCCGTTTATGATATGATTGGGATTTCTTATCCATTCATAGAATTTATCAATCAAATCCAGATAATTTTGAGATCTTGGTGAGAGTCCTGGTAATAATTGCATGGAGGCAATATGTATGCACCGCCTGCCTGGGTTGAATGGATGGTCACCCTACTTACAGACCCCAGTAAATAGACACTCTCATCCCAAAGTTTTGCATTGAGTTAGTAATAATTATCACACGAATAGTAACAAGCTTGTTTTCTTCCAGAGAGAAAGAGAAACAAATAGAAGGAGAGGGAGATATGTCCAAACAATCCTGCGAGAGAGTGAGAGGGGGAAAGAGGAAAGAGGATGAGAAAGAAAAGACAATGATAATTTCTGTAGGTGCTGAAGTGGGTGCTCACGGCATAGTTCTTTTTGGGTGGGGGTTATACAGGAGACTCTTGTCCTTTGAAATGTTAATTGTCTATTTCCTTAATTCTAAGAGCAACTTTTTTTTTATTTCAATGCCTCCGAAATAGGAATAGATATTACAGGGATTTCAAGAAATTTTCCAGGAAGAGGAATAATTTGTGGCAGAGTTGTTAATGCCTACACATGTATGAACTTGGCAATGTGTAGATGGCTGATCTGTTCAGACTGACACCTCACAAACGATATTTGCATTGGTAGCACTACATTTTGAATTTTACGTGGACTTTACATATATATTAATTGTTCAAAATGTCCCCAGAAAGGCTGTCCTATGATGTCACATTTTAGCCAAGTTACAATCTGCAGGCTATGATGTGTAAGGTCCAGGTAGAGCAATTAAAGAAAGTGGAAATTACCAAGTATCTTTCAGTGATTCAGTTTTCAAATCTAAGAGAGGTCTCTGTTGACAGGTCATGCTTCAAAAAGACTCACTACTTAGGTGCTTGTATTCTCTGTGTCAGAAGTTCAGACTGACTTTTAAGAGCTATTTCTAGAGATAATTAGTTTAATTAAGTGGGAAAAAAGATACAGCGATGAGTTTAACTGCAGAGCTATTGTACATCAAACTGTGGACGGAATGAACACTAGTCTCAATCCATAACTCACGGCCTGACTGCTGGTTACCAGAACAGATTCCCAGGTACCCTAAGTGTTAAGGTTTAGATTCAAATTTTGATGGTGATACTTAAAGTGTTGTATATATTGAGTCAGTAAGACTATCGATTAGGTCTTTAAAAGTTAATTCTTACATATATTCCCATTCCCTCTACACTTATAACTACCCCCAATACTAACTGAATTAATGGTTTGTTTCAAAATTGACTTTGTCTTAAAATTAAGGAAATCCAATATTCATCAGCTCCACAACTGCCTTAATCCAGGTCTTTGGAGGATCAAATGCTAACCCAAGTTGTCTACCTAGTGGAAACCATTAAATAAGCAGGAGTAATAGCTAGGAACCACTAATATCTAGAGCCGGCTTTCATTTTAAGGTGAAAGATTTACATTCCTAATATTGGTATACATTTTAAAGATAGATACCAGTGCTTCAAGATGACTGAATTATGAAAAATGTAACGAGGATGTGACAGTATTGCCACTAGAGAATAGTATATAATAATTTAATTTAGGCAGAATTCATGTCACATCAATACAGAGATTCAAAACATCAACCAAATGTGAATTATCAAGTGGTTTTCAGAATACTTAACAGTAGAGGTATATTCCCGGTAAGAAAGGATGCATTTGTCTTTAAACCTGAATTAATAAACATTAGCTCACAGGAAATGAAATGTTCATTGACTGTGCTTTTTAGATTACTTCTTCTAAAATTTAAGAGACATATGGAAAACTTAGAATCCACCGGAAGCTCAAAAACCCAAAGAAAAGGCCAAAACACGTCACCTAAAAGGGCAATCACTCTTATGATATGAACACTTTTATCTTTCTTTTGTTTTATGATTTATATTTACAGCACTATATTTTTAATTTATTTTCTTACATCCACTATGTGATGGATCTTGGGCACTATGGTAATGGAAGAACTATAAAAACTACAGAATGCATTTGTTGAGATGGACAAATGGACAAATCATACTATCTAATATGTGTAAACATAGAAATAGATTTCAAATGAGGTTAACTTACTGTATCACTGTTACATAAATAATTGTACTGAAACATTTCATGCTCTGCATGTACTACTGTTAGCAACTGAACTGGGTTAATCAGTATCAGAGATGTAAATTGTTTCCTATAGATGTGCTGAGGGACAGGACAAAAATGTTCCTTGCAGCTTACTTCAGATGGCATTCTGGGATTTTAAGGTGTGCACAGTATGTTTCAACATAATTGAAATTCTGATGATGTTAAAAAAAGTTTTGAGTACACCAATGTTTTCAACAATCTACTGACAATCCAAAAGTGATTACATTGTACTTGGATGGGAAAATAGAAATGGAATTGGCTTACGACCAAAAGTAAAAATAGCGAGGCATTTGTGATGTGCTGTGATGGGTCTTGGGAAGAGATGGAGGAATATGTGAACAGGTAGGTAGAAGGTATATACTGGTTTTATTTTCTGAACCAAATATCAGAGCACAGGATCTGAGACTCCGAGCCTATCAGTGGGAACAAGGATAGAAAATTATGCCTGCCCTAGGAAAAAAAAAATATTTCTCCAGGAGTGCAGAAATAGGTAGTGAAACATTGACAAAGGTGTTAATATGGAGAAAAGAATACTACAAAAAGAAACCAATTATTATAAAGTGAATTATATTTTTCAAACCTGTTTCTGTTTTCCCCAAATTATTGCTAGTAGTACAGGCAAAATGTGTGGATATGAAAAAACGTGTTATGTTAACTTTGCCTTCTGAGTACACTTATTATTCCCGATCTGCATTTACACATCACAAAATATTTTTCACTAAAAGCAAAGAACAACTTATTCTCCAGAATGAAGTGCTTTTCTTTATAGAAATGAAAGACAATCTTCTTATCATACAACCTCTAGGTATTGTTCCTCCCAATAAACAAAACTCCACATCAACTTCCGTCAAAAATAAACAAAACCGGCAATCATTCAAAAACAATAAAACATGGTTGGAAGAAGAGACCAGAATAAACAACATGTCTGGAAATATATTCCTTTCTTCCATACGAAGGTTAGAAATCTTTTCAGAAAGCTTTGAAATACTGCATTTTAATGTCTAGCCTTTGATTTTTGTTTTCAATTGGGGTAAACTCTATATCTTGTCACCATTTCAACAAAATATCAAACGAAAGCAGTTATAGTAGCTAAGTTACATAAGCTGTACTTCCAGCATGAACAAATGATCACTATTTGAAGAATACAATAAAAGAGTGATCATGAATTTTTCAGATATATTTGTCACTTGATAACAGGGTTCATTTGAATATAAAAATTCTCCAGCGGACTTAAAGCTTATAGATGCTCCACAAACATTTGGTTTATACACAACTCTTGAGCCATGCAGTCTGGTCTCGAAAGGAGTCTCCCTCTACAGATGTATAATGTACCCATAAATCTCCCAGAATATCCTAGTTACAAACATGGCCAGAACTCTGAATATTTTGAGATCTGAGAATCTTGAATACAAAATGACCCTAGAATAAAGAGCACTAATCAAATCACACTCTTACCATAATTTGGCTCATGATTAAAGGTGCTAAATGGCAAGTAAAGAACCATGTTACTCACCAACAGGCATTTCTGTAGAGGGGCCAGGGACAAATCCAAGCTCTATTAATGACCAATCTGTAAAGAGGAAGACAGGAAATGCTATCACTTTTATGGAAGTAGAGACATTTGTGAGCAAGAAGCGTAGTTGGCCACATTCTGATAGTACCGTTATTACAAAGCAGACACAGATGTATAATGGGAAGGGAAGGGAGAGTGGGAATTAGAATTAGGACTAGAATTATATACTAGAACCTGGTTTCTCGTCTTCAGTTACAACTCCAGAGGTGTTTTGTGCATTCTGTCACCTCTTCTGGCCACAGACTGAGGTCCGTTCCAGCTCTCCCAAAAGGAAACTAACAAGGTTTTGATGAAAACACTCTAATATACCACTATATACACTTTTTCTAGGCTTTTCAAAATGCAGATGGGATCAAGTTAATTTTCTGCTTTGAGGGTCAAGTAAAACTCCTTACCAGGGCTTATTTAGGGCTATTCAAGATGTGAAATCAAACTCTTGCCTTCACAACTTGCTGTCTAACTCCTTGTAATGGCAAGAATGGGCACAGTGCAGGTTTTCTATGACCCAAGCAGAAAACCTGTGGTTTTCCATGACCCAAGCAGGGAAAGAGGAGAGAGTCCTGGATCCCTCGGTGGCTTTGCAGGCTTTTATTGGGATTTATCAGGTACATAGCAGACAGGGGTCCTGGGAGTCCCCCAGCCCCCAGCAAATCTTTACTCTGGGCTCTTCCGTCTGGGCTCTCTGGCATTCTCTGGTGGTCTCTGCTTCTCTTTCAGTCTCTTTTTCTCTGCTTCTCTGCTCTCTTCTCTCGTGGTTCTTATTCTCCTGTGGTTCTGCTGGAGTCCCTGTGACGCCGCCCTTATAAGCTCAGTCTCTCAGCCCAGGTGTACCCACTTACGCATGCCCACACCCACTTTTGCATGCTCCAGGTGCCCACCATCAGGGGGCACATCAGGACCACAGGGATCCATCATAAATCCTTATGGTGGGAAGGCAGAAAAGCCTGATACCTTTTCACTTACCCTACAATCCACCCCCTCAGGATTTTCTGCCAACAGTCTATATCAGTCTCTATATACAAGTCATATACGTTTCTCTTGGCAATATGAACACTGCAGCCATGGCCCACAAAAGTAAATAGTATACATCACAACATAACAAAATATAACAGAACACAAGTTAGTCCAGGCAGGGCACCAACCTAGTGGCAAAAGACAAGATTATTGGCACCAGCAGATGATCCAGCAAATCTGCTGCTGAAGGCACTGCTCACACGAAGGAGGGGAACCACTCACAGCATCTGCCATCACACGCCAGGAGCCATCAGGCTTCCTGGCCTTCTCCAGCTGTGGTCTCAGCCACAAGCCACACCCCATCCACCCCAGGATGCACTCACTCTGGGCCTGGCGATTCTATTCTGTTGGGGGTAATCTCCAGTCCTCAGGGTTTCTGTCTGCAGTCGCTCCAACACTCGGCTTTCATAGCCACCAATGCAACACACAGATCCCTGAACTCAGGCCAATCCACTGCACAAGCAAATGGGTCAGGGATCTGTGGATACAAGCTCTACATGTGGCCTCTCTTGGGTCTCCTCTTTGGCTGTGGGCTCCACCCCAGCCACGTTCCCCACCTGTCTCCCAAGGATGAGTTCCTCAGCTCCTCACCCTCACTTAGCAATGAGCAGGACATCATCCACAGGTGATTTTAAGAGACTCACTGGCCTTCTACATATTTAAGCTGCATAACAGCCGCTTAGGGCTTCTCAGTCTTAGCATAAGCTTTTGCTTTTCTAAATTGGCTTTTCTCCTCTGCCTGGCTGCTGGGCAGTACACAGGCTGCTTTTGGCCATTGAGGCCCACTGGCCATCCCCAGATTCCCATCTCCTGGGGTGTACAAACAATACCATCCACCCTCAGGGGCCCCAAAATGTAACAACCTGCCAAGGTTCCTCCACCTTCTGGCAGGATTGTCAGGCCAAGTGCATTAGTCCCAAGTCCATAGGCTTCTCCCTTTGTCCACACTGGGGAGCTCAGAATCGTGGACCTTTCTTCCCCCAATTCTGCTGCCTCTGTGGTCCTGGGCTGGTCCTCTCGGGCGTCTCCTCCAAGCAAGATCTTGTCCCGCAGCTCCTGGACCTTGTCCCTCTCCTGTGCTGCCATGATGCCTCCAGCATTGTCACAGGCTCTGTCTGCTACTCCTCAGTCCCTTCTGAGGTCTTCAGAGGGCTCCATACCCGTCTGCATTGGATTATCCTGCCGATTTATGCTAAATGTGGTGGCAGGAGAACACGGAGCAGGATCTCTATGATCTGAGCAGAAGGGGTAAAGGAGGAGTCCTAGAGAGTCCTGGAGCCCTCGGTGGCTTTTCAGGCTTTTATTTGGATTTACCAAGTACACGGCAGGTGGCAAGTCTTCACTCTGCCTGGGCTCTCTGGTGTTCCCTGGTGGTCTCTGTTGCTCTTTCGGTCTCTCTTTGTCTCTGCTTCTCTGCTCTTTTCTCTCCTGGTTCTACTCCTGTGCTTCTGCTGGCGTCCCTCTGATGCCTCCCTTATAAGCCCAGTCTCTCAGCCCAGGTGTACCCACTTACACAGGCCCACACCCTACTCCAGGTGCCCGTCATCAGGTATGCATGCAACACCGCAGGGATCCATCATCAATCCTAATGGCGGGAGGGCTGAAAAGCCTGATACCTTTCCACTTACCCTACACTCCCAAATTTACTAATTCATTTCCTTGTCTTAAAGTCACAAAACTATCCTCACCCATAGACCTTTGGTATGAGGTCCCCTCTGCCTTGAAAAATATGCTTTCCCATTTCCCATAAAACCTCTTACCAGCCTGACCATAGTCTCACCCAGTACTCATTTGGTTATCATCATCTCTGGAGAGCCTCCCCTAATCAGCCCAGAGTTTTCAGGTGCCCACTCACCAGGATCCTATAGCACCTTTCCTTTAATTCTGGCTTTTATTGTTTTACATTAGCATAGATCTTCTGTATTGTGGAATGGTCAGTACCTAGTAGCGTTCTTGGCATAAAACAAGTTCTGGATAAATGTGTGATGCATAACTGTATAGATTGAGTGCATTAACATGTAACAGAACAAGTGAATAATTAAATCCCTATTCATTGAGCACTTATATGCCCAACACTGAGCTAAATCCCTTACAAATATTTCTGTTCTTCTTCTTTAAATTCTGTCTTCCTATGGTATAAATGACTTCGCTAAACCTATTTTGTTCTCAAGTATCTTTATTAGTCAGTCTTCTAGCTTGGATTCCTGATGCCTAATTACCAAAATTTGGAGTTTGCCTGATGAGTCCTGTCTTACTGGGCATTCTTGAACATGACTTTTAATTCATGTGTCCTCAGGATTCTGCCAGAACTCTCTTTAGTTTCAAATGAGGCTTTCAGTTTTTTTTTTTTTTTTAATTTTATGATCAGAGATTTGAAGTATTGTAGGGTAAGGAAAAATGTCAGGCTTTTCTGCCCTCCCGCCATCAGGATAGATGATGGATCCTTGCGGTCCTGAATGCATGACTGATGGCGGCACCTGGAGTAGGGTGTGGGCATAGGTAGATGAGATCCACCTGGGCTAAGACTGTGCTTTTAAGGGCGGCATCACGGGGAGGCCAGCAGAAGCCAAGAACTAACAGAAGCTGAAAAAGAAGCCGAGAAAGAAGTAGCAGAAGCCAAGAGAGAAGCAGAGAACGTCAGAGAGCCCAGATAGAGTGAGGATTTGCTGGGGGCTGGGAGAACTGCCAGCCTCCAGCCTCCAGGCCCCCCAGTGCCCCTGCCTGTTGTGTACCTGGTAATCTAAATAAAAGGCCTGCAAAAAGCCACGGAGGACCCTGATTCCTCCTTTACCCGGTCTGCTGGGTCAGAAAACCTGCCCATTCCTGCCCTTACAAGTATGAAAGTTCAATAAAATATTTGTTATAATTAAACCATTTAGCTTAGTTTAAGAGGTTGACAACCTATAGCTCCTAGGCTAAATCCAATCCACTGCCTGCTGTGATAAAGTTTTATTGGAACAGAGTCATACCCGTTTGTTTACATACTGTCTTTGGCTGCTTTTATGCTATAGCAGAAGAGTCAAATAACTGGGGCAGAGATCCTAAGAACTGAAAATCCTAAAATATCTATTATCTAACCCGTCCCATTAAAAGCTTATCAACACCTGATTCAGATCCTCTTCACACTTACAAATGGCATTCCCCTCCTTAACATTCATAAGTAGCTATTTTCACTGAAGAGAAGTTTTTAGCTCTTGAAGAAACTCATTTAATTATTTACTGAAAACTCAAACACAAAAAGTTCTCTCAGGCTAAACAAAATCCATATGCTACAAAAGCATAGAACAAGACAAGAGGGGGGCTCCAAATGTTAATTTTTATTTTGGTAACATTTATATTTAAATTATGGACTTCTCCCTACATTTTACTTTTCTAGATTTTGCATGTTTTTTAAAGTGAATGAACATTTGCTTTGATAGATGGAAAAAAAGTAAAATATAAACACTTTTATCCATTTGTCCTGGATTGGTCTACTCATTTGAGCTCATTGTGAGGTATCTGTTACATGAATATGTATGTAAGGGAGACTATAAACTCAAAGTTAGGGTCTGTAGAATCTGGTAACTCAGATAGGAATGTTAAGGGAGGCTGATTGCTTCTAGGATTCATCAACGCCTTTTCTGGGTCTAAATAGGCCATTGAGAGTTATCCTATGAGAAAAGTTATATGAAAGTCTTGTTGGCCTCCCTCCTTTAATTTTCTTCTCCCAGAGTTCTTGAGACTACCAAACCTTACCCTTGAAGGGACTTTGAAGGTATTTGTCCTCTCATATCCATTCCTTTCAACTCTTTGACAACTTTCCCATCTCTGCAGGTTCCTATTGCTCACTTCTCTAGGCAAGGACCACCCCATTCTTAGATTATTACAAAAATCTTTGATCTCGCATATTAACATTGATCTCCCAGCAGCTTCCATTCATTTGTCCTAATTCTTCCCCATGCGATCCTGCAAACCAGTCTCTCCCCTTCTCTTTATGGCAACACTAGAGGAGTTGAAATCCCCCAGTTTCCTTCTCCTCTGGTTGAACAGCCCTGTTCCTTCAGCTCTTCCACCTATGGCATGATTTCTGGTTCCCTTGTGTTCCATTGTGTCTTCTAAAATACTTTGTTTTCTGTCTCAAGTGTGGTTTGCTCAGTCTGGGTGGCACCATCCACCTTGATACCTTTAGATGAGGTTTTTTTTTGTTTGTTTGTTTTTAGTTTTTATATATTTCTTACATCATTTTTCATTTTTGCACAAGGTATGCATTTTCATCTTGGTTATAGTCCCCATTCAATTGCACTCCCCTTATTTTGACCCCAATCTCTCCTCTCTCCCTACCACCCCTGTAGTGTGTCTCTGGTTTATAGTTGCTTGTTGATTTTGATTTTTTCTTTCTTATAGTTATTCTTTTTCCTGGTCTCTTATTTAGGTTTTCTAAACTCCTGCTATGAGTGAGACCATCCAGTGTTTTTCTTTTTCTTTCTGGCTTATTTTGCTGAGCATGATCCCTTCCAGTTCCATCCACGTTGTTGCGAATTGAATGAGTTTATCTTTTTTGATTGCTGAGTAATATTCCACTATATGAGGTATTCCTAATGAACCCTATGAATCTGATGTTACATTAGACTTGATCGTCACACATTTGCTCACAGTCCTTAAACACATCACTGTGTATAAGTTGCCATCTTTCTATGTGGCTCCAAAAATCATACTTTTAGATCACCTTACCAAATTCTCTCTAGGAAAGACTACAAATGTATGTAAACACAGGACATTTTTTATATTAGACATGTAGGTTTCTCTGTTTCTCCTATTATAAACAATGACACTATGAATGTGCTTTTTCGTTAGTCTTTCTCATACTCAGGACTAGTTTTTTAGATGTGCTTCCCAGAAAACCATTCCTCATCAATAAATACTTTTTGGTTGAAAAATTGTAAGATAATAGAGTATAAGAAAATTTTAGAGATCACTGAATCCAATCTCCCATTTAAAGAAAAGTCACTTGACTGAGAACAAATAACAATTTAACAGGAGAACTCACACACCAGACTTCAAGCTAATGGATGTTTTTATTACTTTCCCTCTTCTACTCCAATCCCTCCTGGAACTACTATCTACATCCATTTAAGGAGGTACAGAAAGTACAGGTAAGTAAAGTATATACCCTACAAATAGAGACAGTGATTAAAATCTAATCAAAATAAGAAACAAAACATAATATTCACCCAAGCAGATGGCTTTTGAAAATATTTCCATTTCAATGATCTATATTGCTACAGGAAACAATCAGAAGGGTGTAAATTTTTAGACTATGAGGATTTCTATGTAGAGAATGAATAGTCTTTCTTTACAGCTCATGAAATTGCTCACCTTTTTCAAGCTTGCCTATATAAGAAACACTTTTTCATTGCAAATACACACATACATATTCAATATGCATAACTTCTTGGATCATGTACAGGATTTGCCTCAAAAAGTTTAAAAAGAATCCTCGAAGTACTAGTGCCACTTTCAAAAGCCTGGAAACTGAAAATGCTTATTTAATGTTCACTTGAAGCAAGAGAAGTAGTATGTACCAATCTGGTAATGTCTGATATGTTCACTTAAGAAATATTTCTCTCTGCTCTTTTTCTTCATTTCTTACTCTCCTTTTTATATCAGGACAGTAGTATACCGAACAATACTTTTCCTTGAGATTTATGCATCATTTAGCTAGCAGATCTGCCCTGTTATTGAGTGCCAGCCTTCATACTAGGTACTAGAAACACAACTATGAACAGAGGAATGTGGTTCCAGGCCTTGTGGTCCTCACCCTGCCTGGCTTCCTTGGTAGTCATTGCACACTATCACTATGCCTTCCAGTCTCTGATTCTAGCTACACCTTCCTCATTGTCAGCATGCTGCAGAGAAAAGGGGTCATTTATTTCAGAGACTGGTCAGTTTACAGTATCTTTTTTATACCTGCTCCCACCACCATAGAGTAGACCCCTGGCAGAAATTTTGCATAAGAATACTACTTTTTGTCTGCAGTTGCTGGGACCAACCACAGCCCATCTTCCTACTCAGTTCTCAGTTTTCTTACTGCTCAGTTCTCAGGGGTTTAGAAGTTGGATCCACAAAATGAGATTTTTTTTTTTAGGTTATGGAATTATAATATGTACATTTGGAACTGAAAATGACCAGATCTGTTTCCATGTGAACCAGAGACCAAAGGAAATGAGTCCTCAGAGGGAAAAAGGATGAAGGGAACATGTAGGAGAGACAGAGATGAGAGATGGAGTGAGTCCAGATGGCATTCTGAGCTTTGTCCACATTCTTTTTTTAAAAAAAAAATATTTATTTATTTATGCATACAAGTGCTGGGGTACAGGCCAGAGGTGCAGGAGGTGAGAGGACTCACCCGAGACAGAGTGGGGGGCAGAACAGGCAGACTGACTGAAATACACTGCTGAGGGGAGCAGTGGGCAAGACAGGAGAGGTTTGCTGCGCCATGTGGGACACCTCCTTGGCTGGGGATCAAACTCGTGCTGCAGTAGCTGCGGATAGCTTCATAGTTCTGATGCTTAACCTCTTGTGCCACTAGGGAGGCCCCTTCATCCACATTCATTATCTTACTTTTTATGAGACCATTTTTCCCTTACAATAAATCCCACTTTTTAAACTTAAACTTTTTTTAGGTTCATTTCTGTAACTTAAAACCAAATGGCCAAACTAATGTATTGGAGGTGTGAAGGGGAGAGGAGGGGGGGGTGCACTCAACAAACCCAGGTCTAGTGGTCTCACATGAGGGTGGTTAGGGAACTGAGGGCAATGTGCCGGGCAGTATTTCTGGGATGGAGGGGCCGTTACATGCCAAACTTTAATGTAAGTTAAAAGGAACCTTGAAAATGAGAGATAATCAAAACTCAGGACTGCCAGAATTTGAGTTGGCACAAAGAGAATTCTTAATCAGAGAAAGAAAATGAGCCTTCGAGATGTATATTGTGGAAAAAACAGACATAAATTTTAAGGTCTAAACACTCAAGATATGGAATTGAACACTGGTCTTGCATTTGAAGTAATGGGACTGATTGTTTTAACAGGCAGGCCGGAATTTTAACATAAAATTCATCCCTGACTCATTAAGATGGTTATCTAAAAAAGTAGGATCTTATTTCCATAAAGCAGTGTAAGTGTTACTTGTAAAGATAACGTGGTGCACAACCAAAGAGCACATTAGTGAGGCCCCAGGTGTCTTCACAATCAGCAGCTGCATGACATCAGGAAAGTCACTGAAACTCGGTGGGCATTAAGTTCTTTTATTTGAAAAATAGGGTGTGTATATGTAAGTGATTTCAGTGAGAAAAAATGAGATAATGCAAATAGCATAGGCCCTGGTATAGAATTTGTCACTTAATATGTTGCTTCTCTCAAAATCAATCTCTCTCTTTCTCTTATTCTCTGAGTTGATGATATCCTGTGAGTTCTATGTTTTTGATCAACTCAAAAGGAATATGGATGAAACACTAGTAAATATGGACAAAGTGGAAATAGTATTTGAAACAAATATTTATTTATCATCTCCTGGGTCCCGTGGCAAACTATCAGGTAATGAAGAAATTAATATCTCTCATTAATTTTATAGAGCATACACTTTGATTTTCTTAATCTTAATTGACATTCCAAATGACAACACAATATTCAATGAATTCATATTTTAATATTTCATGCCTTAAACAGATGAATAAATGAACAGAGTATTGTGACTATCTGGTTACTTCTAGGAAATGGAGTATGTATTTTGTGAGGTAGACTTGATGATATGCTTCTGCCTGATCAAATTCCCAATTCTAAGCACACTGCCTGACACATAATAAATACTGAAGAAAGAGGCCTCCCTGGTGGTGCAAGGGGCTAAGCACCGCACTGTGAAGCAATCTGCAGCCTCTGCAGCACGAGTTTGATCCCCAACCGGCCAGGGAGCTATACACATGGTACAGCAGACCACTCCTGTCTCGCTCATTGCTCCCCTCAGCAGTGTGTTTCAGTTGATCTGCCTGTTCTGTTCCCCACTCTGTCTCTGGAGAGTCCTCTCACTCCCCGCACCTCTGAACTGCACCCCAGCTCTTATATGCATAAATAAATAAATCTTTAAAAAAATACTGAAGAAAGAAATGAAAAATAAAAGAAGGTTGGAATGAGGGAGGAAAAGAAAGAGAAAAAGCAAGGAAGGAAGTAGGAAGAAATAAACAAAAGAAGGGTGTATGTCAAATAATCTTTAAGGACTTTCCATCTTGAACATCTTAAGACTCTGTCCGTCTATTTCTAGAGATGTGTGGTGGTTGAGGGTCTCTTGGACTTCCACGCTGATGTACCTATGGGGTCAGAGGCCCAGGTGCTTTCTATAACTCATCAGGCAAGAGGCACAATATTTTCCCAAGGCAGCTGAAGTCACATAGAAGCCATAGAGGTGAGTTGAGGCAGAAAGGATAAGGGATCACTGCGAAAGTCTATTTCTACTGACTGAAGTATAGAGCTCCAACTTCCAAGTGGGGATAAAGTCTTAGGAAGAAAAATCCCATGGGCAGTTCACTGCTCAGGGCAAAGACACCAGCCAGGCAGCCATACATCTACCCCCAATGTTGATAAGCATGCTTAGTTCTTGGGCAAATTTATTTTTTTTTAAGATTTTTATTTATTTATTTATTTATACAAGCACTGGGTACAGTCAGAAGTGCGGGAGGGTGAGAGAATTCACCAGAGCCGGAGCGGGGAACAGAACAGGCAGACTCATGAAATACACTGCTGAGGGGAGCAGCGGGCGGCAGGAGGGGTCTGCATGCCAGGTGGGACCCTCGCCTGTGGCTGGGGATCCAACTGCCTCTGCAGAGGCTGCGGGCAGCTTCGCTGCCCAGCGCTCAACCGCTGCGCCACCAGGGGAGGCTCTTGGGCAAATCTATTTTGGGGTTGGATAGGAGAGAGAGACTGTTGATACATGTTCAAATGTACAGCTTTGCCCTGAGTCTCTGGGAGACTGTCTGTTTCATTTATTTACCTATATTCTGTAACGTAGGCAGAACAACCAACCTAGTCTTAGAATTTAGGGAAATAACATTCAATGGTAAGAGGTAGCATTTCAGAGGAGAGAAAGGTTGAGAATGAGAATAACAGAAATGAAAATTCCCAACAGGAAACAGCATAGGCAATACCTGATAGTTATAGGGAACCTGGTGTATTAGAGGGAGTTACAGACATTTGGGCAAAGAGGGAAAAGCAAGAGGTGAAGTCTTGAAGCGTTTCGTAAACCATGCTCTTGGTGTGCATAGTTTTCCTAAGAGCTGCAGAAACCATTTAAGAAAGCTGGAGACCAGTCAGAGGACAACCAAAACGATGTCAGTGAAAAGGATAATGGTGTGATCTAGATTAACGGTTCTGGGAATAGAGATGTGGACAGATGGAGAAATGATTAGGAGATAAGAATTTTAAGTTTATCTCTGTCTTGCAGATAGTTCAGTTCATATTTTCTCTGTGATTTGGACTCTTCCTCACAGGACCCAACATAGACTAAGTGCGCAACAAAAGGTCATAATTATTACACTGGTGCTAATGCATTGATATAACTTTTGACTGTTGGTCATAGCCTGCCATTTAGTGATGTTGTGATATTAGTCAGATTCCACATGTAGCCTGGGGGATATTTTTATTTTTTTACATTGTCAACACCTAAGGTCATGGACTCCATCTGCTTCACTTCCATGAAGCTATAAAACCACAGCACAACTAATGTAACACAATAGACCAAACAGTGACCCCAATTTTCCTATTTGTTTGAAATCCCTGAGAGTCAGCTCTTCTCAGGATTCTCAGGGATCAAGCTATAACAGAGGGGGGAGGACCCCTGGACTTTGGTACCACCTCTGCCACATGCACACCACAGTTAAATGCACAATTTTAGGGAAACAAATTGAGTTCAGGAAGTGGTAACTGGGGCTGTGGGTATCTGATCGTGCTACTTGGGAATCTGAAGCTGATGGATATGCACAGTCTTAGATTTCAGTCCAGTCTATGTGATCTTGAAGCTTCAGGGATTTAGATTCCTGTCCTTCTTCTAGTTCCTCAAGGTGTGAATGTAAACATCAATTATTTGTTTTGCTCATTTTGTATGCCACCATGCCACTCCCCAAACATAACAGATGTAAGCTTCATGTGGGAGTGGTTTTCTTTTGTCTTTTTTTATCACTGTACTCCTAGTGGTTATAATCCTACCTGCACAGAATAGGTGCTCAATTAATACTTGTTCAATAATAAAATTAGGTGAATGTGTTTTTGGGAAATTATTTGCGATCAGGCTTCATATTTTAGGTTTTTCCATATTTTACCTTATACCTCTTTCAGGACTCTTTGGAAGCTAAAATGACAAATGAAAGTTTATCTGTCAGATTTTGCCTTTTAGCTGGCTCACAGTGTCTTTCTATCCACCTGGGTGTCCATCCATCCATCACCTTAGTTTAGCAACTACTATGCACATTTGTAGAGTATCTACCACTGTCCTACACCAAATATTGTGCTAAACACTGCATTAGCCATCTCTAATGCTTATGTCAACACTGTAATATGATACCTGTATCATCTTTTTGTAAATGAAGTAGCTGAATCTCAGTAGAAGAGCTACATTTTACATTCTAATTGTTTTTTTTTTTGTTGTTGCTGTTGTTGTTTGTTTGACTCCTGACTCTTCTCTAGCATTTGCTTATCTGTGAACAAGGCATTACAATCTCTACTTCTAAGATATTATCCATGTGCCTGGCATGTACGTCATGTAAAGTAAATCATATAAAACATTTAAAAAGAACATTATTGCTGCTGCTAGGTATTCCCATGGGGGCTCCCAAATATAATCCTCATGGCAAATCATACTAAGTGACTTTTTAAAAAATTACCCTATTGTCATTCATTATTTATGGCCATTTCAGTAGGAAAACCACAGATGACATTGCCCATTCCTGCCAATTGCTAGTATATGGTGACATCTAGATGTCCTATCTTTGCAATCTGTTGTGTCCCAGCTCTGTTCCCCTCTAAGCTAAACCCCTTAAGCTAAACCCTTACTCCTCACTTCAAACAGCCCTTTCTAGAAATGCTATAGCGGTTTCTTTATGGCCTTTCACTTGCCTTTTCCAATTTAATTACTTGCTAGAACCTTCTCTTAAACAGTTCCCTCAGTAAACAAAATGGAATTTTATAGGGATATTAAAAGTCTTGCCTGTGATTGGTTTTTACAAAATTTAAAAAGCAATTCAAAGGGAATATCATATTTGACTTTCCCTGTTAAATATGGCATTTGGGCATTGTTTCTTACAATATTGGGGTCACAGTCTTGTCCAAGTATGCAGAGAGGTCTTTTGAGACAGTGGAGAGACAGACCCATATGTAACCCCAGATCCTTTGTAAAATAAACCTGGTGTGTGTCAATGCCTTGCTCACACGAGTACCATTCCCTTGCCAGTTGACTTTCTCTCTTCTTACCTGATTTATTATTGCAAGAAGGAGAAGAATACCACTTGAGCAGTAGAGTGGCTACATCACACTCAGATCACAGGGGAGAAGAGGACTTAGAAGTCACAATTATCGAATCCTGTAATGAGCCAGGAGAAGCACCAGGTGCTTTACAGGTATTGCAGATTATTACTTTTTCACAACTCTGCAAGGCATATGTGCCCATTTTGGAGATGGATACCTCAAGGTTCAGAGAGACCATAATTTCTCCTTGTCATTCAGGACTGGAATGGAAATTGTTCCCAGGTCGCTGCCTGCAAGAGGCCTACTCATTCCATGCCTGCCCCCACACTTAGCACCCCCCATTTTCTCTCTTTCTGTACCTGCTATAATTTATGTATATGGTTTTTAGCCTTCTTTGAAAGTGAAAGCTATATGTTATTTTTATCTTTATTTTTTCTTTGTCCTCTAGTGCTTGGTACAGTAGGAATGGAAAACATGCACCTTTTAAAATGCCTGTGAACATGCTTTATTTTAATCATTAACTATTATCTCCATGCACAAGATATCAGTTATTCATCTGCTCTTGCCTGTCGATATTTTTGCGTCTATTCAATCTCAGAACTGTCTTGCAGATTTTGCCCTTGAAAAGTGCAACTTTTTATTCATTTAGTTATGAGAGTACAATAAAAATCCCCAAACTAATAATGCTTTGATTTTTTTCTTACTTGCCTTTTTTTGAACTTCTATTACTTATATAAAAATGGCAAACAGCCTTTTTTATTGCTTCAAATTACTTTTGTTAAAATACTTCTGTGCTGCCAAGTTTCAAACTGAAGACAGTGTTCACATCCAAGTCACAAACAGGAACGAAGAGTTGGCTTGTACTCCCCCACTCTCGCTGTTAGTATCTCAATCCAAACTTCCCTCTCTGTTAAAACTGTACTTTGGTTAACATTTAAAGATATTGACCTAAAGTATTTCTTTCTTGTTATTGCATCTGGAAATAGTTTGACCCCATCTCTATTTATATGGATTCTAATGGAAATGAACAGGAAAGAAAGGACAGGAAAGACTATCTGAATGCACTTGGACGAGAGGTCTGCTGACAGGTATGGTCCTGCCAAGGACAGTGGTGTTGGTCACAGCGCAAAGCTTTGGCCACTCAAAGCTCCCTCCTCAAATCAGAAAGTCCTTCAGAAACAAAAATACAGCTTAGAGCTAAAAGGTGACCTCAAAAATATAATGAAGCTCTCATAAAAATGGTTGCAGAATTTTGGTAGCAGAAATCAAAATTGCTTCTCATTATGGTTTATTCTTTTTATTCTATATTGGTGGGTGCAGGGGTAGAAAGTACCACTTTCTCAGAGAGTGCTATTCCTTCAACTTTGGAAAGCAACAGGAAAATTATGGTGGGGTCTAAAGAAGGAAAATAGAGCGACAGCTCCTCTCTATACTATAGGTTGTATATTGAAAAAATTAGATCCCCTTATTATCCCATCACCCAGGATGGGTCTTTCCAAGATTACCAGGATGGTGTTTGGGGCAGGGCCTGAGCTAAAAGCCTAGGAGAGGGCTCTAAGGATGTGCAGGAATCAAGCATGGCTGCAAAAGGTGACTGGAAAGAGACCTTTCCTGGTTATCCTTCTTTGGAGACTACAGCTAAGAATGTGATATTTTTGGCTCTTGATTTCTTCATCTATGACAAAGACAAAGGTATTGCTATTTCATAACTAATGAATTCGGACAGATGATGGATATGAAACTGCTATGATAAGGCTGTATCGATCTGGAGTGAAATTGCTAGGGTTTGAATACTGTCTCCATCATTTACTAATGTGACCTTGGACAGGTTACTCAACTTCTCTGTTTTGAGTTCCTGCCCTAGCAAATGGTTATGGAGTTGTCATGAGAATTAAATAAACTAGGTTATAAAGCACTTAAAAGTCTGTTCAGAATGCAGTAAACATGCAGTAATGTTAATTTTCTGGTTATGTAAGTCTGTCCAGGATAGTTAAGTAGCATATCCTAATCCAGTAATGCTAGTAACTAAGGTATATTCAAGACTTATGAGGAATAAGAGAAATTTCTGTATTTGTTAGAAACATAAGTTTTTTTTTTTAAGATTTATTTATTTATTTATACAAGCACTGGGTACAGTCAGAAGAGTGGGAGGGTGAACAAATTCACCAGAGCCAGAGGGGAGAGCAGAGCAAGCAGACTGATGAAGTACACTGCTGAGGGGTGCAGCGGGCAGCAGGAGAGGTCTGCGCGCCACGTGGGACCCTCGCCCAGCGGCCTGGCATTGAACCGGCGCTGCAGAGGCTGCGGGCAGCTTTGCAACCCAGTGCTCAAACGCTGCGTCACCGGTGAGGCCCCCTAGAAACATAAGTTTTGGTTTTAATACTTCTTTCAACAAATGCTTTCATGTGTATCAACTATGCCAGGTACTGGGTTAGATACTGAAGACATGTAGACATATGAGGCACAGCCTCTGCCCCCATTGAGCTCTGAAGATAGGGGGAGAGACAGACAGACAAATTGGAATTGCAAAAGCATGGAGATGCCTGGAAATAATACAGAGGAGAGAGTATCGAAATTGCCTATTCAGGGTCTGGAAAGGTTTCAGAGAAGGCATAATGCTTGAGTGGTTTCCTGGAGAGACATGTGCCAGGCAAGGGGAACAACAGATGCAAATATTTAGAGGTGAGAAAAAACTGTGTGGGGTGGGGCAGGAGAAGGAACTAGGGAAAAGGAAGGGGAGGGGAGGAGCGGAAGGGACAGGAGAGGAAGGTAAACTTCAGCTGCTGAAGTTATGGTCCTTGACCTGCACTCTCTTACCAGGTAGTTCTGGTCTCTGAGAATCCCAGAGATCATGGAAGCTGGAGTGGGGTGAAGGAAGTGGTGGCGGTTCTCTTGTTCAGCCTCCCCTTCCTCCCTAAAACATACAACTATATCTTCCTTTTCATCTCCCACCCTGCCCTGTATTATCTACACTGAGTCCATACAGCCTCTGGGAACTCACTGAGTGTCCAGGCCCAGCTCCTGTGTACATGCAGAATTCTCTGCTTGCAACAAGTTCCTCCCTCCTGTCTTTCCTGTGAGTCCAGATGTCTTAGATTTTATACACTTTTAGGAGCAGAAAACCTTCGATGTTTCCATGGCTGCATGCCCCTGAGCACACTATCCTAGTATTTGTCTTTGAATTTTAGTGCTCTGTCCTCAGACCCTAGTGTGGGGCCAATCACACAGTAGGTGCTTTGTGAATATTTGTTAATAAATACACTGATAGTGAAAGGGATTTTTCTTAGAGGCAAGCTCCACTATTTCCTCTTTCTTATGGCCAAGCACAACTGATGGCCAAACTTCATGCTCCTAGCTGTCTCTTCCTGGTCTCCACACTTGGCCTCTCTTGCCTGGATCATGGACAGATCCTCCTCATGTCTTCAAAGGCATGCCTGCCATGGGGATCCTGTCAGTCCCTATGTAGAATCTTTCTGCGGCTCTTTGTTGCCCCAGATAACATCCAGGGGCCTTAGTGACACCAGATCTTTCCACTGTTCTACATAGGCCTGCACATCTGTCCTGGAGGACCCAAGGTTTCAAGGGCTCACACCCAGATCTCCCGATGTCTAGTGTGCCGCAGAACATTGGGGCAGCTTGTGTTAAGTAAATATTTGTGTGAAGGATGTCAGAACCATATGACTCTAGCGTAGAAACATTATTTTGTATATCTAAAAAAACATAAGCTAAAAAGCTCTTTAGCAGGACACTGAGGTTCAAGGGAAATATCCCAACAAGGAAACAGAGTTAAATTCAGTACAGCTGACAGTTTCATAACACCATTCAAGAATATAAATGAAATTAACTTCTTTTGTCATGGCGACTATCAGGGCTGGCAAGCAGACTCAGAACAGGCTCAAACCACAGCTCTAACTCCAGTTTAAGGTCGACGAAGCAACAATTCTGCCACAGTTACAGAGAATCACAATGGAAACCATTCACACCTAGGTCCAAGGAATTCTGAATCTTCCCAATTTATTCCTTGGTGACCTCCAGCATTGTGACTTCTGTTTTGAAGTCTCACTTTTTTTCTCTCTTTCCTTTGCTCTACTCTCCCCTGCACAGTGGACTAAATCCCCAGTTTCTTATAGAAAACATGATGTTGGAAATGACCTATCTTTTCTGAAAATCAGTTTTTTCCTTTGAAAACCACTACCTTTCTCAGATTTCTTGTGATGAGTCACAATGCCATTGTTAGCTGCTATTTGTCCACTGCACCCCCTATGCCAGACTGTGCTGAGTACTTTCATATGGATTCTCATTTGAATAAAAAATTAACTCCATGCCTCTTAATACTAAGTATGGTGGTGGGTATAAGATCAATTCTCAACAAATGTTAATTATTATCATAATGTTCTCATTTAATCCTAACAACCATTTTCGAAGGTTAGTATTATTTTTAGATTTTTTTTCTGTGTTTCCACAGATGAGGAAACACAGCCGCTGAGGCTTGCAGAGAATAGTAACATTTAAGAGTGAATCTAGGATTCAAACTGAGAAGTGTGTCTATAATATAACTGATAGAAAAGGCCTTCATGAGCTGCAGGGGTGTACACATAACTTATCTGTGGCTATTCCACATACGGGCTTGAGTCATTCAGTCAGACCCTATAAGGAGGAAGATGGAACACTGATGACATGGGGACACAAGGTGGGGGGGGCCCTCCGTGGTAGTGCAAGGGGTTAAGCATCAGCATTATGAAGCTATATGCAGCCACTACAGCATGAGTTTGATCTCCGGCCAGGGAGCTGACCCACATGGCGTAGCAGACCTCTCCTGCCTCGCCTGCTGCTCCCCTCAGCAGTGTATTTCAGTCAGTCTGCCTGTTCTGTTCCCCACTCTGTCTCTGGTGAATCCCCTCACCCCCTACACCTTGGCCTACACCCCAGATTTAAAAATAAATCTTTTTAAAAAATGGAAACACAAGGAACACAAATGACAGGGATGTTGTCTCAAGTCAGAGGACATTTATATGTGTGTGTGTGTGTCTAAAGATGATTATTTTGTGAAATTATATTTGTTTCTCTCTTTCTATATATATATTTACATCATTGTTATTTTTGTACTACGTTTGCTTTCTCCTCTCAGGTGTAGTCCCCATAGAATCCCCCCCCTACCGTTTCATCTGTGCACCCTCACTGCAGTCCCTTGTGCTCTGCCCTCCCCTGTTTTGATCTCTCTCCCTCCCACTCCCATTATTTTTAAGGACCCAAAAGGTTAAAATCTTTAGGTCACAAGGCCTCCAGTATTAAGGCTTTCTTCGGGGTACATGAGGCTCACTCCAGACAAAGGGCTCAAGGCGAGACAATCAAAGAAACGTGTACTCCCCAAGTCCTTCATCCAGTCCTCTGGAGTCCTGTGAGGCTCACGGAGCAGGGTTCTCGCCACTTCAAAAATGCACACTTGACAAACAAGAGACCGACACCTGCCTGAAGTCTTAGTGTTTCCAGACTCTTCAAGTACCATGCTTTTTTGAAAACCACTTCAAAATCCCAACTCTCAAGAAACCAAACTTCACATCAATCACATCAGCCTCCCCCTTCTAATATTTCTGGGGACATCAGAGCACTGAGCTCGTACTCGGGAACCAGGGCCCCGTGTTGGTTTCCTCAAACACTCTTTGGGGGGTGGTCTCTAGATCTGTTTCTTCATCTGTGGTTGGGCAGGTTGAGCCAAAGGATTGTGATTTCTAGCTTGAAAAAATGTAATTCTCTTGAGTTACAAACATGCTTTTTAGAGCCATGCTATTTGTCATGAAAACATATTTTAACTTATAAAGAATAAAGTTCAAATTGATTTCTTTTGGCTCATTGCTGACTCTGCTTTATAGTCCCTTCTTTTTTTTTAAAAATAAGCCACCTCTCCTTGAGTGCATCTCCCCCAAAGGTGCTAAAATGTTGATCCATCCTGCAATCTTTGGAGGGCTCTTGGTGGTTCACTATCAGGTTAACCATTGGTCTTTGGACTAAGCAGCAGGCCACAGATCTTTGCTTTGTCCTGGAGCTGTGTGTGAACAAGTTGTGGGATAGGGGCAGGCAGGGCAGAAGCACTGGCCAGGTTCCCCAGTAATGAAGGAGTGCAGAACACACATGGTCTCTCTGTCTTCCTCCGCTCACTCAGTGCCCTATTCAACTTCATTATCACTCTTTGAGACTGGCACCTGCTTCTGTTCCCATGCTAGAGAGATAAACGGAGGCTTGGGCAACCTCCAAAGAAGCATTTACCATTTACTCTGACATACCCAGTGGAATCCCTTGTCCGCTGCGAACCCAAGTTGTAGTTTCCACTTGTTGCTGTGGGCTCCCTCTAGCCTGGGTGCAACTCATGGAGGAGTTTCTTGCAGGGATAGCAGAATCTCTTTTCTTACTTTCATCAATGTCTTCTTGGGCTGGGGGAATAACTAGTCTTGAAGCTGGACTGGAATTTTCAGGTCCCTGAGGTTTGCATCTAAATTCTCTGAATCAGATGAAGAGGTTTCAGTTGCATCAATAGAAGTAAATGTCCTGGAGGGGAGAGGTGACAGTCCTATTGTCTGCTGCAGTGCCAAGTTCACACCAGGAATATTATATGTAGGCCTCAATAGCAATCTTCCCATACAATAAGACCTATAATCCTTATTTAAAAAACAAAACAAAACTTGCATTATGAAAAATAGGTTTTTTTGTTTATATGCATATTTAAAAAAAAACACAAGATGTCTGATTGATCTGTAGTTGAGTGCACTGGTCTGACTATATCAGATATTCTGTTAAGTGTTTCAAGATACCTTGTGTCCTACTCCTTACCAGTGTGGCTACCCCATCGCCTCCACTGGGGTCCCCAGACTGCCCATGATGCATTAACTAAAGAATTACCATGCATTAACTAAAGAATTACTTTGCTCCTCAAATTGTGCCTATTCTAGTCAGTGCTGTGTCATCTAATCTGCTGTTGTTTGCTAGTCTCTTGGTGGTGAAGCCCTGTTCTTCAGGGTCTCTTGGACATGTTCCACCAACTTAGGTGAAGGAGAATATGCCTTTCTTTTTCTTGCCAGAACAGAAATGCAGAACCTTTCACATTTTGTGAGTGTGTATCCACTGGATGGATTCAGAGTGGATTGCCATGGATTACATGCACTGCTCTGTTTCTAGTTAATTTCTCCACCTGAGTCTAGGCTCATTGACTCACTTCTGAATTAATGCAAGAAATTTCTAGCCATTCTTTTCATCTTCAGGCTTTCTATCCATCGCCTGATCCTCTAGATCTCTTCCAGGCTATTTGTCTGGAGTGAAGGGATTATTGGTTTTGTGTTTTGGTGTTTTGTTCCCTCACACTGCTATTTTTTTTAAAGATTTATTTATTTATACAAGAACTTGGGTACAGGTCAGAGGCACGGGAGGGTGAGAGAATGCACCACAGACAGTGTGGGGAGCAGAGCAGGTAGATGGACCAAAGACACTGTTGGGGGGAGCAGTGGGTGAGGCAGGAGAGGTCTGCTGTGCCATGAGGTTTTCTCTCTGGCCGGCTGGGAATCGAACCCGCGCTGCAGAGGCTGTGGACATCATCACAGCACTGTGCTCAACCCGCTGCACCACAGGGGAGGCCTGCCCTCACGCTGCTATTAATGACTCAGATTCTCTGATGGGAACTCCCCTTTCCCGGGGGTCTAGTCTTGCTTGGTCTGAGTCCAGCTGTCTCCTAATCAGAATATGTATGCCTCTAGCCAGATATTTATACTAGCCAGATATTCTTTCCTGGGTATTTGAGTTTTAGCAGAATAACTCAAAGTTTAAAAAACACTTGGTCCTCATTCAACTCATCTTTAGTATCCTGAGACCACCCAGTGCTTCCTGACATGTAGCCCATTGATCTGTCTGAGACCTAGTTCTTCGAAATATGAACCACCACTTTTCTTACCTCCCACCACCTCATTCCTTTATATAAATGCTATTTTATAACAGATTTTCTTTCCTGTTTCAGTCCATCTTTGTCCATATCTCCCTGTTGCTCTGAAGTTCCCATTTGTTTACCATTTCCCAGAGAAAAGAGTCAAACATTTGCCTGACTTCATGGTCCTGAGTTCTTATTAATTAATCTCTCCAAAACTTCACTTTTTCCCTGATATCACAAACTTGTTCAAATAGACATATATTCCTTATTTTAGAAGCTTTGGATTAGGAAGCAAGAGACTCTGATTGGGAGACTGAGTCTGCCATTTCCTCACTGTGTGACCTGGGTAGCAATGATGCTAATAATAGCTGGTTCCTTTTGTTGAGCACTTACTATGTGCAAAGAACTTTATACATATTATCTGTAATACTTAAAATAGCCCTGTAGTTTTCAATGGAGAAGCAATCTTGCTATTGCTTCTGGGCCTTGAATAGAGGGATTTCTGATTGTCACAATTTGGGGGATAGTGGTGCTATTGGCTTCTATAGTGTAGAGGCCATGAATGCTTCTCAACATTTTACAATGAATAAGATAATCACTGCAACAAAGAATTATCTGGCTTCAAATATCTGTAGTGCTGAGGGTGAGAAACCTTGCAATAATTCTGTAGTGATGTTACCTTCATTTCACAACAGAAACTAGAGACTCAAGGAGCTTTGGTGATCTGCCCCAAGGGCACAGCTAGTAAGTAGTAAGCCAAGATCCAAACATGCGTTCATCTTGGTTCTAGAATGTGTCTTTGTAGAATGCACACATGTAGTAGACATTTGTAGACTACTACACACTGCATCTTCAAGTACCAGAATTTCTTTTGTAGACATGAAGAAACCAGACTAGGATCCTGACAGTCAGGCCTCAGGGCAGGGATGAGCTGGATGCATATGAAGGACAGAAACACAGGTTCTAAGCTAAGGGACAAGTCAGTAAAAACTGACAGTTTAAGAAGAAATCCAAGGGTCAATCCAAGGAGAAAGTAACTGGGCATGTACTGGAACCTCCACAACAGGTGACGAGGATTTGAAATAGAACATGAGCCCCTCAGAGAGAATCTACGGGACCCTACGAGTAGAACCACATTGATTTTTGATGTGTGTGTGAGGCCTGCATCAGAAAGAGGGATTGTGTACAAGAGCAGAAGGCAGATGATACATAGAACAAGTCACTCTCTCCAAAATTGAGTTTTCTTATTTGTGCAACCAGGAAAATGTCCCTATCCACCTTTAAGACCTGAAAGAAAGAATGCCTTTGAAACAGATCTGCAAATGACTGCTGTTTTCAGACTACATGTATTTTAATTGTAGTATTCAAAGAATTTTTGTCTCTTTCTCTTCACATTCTATCCATGCTTGTCTCCTTCTTCATAAGCATGTGCTTGCTCTGTGTATAGACAATGAAAACAACTTGAATCGGTTCCTGTTTTCCCAATGCACTGTCCCCAGTGGTCTGCAATTTGGCTATTACTCCCCATCACCATATTTGTTCCAGACTATCTTTGTGTTGTTAACATTATTTGTCAATAAATCATTGCCTTTTCCTGTGTTTGAGAGCCCAGAGGCCATTGTATTTGGGTTCATCTTGAAAATCCAAATAATGTAAGTAGAAAGCATAAATAATAGATCAGCTTCTTCTTCCCTGGGGGTCTCAGCAGGCATGTTCATAAATGCAGTTTCTCTTAGTCTCTGTCCAGTTCAATATTAAGGTTTATGGGAGCAATGTTTAGACCTGAATAAGAAAACATGTATAGGCCAGATTCTTTTTCCTATCAATGATCTTCTTAAGTATCATGTGTACAGAAGGGTAGGTGTTGGGATATATGTGATCAGAAATGGACAGAATTTGGCAAACAGAATTCTGGATTTTTTCCTCTTTAATTTTCAGGATGGGAAAAGGGAGAGGCAATGATAACCTTTGTAAAATTGCCAATTGTACTTCAAAATAATATTAAAAACAATAACATTGTCATTGAAAAAGGAACAAATATCTTCCTGTGAATTTAAATTTTAGTGACAGATCCATTTCTCTCTATTAAATTTCCTACATTCATTTGTTTATTTATATATCTGTTTATTTCTAAATCTATTTCTCTCATACACTTTTATACAAAGGCAAGGCAAACATTTCATGCACTTAAAAGTTATTTCCTCCCCACTCTAAGTGAAAGCTAATACGCTTGAGTTCTTACTCCTTTGATGTGAACAGAAAACTTCTGGTTCTGGAGTTTTCCATGCTAGGTCATTTTCAGAACAATCTAGTGACTGTTCATGTGTTCAACTTTATTTTATTCCTCCATAAACTATTCAACATATACTTTCTTGAAATCTACCATATATAAGCACAGTATCCCCAGATTCCTCTCCAGTTATCTCCCCTATAATTTTCAGGGCTGATTTACAAAATACCCATCTCCTACTTCCCAGATAAAATACTCCCTCTGCTCTCACAGTCTACATTATAAAGTGTAAACACCTTATCTAGCGTGCATGGTTATTCAATTAAAAATAGATTCTGGCCAACGTAAAATAATTGGGACTGATAAGACCTCTTTTCTGAATTTTTTTTTTAAATGGAAGATGTATGAAACAACAATTTTCAGGTATTGGACTCCAGACAGTGTAAAAGAGTGATTCCTGATAGAGTGCAAAAAAATGAGGTGAGTCATGCAATTGCTTTAATTTACTGTCTGGAGGGAGTTCCCAGGACACAGTACAGGGAGGCATAACACCTAGAACAACTTGAGTTGATAAGAAAGAGTATCAGAAAAAGAAGGCTACTCAAACAAGAAGTTCTACACATTTACAGAGGGTCCTCCAATTTTTATTTTGAACACCAGTGAGAATATGCATATGCAGAAGCCTAAGGGCATAGAAGTGTTACCTTAAAAGATTATGTGACATAGTCCCCAAAGCTCACACAGTGTTGGAAAGAGTTCATGTTCCTATCTTCTAGAGTAAAGCATTTTCCACAATAGATAGTATAGTCAGAAGAATTTTATCTTGGTGGTAAGATAAAACCAACATTAGATTAAAAGGCCGACTCAGAAGGCAATAGATTTTTCCTAATAATTTAAAAAGATTCTAGAGCAAGTTTATGAATATTTATAAGAATGCAGAGCATCTAACACCCAACCAGATAAAATTCACAATAATTAGTAGCATCCAATAAAAAAATTAATGGCATGTAAAGAAGTAGAACAATTGGCTTGTTAATGAGAAACAATCAATTGAAACTATCCCAGAATAACACACATGGTGTAATTAGTAGAAAAGATGCTAAAACTGTTACTATAACTATATTCCATATATTTAAAAAGGTAGAAGAAAGAGTATATTAAAGAGAGAGAGACTCAGATCAAACTTTTAAGATGAATAAAGCAATATCTGAGATTTTAAAAACATACATATAGGTCCAGAAATCTCCTATATGTATGTTTTTAAAATCTGGACCTACATATAGGTCCAGAAATCTCCTATATGTATGTTTTTAAAATCTCAGATATTGCTTTATTCATCTTAAAAGTCTGATCTGAATCTCTCTCTCTTTAATATACTCTTTCTTCTACCTTTTTAAATATACTAAACATAGAGCTTCCATATGATCCAGCAATTCCACTCCTAGGTATTTACCCAAAGGACACAGAAACATCAATTCCAAAGAACACCTGCACCCCTATGTTTATAGCAGCACTATTTACAATAGCTAAGCTTTGGAAACAGCCCAAATGCCCAAAAATAGATGACTGGATCAAGAAGATGTGGTACATATATACCATGGAATATTACTCAGCATTCAAAAAAGATAAACACATGCAATTTGCAGCAACATGGATGGCGCTGGAAGGGATCATGCTCAGCGAAATAAGCCAAAAAGAAAAAGAAAAATACCGGATGGTCTCACTCATAGCAGGAATCTAGAAAAATTAAATAAGGGATCAGGAAAAAGAATAACTATAAGAAAGTGAAAATCAAAATCAACAAAAACTATGAACCAGAGACACTTTTTGGGGGGTGGGGGCCGGGAGGGGAGGGATTGGGGTCAGAATGGGGCATGTGCAGTTGTATGGGGGAATATAAAAATAAAATTTACTATTTAATAAAAAAAATTAAAAAAAACATACATATAATAGGAATAGCAGAAAAATAAGTGGTACAGAAGAAAGAAATATTGAACTGGAAAACAATATAAATTGCTTAAGATGAATCACAAAGAGAAAGAAATACTAGGAAAAACATGAGAAAGCATGAATAAGCTGTGGAAAAATTTCAAGTGACCTGATATATGTGTAATTAGAGTCCTTGAAAGAGTGTGGGCAGAAAAAAATATTTGAAGAAATAACAACCAAACTTTTTCTAATTGTGATGAAAACTTAGAAACTACAGAGTCAGGAAGCTCAATGAATTTCAGACCAATTAAGTTGAAGAAAACAATACATAGACATATCCTAATACTTTCTAAAAACCAAGATAATTTTAAAAGAAGTTGGGGGTGGAGGCCATTAAATAAACTTTGGCATGAATGATCTCAGAGGGAAGTGGAAGCTTAAAGAATTGAGAGTAAAAGCTGCTGACTTGGAATTGTATACCCAGAAAAAACACCTTTCCAAAATGATGACAACACTATTTTTTATTAAATAAGTATTATTAGGCTCTCGTCCAAGTACACAGTTAGTATCAGGTTCAGGACTCAGCCTCAGATTTGTGTGACATAAAGATATTCTCTTAGTGGGCCTCCCTGGTGGCGCAGGGGGTTAAGACGCATCCTATTAAGCTGTCTGCAGCCATTGCAGCACGAGTTTGATCCCCGGCCAGGGAGCTACACACATGGCGCAGCAGACCTCTCCTGCCTTGCCCACTGCTCCCCTCAGCAGTGTATTTCAGTCAGTCTGCTTGTTCTGTTCCCCACTCTGTCTCTGGTGAATCCTCTCACCCCTATACCTCTGGCCTGTACCCCAGTTCTTGTATGCATAAATAAATAAATCTTTAAAAAAAAGATATTCTCTTAGTTATCTTGCTATGAGAGTCATTTGTATACTCCCTGGTTCTCATAACTGTCTCTTCCCATACAGGGGCTAGTACAACATTTGGAACATAGTAGGAATAGATGACTTGAGAAAAAAACATTCATAATTCATGAAGTGGTTATTTTGTATCAGAGATTGTGGTGACCTTTCACATATATTATCACCTTTATGCTTTATCAAGATTTAGTGAACTTAGTTTTATCACCCCAATTTCAATTCCAAATGTCTTTTATCTTTTCCTCTATTCTATATCTTACAAGCACTGTGGGCCAGAACACCATTATGTCTTATCTAGATTATGCCTATAGTTACCTAATTGGTTTCCCAACTGCGTTCTTGTTGCTTCCAATTTGTTTTCCACAAAGTAGATAATTTAAAAATAATATTTAAAAACTATGCACATCAGACCACATAACGCCTGTGTTTAAAAAATCATAATGTGCACTTATTATAAGCCAATCCAACTCTTTAATATGACATACAGGGATCAGCATGATCTGGTCTTTTTCTCTGTTATCAACCTCATCTCTTTTTACTTTCCCTCAGGCACAAATAGCCTGACAATATGGGGCTTTTAGTTTTTGGAATATGCCAATCTCTCTCCCATCTTCAGCTTTCATGTATATTATTTCTCCTACCTGGATTATGTCTTCTCACTCACACCAGGATAAGTCTAGTCGTGCTTCATTTTGTATATTATTACCGCTAATGTTTTTTCACTCCCAATATAAATTTGCCTCAGCAACTTTCTCACAGCCTCCTGTTCTTTTGTTGCCCTTATCACAATTTAGAATTATGTAATCATTTATGAGTCTGAGATTCACCAGATATCTAAATTACATAAAAGTTAGTAATCATTTTTCTATTAGCATTTTACCTCCATGATTGTCTATTTTTCCATTTTTGAAATAATTTCTCCTGATGGTTCCCATGAAACCATATTCTAGTCTTTTTTTTTTTTTTGTCACCCTTCACAGACATGTTATCATTTTCCTTTACTAGAACTTTTTCTCATCCAGAATTCTAAATGTTGGCAAACCTTGAGCTCAGTGCTGGGCTATGTTCTTTTCTTGAGCTCATCTTTCTTTAATATCCTCTCTTTACACACAACTTTAACTCCCAACCATACACTCATCACCACCTGCTTACTCAATATCTCTACTTGGATTCAAATAGGATCTTAGACAACATGACTGAGACAGAGTCTTCACACCACCAAACCCTTAAAACCAGTCCTTTCTCATCTGAGTGAATCATTTGACCATTTCTAAATCTCTCCTGGCTTCCTTTTCTCAAACCTACTTCTTAACCATCACTAACTCCTATTGACCAAAATTCCAAGAAAATACCTGAAACTACATACCACAGTCCTGTTGCTAAGAACCAGCACAATGGTCCCTCAACTGGACCATGGCATTCACTTGCTAACTGGCCTCCCTACTCCTTCTCTTACAATCCTTCCCATGGTCCAAAATAGAACATTTAATAGCATAAAACAGGTCACACCACTTTCTAAAAATTATCTTATATCTTCCCATTCAACCGGAAGAAATCTCAGCTGTGGTGCTCTGCATGACCCTATGACTGTATACCTGCCTTTGTCCTATCTCCTCTCCCCTTCACCCTTCCCTGTGTGCACTATGTTCCTGCCATGCTGGCTTTTCTGTTCCAAAAGCATGTCAGAAGTATTCCTACCAAAAGTCCGGGGGCTTTTGATCTTGTATCTTTCTCTTGGAGTGCTTGTCTCAAAGATGTTTGCCTAAGTGACTTCTCATTATTAATGACTTGACTATCATCCCCTTAGACAAACCTCTCCTCTTTTCTAGCTAAACAGTTTTTCCACTATCATCATCCAATATCCTTTCCATCATAGTCCTTCTCAGAAATTAGTATTATAACATTTTTATTTATCCATATATTTATTGCCTTTTTTTAATCAAAATAGAAGTTTTAATAAAGTTTTGCTTTAGAACTTAGAAAAATACCTGGTTCATAGTAGTCAAATATTGGTTGACTAACTTCCTAGATTTTTTTTTTTTTTGCTGGAATTATTTGTCTATGCAGGCTTTAATGAGCTTCTAATCATATACCAAGGATTTGAAATTTTTTTTTTCATGCCAATGTATATGCCTTTTCCAAGCTGACATGAGAATTTGAATCCCAATTAAGGCAAAGATTTCTGTTAGTTTTAAGTAAAGCAATGACTCACCCAAAATACAGATTGGTCTTTTTTTCCGAGCTGAAAGTCTCCTTTGAAATCTCAAAGGCCTCCTAACTGATACTAAAACATCATCCAGAGAAAGGAAAGCTAGAGGAACAAATTTTGTATCAGAAAGCTGAGCGCAAAGTAGGTTGGCATTAACTAGTTTCACTAAACTGCTAACCCTTTCAGAAATTTAAGGATGATTTTAGCATCTCTATGATGGAGTTGGGGTTCAAGAAATTAGCTAGTAATTTAACCGGGTGCTAATTTTGGGCACTAACTATACATTAGATCTTGTGAAAGCTTCTGAGAATACAAAAACAGACAGGGAAAGATAGACATCTACACTATGAATCCCAATGCAGCATAATCGACACTAGAGTAGAAGAGTGTACAAAGTGTAGAAGAGTATAGAAGAGCCAATGCCTAAATTCTGCAGAATTAGGAGCACAGAAGGTGATGCTGGAAGGTCAAGCAAAGTGGTCAACTG
The DNA here is from genome assembly GCF_964194135.1 of Talpa europaea. NCBI lineage: Eukaryota > Metazoa > Chordata > Mammalia > Eulipotyphla > Talpidae > Talpa > Talpa europaea. Next base: position 51,022,105 of record NC_140073.1, read on the forward strand.
GTAGACCAATTAGTAAAGGCATTCTATGGAAGGCTCAGCAAGAGAACAAGGCTGGTTCAGGAAATAGTAAACAATATTTTTAAAAGATTTATTTATTTATGCATACAAGAATTGGGGTACAGTCTGGAGGCGCAAGGGGGTGGTGGTGAGAGGATTCACAGGAGACAGAGTGGGGAATAGAACAGGCAGACTGACAGAAATACACTGCTGAGGGGAGCAGCAGGCGAGACAGGAGAGGTCTGCTGCACCATGTGGTAACTCCCTGGTTGGCTTGCCTGGGATTGAACTTGTGCTGCAGAGGCTGCAGATAGCTTCACAGTGCTGTGCTGAAGTCCTTGCGCCACCAGGGAGGCCCGAAATGGTTAAGTATTATTGAGAGGTTAGATGGTTGACTATCTGAAAAAAAGTGGTCAAAGAGAAGATAGGCTAAATCAACCCACATAAGACATTGAATAGAGTAAGGGATGCAAATTTTCTGTTGAAAAACAATAAACTGAGATGGGGTGGTGGCGCTTTCATTTTTTTTTTTTTTTTCACTTTAAAAATGTTCAGGTAAATGTAATGAAAAGTTCTTGGCCATTCTCCATGTAGAACTGGGGGAACTGTGAAATAGAAGAGGTTAGTACTTGGTTAAGTACGGAGTGTTAGAAAGAGGGGTCCTGAGCACCTACTCTGTGTGTATACACACATAGATGCACACACATACACATGAACAGTCATTTTCAATTTATAAAAATGTTCATAGTAACTTGTTTAAAATTGTCCAAAGTTTAGACAACCTAACTTGTCCATCAACATATGTATGGACAAATAAGTCTTGACACAAATTCATAAAATGAAATACTACTCATAAGCAAAAAGAAATTAACTAATCCAAGTTGAACAAGAGCAAATATAAAAAAGAATAGGCTGAGAGAAAGAAGCCATGTTCTCAAAAGAGCACACACTATATGCTAATATTTATATAAATTTTAACAATGTAAAATTGTTAAATATCACCATCTTCCTAGAAATGTCCTGGAACAAGACATTCTTGGCTTTGGAAGTCTGTGGCCATGGAAACAACCCTCACACTCCCATACTCCCTTTCAGGGAAATAGGGAAGGAAGGACTTCCATGAACAAACAGTCACAGAAGTTGGGTTGAAGGAGACAGTACACAATCTGGTGGTGTGTTTTAATAATGTAGCTGCTGGTGCTGTGGTCCTTTAGCAGCACAGGTACTGCATGTGATCATTGATACCATTTTCCCATTTTAACAGAAAAAATAATGCAGCCTTCCATGGTACACTGGTAGTCTTTCTCTGGTACTGGAAATTAATGTTGCCTTAAAGCTTAATATGATGCTGGCATTTTAAAGACATACCATTAAAATTTCACTATCAACTAAGTGATAACAACAGGAATTCTGTTGTTTTTCTATTGTCCATGCTTGTAATAACCTAACCTGGTAAATAAAAGTCCCCTGGAGAAATGATAAAAATAGAGATTTTAATCTCTTTTCCTATTCAAGCTGGTCTCAAATGTTGGAGTGGATGAGAATCATCTGGGAAACTTGGTAAAATATAGAAATAGGGGTCTCTTGGCACGTCTGATAAACACTGATGTTAGAGAATCACTGTCCAAATAAATTAGGGTGTCCTGGGATTTTGATGATATTTGCACTTGTGAAAGACCTATGAAATAATTCTTCAACCGACCCATGGAAGAAATTTTGGCTGATAAAATCCATGATAAAATTTTTTATCATCTTGTATAGAATCCTTCAAATTCTGACCCCAAATTACCATGCCAGCTTTATATGTCAATCCCAAACAGCACACATTTCTGTTACTCTGAAGTTCTCACAGTTGTTCATGAAGCCATCCAATGGAATGCTCACAATGGGGAGGTTGTTGTTCTTTCACAACTTCAGTCCTTTCTCAGCCTTTTCTCTTTCTGGAGAAATTCTGCTCAAATTTCAAGTAGAATTCTGCTCAAATTTCTTCCCCTCATTAAAGCTGCCTCTGACATCCCAGGACCTTCCTCATTGTGGTCTTGGTATTAAATACCTAAAAGGATCATCACTGATACTCAGAATTGTGCTTTCTCTGTTCCCATGTGTCTTTTTCTTCACTGTCTAAATTGGAAATCCAATGAAAATAGCACTGACATTTGAATCATGTAGGTCTTTGTAGATTTCCATCTCTGACGCTTAGCTGTGCAAACTTTAACTTCTATAAACCTCAACTTCCTGTTATGAAATTAAGCTAATAATTGGATCTCTGCTACAGGCTTTTGACAAAGATTGAAGAGACAACAAACAAAAAGCATTACCTATAACAACTGGCACATAGTAAGTCCTCAGTTAATGAGCTATTGTTCATGTTACAGTGGAGTTATAGAACACTGTATAGGGCTAATTCATCTTCATATTTCTAGTACATGGGAGGCACCAAGATGTTTGTTGAATGAATTTATCTCACCTCACTAAAGCAAATCTCTCTGGTCTAGGGCAGACAATTAGAGATAATGTTTGCTAAAATAAAAACCATGTTCCTGGCCAAGGAAAAACTCTAACGCAATGTGGAATCTACACCATATACTCAAGTCCATAACTTCTAGGCCTCTGCCTTGTTCAAGGTCTGCCATGTGTGCCACAGTGCAATGCTTCAAGCTTATAGAGCTTGTAACTCAAGCATGGCTTGTACACTCCATGCAGATCACCATCTTCCTAGAAATGTCCTGGAACAAGCCATTCTTGGCTTTGGAAGTCTGTGGCCATGGAAACAACCCTCACACTCCCACACTCCCTTTCAGGGAAATAGGGCAGGAAGGACTTCCACGAGCAAACAGTCACAGAAGTTGGGTTGAAGGAGACAGTACACAATCTGGTGGTGTGTTTTAATAATGAAGCCAAGGCTAATTACTAAGACTCTCCTGTAGTCTTTACAGTAAAAAGAGCAGACGTTATAGGTCAGGGGGAGGAGGAAATTGGTGAGGGTGCTACTTACTGATCTCTGGGGTGTAGATTCTATTTATCTTTGAGGCCTGCCAAATTGCAGAGAAAAAAGAAATAAAATGCAACAATGATGTCTCCAGACATTTAGATTCTTTTCAGAGTTTTACTGCCAAATGCCTGACACTCTGAATTTTTACATGAATGACTCAGATTATATTAAGGATTGGAAGCAGGAAGGAGGTAAAGTAACATAGTCTCAATTGAGGTCCTCTGGTGATTAATTTTGCCGATGCTTCAATACATTTCTCCACAAAGTCACTGGTATAATGTCCCTAAATTCTAGTCATGAGTTTAGTCTTGACCTTCAATAGCAACCCCATGTTTATGTGATAAAATCCAAATTCCCTGTGAGAACATGCGTTTCTTCATGTCTGGCAGAATATTAGTACTCAGAAGCTTCTGTTGCTTCATGCTTTTCATTTCAGTCTTGGAAAATTATTTTCTCTTTCGATGAGGAACTCTTTGCCTTGCACGTGTTTTCTTTGTTTTAAAGAATAAAGAATATCCTTTCTCACTTGATATGTTCAGACAACTCCAACTCATTTTCTAAGTTTTTGTGGATCACTCCCACCTCCTTCAGGCTCCTCGTCTCCCTAAGTTGACTATGGCTATTCTCATGCCACTATCCCCAATACATAGCCCCACCCCAATAATGAAATGCAATTGGACGTTGACATCTTGTTTCCCTAATTGGACTTAGAGTAACTTGAGGGCAGGATCTGCCCACTTAATTTTTTTAAAATATTTATATTTATGCATACAAGAACTGGGGTGTAAGCCAGAAGTGCAGGGGGTGAGAGGATTCACCAGAGACAGAGTGGGGAACAGAACAGGCAGATCTACTGAAATACACCGCTGAGGGGAGCAGCGGGGGAGGCAGAGAGGTCTGCTGTGCCATGTGGGTTGCTCCCTGGCTGGCCAGGGATCGAACTCGTGCTGTAGAGGTTGGCAGTAGCTTGATAATGCTGTCTTTAACCCCTGCGCCACCAAGGAGGCCCAATTCTGCCCACTTCTAACCTCCATAGTTCACCTTACTCCTGGCCCTGTATATCCTGGCCCTGTGTATGGGCTTACATGGAAAGAGAGAAGGCCACTTATGTTTTTAGTTGGATAATGCAAAGAATATTACAGAAAGGTATAGTTTCTGTGTTCCAGACATCATAGTGAGAACATGATGTTAAATGAAACAGAGAACATCTTCTTGAATTTTCATTTCTGGAAACTCTATCATATTTAATGAATTTGTGAGAACTTTTTTGGTCTGTTCTCTCAATTGATTAAAAAAGCCTGGAAGATATGTGCAATTATCCAATACTAGAAACGAGAATCAGAGGGTCATATGATGTTTCTAAGATTTTACACCTTGTAAGGTATCCAGAATTGGAACTGCGTTACAAGGTAAAGGACATTCTTTAAATAAAAGTGTTCATATTTATTGAGCATATGCTATTTTTCAGGAATTGCATTAAGTTCTATGTGTATATTATCCTAAGTTATAATATACATCATAACCATCTGATATATCGATACCTCCATTTTGCAAAGAAGGAACACAGGACTTAGACAAATCATTTTTATAAGGACACACATAAAGAAACAGAATTAGGATTTGAACCTCAATCCACTGATATCAAAACACCAATCTTTCTGTACCATGCTTATTGCAGTTTAATACTTTGTATTGATCCAATTCCCTTATAATATGCTAGAGCTCACAGATACACACACACAAATCCCCCTAGGTGAATGAAGGTTTAAATGGCCCCTGCAAAATCATAAGGTAGGAAAAGGTTGTTTTACTGAAGAGCTAAATAAAGACATTTCAGAAATTTCTGTGCTCGAATGAAGAGGATCACTTATTGGCTAGGATAGGAAGTAAGAATGGAAGAATTTCCCCCTCTAACATTTTTTTTTTTTGATTCTTGCATAGCCAACAAGGAACCCATCCAATGGGCCCTTTGACACAGTTGGGAAAATGGAGAAAATTTAGACACCTTTAGGACAGTGAACCAATATGTGTTAGACAAAAAAACATGTTCTTTGAGGGAAATAGAAAAGAACATGGACACTCTAGGTAGGAGAATGAATGATTCCACACAGGTAAGAGAGGACTCTTCCAGTATTTGGAGGGTTTGCATAAGGAAGAAAGAGCAAAACCAGGTCAGAAACCCCAAGGAAGATTAGATTTCCTTCTAAAGCCCACATATAGAAACAACTAAAGAACAAGTTTATTTTCAAGTGATAAAAGGGAGGACATTCCTAAATTACACAGGAAAGGTGAGGGGGCAGTTATCCATTGTGGGATATGTTCCAATAGAGGTGCTATGACCACTTGGTGGGGATATTGTAGAGAAAACTTAAAGAGATATGCAGACCTATAAAACTCCTCCTGCTATTTCAGCTGCTCTGATTCAGAATTCAACTGCACTGAATTCAAATGAATAACACAAAAAACATATTTACCACAGGCATTATCGTGTCTCCTGACATCTGAGGAGATGGATGTTGTCTTTGCTATTTAGATGGGAAAATCTAGTTGGGAATAGAATCCAATCATACTACGTACCAAATGGAAGAGCCGCTGGAGTATAGCAAATCAGAGCCCCTCAGGGGATAAGATGAGTCACAGATTACAATCATAGTTGGTGCGATTACTGTCTCCCGGGCCCTGTGCTACACAGCATTGAGATAGGCTGAAAATATTATCTCCTTGGGGTGATAAAATATTCCTTGGTAAGCATACAGATTCATTTCCCTAAAAGAAATAAATCACTTGTACGTTCTTCTCTTATATTTTCTACCAATAGGGAAGGAACCCTGCCTGCCAAAAATCTGTCAAAAAGATAAGTGTAATTTTTAGAGGACTGTGCAAATTAGCAAACACAAGGGAGAGCCCTCGGCAGAGGTCAAACTGCATTCCAAAGCCTTGCCTATTTGGATGGGAGTTGTGGAGTCAGAGCTACCAAAATGTATATTTATTTTGATGATGAACTTGGAGGTCTAAATTCCCAGCAATTTCTCATTTTCACTAAAGTCATATAGTCAAGAACATAAATAGCTTTAGGTAGTGAAGAGAAACTGTTGCCCAGAGTACAAATTCCATCTAATAAGTCAAACCTGCATTGTTTTCCCTTGTGTTTTAGCATGTTCAAACTGAGATTTGAATGCTAAATCTAGACCAAATAGAACTTTACTCAGAGAATTCCCAGTCCTGGGGACTTGGAGGTTGCTTTGAAAACACTTGTAATCGGAGCATTCTGTAGAGTTAACACGTACTGAATTTATTCTTTGAAAATTATTTTTGATTACTACCTCTGTGTCAGGTATTCTGGTGGGCTTTGGAGTGGAGAATATGAACAAGACGTGGCTCCTTTCCTCAGTTAACTCAGAATTTGATGATGGGGGAAACAGACTACTTGCAGGGATTTAATACAGTGTCTAAGTGCAATACAAGAGGCATTTATACAGAACACTATTGATGGAAAGGAATGCATAATTGACTAATTCTCAATTATTTCTCTGTTTGTGTGGGAAGGGTAGTGAACTTAGAGAAGTTTCTCAAGAGAATTAATATGTACATTAATACGTAACCTGTGAGCCGGATGTTGGCGTTTAAGTTTTTCTCTATATAGGTGAAAAATGAAAGGGCATTCCAGAGAAAAGGAGGAAAATGTGCAAAGGGGCTGAGGTGTGAAAAGTGTGGCATGATTAGGAAAACTTGAATATGGTGAGTAGGGAGATGATCCAGGGAGGTGGCAGGGAGTGGAGGAAATTGTAGCAGGCAAAAGCCATCATTCTTTTGTCTTGGGGAGGAAAAAGCAGTTTTAAAGAGGGAAATTACATGGTGAGATTTTATACTTTATAACTGTATGTGTCCATCTTAGGGACATTGTATTGAGGCGGCGGGAAGAGAATGAAATCTGGAAACAAGTAAAAGTTGATGACAAAATATTTAAGTTTGATAAAATTGAATAGCAGAAAGCCTAGGAAGAAACATGCATTGTCACACACTGAAGTGACATATTTTTTATCAGACAATTTGGTAGTATCGTCATTATGTGTCTAGAATTTATCCTGCAGGTATATTCACAGGTACATAAAACAATATTTGTTCTGAACAATTGTGAGCTTAAATAATCATCAATAAGGAACTGGCTAAATAAAGCAGCATGTTTTTTTACAATGTAGTAGACTGAAATGATAAAATAAGAACAAGGCACTTATGTACATATTGCTATAGGTGTACTGTTAAATGAATTAAATGAGCTGCAGAACAGATTATAGCTAGCTAGATGAAGATAGATACAAGTAATTGGTAACCATTTCAGTAAGAGTAACTGGAAGAACTAAACCATAATGAACAATAAAGTTTGAAGAAAGTGAAGAATTGCAAAGTCACTTATAATTTCAGTTTAAAATGAAGGAAAATAATGGGATTTAGAGAAATGATTCCTGTATTAAGGGCAGATTTTTTTTTTTAACTAGATATGTCTGCTGGTTCTCCAACAGGTGTCTAGAATATCGAAAATTATTTAAAATGGAGTTTGGGCTCCGCATGAAATGAAGTACTGTGCTGTTAAGCAATTTTATTTCCAGTGGAAAAAGTTAAATTATACATTTAAGGGTAAGTTTGATCCATAAACAATATTTATTTCATTCTTCAAGAAATGAAGTTTAGCTTTAAGATAAGTGAATCTTGAATTGGATTGATCTAGATAGATACACTCACAAATGCATACAAGGCAAATCACATATTTCTGGAGGAAAATACAATATCTTAAGTTTAAAATTAGTGTGCAATTTTAAAATATGAATCAAACCACATTCAGTAAAACATAAAAAGCCTAAACAGGGAAAGAGATAGGAATGAAATCAGTAGAAACAACATTCTAAAGAAGCAAGTCAATGGGTGATCCAGAGAGTGGGGTTGTAGGACAGAAATAATTAAAATAGCTCTGCTTAATGCATTTATGGAAATAAAACAATAACACTAAAATTGTCAGCAGAGAGTTTAAAGCTATAAATTAACCAAGTGGGACTTCCAGAACTTTAAAACACAGAAACTAAAGCTAAAATCAACATGGGTAGTTTTTTTTTAAAGATTTATTTATTTTTATACAAGAACTGGGGTACAGGCCAGCAATGCAGGAGGGTGAGAGGATTCACCAGAGACAGAGCGGGGAACAAAACAGGCAGACAGACCGAAGTACACTGCTAAGAGGAGCAGCGGGCGAGACAGGAGAGGTCTGCCCCACCATGTGGGTATCTCCCTGACTGGCCGGGAATCGAACTGGGTCTGCAGAGGCTGAGGACAGCTTCACAGTGCTGTGCTGAACCTGCTGCATCACCAGGGAGGCCCAACATGGATAGTTTTGCCAACAGGTTAACAGGTTAGGATGATTGAAGAGGAATGTGAATTTTTTTTTAATATTTATTTTTTATTTATTTATGTATGAAAGAACTGGGGTATAGGCTTGAGGTGTGGTGGGGGGGATGAGGGGGATTCACCAAAGACAGAGTGGGGAGCAGAACAGGTGGATCTACTGAAATACACTGCTGAGGGGAGCAAAGGGTCAGACAGGAGAGGTCTGCTGCAATATGTGGATCAGCTACCTGGTCGGGGATCAAACTCAGGATGCGAGGCTGGAGATAGCTTGATAGTGCTGAGGCTTAACCCCTGTGCCAACTGGGAGTTCCCTGATAGAAGAAAATTTGTTAACTAGGAAACAACATAGAAAAATATAAATCAAAATAACATGGAAATAGGAATGATAGAAAACGGTACAAGAGACTTTGAAGTTTATCTAGACTACACTAACTATGGTAGAGTTTGGAGAGATGTTCAACAAACTTTCTATTTTCTTTTAATGCAAAGAGCTAGATCATATTTTCCATGTGAATATTGCCATGTGGTTGAGTTCTGGACAAAGAAATATAAGAGGGGGTAATGTATCCCACTTCCAGGTGTGCCGTATAAAAGATACCTTATATAATCTTCCTCTGCTTTTTTTTTTTTTTTCTGGAACATGGATACTCAGATGACCTTAGAAGGTACATGCTGAAAATGGCTGAGCTTGCTAGGAGCAGAGCATTTCAATTCATGCTTCTGAATAGGCTTTACAAGTCGATGAACGAATAGCTGTTGTGTTAGGATGATATTTCAAGTTTACCTCCTGTGGTCCCGAGCATTATGTTAACTAATATTCTCAGTCATTCTAAAATGCAATTTTTATTTGCAATGCTTCTGCTAAGTCTACTTTCAAATCAAAAACCTACCATGAAGGGGAATGCCCAGCTTTCCAGATTAAGCACTTCTTCATTTGAAATATCTATCATTTGAAAAAGCCTTCCTCCTGATATTATCTCTTTGAGAACTTATTTATTTATGTGGACCTTCTTTCAGAGGCAAGCCTTTAGCTATTGAATCAAATCTTCATAAAAGAATTTCCATTTTGAAATGTTTTTGAGAAAAGAATGGAAAGATGATACTGTCTAACGGAATGACCTTGAGTACATTTTTTTCTCATGAATTTAGCATCAGTCTGTAAAATGATTGCATTAGATTAAATAGATCTTTAATGTCTCTTTTTGTTCAGAGATTGATTATCACCAATTAGCTTAGAAGAGTACAAAATAAGATATAAAAAGTAAAAAATAAGTATCCTATTAAATATAATAATTAATATGATATATAGTATAATATAAATATAATACAATTGAATCCATATCTAATTGAGATAAGATGATTGAGGATTAGGTTTATATCTATATGATAATTAGAGATGGTATTTCATACACCTACACACTCACAAAATTTAAAATCCTCTTTAAAGATCACTAATCCAGCTCTTTCCCTACCCCTCATCCTTTTCCAGCCTTTAAAACTTGAATTCCTTCTAGCACAGATTCATTAAGTGGACATTTGGATACTGTTTGAATTCCTCTAGTGCCAGAGAAGTTATTACTCCCTAGGATCGCAACACAGTTTATTGCTGAGCAACAGAGTTCTGACACTTAACTATTAAGAATTGGATTTAATAATTTCAGAAAATAGTTCAACTACAGTATTACATGTGCTTATTCATATACACACATGTTTTAGCACAGCAGACATCATAAATCTGTGAAGAGCTAGGTAAACACAAATGGTGTGAACTCATGTGTAGGAGAATATACACACATGAAATTATTCATAGGTTTGTTGACATATCATACAACATCGCCTACTGATCAATTAATCATTTTGGCTGTGTCAGAATGTAAGAATCTTTTACTAACACTTTATCATGAAGATAAAGCATCTCTTATGCTTTTAAGAGTGTAGAGTAAATCCTCAGCCCCATGGACCTTCTAAGAGGAGATAAACAGTATTCCATAGTAAGGCTGCTCCCAATGTTGGCTGGCCCACCCTCACACTCTGGACACAAGAATTTTCCTTTAGAAGACCACATGAACAGAGCTGGTGTGAGGAGAAGGTTGAGGTGGAACTTAGAATATTGGGATAAGCCCCTTTAACTCACACTGCAGTGAGTCAAATTCATTCCCTTCACTTTTTCTGGAACAAAATCACTGCACATGTCTTTATCATTCAGCCCTTTTCGTCAAGGGCTATACTCTATGTGAACAGTGAAATCCTTACAGATTACTGTTGGGTTGGCAAAATGTTTTGTGGTGCACTGGTTATTTAGTTTTCATAGCCACTGTTGAGTTATGTAGGGCAGGGATCCTAATCCCAAATGATAGGAAGTTTGAGGTTGAGTGGAGTTAACAGTCACAAAGCCCCTGTTTTGTATTGGATGGCAATGTGTCTCGTGTAAAATGTGTGTCTCCTCTACGATTTTTAAGCAGGGGTGGACATATAGCTAAAATATGGCCAATGAGGTATAACAGGAGTTCTAGATGGTGTTTGTTTCCTGAATAAGAAGATAGAACTTGACCATAAAAGAATTCTTACTTGCACCTGCCTGAAAATCAGGTATGATTACAGATGACATTGCAACACAAGCAAATGATAAGAGCTGATGTAAATCAGTCCTTGCTCTCATCTAGATAGTTCAAATACTTCCTAGATATAAACTCACTTAAATCTCATAACAAGTATTACTTAAAGATATGACCACTGAGGCATAGAAAAGTGAAGTGACTTAATCAAAATTCCATAGTTAAAGGTTGGCAAAGTCAGGATTTGAAGCTAGGTTTTTGAGATTTGGTGACCATACTCAGGATGCAGAACAGAAAGTGAATCCTGTGGATGGCCAGGGTATCACTGATCATTACTGAGCACCCATGTCAGACCCAGACATCTATGTTGGTGTCTGAATCTGTTTACATTCAAAAACCTAATCTCTTAGTCATTGAAACCTCTATAGCAATGATTTTCTTTCCCCCAAATCCGTCGGCAATTCTGGCATCTATTTGGCTTGTTGTGGTACACAGGAGAGAACCCTGGACTGGGTACCAGATGAACTTGGTTGAAATTTAAGCTTTGCAAAGTAACTAGTGGTATAACATGGAGAAAATCACCTCCATCCCCTGGGTTCAGTCTCCTTGTCTGTGAAAGGAAAAAACTTAATGAGATTCCTATCTCGGCCTCTACAAGACTACTCTTCTGAGACTTCCTGTTTCTCAAGCTGCCATTCCATATTTTCTGATGCATTATGTATTGATGGAAAAGAAGCAGCCCTTGCTATGTGCAAGGCCACCGCATTTTGACAGTAAATAGAAGACCAGTATCTGGACCTGGCCCTTGTCCTTCACCATCTTGTTGGTTGTTAGTTCATAAAAGTCACTTGGAAAACCAACTTGTGTTGAGCTTAATACAATTTAAGGCAAGTTTACCTTATATTTTTAATATCTGACCATACTTTTATAACTATTCATCAGGCATATGAATTTCTACGTAATTCTGTTAGAAAGCTTTGCAAAGTCCTGGAATCAGCAACACCAGCAGTTAGCAAGAAGAATTTAGCTACGAGAACACAATTTTGTCAGGCCAACAACACATAGTAACTTAATTTTGTTCTTTATCAGTCATTCCTCAGAGATGTGGGAGTCACTATAAATCACCATCTTAGTTTCAGTGTGAGAAATTGTCTGCCTTAACAAAATGTCAACAAAATAAGACAAGACCGCGAAAAATCCAAAACATAGACAAATAAGTTCTAGTGATAACAGAGCAGAAAGTATAAAAATGGATAAACCCTAAAGCTCTTATTCATCAGCTTTCAGGCCTTCTCTTGCCACAGATCACTAAGAGAAAGCTACAGGAACAAAATATTTTGATGGATTTTAAGGACTTCCATTGGTTAATTGAATGTATTATGCAGGATAATGTATTATGCAGCTTCATGTCATCTTGTCCAAAGGTTATTAATTTTTGCTACACAGTAGAATCATCCAGGGGCTTTAAAAAATCCTAATGTGCGGGCCTCCCCAGTGGCGCACCAGTTAAGCGCTGGGCTGCAAAGCTGCCCGCAGCCTCCGCAGTGCCTGTTCGATCACCGGCCGCCAGGCGAGGGTCCCACATGACGCGCAGACCTCGCCTGCAGCATCCATTGCTCCCCTCAGCAGTGTACTTCGTCAGTCTGCCTGTTCTGCTCCCCGTTCAGGCTCCGGTGAATTCTCTCACCCTCCTGTGCTTCTGACTGTACCCAGTGCTTGTATAAATAAATAAATAAACATTTAAAAATAAATAAATAAATAATCCCAATGTGCAGACTTCACCCCAAATCAGTGTGTCCATAAGCAGCAGTAAGTTTTAAAGATTACAGGTAGTCGTATGTACAGCTAAGGTTGAGAACTACTCATCTCAGTCAGATTTGCTCCTTTCTTCAGGTGTATGGCTGAGGCGAAGTAGGGTGAAAGTGACTTGCCCAGCCTCATCATCATTTTCAAACTGTTGATTGCTTTGGATTTTGCTTCTACCATGTCAGAACCACGCTCTGGGAATTCTGGTTTCAGACAACCTCATCCACACAGCTAATTCAGACTTTTTTCTTTTCTCTCTCTCCTTCCCTCCCTCCCTCCTTCCATCCCTTCCATTTTAACGGAAGTAACATTGGGGTACCCCCATCAGGTAGTACCACTGTAGTGCCCCCACTATCGACTCATCCATAGACCATTATGCCCCCTCCCTCCCTGTTCTTTTTCTTACCTCAATGCATCTCCCCTTGGTGTCCCGGGTCTGTAGTTAACTAACAAGGGTTAGTTTTTCAGCTTGTCTTTATCTGACTAGTTACATATTCCACAAATTGGTGAGACCACCTGACATTTATCTTTCTCTTTCTGATTATTTTGCTCAGCAATATCCTTTCAAGCTCCATCCATGTTGCCACAAATGCCATGTGTTTATCTTTTTGATTGCTGAGTAGTGTGCCATTGAGTATATATACCACATCTTCTTGATCTACTCATCTTTTCTAGGACACTTAGGTTGTTTCCATAGTTTAGTTACAGTAAATATGGTGCAATAAACATGGGAGTGTAAGTTTCCTTTTGAATTAGTGTTTTTGGATGTTTTGGATAGATTCCTTGGAGTGAGATTACTAGGTAATGGCAGATTCATGTTTAGTGTTTTGTGACATCTCCATACTGCTTTCCATATGGGCTGGACCACGTTGCATTCCCACCAGCAGTGTAGGAAGGTCCACAAGGCTAATTAAAAAGCCAGTTTGGCATTGTATTTGGGGACATGAAAAAGAGTTTTGACTTAATATTTCAAGGATCAACCTGTAAATACCTAAAAATGTCATTGTAAAGAGAGACTGGCTTTGGTCCAGTTGTATAGAACAGTGGACTGGGAAATGCACAGTTAGAGAGGGAAGAAACAAGCTACATTTTCTGGGTGTCTGCTTCTCCAAGTGCTGAGCACCTTACCCAGGTTATTTAGCTGGTATGCACAGTAATAAGTTTATAGATTGCTAAACTATGGAAATAATTCTGTCAAAAGTGGTAAATAGTTTTTGCTCTGAGACCACTAGATGCCCCTCTCCCTGATGTACCTGTCTTCTGGCTACCTGCTTCTACTGCTTGGCCTCTCCTTGGCTCAGCACCCAAAGGGCTAACATTTGGCACCTTGCAGACCTGTGGACCCTGTGTTCGAGCTAAGGTCCCAATCTCTTTTGATTTCTCAGTACTCAGCTTTCACAAACTGTGAGCTCTTGAGTGTGATCACTGCACTGCTTATACACACCATTTCCCCACCATTTAAGGGCCCATAACTTGAAGATGAAAGGGCAGAAGCACTGAGAGAGTGCTGGTCTCAGCTCAGGTCTTACAGCAAGTAAATGGCTGATGACCAGTCACTCCCTGCACCTGGCTCTTCAGGTGGTAGCTGCATTTGAACAATGATACCTGGGAGATGCCTGGTAGGTGCTCTGGAATCAATTTACATTTTAATTCTTCATCTCCTTCTCTTGAAAGCCCTTAGCATAAAAGAAGGGATGCCACGATGCTTTATCTCTCTCATAGACAAAATGAACCAGAGTCTATTGTGATAATGCCAATATTGCTTTTGGATTTTTTTTTAAACAAACAAAAATACAGATTTGAGGGGGCAATAATGATCATGTTAGGCTCAGTCTGGGAAGCCGTGTCCAGCGCTTGATTTTAGAATAGTCCATGTAACTATATTACCCACTAACCGCCCTTTTCGTCCCCTTCCTGACTGCAGAATCCTCTCTGAGACTTCAAAATAGTGATTAACACTCTGAGATATGGCTTGAGCCTGTGTGGCCATTACTCTGTAATGTGTGAGAAGCACTTAAACACAAAGAGAGCTAAATAAGTAGCATTTACTGCCCCCTTTTACCAGCACTTTTCCACAGCACAAATAAATCTGGAGATAATTTTTTAATATTGCAGAGCTGGGCTATTTATTCTGCATTGAACTCCATTTTCTTACCCTCCTAAGGCTTATAAGGAATGTTAATAAATTCTATAAAGTGTAGAGTTTCATCAGCAAGAAAGAGAAAATGATCAAGAGTGAGTTCTCAATATCTGAGCAAAATATAGTTGGGTGCAAAACTATGGAGTTCAAAACTTAGCTGGGGCTAGTCATAGAACTTCACACAGAGCAGGTGCCCAATGAAAGTGTTGAATTCAATATTAACAAATGGAATTAGTTTTCAAAGAAGAATAAAGGGAAAACCATGATTGGATATCTCATTTCTGGGCACAGATGCATGGGCAATTTCAATCTACATTAAATCATATTTTCTTCAGCAAGCTTTTCCTATTCAAGGGAATTCACTCTGTTATTTTGGAACAATTAACTTTAGAGCAGTGTATGAAAAGGTCAAATCTAGTATTTATGAAGAAAAATTTGAGTTTTTTAGTTCATCTCTAAAATTGCTACCCCTTACTGATTTATTGACACAAGATTACCCTTTTGTAAAGGAAGGTGAGGGTTTCAGACAGAACTAGATCCCAATTTCTTCCTAGTGATTGACTAAGCATGTGACCTTGGACAGAACTCTTAACTGTGAAACTTTGATTTCATCATCTTTCACAGGAATTCTAACTCTCCTACCTCCCTTACGCAGGCTGCTGTGAGAATTAAAGGTGATGATGAAGAATTTGTGAATTGGGAGTCAGATCCTATTAGGTTTTAGAAAAACATTGGTCTTCTTGCCCACTGTGGATCATGGTCTTGGAAGATGCCAAGAGACAATGATAAAATCATTCTGATGATTAACTACATGTCAAACTCCACAGCAAAAGAGATTTTGGAATTGTTAAATTAAGGCTTCCCATCAGAAAGTTAAAGGACTTACAAGTAAAGCCAAGTATTAATGGGTATTTAGTTAATTTTATAATAATCATCACCCTCTTCTTCTTTACACCAGCTAAATTACAAGTGTACAGTCATTCAAATGTTATATTATTTCTCTAACACTGGAATTTAATAATACTTTATTTTCTTCCAGAAGCTGTCAAAATTTGAGGAAAAACTACAGATAATCTAAGAAAAATGAATGATGAAATAATTGAATAATATATCCAAGGAAAAAGATGTTATAAATCTCATTGACTCACTGTGAGTTATGATTGGTAAAGTTTGCATCACAGATAAGAAACCTGAAGTCCCACAAGTTCAAGTTCCCTTATCTAAGTCACATAGTTAAAGAGTCTATATGACCAGAGCTGATTGGACTGTAGCTGGACACGTGAGCCTATAAGCTGGGCCAGATTTTCTCTTTAAGAACGTGGAATGCGTTGGGCACTGAAACAGTGCTATTAAGTGAAGATGGCCAACTTGGGACTTCCTCAAACCAAAGCCTTGTGAAGGCTGATAGTCTAGGCTTACGGGTCTTATCTGTGACAGGACGAGTAAGAGAAAAGAAGATATTTAATATACTTTTGTCCCATGAAATTTCTTCTACAGGTGCCAGCATGGAACTTTGAACAATCTAATAATTCTAAGGCAAAACCTGGCCATCTGAGCTTTTATGAAGAGTGATTAATCAAGGATAGAAGATAGAACATGCCATATTTAACAGCTGGGTTGATTTTTATAACCTTTAAGTGCTTAGCCTTGGGATATGTGTGGTCCTCCATAGGGACCAGGCCGCTCCCTAGGCTGAAAATTCAAGATCAGACTTGGTGCCCACTATAGTGTCTGGCACATAAGATAATCCAAAATTATCAGTGACTATTTTAAAGACTTGTGCCTGCTTAAGAGTACCTCAAGTTACATGAAACAGTGATTTAATGTATTTGGGTTGGGCTTTTTAAAATACCCAATGATTAGATTCCAGCATTAATCATCCAAACAGAACAAATCTGAATCCATGGACAAGAAGGGCCTAAAATAATAACAGCTGGATAGAGGCTGTTGAAGGGGACAAGGCCTACAATATTCATAGCTGCTTGACTAGCTGGTAGCAATTAGCTGGGGAAAGAGGAAAAGGGTTGCAACGAGAGGGGAACAGCTGTTCCTGCAGCTGTTGACAAGAACACTGAGGCTGAATGTGAATTAAAGTTCATCTTTATGTGCTACATTGTTTTAGCGGGGAGAAGGTCAGCCATTTGGAAGTTCATGGAAAGTTCGATCAACTAGACGTGCTCCTGATTGCTGAGCTCCTACTACAGGCCCTGCTCTGACAACTTAGTCACTGCAAGAAATTTGCCTCTGTAGTAATAGACAACCGGAATTCAATGTGTGTAAGACCGACAAGAGATGTGGAAAGCCCTGGGCTGGGAATGGAACATATATCCCCTATTTACTAAGACTTTAGAGGTAAGTTACTTCAACTCTCTGAGCTTCATTATCTCATTAAAAAAAAAAAAAGGAAAACTAAAAAAAAACAAAACACCTTATTCATCAGACCATCCTAGGTAAGCATTCTAATAATGCCAGCAACTGCTACTACTACTTTTGTTAATTCTTTCCAATGTAAAGAGGAGATAATAATAACCCTCCTGCTAACTTTAGAAGTAGTTGTAAGAACAAATTAAGTAATGGATGTTAAAGTGGGTTGAAAGTTGCAGACACTGCTCAAATGTGAAGGGTTGTTATTATCACATATTTCAAAAGAATAATGTTAATGGCCCTCAAAGACCTACCTTACCCCTAACATAAAAGTAACATACTTTACATCTTAATTTATACCATGTTATGTATAATTTTTTAAATAAAAGAGGTAACTCTTTTTTTTAATTTTTTAATCTTGGAGAGCAAATAAGGAAGGGGATCTAATAGAGCTATGTAAAGCATAAGGGTGCTTTGGTGGAGGTTGTGGTATAACATACACAAAATTCTTTATGTCAGCTCTTGGGTGTCTAGAATACCCATATTCTTGTCCAGTAGGAATGATCTGTAGTGAGTGCTGGGAATGTTCTATAGCTACACTTTCTGGGCTACTTAATATATGTAGCTAGTGACTACTACAATGGCTACTACAGACTTAAATCAACTTATTCCTAAAGAAGAAATATGTATTTTCACATATTTCATTCACAATTGTTTTGTATAGGTAACAGTTTTGAATTTAAACAATGCCAAAAAATGTAATGATAGCCATATGACCACATTCATGATTATGCTACAGAGACGCAGAGGCTGACCTCATGCACAGCATATCCACAGCCCCCAGAGCTAGACATTATTACTCCATTTTATAAAGAAGGCGTTCGAAGCTTGCAAAGATTAAAAGATGATGCAGTAATGTGAAGAATATCAATAGCGAATTTTGTGGAATGCTTATTGTGTAAACAAGGAATTCTCTAGTTCCTCCATAATCATTTTCTTGATTCTCATACTACCTACCTAAGCATTCTTTTCATTTTTCTCATTTTGAGGAAACTTAGTCTTGCTTAAGATCACATAGCGCGGAAGTTGCAGATAGAAAGTTTTACCCAGGATATCTAATTCCTAATAGAAACTGCCCTAACTGACAAGACACCCCCTCTCATTATGCTCAGTCACTGTTCCCCCTGGGTTTTCCTCCTTGCTTTTGCCATATTTTAAAATTTTGAATTAATTGTTTATATTATTACCTTTCACTCTTCTTATAAACTTCCTAAGAAGTATGTTTCATCCACCAATATTATTCAGTTCCCTAGTGAATGTTCAATAAATATCTGTTGTTAAACGTTCATGTCCAGTGCATTTTGGCTATCATCATAATCACCTCCTCCTCCTCATAGATGCTAATATTCATACTTCCCAAATTGTGTTGTAAATTGATGTACATACATCTCAACTCTCTGTGACTAGAAAATCTTTAAGGTCAGCAACTCTTTTTTTATTTTTTAATCTTGGAGAGCAAATGAGGAAGTGGATCTAATAGACTATGTAAAGGCATAAAGGTGCTTTGGTGGAGGTTGTGGTATGGTAATATACATCTGAAGAGGTGTGAATCTGTGCCTCTAAGTCACATACAATGTTGTAAATCAACACTAGTTACCTAAAAAAAAATACAAAGAACAAATTTAGAATAAATATATAAACAGAAAAAAAGACAAAAAAACAAAAACAACACCAACAAAACAGATTTGCTTCTATCCTGAGACCCAGCTCATCTGTTGTTAGGTCCTTGTGATTCCTACTCCCTGGGCTGAAAACTGCTAGATCATATGTTGGTTAGAAACAGTGATCTAGGGGCCTCCCTGGTGGCCTACGGGTTAAATCTCAGTGCTATCATGTTATTGCCGCTGTGGATAGAGTTCAATCCCCAGCCAGGGAGTTAACCCACATGGCATAGCAGACCTCTCCTGTCTTGCCTGCTGCTCCCCTCAGCAATGTATTTCAGTCAGTCTGCCTGTTCTGTTCCCCACTCTGTCTCTGGTGAATCCTCTCACCCTCCGCACCTCTGACCTACACCCCAGTTCTTGCATTCATAAATGAATTCATTAAAAAAAAAAAAGAAACAAGGATCTAGGTTAAGATCAGCTGTTATTCACCTTGCCTCAACTATTTCCTGTTGCTTAGACTGCTGCTCTATCTATGACTTCCCTTCTCTTTCTGCCTCTGCCCCCCCCCCTTATAATGAGTGATTTTCATATAGAGATAATTTTCTAACTCACTTCCTTCAGGGATACTGAGCATCCTTCTATCAAGTGGTCTCTGTGAGGTCTGGCTCTGTGCTCACCCAGCATGCCTTGCACGTCTGCCAATTACTGATTTCACTAAATACAATGGTATTTGTTCTGTGTTGATGTGAATACTTTTGCATTTTGAAGAAATTATTCTGTTTTATCATGTGTGCATGTGTGAGTGTGTGTGTTTGTCAGGGAGGGGTCAAATTAATTATGAATCTTCTATCCCAACAATTATTCACAAAGTCAGCATAATTTGCATCTTAAATAGTCTCCAAGAATTCAAAGAAAGAAAGTACCATAGTCACAATGATAAACTCACTAATAATTAGATTTACTCTCAGACTGTTAAGTAATGCAGACATATTAAAACATTTTTAGTTGATCTTATTAGGTTCTAATAAAATGAAAGCATAGCTAAAGGGCAATATTTGGTAGCAGCTGGTCCATTACCAACTCTACATTCTCTGGCTACTTCAATACCATCTAGGCATTCAAACGAGCTAAAAAAAAGGATTTAAGAATAAACACCCACCACTGCAAACCCATGGACTCAAAAAGCTGAAACACAGCAAACAAAACCAAAAAATCCTTTTCTCCGATATAGTTGATTTTTCAATTAGAATTTTTCACCATTTCTGATCCAATCAGTGGTCCACTTTAAAGAGTCTTTGCAAAGCTTTCTAATGCAAACTTCATTTTTCCATATCAATATGCTCTACTTCATAGAAATCTGCAAGTTTTATTTTATTCTTCCCTCCCTACCCTGCCCTATCTTATCCTGTCCTGACAGGTCCTGTCTGATAATGTTTTATTTTTCCAGTACTAGATAGTCCTAGCATAACCTATTTGATATTCTGAAGTTTAATACAACAGTCACAAGTCGGAATTCTGAGCAATGAAGAAATAGGTTGGAAATTCTGCTCTCAAACTTTTAGCTTCAGGGAGGGGCCGTGGGAAGTATACAAGCTACTAAAAGACAGGGCAGACTTGTGAGGTGAGGAGCTAGGGTGCCATGGGAAAGACTGGGGTGGTACTAGAAAGAGACTGGGGTGGGTGGGCATGAAGCTGTCACAGGGCAGGGAGAGGGGCAGCCCAGACCCCGCAAACCTGCCTGTTCTAAATAGGTTCTGCCATCCACCGCATCAACACAAAACATGAGACTTTAGTGGGAAGGAACTTTAATACAACTAGGAAAAAATACAGGAAAGGCAAAGAATCTAGTTTCTAAATCAAGCACCCAAAGTTACCCGTCCCCTCGTGGGTAAAACTCCATCCAAATGGGATTGACCCAGAGCAAGGCCCCAAAGCCTGTCCCAAGTCTAAAGCATCTTCCAGTGGGGACCGACAGAAAAGGGTCAGAAACAACCAGACAAGTCTGGAAGGAAAAGAGAAAAACCAAAATCAAGACAAAAACCGCCCCTGTCACCTCCTCATGGGTCTCTCACCCACATCTGTGTCACCCCGTCCATGACTAAAAGGCAAGCAGTTTCTTCACGTGTCTCTTGGCTCCATGCGCCTCCTCCAGGTCTCCTCCTGGTTCTCCATACTGCTTCCTCCTTCTGTAGTCTCCTCTGCAGCTTCTCTCCCTGCTCAGCTCCACCCTCCCTTGGGTGGGGCAGGGAAACTCCCCCTTTCCTGGGGACCACCCTGTTACAAAGCCATGCCCTCAAGCATGTCCATGGATGCCCTGGCACATCAGGCTGCTTCAGGCAGGGAAGACACACTGCCAGAAAGATCACCAGTTAAAGGGATACAAGATCAAAGGCAAAACCTGCCATATAAAAGCTACTGCCTTATCTTTTCCATAACTCATATAAATGGCCAAAATTGCCCCTGAACAGAAAATAGACACAACACACAACAAACTTGAAGCAGCATCAGATGAAAAGCTCCACTTTTAGCACCTGGTGCACCTGCCTCTGCCTCCCTGACCCCTCAATCTACCTGCCTCTCACCAAGTCCCTACTCCCCTCATGTTAGTGCTCATTTGATTGAACAATTCATTTTATTATCTCTCATGGTTCTTAGGTGGGGTTAAAACTTAGATAACTCATGGACCTACCTCTTCTCTTTGGGAACAGAAACAGCAATACTGACCAAAATGATCACATTAATAATGGCTACCATTCTGGAAGCCCCTCCACACATGAGTCACTACACTTGACCCTGCTTGTGTCCTTACAATAACAAGGTGAGGTTGGGGTTGTCATTAACCCTGCTGAAAATGAGGTTAAGAGAGAGAAAGTGCCTGGCGCAGAACAAGGCTGCACAAACAGCTGGCAGGTGAGTGGCTGTGACTAAAGCAATGAGTGGAACAGAGGGCTAGGCTAGGTCACTCTATAGTGAGTGGTGGAAAATAATTTGGAGCCAAGAGGCATCAGAGCCCTTGCTCTTAACTACAGCAGCACCCAGAAGCTCCTCACATAATGCTTTCCTTTAGTACCCCTTCTTCATGAGCTTGGTGAGATAAAAACAATCCTCATGCATGTTGAGGGAAACTGACCTTACTGAGGACCTACTTTCTTATCTGCTGTTTTACTTAAAGCCAGTGCTCAGGAATGCAGCGATGTTAAGTGAGCACTTCCGACATGGGGGATGGGGCTGTGGAGGGGGATGGGACAGTGGAGGGAAGTGGAGTGGGGAGGAGGAGAGGCACCCTTGGAAGGGGATGGAATTCCTGTGGAATTTCTGCTGCAGGAACAGCAGGGAGGTCAGCAGCTGGCCTGAATTTGGGGAAGAGGGCTCAGGGGTGCAGCAAGGCAGAGGACTTCACGAAAATGTCCCTCCAGTGAACCCAGCTGGCTTGAAGGGAAATGACCCTTTTCATCACCATAACCAGCCCCAGGCCCTCAGCTCCTTCATTTCACCTGTCTGACAATGTCTCCCGGCTCCCCTCCAACTTTGCCACCATTCCTCAATTGGACTCTACTTTTTAAAAATTTCTCTGAAAACATGCCTGGGTTGTGGTCCTGCTTGCTGTTGATACTTCTTAGCCAGAGAGATTTGAAGAAAAAGTTTGAAAACATTCTCAGTTTCTGTTTACTTTTATTTTAACTTTAACAAAGAAAAAAAAAAAAAACTGGGCAAACCTACATCAGGGAATGATCTGAACTGGCAAAAATTCACCTCTACACTTATATCTGTTAAAGGTACCAGGCAGGAAGATGCCTGTTTTATAAAAGGGTGAAGCCCTGAGCTGGCCAGAGAGCCCTAGAGGAGGAACTGGAAGACTCTGAATGCAGTTAGAGGTTGCCAGCAAGGGGATACCCACAGACCTTCTAAGGAGAACATCGATAAGGCTAGGCACTTTTTTATGGCCTCCCCTCTCCACTTTCAAGCAGAAACTCCCCTAGGAATTGTGTCTGCGCCCCACAACAGTCTAGAGTACCTTGGCCAACATCTAAATATTTTTTCCTCCCTCACAAACTCATTTGCACGTGTCAGCACTAATTTTCAAATGTGCCTCCAAGCAGTGAAAAATGAAACTTCAGACGGGTAGCAGCTTTCAAATAGTGTTCACCCACAGCTGGTGCTCAACTTTTACTTGTTATTAAAAAAGGGGGAATGGCAAAATTAGTATTTTTTTATTGCTCTAATTAAGTCTTTAAAAGCTACAACTGCAGAGAAAAGAAAGGGAGGAAAAGGGAGAGAACAACAAAACAAAACTCCTACTTTAGAAATGAAAGCGCCAACTTAATAAAATTCACAATGATAGCGCCGCTGAAATGATTGCCTTTCCAAACCCCTGGCTCCCAGTCCATGTTCCTGCAAGAGGTGGGGGAGAGTGCAGAGAACTGTTTAATATTAGAAGGAAAGTAGGGCCTTGAGCTGGAGTTCGTGTAGACTGCGAAGAAAGAAAAGAAGAAAACGCCTTTACAGAGAGGGCAACCCTCACTCCAGAGCACACCTAAGAATTTTGCCTACATTGCCTTATATATCTTTTTTTTCTTTTGTATATTTCTTACATCATTTTTCATTTTTGCACAATGTATGCATTTTCATCTTGGTTACAGTCCCTATACAATTCTCACCCACCCTGTTTTGTTCCTATTCCCTCCCCCACCCTGTAGTGTGTCTGGTTTATAGTTGCTTGTTGATTTTGATTTTTACTTTATTATAATTAGTCTTTTTCCTGGTCCCTTATTTAGGTTTTCTAAATTCCTGCTATGAGTGAGACCATCCGGTGTTTTTAATCCTCACTTCTCCTTCCAAGAGGTGCAAAGGGTTTCCAGTCAGCCCCTGCAGCCCCTGCAGCCCCTGCAACCCCTGTCGCCCCCGCCCTCATGGGCATCCCGCTCTCGGGCATCCGGCTCCTGCTGACAACTGCTCAAGCCCAATCCTGCCCCAGTTCCAGCAGGGCCTAGGGGACTCAGTGCTGCAGGATCTAGAGCCTTCCTTCACCACCGCCGGGCCCTGGGAGGTGCTGCCCAGCGCCCTCTAGCACTGGGGTCCAGCTCTTTGGAGAAAGGGGCATCACCACTCCAGCCCTGACTTCCAGAATGAGGGCTGCTGGGGGTGAAGCCGCAGAGCCCCCATGTTGGTGGGGGGCCCACAGGCCACGGGTGCTCTGTCCAGCCGGTGCCCTCGTGTGGGTCCAGTGTCTGCTTGTCTCCAGCCTCTACTCAGCAGTTGCTGTCTTGGGCAGGACAGAAGCACTAAATTATTATTCTTTGCTTTTTCTCTCTCTGAGCTCCTTTTCCTAGCTCTCTATGTAAATAAACCCTTTCGTGTCTCTCTGGGTGTCTGATTTAGGGTCTTGCCTAATACTTCATAGTGTGCTCGTGAGGACCCATAAATCTGGTCATTTCTTTCTGTCACCCCCACTGCCCCATAGTAGCTTGGTCCAGCCCAAGGGACCTTTCCTTGTGTTGGTCACCATAAGCTCGTTGACATTGCTGGGCTTGTGCAGGCTTTTTGTGTCAGTGATTTAGCAGAGTTTGGGTCTACTGAGCAGAGTTCTCTGTATGTGCTTTTTTTTTTTTTTAAGATTTATTTATTTATTTATACAAGCACTGGGTGTAGTCAGAAGCGCGGGAGGGTGAGAGAATTCACCAGAGCCAGAGCGGGGAGCAGAACAGGCAGACTGACGAGATACACTGCTGAAGGGAGCAGCGGGCGCGGCAGGAGAGGTCTGCGCACCATGTGGGACCCTCACCCAGTGGCCAGGGATCGAACCGGCGCTGCAGAGGCTGCGGGCAGCTTCACAGCCCGCACAGCACTCAACAACCACTGCGCCACCGGGGAGGCCCTCTCTGTATGTGTTTTGATTTAGAGATGAGTTCAGCCTCTGGTTCAGGTGAATCTCCTCTCCAGCCTCCTCCTCCTCCAAGTTTTAGCTTGGGTATCCAATAAAGTCTGATGTGTGGAAACGGATTTTGATCTTATGGGGGGTCCTGTGGTCACCTGGAGCTTGTTTTCAACCAATAACTTAGGACTTGACCTCCTGGAAGGCTTGTCAGGCTTGTGTGCTGCATTTTCTATAACTTAGTTTTTGGTTTGCAAGGAAGCAAACTTTAACTCCGACTGAGGATCTGTTTGGAGGAATTCTGGCTGACTGGAGCAAGTTGAGTTGTTAGTTGGAGGAATTTTATACCTTTATGTCCCTTCATAAGTTAGATTTGGAAAAGCAGGGACCCATGTGAGGGTACAAAGGAGAGTGAAGCAGCTTCCCCCTTCCCGGGCAGCTGTGAAGGGAAGTTGCAGGAGGAGGAGGACCAACACTTATGGGAGATTTTGAACCCACCAGTGGAGAATCCCTTTCAAGAAGCCAGTGCATCCTCAGGGAGGCTACTGAGGCTCTGCAGGTCTTATTATCCCCTCCCTCTTTACTACCCCTCCCCCCTTATAACCCCCTGCTCCTTACTTATCCCCTCCTCCCTCGCCACCCTCTTTCCACTTATTACTCTCCTTCTATACCAGATACAGCACCAAATTTAGCCAAAGGAGCTACCCTGGGGTAGGACAGTTCTCTCTTTACCAATTCCTAATGGGTAGATTCAACAAGCAGGGCGGCCTGTCTTTTCCACCATGGGCCTCCTGAATTGAAACTCTTCTGTCCCTCCTTACTAGCAGGATCCTCAAAGAATGGCTGATAAACTTGCTTCTATTTTTGCCTCCCATTGGCCTACCTGGGTAGACATAGAATCCAAGCTCCACAGGATAGTAATGTCAAGAGAGCAGAGAGTGCTTTGTTAGGGGGAAAAGGATGTCCTAAAGCTATTTCCATACAGGCTTTGTGGACTCCACCCCCCACCCCAGGCCAAAGCCAAAAGATACTGGGAACTTCAAATCCCATCACCACCAAAGGGAAGGTGGCTGGGACCTGAGGGTGGGGTTAAGCAGCCAGGTTTGGTATAAAGGCCAGACATGTGGGTTTTGGAGGGGATTCCCCCATTCTGGCTCCCCACCAGCTCTGAGAGTGCCTTTGGGTTTCCAGGTCGTCGGATCAGGTAGGACGCGTTAAAGACTTTATTTCCCTATTTTCTCCCTGAGTTGTACATTTCCTTAATTTCCTTTCCCTTGTAAATAAACCTTTTATTAACCTTTTGTGTGTGCCTGTAATGGAGTATTAATAAGTCCCTTTTAAGCGCACGGGTGAGGACCCACAGCCAGGCAACCCGTTTTATATCAGGGTTGCCCCATAACAGTTTTAGGGGAAATCAGTGAAGAGGCTCATTGTCTCTGCTAGGAGGATCCAGAAACCCTGGAACTAGAAGGGGCCATCCCAATGATAGATCCTAACTGTGACTCCATAATGGGAGGATGGGAAGAATAGAATACCCTAAGAAGTGCTTATTAGCAGGAATAAGGAAGGAAATACCTAAGCAAGAGTGTTATGGCAAGATTCGAGCTTTAACATAGGTCAGTGAGGATCTGTCTGAGTTTCTTGAGAGGTCTACCCAAAAGTTTTGTACTTACACAGACAAGAATCCAGATGCTCGAGAGAATGATGGGATAATTCATGTTAATTATCAGTGTAGGTGCAATTAATCAATGTAGGTGCCATAGAGATGAATCCTTTGCAATTGATGGATATAACCTTTAGTGTTTACAATGGAAGAGAAGAAAGGAGGCCTACAGCTGCAGGAAAAGGAACAATTCCATCTCTGTGAAGGCATTTCTATGTGAATATGCTCACATGAGGTTGAAAGAGATTAAACCATCCTCCCTCAATTCAACCCATACCCAGCCCCTGTTGGTGCTGCGGGAGACTCCAGCAGCAAATCTGGCCCTTGGAGCTGAACATAAACCATATGGAAGCCTCCAGCCTGACCAGTCCCCAAACAAAAAATGGGATTTGCAGTCCTGCGAGCAGCAGCCAGACTCCAGGTGGGAAGAAGCAAAGATCCTGAGAACCAAGGACGCCCTCTTGCCACCTGCCCCTGGTTTGACTGTTCAGTTTGATAAAATGAATTTGCAGGTCTGTGACACCAACTAAAAAATCTGAAAGCTCAAGATAAGATCCTGACATTAAAAAGAGATGGAGCAGAAAGTGACTTGTTAGAATTGGGCAAATGCAGAACAAAATCAAGTGAAGACAGAGAGCATAGCAGCAACTGGCATAGCTTAGCTGTGCCTGGGTCCTGACAATCCAGGACAGGGGACCCAGTGTGGTCTTTGTTCTCACTGTCCTAGGGAGGGCCCTCCAGAGGCCCATACTTTTCAGAGAGAAGCCTTCATATCTAGACCAGGATGCTCTGACTGCTCTGGACATCAACCACACACATGGTTAATTGAGTTTTGACAACAGTGCAAAGCAATGAAGTGAAGAAAGGATAGACTTTCCAACAACAACCAAAAAAAAAAAAAAACCCACAAATTTTGTTGCATTCTACATATCACTTAAGAATTGAATCAGAATGAATATAAATGCAAGATGTAACTGATCTAAATGGAAGAAGTCAAGCAGAAATGCTAGAGAAATGAATGTGTAGTTTATTATGTTTAGATTATATTTCATAAAAAAAGCCTCTTTAAGACCATAGTTTTAGGTGAAAAAAAAGATAGGGCCTCCCGGGTGGCTGAGCGCTGGGCTGCGAAGCTGCCCGCAGCCTCTGCAGCGCCAATTCGATCCCCGGCCACCGGTGAGGGTCCCACGTGGCGTGCAGACCTCTCCTGACGCCAGCTGTTCCCCTCATCAGTATGTTTCATCAGTCTGCCTGTTCTGCTCCCAGCTCTGGCTCTGGTGAATCCTCTCACCCTCTCGCGCTTCTGACTGTACCCAGTGCTTGTATATATAAATAAAGAAAGAAAAAAAGAAAAAAAAAAAAGAAAAGATAAATCAGACTTCATTAATATTAAAAAAAAATTGCAAGATAGATACTCTTGAGGAAATGACAAAAAAAATGGTAAAAGACTTGCATCCTGAATATATTTTCAAAAATTCTCAAATACTCGCTAATAAGTAAATAAGCCAAATTAAAAGAGGGCAAAATATTGAACATGCATTTCAACAAATCATGCATAAACACAGGAATAAATATCCACCGTCATTATTCATCAGAGAAGTGAAAATTAAAATCACAAGAAGATACCATTTAATATATTGGAATGTCTAAAATTTGAAAAGCTGACCCTAACAAATATTGGTAGTATTGGGTATCTCCTGTGACTAGTGATAACACAAAATGGTACAAATACTTTAATGAAAACAATTGGGCAGTTTCAAAAACCTACCATATGAGCCAGCCATTTTACCTAAGGATACTTCCCTAAGAGCCCCAAGAATATAGGTCCACAAGAAGTTACATGTTTATGAGCTTTATGTGCAATAACCCTGAATGAAAAGCAATCGAAATATCTAGCAACAAGTGAGTGGATAAACAAATTATGGTATATCCACACAGTGGAATGCTACTACCATAAAATAAAATTAACCATTGCAACATGGACCAATGAGAAAGGTTTTCAAAATAATTATATTGAATGAAAGAAAGCAGAGTACACAGTGAATGAATTCATTTGCTAATCTGTAGTAACTGCAAATGGAGTATTGGTTTCCTGGGATGAAGAAAGGACAGGGAAGTATAGGAGGGGAGAAATAGAAAGGGGCATAAAGAAACATCATTTGGGGTCACGGGACTGTCCATTCCTTGATTGTAGCGATGCTTTCCTGTTTGTTTATATATGTTAAACTTATCAAATTGAATACTGTAGATACGGATAGTTTATTATATTTGTTATATTTTAAAGAAACATTTTAAAAATTTATCTGTCTACAATTAGATTTTATTTTAAATTTGAAGTGTCTAAGTTTCAAGAATGTACTTTCATCTGCATAAATAACCCAGAACAAAGCCAGAAATGGTGGAAGCCACCTTCTCAGATGTCCAAGTGTCCAGATTTGTCTGCAGAGGGGCAGGTTCTGTGGCAGGAGAAAATGGACTGTGGATTTTTTGAAGAGTTATTTCTGGCCCCAAAGGCCTAGGAAAATGTGTAGTCATGGTTGATAAATGGAGAATCAGTTAGTGTAGTAGCAATTTTTTGCCGGTTCTATGTTGTATCATTGAGGTGTCCCAGTTATAGTGATAATTGACTACTATCTGTCATCATTTCTGTCTCCGAGACCTCGCAGAATTACATTTTCCTGCCTCATTACAAAGTGGAGGAGCTGCTTGATAGTTACTCCTAACAAACAGTCAAAGGAGCATGAAATATGTTTAGGCCTCTTCTTAAAATATGATACTCGGCACAAAACTCTGTTATGATGTTTAATGTAATTTTTGTTTAATATTTCCACTTATGAGTTTATAATTATGATAGTAATTATATATCAAGCTCTTATTGAGTTGTTCTAAATCCTTTACGTATCTCAGTTAATCCAGAAAACATTTCTGTGGGTGGTGCTTTCATTCTCACTCCATATTACAGATAAATAAACTGAGGATAAAAAGGCTTTTTGAAAAAAAAATAATAAGACTTTTTGCCCAAGGTAATACTGTGTTATTTTTGGAACAGAGATTTAAATCCAGATCCAACTGACTATGAAACCAGTAATTCAAAACACTTTCCTACTATCTCATTTATTTATTTGTTATTTTTTTCTGCAAAAATCAAATCATCTTCTTGTAAGAATTATATAAACTAGCAGATCTTTCAGTTGAAATTATATCCGAGGGGAAGTATTTAGTTCCCACGGACTGGGAGGGATGAGAATACCTATTTTTTATCTTCTTTATCTCTCTCTCTCTTTTCTCATGCATGATTTTTTTTATCATTTTTTAAATTACCAACCTATTACATCCATGTTTTCAATCTTTTTTATAAGTTTTTTTTCACAACCAGGTTATAAGTTGTGGATTATCAAATTATATTTTCTGCTAGTACTAGGATTGTTTTTTATTTAGTTGTGTAATCTACTTGGAATTTTATCTTGTGTGTGGTGTTAGAGTTGAATCTATTTTCATCTTTATTCAAATGATTCTTCAGTTGTTTTGATACCACTTATCCCAAAGTCCACTCAGTGACAGGCCCTAACAGATGATAACACCATAAAGTCTCTATAATTAAAACGTGTTATTGGCACATGCATAGAGGAACATAACAATTGGATAGAATAGAAAGTTCAGAAATAGACACAATTATGTGTAAAATTCTAACATATTTTAAAGGTGACCTCTCAAATCTTTTAACACTTGTTCCTGGGTTATAACAGCTATATATTAAAACTTAAGACAATCTAGGCTTATAAAACTTTGCTTACTTTAGGAAAGAAGGAATTTTCTCATTTACAAACTCTTAAGTAGGCAGACTTAAACTTTTAACATTTCATTTTAAATTTTAAAATTAAAATTTGCATCCACGTTGATGCAAATTTCTCTTTTTATCTGATGTGATATTGCAGTACCCCCATCAGGTATTAACACCATATTGCATCCACCATCCACTCACCCATAGACCACCACCACAGACCAGTGTGCTTCTTTCTCTCTTTATTCCTTCCCTCCTTCCACTGCTCCGTTTGGTATCTCAGTTCTGTAGTCAGCCATCAAGTGTTAGTTTTTAAGCTTGTCTCCATCTTACTATTAATTTAGCTACTTTATTTTCCATCTGTCAGTGACACAATCTGGCATTTATCTTTCTGCTGACTTATTTCACTTAGCATTATCCCTTCAAGCTCCATCCATGTTGATGCAAATGGCCTGGGCTTATCTTTTTTTGATCACTGAGTAGTATTCCATTGTGTATATACCATATCTTCTTGATCTGCTTATCTGTTTTCTTGATCTGATCTGGCACTGAAGTTGTTTCTCTGGTTTAGTTACAGTAAATAGTGCCACAATAAACATGGGAGAACAAGTGTCCTTTCGAATTAGTGTTTTTGAATGCTTTGGATAGATGCCAAATGGCAGATCCATGCTTAATATTTTGAGATACTGCCATACTGCTTTCTATATTGGCTGGACCAGTCTGCATTCCCACCAACAATATAGGAGGGTTCCACATCCTCACCAGCATAAGGAGACTTTAATTAGAAGCTAGGACAGATCGCCACTTTGACTTTAAACATCAACCTTAGACAATGACTGTAGATTTTAGATTTGACTTTATATAGGCGTTAGGCCATTCCTACTTCACTGGGAAATCTTGGAGGCATAAACTTTCCTACTGTAGCAAGAATTCTAGAATAGCAAGATGGGTCTGCAGGATGAAGAAAAATAGGATCTGTCACCAGAGTTACCAGAATTAAGTTTCTCAAACAAAAAAAAGTAAGGCAAGTGCGATCCCAGAGCTGTTTCCAGGGAAGGCAGGACAACACCTTAAGCTGGGTTAGTTTTTCAGCCCTGAGTCAGCATGGGTGGTAATGGTAGAGAGCATGGCACAGAGAAAAATAGCTACATGTACTGAAATCTTACTATGTTCCAGGCTGTGGTGCTAAGAGCTTTGTATTCATTACCTTATCTGTTCCTCTCAACAGCTCAACAGTGGCTGGTAGGTACTAGCGCATCTGCATTTTATAGATGATAAAACTGTGATATAAAAAGTCAAAGCCATTTTCCCAAGATTATACAGATAGAAGAGACAGAGCTGAGATTCCAGGCTACATCCTTAACTTCTTTGCTATATACGAGGCACCAGGAAACTTAATCATCCCTAGAAGACTTAGTGACTATCACCAGGTAGAGCTGCCTGCTCCTCATCACAGACCCTAGGGACCTACAAAGATAAGACTAGAGGCAGGTGGTCCTTCCTCCTGATTCACATCACTATGTGTTACGGACAGGTTAGAATCGGACTTTGGAAATGAAGGAGGCAGGATGATCAGAGTTAATATTTCAGAAGGAAAAGTAAGAGGGGATTGTAGCAAAGCACACTATCTGACTTCCTATTGGATTCCATATTTTCATTCTGTGCTTATTCGTGATTAGCATATATTTGATGAGTGCCTGCTATTTACCAGGCCCTGTAACCGTAATCTCTTACTGTAAACCGTTACTCCCTGGCTGACTGGGAGCTCATGTTGAGCACAGACTTTCATTTTTTTTTTTAATGTCTTTATAGTGCCAGGCACATATTAGTGAATGAGAAATGGCCTGGATTTAAACCCGGGGATGTGTCACTTAATAGCCGTGAAATCTTGGCTAAGTACTTAACTTCTTTGGACCTTGGTTTCCCTGTCTATAATTTTGCCATCTGATAAGTACTTAAAGATCAGGAGAAATAAAGTCTGCAAAAGCACTTTGTAAAATGCAATGTGCCATACAAATGCTACCCCTTACTCTCCAGAGCTTCCTCTTCCTTTTTCCTCCATCTCTCCCCAGTTTTGACCTACATCCTCTTCTTTCACATTGCTTTCCATACCCCCGTTTTTGTAATTCAAATTACACTTAAATATATAAAAAAAAAAAGTTGTTTAAAAAGCTCCTTTCTGAAGGAGTAGACAAGAAGCAAAACACAAAGAGGAGCTAAACATACACTTCAAGGACAAAGTTTCTTCTGCAAACATAAGCAAGTGAATCCTTCCTCATAATTTTTTCATAGCTCTTTTGCCATCCCACTTCTCTCTGTGAGAGGACTGGAGAACGTTCTGGTCGTTGTGACTGTGCTCTGAGGACCAGGTTAGAACAGTGCTGCTGCAGATGTATTGTCCGTGGGCCCTCTTCACCTCCTGGGCCCTCGTCACCTCCTACCCAGTAGCACCGTCCTTCAGAAGTAAGCAAGTCCCAACACTGGGGCACATATGGGCTGGACACAGCTGTCCTCCAGGGCCACACAGGCTATTCAGCTCAGTTGATGTGGAAAGCATCTGGAAGGTGTCATGACCTCTCTGTCTCTAAAGAAGATGGCCTCATAGAGCCATCCATGAAGACCTGACTTCTCTAAATTTGGCATCCGGGACCAAATCCCTTTAAGAAATCTGGGGCATCCCACATATTAAACACAGAACTAGCCTATGGTGGGAGGGGTTGCTTCTTTAAAGATCATGTCTGTCTGAAAGTCAGAAACAAGCACCCCACTCCACTGTTTGAAAGCCATCCATGCATTCGTCTGAAAACACATACACTGGGGGGATTTTTCTAAACTATCTGTGAGTCATACCCTACAAAGTCTCCCAGGGCTTATGGGCACCAGTCTGCCCCAAGTCCTAGCTTCAATTATCATATATCCTCTGCTAGAAATTCTACATTTATCCTGCCATCATTCTGCGCATATCATGTGCCAGCTGCCAGGTCTCTGCACCTTGGAGAATTCTATAAGGTCTTTTCAGGCCCGACTCGAATTTGAAAACTATGCTGGTCCATCTCAGAATAATGAATGAATTAATGCATGTTCCCACAAATATTTCTCCATGTCTTATAAACTCCTGTGGGCTTCTCCTGATCAGGCTAACCTGGTTGATGGCCGTGCACCGTAGGCCTTTGTGTTCCCCAGTGTTTGACAGCTAAGAAGTACTGGTCTCTGGCCTGCAATTTAAAGCTTCTCTGGTCTCTTTTCTCCCTCCACTGCCTCTCATTCTCTACTCTATCAAGAGAAATTCTTCAACTAGGTTTTCCAAATTCCTGAGGATGTCCAGAATGTGGGACTTGGTCACAGTTTTTGTGAGTAAATCTTTCAAAGCATTAGTGGTAATTAGAACACCTGTGTCTATACCACTTCCACTGAGTCTTTCTCCCTTCTGAGTATATGGCTCATCCCTTCTAGGTTATGCCTAAAAACTGAGTCTTCCATGTGATTAGAGTGACAAAAGGACCTGTGTACTGCATCAGGCATCAGCAGTCTTCTTTGCTTGCTTTTCTTCCCCCTTCAAACAATGATAGATGTGGTCTTCAGTTTCTCATTCTGGTTAGCATAGTTAACCAGGTCTGCATATTGAATGAAATTAGAATAAGTATGGGGTTTGCTTAGTTTCGAGACTATTTAACATTAACTAGTTGTACAAGAACAATACAAAGTTTCTATGTAGGTCTGACTTGGTCTTACAAATATCTGTCATTTGGAATTTGAGGCCAAAGTTGCAGATGATACTAAAGAATTGCTTTGTTTTGCATTAGCCTTCTTCTGTTTGTCTAGGAATCTCAAAATAATAATGAAGGTTAGTAGGGTCAGGTTTTAAGATTTAGCAGGATTTTGTTTTCTTCGACAAACTGTATTCTTGCTTTTATACGAATAGTATTCCTGAAAAGCATCCCAAACACTGTGTCAGGAGAGAAAGAAATGGGGAATCAGTTATCCCATCTTCTGGGCTCAAAGCCCTGATGTCATCTTTTAATCATCATTTTCTTTTGCCGTCCATTCAGTCAATCCATTTAGTCATGTCAGTTCTACCTTATTAATTTCTTTTCATATCCTCCCCACCCCAATCAATCCCCATCTTTAGTGTCATTTTGGAGACTTGGACGCTAATTACCCTGCACATGGATTACTAAAATAATCTTCCAATTGGAAATTGTCAATTTATCCTCATATGACTTAAGCAGAGTTCAAATATTATTTTCCCCTACTAGTATCTTATACCATATAAAAAAAAATAACTCAAAAGTGGTTTGAAGACTTGAACATAAGATCTGAAGCCATAAAACTCCTAGACTACATGGTAGACCATAAGCTCCTTGACATTGGTCTTGGTGATGATTCTTTTTTTTTTTTTTTTTTGATGCAAAGCAAAGGCAAAAGTGAACAAAAGGGGCTACATCAAACTAAAAGGCTTTTGCACACAACAAAGGAAACCATCAACAAAACAAAACCTAATAAATAGAAGAAATATTTGCAAATAATACACCTGACAAATGGTTAGTATCCAAAATATATAAAGGACCCACACAAATGAATAACATATAAAATCAGATTTTAAATATGGGAAGGAAATATGAATGGAACTTCTTCTAAAGAATACATACAGAAGACCAATGGGTACAAGAACATATGCTCAGTATCATGAATCATCGGGGAAATGCAAATCAAAACTACAATCAAATCTTACATCATATCAGTTAAAATGATTATTATGAAAAAGTAACAAGTATTGGCAAGGATGTGAAAAAAGTGAACTCTTGAGCACTATCAGTAGGAATGTAAATTAATACAGTTACTAATGAAAACAATATGGAGGGTCCTTAAAAAATAAGAATAGAACTACCATATGATCCAGAAATTCCACTTCTGGGTATTTATCTGCAGAAAATAAAAATACTATGTTGAAAAGATATCTGCACCCCCATGTTAATGTAGCATTATTTACAACCAAGACTTAATAATCTAAGTGCCCTTTGATGGACGAATTAATAAGGAAAATGTGGTATATATGCATGCAATGGAATAGTATTCAGCAGTTATAAAAAAGACATAGAACAATATGGGTGGACTTTAACGGCATTATGCTAAGTAAACAAGTCCAAGAAAGACAAACACTGAATGATCTCATTTGTATGTGGGATCTTAAAAAAACAACAATAACAAATCAAAACTCATAGATACAAAAAAAGAGGCAGAGGTGCAGAGAACAAAATGGGTGAAAGAATAAAAAAATACAAACTGCCAGTTATAAAATACATAAATCTTGGTGGTATAGTGCATGTTGACTTCAGTTGACAGAACTATATTGAAAAACAAATAAAAACCTTTAGGGGGCCTGCATTATTCATATCAGTCTTTAGACTTGTGAAGAACAAAACAAATCTAGCTTGTAGAAATATGTAATATTTTTGACCTAACAATAGAAAACCTGGAATCAATATTCAAATATTGGACGTTTGCTTGTGGAAAGATTCACATTACCAAAAGAAACAATCCAGATTTATTTGAAATATTAGAAGATTTGACATACTCTACCAGAATTTCTAGATGATAATTTGAGCTGGAGGTTATTTTGGGCTTTTTAAATGATTAGCATGCCCTTGCAGTCATCACAGTTCTCTTCCCACACAGTGAATGCATATGTACATTCCCTGGCACTTTTTACCCACAGCAATGATTACTATCAATGAGATAGCAATCTCACTGTCAAAATGAAAAAGACTTTTTAATCAGGTGTTTGAAGACTTGACAACTGTGGTAAGTAAAATAATGTCCCTAAATATGTCCACACCTTGATCCCAGGAAAGTGTGAATTCATTCTTTACACAACAACAGGGTGTTTGTAAATCTAATTAAGAATTTTTAGAGAGATCATTCTGTTTTTCCTTGGGTATAAAGTAATCATAAGAATCCTTTTTTCTTTATTTTCTTACATTGTTGTTCATTCTTGTACAGTGATTTGGATTTTTTTTTTTTTAAAGGGAAGCAGGCTGAACGGATCACAGGGGAAATATGATGATGGAAGCAGAGAATGCACTGATGAGGCAACAACTCAAGAGATACTGGCAGCCTCTAGAAGCTACAAGGTGAAGAATGAACTACTTTCGGGCACTTCCTGTAGGAACCCATATCTATGCTTGGTATTAGCCCTGTAAGACTCATTTCAGACTTCTGACCTCCAGAACTATAAGAGAATAAATTTGTGTTGTTTTAAATCACTGACTTGAGGATTTTTACTAAGCAGCAATAGGAAACTAATACAACTTTATCCCGTCTTGTTTATCCAAGTTTTTCTTACAGAATAGATTTCTTACTCTTCTTCCCAATCCCATTTAATATCCTGATTCTTGAACTTTGCTTGACATCTCCTTGGATTGCTCATTTTCCCATCTCTAGGACTTCAGATTCTTCATAGCTCTCAAATGCCACTTCCTCTTGAAACGAGTTCCTTTACACTTTGTTAAATTTTGGAATTTATAAGCATTGAGCACATCATCTTTACTCTCCCATCCCATTTTATCAAATGTTTACAATGTGCCAGGCTCTCCAGTTACACTTTACATTCTCTTACATGATCCTCTCAAGTCTCCACATGTCTATACCTAAGTGTGGACACCTCAGTCTCCTTGTCCAGGCTTCTCCACACCCTCGAACACCCCTGGGTGTGTCCTACATATCCAGTGGTCCCTACACCTGACTGTGTATGCAGTATCTGTGTATCTGTGTATGCAGAGCATGAACTGGAAGCTGCGTGAGAGATCTGGGTATCCATGTCTCCTTAGCCTCACAGAACTGTCATCTTTCAAGGAAGAACACAGCCAGAGAAAGGCCAGAGTGGGCAGATATAGCCTAGGGCAGAATCCCCTGGTCTGGGTCTATAAGCAATATGATTTAAAAGTCTCATGTTTATGAGTTATCTCCTCAATTGCAAATACAAGTCATGAGTTTAAGAGCTACACAGTGTGTTTTTTCTTGTTTCTCTTGTGAGCTTGTCAGGATTTGACTTGTATGTTGAATTGGTTCTGACTGAAGCAAAAGCAGAGACATAGATAGAAGAGAGAATGAATTTACTTCCTGCCTATTGTATGTCTGCCATGAAGCTGAGTGATTTCTACTCGTCACTTTACTTGATCTTCAACACCTTTGAGAAACATATTGAGTCCAGATGTCAAAAGTACATTTCAGGTGGAATAGGTGATAATTTGGTCACATGAACGGTAAGGAAAAGAATTGGGACTCAGATTCATCTGTCCAACTCTGCTTGCCATGATCATTCGAGAACCCACATACTAGCTCACTTAACAGTGTCTTTTTTTTTTTTCATTTTGAATCTTTTTTTTTAATTCCCCATACAATTGCAACCCCTTGATTTTGACCCCAATCTCTCCTTTCCCATGCCCCCCCCCCCAAGTGTGTCTCTGGTTCATAGTTGTTTGTTGATTTTGAATTTTTTCTTTCTTATAAAAAGAAAAATACAGGATGGTCTCACTCGTAACAGGAATCTAGAAAACCTAAATAAGGGACCAGGAAAAAGAATCAGAGTCTTTTTGAGCCCCTGACTATGTGGTAGATTCAGTGCTAGCTGGAGATATGATGGTGAGAAAATCAGACTTTGCCCATGACCTCATGGGCTCACATTCCACTGAATTGCCATGGAAGCAAGTAATCACCTTTTTGTGTGATGTTTGTTACGGGAAGTAGTCGGTATGTAGTCGGTATGACCTCACATTGCATAAGCAGACCTCAAGATAGCATGACAAACTGCGGGAGGGAGCGCTCTCAAGAGAAGAGGTACCAGGATCTTTCAAACTCTTATACTGGTTCCTATAGGCCCATTTACAGCACTTCCCAAGTAATAGAAATAAGGTATTTGCATTATTTACTTAATAATCAGAACCCTTCATTATAGAGTTTACTTCTTGTAATTTTCTGGGAGTACAATGGTACCTATTAGAAAACTTGCAAATGTTTGGTAATGTGATTGAATTAAATTTATGACCTTACTATGACATTGAATTTGCTCTATTGTTAGTACAAATATGCAAAATATATTCAGCATGATATTTTGATGCTTGGAAATAGTGTTAACTATTTTAAACCTAATCTCAGGAAGGCAGGTTGACATTAGCTTGTGTATTGTTTGTGTGTGTGTGTGTGTGTATACATACTTATATATGTAATTAAAGTAACTTTCTTATATAAGTTTCAAGTGTGCATCTTTGAGAATATATTGTTTTTTTTTCTTTAATTACACACAGAAGTGCAAAAATGTTAGGTGAGTTATATATAGCAAATCAACAGTCAAAGTCACACAGCAAATCAAGATCATCTAGCAAATCAAGGGTCAAGGTGGATGGACAGGTGGATATGAGGAATTATAAATGTGCTTTGTGTGCCTGGCATCGTTCTCCACTCATTTTTTCATTTCACATTTTACAAAGAAAGAAAAAAGGCTTTCAGGATTTGCATGTGGTGTGAGGAGTGAGTTCAGAGCTGCTTTTAATTGAAAGTTCCGAGGGCAAAAGCTTGCTGAGCAGGGTAACAGCTATACTGCAAGCAACTGCCCCATCACACTTGTGCCACCATAATAGACAGGCTTATTATTTTTTAATTAGGAGCTTCAGTGTTTTGTTAAACGGTAAATGTGTCAGGATCTGGGGATTTGGTTATGCACTAAACTGTCTTCCATTTAATCTTCATGGAAGCTTTTGGAGGGGTAGGGCTAGTTTGCAAAAGGCATTTTGTTATTGTGGAATAACAATCGTTAACATTTACTAAGCGTTCGCCATTTTCTAGGCATTAAGTATAATACTATTTGGATTCATTTATTATCTCATTCAATCTACAAGCCAAGCAAATGATACTTATTCCTTGAACTACTATGGACCGGGGTTGTGTTAGGAGTTTCAGTGGATAAATGATTATATGAAACCCATCCAGACTCAGTTCTTTGGGAGATTATAAAAAAAAAAATAAATTTTTATAGACATGAAATTGAACATAGGTTCTGATTAACATCATAAAGGAAGAACAGTTTGGTGTGTTCCTCCAAAGTCTCTTGCCTTCCAAAGTTTCCCCGATCTGGGTACAAGGCATATCCATCCATCCATCCATCCATCCATTCATCCACCCACCCACCCACCCACCCACCCATCCACCCACCTTCCCATCCATCCATCCATCTACTTGCTCAGGGAAAAATGCTGTGACAATTCTCAATTTCTTTCTCTCCTTCCCACTTCTAGCAAGTCCATTACCAAGTGCTCCTTTTTTAACCTTCAAAATAAGCCACAATTTTACCTCTAAAGTCATCTACTCTCCCCTGACTATAACCAATCCAATAAGCTTCTTTTTTTATTTTTAAAATATTTATTTATTTATACAAGAGCCGGGGAGGGTTAGAGGATTCACCAGAGAGTGGGGAGCAGAACAGGCCGAGGGACTGAAAACACTGCTGAGGGGAGCAGCAGGTGAAATAGGAGAGGACTGACACACCATGTGGGTATCTCCCTGGCTGGCCAGGAATCGAAGCCACACTACAGATCCTGCGGACAGTTTCACAATGCTGAGCTCAAACGCCTGTGCCACGAGGGAGTCCCTATCCCACAAGCTTCTTGCTTGTACTTCTGCAAAGACCCCTCAACTGGTGACCCCAATATCATTCTTGCTCCTTCTAATCTATTCTCCAAATTCTAGGCAGTGTGGCTTATTTAAAACACAGATAAGTTTGGTCTCCCTTCTGTTTAAGGGTCTTTAGGGATGCCCTGTTGTAGCACTTAATGCACTTTATAAGCCCCTGACTTACCTGTCAGTTCAATTTGTATTCTCCAGCCCCACCAACCTTCTTTTGATTCCCTTAGTGCACCCAGCACATTCAAAATGCTACTTGTTTGCTTTAAAGGCTTTTGCCACCAGTTAGCAACTGGTGACATCCTTCAGCTCTCCAGTCCCAAGTAGTTTTCTATCATTCCTCTTTCTAGCATGCTGCTGCTCTTTTTTCTATCATATACTACATATGTGTATGTTAGCATGTGTGTTGCCACGTAATTTAGAATATAATACACGCTTAATTAATCTCCATGTCCTACACCACAATGTCAACCCCACAAGCCTCAGGGCCTAGAATAGAGTTTGAATAAAACTTGGTATTTCATAAATATTTGCTGCCAGAATGGAAGAATGGAACACACAATAAGTTCCATAAATAGAAAGAATGGAACCTGTGTGCCTTCAGTACTCCTTGCACTGAAGATAATAGATGCGGAACTGAGGAGGAAGCGGAATTTTAAGTTTGCTCCTGAAGGATAGAGTCCGACTGGTACTGGTATTTAGGAGATGCCTGGGGGAAGCATCCCAAACAGAACACAGCGAGGTGTCTGCTTCACTCCTGGCTCTGTCCTTAGCCCTATGGTCCTGGTTGAACACATAACCTCTCTCTGATTTATGTTCTGTGAAGTATTAAGACAGACTGTTTCTCTCCTTCTAGACCCTTGTGGGAGTCCACTGAGATGAGGATTATGAGAATCTTTTGAAGATTACCAAGCCATAAAGGGGCTTGGGAAGTGTTTTTGATATTTATATTTTAAGATTCTGATTGTGCTCATTTTATAGGCAACTTCATCCATTCCCATGCCCCTCACATTGCAATGGCTCTTTTCTCTCTCATTGTTTTCTTGTCCTCCTCTTTGAAGTCATTTTTTGGTGAATGCTGTAGAAATATGAGTCCTGCCTCAGGTGGATTTGTATATTTTATTCTCTGATATGGTGTTGCTGGCCAGGCTCTTTACACCTGGTTATAGTCAGATTTTTTAAATTGAAGGATTATTATTTTGAAAAACTAAAATAACTAGCCACACACAGAGATGACTGCGAGTGTTGACTTAGTCTCTAGGAGCCGGAAGCCTTGTGGCACTGAGCAACAAGGAAAAAAAAAAAAAAAGATCTTAACGAAGAAACTCTAGCTTTTCTTGTGTCTCTGATCATCTGAGTTGTGAGTGAGTTTGGGCGCTAAGGACAGTGAGCTGGCATTTGCCTACATGCATGATGGACTGGGAGTTCCAGCAATCTTGTTGGTTATGCATTTACTATTTCCATTCTTTATGGGTCTATCCACTATTGCTAAATGCTACCAGGAATTTAGCATCTCTTAGGCTGTCACACACTTTGCGTGTGTTTCTCTTATATTATCTTATTTAATTCTAAAAGGGATTCTCTGATGAAGTGTCATCACACAGAGCACGTCTTATAGGGAGTGTTTTTCAGAAACACCTGGATGGCATGTTAAACTACAGATTGCTGGGCCCCATACCTAGGAGATTCTGGGGTCTGGAGCGGGGACAGGATTTTCATTTTCAGTTTGTTCAGTGCTGCGACGGGGCCTAAGTGGTTCATGTGTGCTACGTTCCTGGCTGGTGCAAATGCTGCTGGGTGTAAACTACACTTTGAGAAGCAGAGTTTAGAGGCTCAAAGACCAGTGTCCCTAGCTAGTACTCAGCCAAATTTAGAGTTAAATCAGAACCTAGCTGAATTCCAAACTCATGCTCTTCTCTGTAACTTTACACTGCTCATGCCAGCAAAGACTGAGATTCCATCAGAGAAATGAAGGGCAGGAGAGAGGAAGAAGGAAAAAAAAGAATAAATAGAAGGGAGAACGAGGCAGGCAGGCAGGTCAGAAGCCCCAGCATATTCCATCATGAGGAATTTGGGGTTAACTCGAATCATCTGACTCGGCCCACCTGTGACCCAGAAGCTATTGAACTCATGATTGAAAGGCCATTATACTTTTTAAGCAGTATATCATCAAAATGACTAATAGCTAGAAGGTGGCAAAATGAGCCTTTCTCCTGCCAGTGATTTCTGCATGAAACACTATTTTTCTTTGAATCTAAAGGTTGGTGGTTTCCCCAAGTGTCATGGCCTTGCAAATTACTTCTCTGTCGAAACTTTCCGGCAAAATATTAATAATAATGATATTCACCTCACAAAAAGGTGGCCAGGATCACAAATGTAGCCTACGGGAATTGGAAGGTGCTTGGCTGTGTGGATCAGCGCAACTCTGTTAAATGACAATAGCGATATTATCAGCAGCACCCTGATGTGGATCCCTGTAACACTCTGCACTCAGCTTGGGCTAAAGAGTCAACAATTGTTTGGGGGAAAAAGGGACTAGGACAAGAAGGTGAGTACAGATTCTGAGGTTTCTTGAGAGCAGGGGAGATGTCACAGACTCTCACACTCATAGTACCTTTGTTACAGACCCACAGACTTGGATCAGTGACATTTATCTTTAAAAAGTGTCTCAAAGAGTAAATGGAAGCAGGAAAGGTGCATGGTTAAGACTGAGCACTTCTCTGTCACTCCGGGAATGGTCAGATTTCCCTCTTACCACTTAATATCTCTGTGTGACTTTGGGCAGATGATTTAACTTCTCTAAATCTCAATTTCTTCTTTATCAAATTGAAAGAATTTGTATATACAACACAAGATTGCCATCAAAACTTAATGTGCCAGTGCACAAAAAGGCTTGGTGTAGTATAGAAGAACACAAACACAGTTTACAATTTAGCTGTGAGATGACCCAGCTCAGTGACTCCTTGCAGTACATCTCCTTTCATCAGATTTAAAAAGAGGGCACTGTTAAAAGAAATTGAAGAAGACACAAAGAAATGGAAAGACATCCCCTGCTCATGGATTGGAAAAATCAACATTATTAAAATGGCCATCCTCCCAAAAGCAATATACAGATTCAACGCTATTCCAATAAAAATCCCAATGACATTCTTCAAAGGAATAGAACAAATACTGATGAAATTCATATGGAACCACAAAAACCACGGATAGTCAAAGCCCTACTTATGAAAACAAAGGAGAAAGGAGATATCACACTTCCAAACTTCAAGCTATATTACAAAGCCATAACAATTAAAATAGTTTGGTATTGGAACCAAAACAGACACATAGACCAATAGAACTGAATAGAGAGCCCAGAAATAAAGCCACACTTATATAAACAACCAATCTTTGACAAAGGAGCAAATAATATGCAATAGAACACAGACAGCTTGTTTAATAAAGGGTGCTGGGAAAACTGGACCGAAACATGCAAAAAAATTAAACTGGACCATTACCTCTCACCATGCACAAAAATCAATTCAAAATGGATAAAATAACCATAAAATATATAGAAGAAATAGAGGTAAGCACTACAAGACATACATCTCAAAAACATCTTAAAAGACTCATCACCCAAAGCAGTGATAGTGAAGGCAAAGATAAACACCTGGGATTACATCAAACTGAAAAGCTTCTGTACAGCAAAAGAGACATTTACCAAAACAGAGAGACACCTCACTGACTGGGAAAAAATCTTTGCACTTCATTCAACTGATAAGGGACTGATCACAAAGATATACAAAGAAGTCACAGGGCTCAACAAAAACAAAATAAACAATCCAATCAAGAAATGGGCAAAAGACATTTCTCCAAAGAGGAAATGCAAATGGCCAACAGGCATATGAAAAAATGTTCAAGATCCTTTATCATCAGAGAAATGCAAATCAAAACCACACTGAGATACCACCTTATACCAGTGAGAATGGCACATATCAAAAAAACAAGCAACAACAAATGTTGGCGAGGATGTGGTGAAAAAGGAACTCTCCTACATTGTTGGTGGGAGTGCAAACTGGTCCAACCACTGTGGAAAGCTGTCTGGAGGTTCTTCAGTCTACTAAAAATGGAGCTACCATATGACCTGGCAATTCCACTCCTAGGGATCTACCCAAAGGACACAAAGACATCGATTCAAAAGAACACCTGTACCCCTATGTTTATTACAGCACTATTTACAATAGGTAAAACCTGGAAACAACCCAAATGCCTGAAAATAGATGACTGAATCAAGAAGATGTGGCACATATACACAATGAAATACTATTCAGCAATCAAAAAAAGATAAACTCATGCCATTCGCAGTGATGTGGATGGAGCTAGAAGGAATTATGCTCAGTGAAATAAGCCAGAAAGAAAAAGAAAAATATTGGATGGTTTCACTTATAACAGGAATATAGGGAAACCAAATAAGACATCAGTGTAAAAAAAAAAATAATAACAGTACAAACCACAATAAAACAAAAACAGACAATTATAAACCAGAGACAACTGCAGGGGAGGAGGAGGGAGGGGTTGAGAGGGAGGAAAGTGGAGCCCAGGGGACTGTAGCCTTGGGGAAGGAAATTCTAGCGGGGACTCAATCTGAGGGGGTGGGGGGAAGCAAATATTGTCTAAAAATGTAACAAAATGATAAATGTTAAAATAAAATAAATAAATAAATAAATAAAAGTAAAAAAAATAAAAATAAAGAGGGCTGTTCTCTATTT
The DNA here is from genome assembly GCF_964194135.1 of Talpa europaea. Classification (NCBI taxonomy): domain Eukaryota; kingdom Metazoa; phylum Chordata; class Mammalia; order Eulipotyphla; family Talpidae; genus Talpa; species Talpa europaea. Next base: position 51,066,759 of record NC_140073.1, read on the forward strand.
CCTTGCCACTGCACGAAGCCCCCTACCTTCTCCAGAGGCGTTGATCACTTGGGGATATTGGTGTATTCCCTCATAGGCTCCTCTCTGATTGCTGATAAAGTCTGTCCCTGGTTAAACTGAGTGGTAATGGCCGGCAAAGGTGACATTAAAGTATAGAAAGAAAAAAACTTGTGTTCTCACTTAATGAAGTCAGAGGGAACTTCTTGCTCTGTGTTGAAATTGTACGAGAAGGCATGGTGACCTCTGCTCTCGGTTGGGGAAAAAATAAGCAATTTATTTCACATAGTTCATGAGAATAGCCTTGGGGGGAAGTTACTTATGTAGCAAATTTATGTAGGGTTGTAAGACAAATTATACTATCAGCAAATGAGGTCAGAGGAGCAGGCAGGACTGATGGTGAAAGGAATGGTTTGCCTGGGATGGGTTGTCTTAACTATATATGAACCTTGAAATAGCTGATGACAATTTTTAAAGTGCTGTGTTAAAAATGTATCACTTTTTTTTGAAACCCCCGGAGCTAAACCTGGCATTTTATTTTGCATATATTTTACATCCACATATAGCAATTTTTGAAGTGTAACAGTAAAAATAGCATAACTAGATATTTTATTAATAAGCAGGAACACCTGGAAATGCTTTAGGATTGCTATGCATTATTGGTCTATTCTCTGGATTTCAAACTCAAAGGTCTCAGAGGACCACGTGGGAGGAAGAGGCCCTTAGCAGGACCCCACCAGGGAGGCAGAATAGAATGGAGGTGCTATGCTGTGGTGGCTTGGAGCACACACGTCTGTCAGAGCAGGCAGCTGCCCCTTCTCCAATGGAGACCGAAGTGCTGCCAGAGCTTTGGCTTTTTCTAGAGACCCTAGAAACCTAAAATCTTGTGTGATGTTATCTGATGCTTTATTATTGATGGGATGGATACATTTAAAAGCCTCTAGGTTTAAAAATAAAACATCCCTTTGTTTCAGATCTGCTCACCAGTAAGTGACCTTGGTTTTTTTCCAACAAGCCTGTACCAGTGTTTTGCAGCCATCCCAGGCCAGGTAGTTGCATCATCAGTTCTAGAGATTTGAAAGAGAATTTTGGAGCCCTGGGCATCATTTTTACAGGTTTTAGTAGTAAGCAGGGCAAACAATCTGACAGGGAGACAGCAACTTTATCTCCCTTGCCCAGGGTGAGGCTACCCTTTTATCCCCTCCCTCCTAGGCATGGATGTGCACACTTGCACATGCCCACACACCCATGCTTAGGTGTCCATAATCAGGCACGCATGCCCTGCCCTCATGCACGCACAAGATCAAGGCTGCAGGTGATAGCCACAGACGCCAATGGCTTAAAAAGCCTGACCAACTTCATTTACCGTACACCAGCTATGGACCTTTGCTTGTGACTCTGCTATTAAACCAGACCAGTCTTTCCACCCAGCAGTCAGCACCGTCTCTGTTAGAGGAAGCGAAGGCCAGCCTGGTTCTGTTTAGGGGAGGTCTTCTGTGTGCTGTGTGCTGGCTGTAGTTCAGACAGACCTAAAATTGAGGCCTGACTCCACTGCTAAGAGTGTTTAGCATGGGATGAGCCTCATCTTCCTTATCTGGACCCAGATGCCAATGGTAACTAGTTCACCAAGTTATTGCAAGGATTAGATGACACTGCAAATATCTTGTGCTTAGCATAATTTTAGGTACATGGTAAGAACTAATAAATATACATTTTTTAAGAATTATTTTTATTTATTTATACAAGCACTGGGTATAGTCAGAAGCGCGGGAGGGTGAGAGAATTCACCAGAGCCAGAGTGGGGAGCAGAGCAGGCAGAAGGACCGAAGTACAATGCCGAGGGGAGCAGCGGGCGGCAGGAGAGGTCTGCGTGCCATGCGGGACCCTCCTCCGGTGGCCGGGGAGCAGCCGGGGATCGAACCGGTGCTGCAGAGGCTGCGGGCAGCTTCGCAACCCAGCGCTCAACCGCTGCGCCACCGGGGCGGCCCTAAATATACATTTTTAAAAATGATTTCTACTGAAAAACTGATGACCTCTCTAACTTTATTCCTTCATTTGACCCTCACTTTTCCACTATATCTTACTTAGTTCCTTGCCACTCAGGTTTGTCCCTGTCTCCTAGTCTCGTGCATATTTTTTGGCTCAAAGGCAGTTTGGCAACTGAGGTTCCTTCTCTGAGCACTCTCCCTGAGGCGTGATTTGCATCCTCTTTTCTAATTATTCTTAGCAGGTAACTCTAGGCACGAGTTAAATATGAAAGTGTAGAATAATTCGGATTTTCCATTCTTAGAATTGATAGGGGCTTTCGTTGCATCTGGTTGAAACTGCCTACTGAGAAGTCTTTATGGAAGGTGCTTCATGGAGCCATGTTTGCCTGGAATATTTGCTTGAATCCTCACAGTGACAAATCACTCCCTACATGGCAAGGAACCTGTTTATTGGTCGTGGATTATGACAACATTTTTTGTGATACTCAACAAAAATCAACTTTTCTACAGATGGTAATCATTGGTCCTAATTTTCTTTCTCTGAAATAAAGTAGAATGTGGATAAAAGAAGTATTGCGGGATACAAGTGAAGCCTCATCTTTGAAATGTCATAATGAAATGTTAGTGAAGTGTTCTATTCCTGACTATGCAGGGTGATGCAAATTATAGTTTATAAGAAATTCCCGTGTGAACTTGAAACGAAGAGAAAAACTCCTTTGTGCAATATATAGGATGACATCTTCCAAGATTTTGTTTTTGCTAAATGCCATCATTAGTTATGTCTTTATGCAGCATAGCAATATAAGTTGTAAATGTCAGGTCATCGTCATTTGATAAAAGCATGAGGTACACATCGTGTCTGTGTGTCTATAGACCTACTCTGTTCTGTTTGCCATGAATTGTAATGGTTGGGCTGAGCCCTCTTCAGACACATTGAAGGCAGTTTTTACTGCATCTGTGGAGGATCATTTGCTGGTATTTATCCCTTGCTATGCTTGGGGGCCACTTGCAAATATAAAGTTTTGAAGAAATCATTGTGAATTTGCAGGTATTGAAATAAATTTGGAAGATGACATTTATGCTTATACAGTGTGCTTGAGCAACATTAATGGAGCACTTTCTCTATTGTTTCTTTCTACCTTGGAATAAAATGTGAATATATTGTAGCCCTCTTTTCCCAGGTTGCCGTGAGGTTGAAGTGGGGTTCTCATTGGCATCACCCTCTTTCAGTGATTGAATATTGCTCCATTAAAGATGCACTATTAGCTGGATTTTAATTGCCAAGGACTATTCTGTAACTTGTGGATCTTTTTCATTCTTTTTCTTCCCAGTCAATATCCCCCTACATGTTTGTATGTCCCAACTGCCCAATGCCTCCCCTCCCCACCCAAACTCGAAACATTGACCAGTGTTTCCTTAGTGAAAAGACAGAAGCTGGAATGATTCAATGAAGGTGTTTCCATCCACGGGAGAAACCATTAGTTGGATTTGTGGCAGGAAGGAATGCTTAATTTAGTCTTCAACATTATTGGGATGACTTACAGTATGGATTTTGAATCAGATATATTTGGAAGCAAATCCTGGTGCTCTCCATTAGCAAATGTGTGGTGACCAACCTCTTATATATGTAAAATAAGAATAATAATTTTATTCTATGAGGACTCAGTGACTGGATGCTTCTGCAATCAGTTTTTCTGGCCCTTGGTGCTCTACCCTCAAGAGTCCCTAGGAGGAACTAGGAAAACCATTCTAGACTTGTTGCTGGCATTTCTCTGGTTTGCGCAATATTTAAGCAGTACCTCCAATCCATTGTTGAAATGTATGCATGGGAGTTGTTTGTATTTTGTTGTTATTTTGATAAAAGGTAAGACATATTTGAGAAGCTTTTAAACCCTCAAGCCTTTCTTTTAGCCAAAACCTGCCTCAGCCTGAAACGATGAATTCCTCTAGTCATACACATTGGCTTAAATTGACAATAGTGACGCATTTTATTTTACCTTTGATTTTTCCATCTTCTCTGTATCCCTCAGTTAGATGCTGCAGACTTGGAATATGCAGGGTTTCCTTGTAGGTTCCCACTGCCTGGTTTCTCTCTCTGCTTGCCGCAGGGGCGAGGGTCTCAGCTACTGACCAGACATGCGGAATCTTTTTGATGTTCTCTTTGTAGCTTTTCTAGGCCTTATTTTCCTTATCTGCAAATGAAGAAGAGCAACTAAATAGTGCCTAAGATCCCATTCTGACATCTTAGCACTAAATTTACCATGCATTTGCTCATTTATTTATTCAATGAGTAAGTATTGATTTCATCCCTTGCATAGGTCTCCATGGCAGTAATTAACTTGCTGCTATGTAATTGTTTGTTTGCATCTCAGCACTGGGGATATAGATACAAAATGACAGGATCTCTGTCTTGAGGAACTCACAGTCTTGTAGTGGAGGCAGAGTTACAAGTAGACAATTAAACTTTACAATTAAGCTCCATTGCAGAAACTGCAGTGGAGACTCTCACCAGCATTAGAAGAGAGTTTCAGAGTAGTTGTGGCCAGGGATGGGTCAGGGGGTGGGGACTGGCCATTGATAATCACTTAGCTAAGTAATAGAAAAGTTTATTTTATAATTCATGGTGCCCTTCCCTTCCACAAGCTCACAGTCCAATGCATGAAACAGAGAGACGAATGATCAAAACTCGCTATGTCAAATTCTGCGATGAAGATGAGCAATGTCATGTACATAGAGGAGCAGCCGAAAAGAGTTGGGTTTGCACTGCTGTTTCCTGGGGGAAATTGGCTACAGGGATGTAGCTTGAAAATGATGACAAGAAATATATTAATTTATGATATGACTATTTATTTAGTGTTTTTTATATGCTAAACTCCGCCAGGTTTCTCACTGGCATATGAGGTACTTATTCCAACTTATGGTTGCTAGAAGAGAAAAAAAAAAGTTAAACTTGTCAAGAATTTAGAGCCAGGGATCCAGACTTGTAGTCTTTGCTCCCATATTTATTATCTGGTTGACATGAAAAAACCCTTGACCTCATTTTTTTTTTTTTTTTTTTGGTGGGACCCTCACCCGGCGGCCAGGAAACGAACAGGTGCTGCAGAGGCTGCGGGCAGCCTCGCAGCCCAGTGCTCAACTGCTGCGCCACCATTGGAGCCCCAAAATCCTTGACCTCTGATATTTTCAATATTTTCTGTTTTTCTAATAATCTCAAAATAACAGCTTTGGAATTTTGAAGGGAAATAGAGGAAGTAAATTAAAGAAAAAATCTAAGTAAGGAGACAGGAGGGTAGGAAGAAAGAACAAACGAATCATCATGAAAACTGGTGAAAGTGAAAACGGCTTTAATCTAGGAAAGAGCTGAAGAACTCATGTAAGGTAATGATGTAGTTACTTGATCACAAAGCAAACCCTTTGAAAAGATGCAGTGTCTTCTTGTTCTAGTGTACTTTTTTCTCTCTAATGTCATAATGCCACTTTTTATTTATTCTGAAATTTCTTAAGTTCTTTTTTTAAAACAATTTTATTGTGTCTTAAGAGTCCTCTTTTTTTTATTTATTCATTCATTTATTTATATAAAGACTGGGTAAAGTCAGAAGTGCAGAAGGGTGAGAGAATTCACCAGAGCCAGAGCGGGGAACAGAACAGGCAGACTGATGAAGTACACTGCTGAGGGGAGCAGTGGGCGGCAGGAGAGGTCTGCACGCCATGTGGGACCCTCGCCCAGGGGCCAGGGATCAAACTGGTGCTGCAGAGTCTGCGGGCAGCCTTGCCGCCCAACGCTCAACCACTGTGCCACCAGGGGAGGCCCCAATTTCTTAAGTTCTTAAGAAACTCTCCTGATGATGTCACCTTGCCTAATTGTGTAGCTGTGATTTGCCTTGTTCATCTGGCCTCTGGCAGCCGCCTCACAAGAGAAGATCTATAAAAAGCAGGGTTGAGACAGAACCTGCTTTCCTGTTTTGTATCATATAGGAAAGCCAGATGGTCTGTAAGTATAACACAGATACCATTCTAACCAAAAATTAGATATGTTTCTTCATATTGTTTTTGTTATTGTTTCTTTTGTTTGATTATAAACGGCCGTTTTATAAAATCTCATTAGTTTGAAAACCTCCTCTTTAATTGTCCTCCCTGAGTCTAGAAGTTTCCAAATAGTACTTCCCATGTGTCCACAACTATATTCAATCACAGCACTGGACTCTCTTTGCTCATCTCACTACCTATGGATTTCACCCATTGATGTCCACTGGCAGTGATGAGAGTCTAGGTAAAGTAGTGTCCACACAAATAGCCTTTAATGCCTATAGAGAACAATGAACAAAATTAATTGTTATGGTTCTGTGTGTACTTTTACTGAAGAAGATTACCCTGTGCTAACCTTACTCATGTCTGTTGGTACCAGCATAGAAACATGGCCGATGGGTAATCACTAAGCCTGCTTACAGGACTTCTAGCACATTATTAGCTATGGCTGGCTCTCGTGACTTCAAGGAAGGCAGAAGACATTTGTGGAAACAAAGGATGATTGGCCCCGACATCAGAAATATAAAAGTAACCCAGATAACTCATACTAAGCTAATTGTCAGGCTATGGTGCATACATTTGTTTTAATTTTGTCACTTATGTAGACAGCTACAATTATGCTGGTCAGCTATTTACTTGTATTTCAAGGATAATGGATATATTTCTTGCTTTAGAAGGAGTGCAATAAGTTGTTGTCAGAGAATTGCTGGCATTATTCTTAATTTGGTTCTTAGGCTTAACAACAACATTAGGCGAGATTGAGGTTAGACATTAAGAAACATGTTCAGCAGCAGGACTGGAGATCTCTATCTCTGTCAATGTTTCAGAAATTCGTACCTCCCTGAGATATATTAGGGACTTCCCTGCAAATGGCTGGCCTATGTTCCTTCCAAACATCTTCCCTGACATTGAGATTTTAGAATATTCTACAAGATGTCTTTTTATCCATCCGTCAACCCATTCATCATTTATTGAACTCTCACCAAGTTCAAGGGCTTGTGATTTTCAAAAGAGAGTGAAATATTTGAACAATGAGGCCACTGCCCTTAAGGAACTCATAGTATAGTAGTGGGAAGTAGATACATAACAGAAATAGACTTATCGGGTGAAGAGTTAGCCACATAGGAAGGTGAAGGGAATAGAAAATATACTTCTATTTCAACTACTTCATTGCTGGGCCCATCCTCTGTATCACAGAACTGTTAGCAATGGGTTTGAGGACATCAGCAGGCACCAGATGATAGCCATCCTTGCTTGGCTTTGTGGCAGTCAATTGGGGACACAACTCAGTTCTCCAAGACAGAATCAGTTGCAAGTAGTATTAGTTATTTGACAGCCTCCAGCTGCCTCACTTTTTTTTTTTCTTTCTTTTTTTTTTTTCTTTTTAAGTACTGGGGTAAAAGCCAGAGGTACGGGGTGTGTGTGTGTGTGTGAGAGAGAGAGGATTCACCAGAGACAGAGTGGGGAGCAGAACAGGCAGACTGACTGAAATACACTGCTGAGGGAAGCAGCAGGTGAGACAGGAGAGAACTGCTGGCCATGTGTGTACCTCCCTGGCCGGCTGGGGATCGAACTTGTGCTACGGTGGCTGCGATAGCTTTACAGTGCTGTGCTCAACCACTTGTGCCTCTAGGGAGGCCCAGCTGCCTCACTTTTGGCTTCACACTGAAGCTTCACCCTCCCAGGGATGCTTCAAACCAGGGCCTGAGCACGCTGAGGGTCCTAGAACTGGGTTATCCCTACACGATACAGGACTCCTGCGAGGGGCAATCTTTGCACTGGAGGCCCCTACTTGTCTTGGCCTTGACTTTCTCAGAGCTGCTCTGCAGCCTCTGACACTCCTCAATCCTTCTCCTTTCCAATTCTGCCTCGCAGATGTTAGGCTAGCACCGTTCTGCTTTCTCTTTCCCTTACCCCTCACAGGAATTTCCTTCCATAAATCTCTTTACTTCTAATTATGACTTGGAGTGTGCTTCCTGGAGAAATGGAACTGACAGAGACTCAGTAAGCTGTTTGGATTTTGAACTGAAGTCAATGAGAAGCCTTGCCTTAGTTAAAGATTTTGTGCAAGGATTTTGCACAAGGACATTAAATGGCTAGTCTTGGTTAGAGTCAGATTATTGTTGTTATAGTGCAGAAGATCAACTTAGGAAGGGTGAGAATTGAGGCAGGGAGACCAGTAGGCATGATTAACAAAAGAAGAAATATTGAGTGGGGCTACAGGAGAGGACACGGGGGCAGAAAAGATAAATGGGGGGCTGGGGAGAAGCATTGAGGAGCATTGGCTGCCAACTGCAATAGAGAGGGAGGATGAAAGATGATGAACATCTACATTGCAGTTCTTGAAGAATTCTTGGCAGGTGGCTTGTTCTTCGATAATCCTCACATGAAATGTAGAAACCTTGGCAGTTGCCTAGGCTCTGTCTGATATACTTCTCTGTCAGGATGGATTCTATGGGCAAGGAGACCCCCTGAAGAGGCCCTCTAGGGAACTGGGATAATGATTTGGGGAAACTGAGGAACACTTGGGGGTCTGCAGAAAGGGCTGTGCTTGAGGCAGTGGCAGTGGTGTCAATCCGCCCAATGTAAAGCATTGTGAGGTTGCAGAAGCTGGACTTAGTCCCGAGAGCTACAGTTGCAAAGTCCCCCAAACAAGGTGGCTTAAACCTTCACACTGGGACACTCCATGGTATGTATTATATAAAAATCATGAACTAAATAAAAACACAGGGTCTTTAGTATGCAAATGTCAAGCAGATGTCCACCTTTGTCTCTGGACAGCAGGGAACTGCCATTAACATGAAGGCAGCTGTGGGATTTGGCGTAATCAATAATTTTCATTTGTTGAAGCTGAATTGAGAAGGCATTCACTTATTTTCTTTTTCTCTTTCTTTTGTGGAATTCTCACAGTGGATGAGAAATAGAGAAGCTAAAACAGAGCAGCTTGCAGGAATGGAGTTAAGGGGTGCCACAGAGGGGAGGGGGACCTGTGTGTTACCTCTGGGCAGACCCCATGATCTGAGGGACATAAATGGGAGTGGCATCTTCAGAAGCACAGGAGGGAGACCCAGGTGATGTGTGAAGGAATATCCTCAGACTAGCAAAAGAGAGGATCCTTCAGCTGCTTCAAGGAGACAAAGAACATGATGGAAGCCACCGTTTCCATGGTGGCTAGAAGACTGATTTATGGGTGCAGTCCATGTGAGGTTTAGGAGCTCCCAGAAACAAGGGGGGGTATACATTTTGCAGGGTACACTGGGGTTTGCCATCAGATTAATCTTTATAATTTGAAGACTTACCATAGAGATGACCTTGGTTTTTGTTGACCTGCTTTTGCAGGAGTATTACAAAAGCACTTAGCAAACATTAATGATATGCTTAAAATATCTAATGGTGGATTACCATGATGATTCCAATTTTTTATGCCTCCTTATAGGCATACCTTTTTGCCCACATCACTTCACTGCCCTTCCTCTAGATCAGCCTTCCACCAGCCAACTCTTAGATACTGAGTGACCCAGCCAAGAACAGCAGCTAGTTAGTCAATCTTAGATGGCACAGAACATGGCAAACACTTGCACCCACTAGACTCAGAGCTTCTTGCTATGCAGAACTATTGTGAAAACTGATAATTAATACTTTCCTTAACGTGAGTAATATTGGGACTAGCACATGGCATCTGAGTCTGTTGAATATATATATATATATATATATATAATGGCATAACAAGAACTGCCATGTTAGTATGTTTTGAGTATGAAATGGTATAACTCAGTGACTTCTGCTATTTCTTAGAAACACTAAGAAATGAATAGCTAATTTTAAGATCTCATTATAAGATAGCCATCTTTGTGTTTGCCCCAGGGATCATGCTCCAATAAATATCTGTATATTCCAAACCTGGTGGAGAGGGTTGAACTCAGACTGCCTTGCAGTGCATGCTAAGCTTCAGAGGGTGATGGTAATAGAGATTCTCTCAAAGGGAATTCCAGAAGAGATTAGTCTTTTGCAGAAATGACCTTATAGATGGGTAAGTCATGGAAGCCAGGAGGTAAAACATCACCATCATGATGTTCAATTGAAAATAACTTACTGGAAAAGACAGCAGAGTAGAGGAATAGTAGAAATGGTCCAAGGTTTAGAGATCAGGGCACTTGTCAAAGTGTAGGCTCCTCATTTCCTAGCTATTAGATTTTAGCAGGTTACCTAATCTCAGTGAGCCCTGGATTTATACCTGACATGTGGGAATGAAAGAAAGCATCTTGAAGATTTGTTGAGAATCATGCATTTAAGGCATCTGGTACAGAGTAGATATCCTTGGAAGTGGGTGTCAGAAAACTTGCCCATTTTATTTGGATTTAGAGCACAAGGACTTGGAGAACAGAGAACAAACTGACATCATTAGCAACTTTAAGGTGCTTAGTTGTGAGGGGTATTTCGATAAATCAGCAAAGAAGTTAGTCTTTTGTGTGTGTCAGTTTTAATGCAAAGGATTTTTTCTTTCACATTGCATTGCACTATATTTAGGTACACGGTGGCCCAGAACAAAAGCTGAAATTTATTTTTAAACGTTCAGAACTATGAGATGACTGGTGTTCTGTATATTAGTATCACATAGTCGAGCACATGAAAATCTTACTCTCAGGTATCACCTTTTCACAAATATCTGTCATGATGTTTCTGTCTGATCCTGCTTTAAGCTTTGAGCCTTAATGTTGAATGTGATACTTTACATTTACATAGCACTCAGTAACTTACACAGCTCTTCCTCGGGTATTATTTCATTTTTGACCTTCTCTACGACCCTGTGGAATAGCCATTTTTAACTTGAATCTGAAGATAAGGAAGCCAACATTGAAAGGCTAAATGGCAATCCCAAGGTCACAAAATTAGTAGATACTTTTTGAACATAGCCAGTTGCTAATGACGGGAGGCATCCACTGAGGTATTTTGTATAGCATTTGCTGTGAAGGTCTCTTTACCTTCAACTTTTCTAAGCATCACAAAACACCTCTGTGCAGACCTGTTGGGTATATCTCAGTAGTCACAATGTCGTCATTCTGTCTTGCTCTTGGAATTCACATATTCTTTTTCATATGGAAGTTGAGATGTGCTTAAGGAAGGAAGACTCCAATTCTAGCCTTAGAAGATAACCTGTGGGTAGTCTAAACTGGTCATGAAGACCATGGTCTCTTTTGCCAGTGATTGGTTAGAGATGGGCTTGTCATCTTATTGACCAAGGATGTAAAGGAGAAGCTTGCTGGAAACTTCTGGAAGATACTTCTACCTCACACCTGACAAAAGAGAGTGAAGGATGAACAAGGTATACTCAACCCCTCCTTTTCTGCTTTGCATGTTGCTTTCTGAGCATCTAATGTTTAGAGCTATGACAGTCCTCTCAATCATGAAAAATATCAAAGCAAAGCAAAACAAAGCTGGGAAGCTGATCCAGAACCCTGATATCCTTGAGCTGCTTGACTAATCAGCCTGGAAAAGCCTATTTTTGGCTTACAAGATATAATTATAGGTCCTTATTATTGAAATTACATTTAGTTACATATTCTATCACTTCTTTTGAAATTAAACTGGATGAAATAGCCTCAGAAATAGGTGTTGTGGTCATTTCACAGTCCCAACATGGGAACAGAGTTTAAGTAGCCCAAACTCAGAAATGTAGACAGTTGCAGATTTGGGTTTAGAACTTTCATGTGTCTGATGTTGAAAATTTGCTCTCCTAAAAGACACTGCAGTGCTGCCTGTCCCTGCCCCCATCCCACTCTACACCCTGCTTCCCATCAGTCTGTGGAATGGGGTGCTGGAGGACAGAGAAGGATCAGACGTGTGTCTCTACAGTGATAGGGGATGCTATGGCGGGGGGGTGGGGGGAGGAGAGCTATGTGTAAGAGACAGTGAGTCACAAAATAAAATTGCCTACTTCACACTTTGGCCTGGCAATGGCCCTCTGTATTTTGCAGGTCTTAACAATGGGGGAAGAACCAAGAACTGGCAAGAGCAGAGAAGGAGAAGAGAAGGTAAAAACACAGCATTACTATTTTTTAGAGTGTCACTTTGGGCAGGTCCCTTAATCTCTCTGAGCCTGTTTTTTTATCCATCAAATGAGAATAATAACCCCTGGCCTATTTCCTTCTGGGGTTACGGTGAAGATGACAAGGAAAAGACATGTGGAAATCTCCCTCTGCTGCAGGGGATAAAAGATTCTTATTACTCGAGAAGATGTCCTCAGGGCAGACATGATGTCCTCATGATCTGATGTAGACACAAAGGCTGATAATGGTCCTGAGCATAAGCATTACAATAATGTTGTTGCTTTTGATAAATTTATAATTTGTAGATTGTAAATTCAAACATTCTCTCCTCTGAATGCCATCCTGAAGGTTAATGAATGAAATACATGATTTCCAAATCCCAACAGTTGGTGTTAATTGCGAGCAAACACATACCTTTAGGTTTGATCTCTCATAACAAGGCAGTCAGGTGACTTAACCTCAAAGCAATCCATTACCTTATCACTCAGTGCTCCGGGGGTATGGTAGGTATTTGAAAAGCTTTGGATGGGTGCCGTGCTTCCTATCCACCCTCTTTGCAAAAATATTAAACTAGAAGAAATAAATGGACCAAGGAAATTTTGAGCAGTGAGGAGAACTTCAAGGTCACATAGAATATTTTTAAGCCAAAACTTTGGCTTAATCTCCCTTTTCCAAATTTATAGGATAAGGATATAGGGTAGGATAGTTTTCAAAATATAATTTTATAAAAGCTTCAATTTATTTCATACCTTACTGTATGCAGGCAGTGTGATGAGCCCTTTGGATTTATTTACCCTAATTTAAAACCCCGTGAGGAAAGTACTGTAATCACTTCCATGTTATATATGGGGAAACTGAGGATCATAGAGAGAAAGGGAGTTTTTCAGATCTCCAAGTTGATAAATGGTGGATCCTGGAGTAGAAGCTTAACTAACTCCAGAATCAGTTCCCTAACCCATTGAAGTTGTCTTCTAAGCTGAGTTGTCAATTACACACACACACAATATCTATTACATAGACAAGATGCTTACTTTTATATATGTGTGAAATGATATATTTGAAATTATATATAAATGAACATATATAGTCATATACATAATTCTACAAGATGCTTATATATGTGCATATATATATGAAATATTATATATACATACGCAATTATATTACATAGGAGAATTGGGAGAACCAGCGACTTCTCTGTTTGTTATTTGTTTTCTTTCTATTTTTTTAAGATTTATTTATTTATTTATTTATTTACACAAGCACTGGGTACACTCAGAAGCGCGGGAGGGTGAGAGAATTCACCAGAGCCAGATCTGACAGCAGAACAGGCAGACTGACAAAGTACACTGCTGAGAGGAGTAGTGGGCAGCAGGAGAGGTCTGCGCGCCATGTGGGACCCTCGCCAGCGGCCGGGGATTGAACTGGCGCTGCAGAGGCTGCGGGCAGCTTCGCAGCCCAGTGCTCAACTGCTGCTCCACCAGGGGAGGCCCTTCTTTCTATTTTTTTAAAGATTGAAAAGATTCATTTTTATTTATAGCTCTGGGGGGTGGGGGGGTGAGAGGATTCACCAGAGACAGAGTGGGGAGCAGAGCAGGTGGATCTACTGAAATATGCTGCTGAGGGGAGCAGAGCAGTGTGCAAGACAGGAGAGGTGTGCTGTGCTGTGTGGGCTAGCTCCATGGGCAGGGATGGCAATTGTTGCTCTGGCTGGTGGTAGCTTGGTAGTGCTGAACTTAACTCCTCGTGCTACTAGTGAGGCCTCTGTTATTTGTTTTCTTATACTTGATATAAAACTGATGGCCTAGAGGTTAAGTCTCAGCACTATCACTGCCATGGCCTGAATTCAGTTCCCAGCCAGAAAGCTAACCCACACATGACACAGCAGACCTCTCCTGTCTTGCCCACTGCTCTCCTCAGCAGTGTATTTCAATAAACCCACCAGCTCTGCTCCCCACTCTGTCTCTGGTGAATCCTCTCACCCCCTGCAACTCTGGCCTACACTCCAGTTCTTCTATGCAGAAATAAATAATCTTTAAAAATAAAAGCTATTGGGACATGATCATATTACAGTTCCTATGGTTTCCCAAACATGTTAAATTCTATCTCCTCTATGCCTTTGCCTTTGTCATTCAATGCTGTCCCCAACTTATCACATAAACATAATGGGTATAGTGTCTAGGAACCATAATAATATTAGGGGCTAAGCAAAATGTTTTAATTCGAAGAAAAAATAATTAAACTAGAAGAGAAAACTAACAAAGTATCCGAGAGCATAGAAGTTATAATACTTCACTGACTCGCCCTTCTTTCTGGAAGGCCATGGCCTATTTGGGGAAGTTTTGTTTATTTTTAGATATCTTGCTCAAATGTCATCTTCCCTGACAGCCCTTTTCCAACATGTTAATGAATACTTATTCATTTATGTATCTACTTATCTCTTTCAATAAAAATTTCAGAGTAGAATAATCCTAGCCAAGAAATAAGAACATTTATTATGTGCCAAATGCAGTGGTAACTACTACACTTGTTCTTTTTAGTCTCACACTATGGGGTAGACTCTGTTATTACCATTCTCATTTTACATAGAGAACACAGAAGAGAGAGAGATGAAGTGTGCCTGCTTATAAGCGGCAGAGTGAGGGCTTAGGTGCAGGTCTGCTCAGTCTGGAGTCTGGAGTGCTCTGCTGGCAGCAGGTGGAGGAGGGAACCCCCTTCGCTGGCTCCATGAGTCCAGTGGAGAAATGTCAGTAAGTGACGTGACTTTGGTTTTCTTTGTCTCCGATTCTCCTGTCCCTGGTTTGTTGAATGACCAAGTGATGACTAGATGGATTTAGAATCCACCTGTCCGCAGAGAGCTTTTCTCTGATCTGTTTGTTTGTTTGTTTTTGCCATCAGAGGAGACTTAGTTCTGCAGCTCATTAGCAGCATTTTGCATGTCTGTTCTGGATTCACAAGGCTAATACACTAAACTCTGTCTTCAACTTCTTGCTCAGTTACAGAGCTAGCACTTTAGCTGGTCTCTCATTTGGGCCTACATTTAGGCAGAGTGGAAAAGCAGATAGTAATTTGGGCCCCTTCAAATATCAACACATTCTCAACCATGAGACTCAAATATACCAGAGAGAAGGATGTGATGAACTGTTTTGAAAGGCTTCTTAGAAAAGCTTTTTGGGGAAGTGTTCTGAGGTGTTTATTTTTAAACATCAATCTCTTTGTAGCCAATAATGAGTCCTAATCTGAGAGTGAACTCTCCGAGTTCAACCGCATATTAAAGAGCTGTTGAGCTCCATTTATATTGACTATTTAAACAGACATCATTCTTGATGGTAATTGTCAATCTACTTATTCAAAGTGGTTGCTTATTCAGGAGGCTAACATTTTACATGCCTTGTTTCATTTAATCCTCACAATATCTCCTTGAGGTTTTAAATGATTTACCTCTTTTTTTTACAGATGGATAAAGTAAGATCCAGAGATTAATTAGCCTGCCCACATCGCCAGAGCTACTTGATGGTGAAACTATGTGATGAAATTGAAAATTCAAGCTAAGTCTGTCTGTCTCCAGGGTTAACATTTTTGCTAACATTCGTAGTCTTTTCCCACCATCACTGTAACTTGCACTTAGTGCCTATCTCTTGATATTGTGATTACCTGTTTGTTTTTTTTTTTCTGTCCCTCCTAATATAATGGGAGTCCCATGAGGGTGGAGACTGCATTCTACTCCTCCTTGTATTTCCAGTTTTTAACATATTCCATTTATTTAATCAAATTTTCCTTGAGTTCTGCTATTTATTAGGCACAGAATGTACTGCAAGACACGCTCTAGTGAGCAAGACAGACATCATCCCTGAACTATGGTGCTGACAGCTTATCAGGGAAACAGAAAATACACAAGTTAAAATAAATAATTACAAACTAATACACGTGCCATGAGATAAAGAAACACATAATGGGATGGGGTGGGTAAGTAACATGGACAAGGAAGGCCTCACTGTGAGTCAAGGTAAGTCTTGACAGATGAGAAATAGTCCAACTTAGGGAACAAAAATTTGACAGAGGGAAAAGGACACATGAAGAACTTGATACAGGGAAGATCCTGATGTGTTCAATGTTAGGAGATGAACAGGAGGAAGGCGGGGAAATATACGCAGTCTTGGGCAAGACTTTGGATTTTAGTTCAAGTGCAATAGTCAAGCACTGAAATATGATGGTCAAAGAAATGACCATGGGGATGAGGAAATGAGAGTGTCAAAATTCATTTGAAGGTAGAATTGACAAAACCTACTGATGGTTGATTGAAAAGGTGAATGGAGTCAAGGCTGGTTTGAGGAAGGGTTTCTATCATGAGTGCCTGGGCAAGTAGTGGTACCATTTACCTGGGTAGGTAAGACTGGGAAAGCATAGATTGGAGGAAAGTGGTGGAGAAGATGATCAATAAACTTATGCTTGAGAAGATTATTGGATATCTAAGTGGAGATATAAAATGTTGACAAATGACCACACCTTATTTATTTGGTTATATATTTTGTTATTTGTTGGTCAGCATGTTATACACCTGGATACAGAATAAAATATGTGGACAATTCAGAGTAACAGATACATATATCTTGAACGGTATTAAAGACAGTCAAATATCCAGTGCAAAAGTGTTCTACAGTGGGTAAAATATCTTTTTGCACAGAGTTGCCCTGGGCTTTGATAAAAGTGTAAAAAAGTCCCAAATCATACTTATATACAGCAGTAACCAGCAATTAAATAAGTAAATAAAGTATATCTACTTTTGCCTTATATATATATATATAATATAGAGAGAGAGGAATATAGATAGATATAGACATATACCAATACAATACACTTTTATAATCTAAATTAGGAATAAATAATTTTTTAAAGATTTATTTATTTATTTATTTATACAAGCACTAGGTACATTCAGAAGCATGGGAGGGTGAAAGAATTCACCAGAGCCAGAGTGGGGAGCAGAACAGGCAGAGGGCGGCAGGAGAGGTCTGCGTGCCATGTGGGACCTTCGCCTGGCAGCCGGGGATCAAACCGGTGCTGCAGAGTCTGCAGGCAGCTTCGCAACTCAGCGCTCAACCATTGTGCCATGGGGGAGGCCCCCTAATAATTTTGATTTGCAAAGATAACAGATTTTATATCTGTCCATAATTATTACAATTGAAAATGCACAAAGAAATGTTCTAGATTGCTCTTCTTCAAGGAATAATAGAGGTGATTTCTAGAAGTAGTTGGGGGCATGCTAGTTCTCTGTTCTCCCCCAACCTAGACTACATCCATCAGTTGTTGGATTGAAGTCATTTTAGGAAGATTCTCCTATGCTGACAAAATGCAATAACATAAAATGAGAATAAATGTCGCATCCCCTTATTCATGCCTTACATTTTGTTCAACTAAAGTTCTCGAAATCTTGTTGGGAATGGGTGAGAGTAAAAGATGAAGACACAGATTTGCATCTCCAAGATTTTGCCCTTTACTACCCAACACATACTCATTTGAACAGCAGTAACTAAGCAGCTTGCAAAAGGCCAATGTCACCTTCTACCTTCTAACAGGGAATAAGATGTATGCAAATGAACATTTATTCTATTGCTAAGAAAACATGGTCAGTTATTACAAGGGCCAAATGAGGAAATAGTAAAAAAATAACAATATGAGAAATAAGCAGAATTCAAATGAGCAAAATATTAGTCATAGAGCTAAATCCTTATTCAGGGACTATTATTCGCTATCATGGAGAGTAACAAACGCCATGATACATTTCCAGATAAATCATGACACTTTCCACTAGATGTCTGTGAAGGACAGTAAAGATACTCTGTTGAAAAAAAATATATAAGGAAAATATCGTGCAGTTGTTTTTGTATGATATTGATATGTTTTTCCCAATAGGTAGACTAACAAGATACATTTTTAAACCTGACTTTTTCCTGCACATTACTCTGAGGAAATATTTATAAGAAGAAGAGAACAGTTATCATGAGAAATAGTTTAGAGATGCCATAAAGAATTTTAAAGACTTATAGCCCCCCTCTCTATTTTTTCTTCTTACCTCTACTGAACTCTTGTGGCTTAGGCGCCTGTATTTCCAAAATGCTCAGGTGGAAATATCAATCAGATTCCCATTCCCAGTGCTCCCATCCTGTGAAGACTCAAGACCCCCTTGTGGCTTTGTATGAAGGAGACACTGTTAGCTGAGTGAACAATCAAAGCACAGTGAACTAACTCCTGCTCTGCCCTTCTTAAATTCCTTTAATGCTTCCCCAGTGCCACCAGGATAGAGTTCACACTTCTTATTAGAGTTGACAGAGCCCTTCATCACTAGCAAGTCAACAATCACATCTTCTCCCTTCTTAAATAACACCATCCAGGTGGAACTGTACCCCCTTACACAGTGCTGCCCATCCCATCTAGATATTCCCTAGACCCATATGCAATTTTTCCTTTAATAGCCCACATCTAGAAAGGTGTCTTTACCTTGTTTTCCCTTAGACACCGTGCAGACTCTGTTCTCCAGATTGCCTTTGCCATTCCCATCTCCCCAGCACACTCCCACACCTTCTTCTGCCTCTGACTGTTGATTATTTTTTATAGCTTTTCTCACATCGTCCCCATACTAATGGTTTTCCTGTGTTCCTCCAGAATAGACTAGGACATTTTGGGGAAAGTATCCTGTAAAATAGGATCCTTGCCCCATCATTCAACTTCTGTGTTGGTGTTAACATCACTGTTCCCATGCCTGTCTTCATCACTGGACAGAGAGCTCCTTGAACAGAGAAGATGTCTTGTTCCTCTTCTCTTGATATCTAGATGTCTAGCATACTACCAGGTACAGAGACATTCAGTAGATGTTTTTGATTGATTTTTCTTTTTGATTGAACAAAATAATACAATACTAAATTCTCTCCACTTTGTCCCAAATCTCGTGACTTGTAGAGACAACCTCAACACTGGGGGAACAAAAAGTTTGTATCATTTCAGGTGCACTCAATTGATTTCTCTTAAGCAATGGGGGGGTTGGGAATAAGAAAAGGGGGGTTGTTTTGATTAAGTACAGGGGACCCTAGAGAGTAAGAAACCCCAATACTGGGGGCCTCCCAGAGATTCTGGAGGACAGGCACAGTCTGCTGGAAAAACACAAACACCTTGTAATCCCCTTGAAGTTTTTGTTTTGATTTGAGCAGAATTGTAATTGACCACCCATACAGGTGAGACAATGTAAAAATATTTTTTGTGGAAATTCCTGTAAAGCCTAATTCAAAAGCAGTGTTAATGGGAAGGGCCAGGCTTTGTATGCATATGTGTGTTCCTTCTGAAAAAAAAAAATCTAAAATCTGGCTAATAATGAAAATAATAAGCAGTGTTAGTTTATAGATAAACTCATTAAAAATTTCTGCAGGCAGATTTACTGAAAATGCAGGCAAATCATTGATTTTAGATCAAACACATTCCTAAAGACTTGTGACTTTAAAGCTGACCTGGCAAAGATGTCCTTCTTATATATGAGACATTGCCTTTGTCAAAAGCTCCTGGTAAAGACAAAGACAGACAGTGGAAGGGTGAAGTGTCATAGGGTCGAGTCCTTAGTCAACACTGGGGGCACAAAAAGATTGTGGCTTTTCATTTCAGTTGGCTTCATGAAACACCGTGCACTTACCATGTACCAAGACAAAGTCCTGGCGTTCCAAAGATGAGCCTGACATTGCATCAAAGACTTTTACCATTCAGTAAGAGCCTGCACATGTGTAAATTCCTACAATATTAAAAAAATTCCTGAAATGCCTTTTTCTCAATGAAAGCTGACAAGTCTCTTTTCTGTATCTCCTGAGCAGCCCATCTTCTGCATCTGACTTGATTATTTTTATAGTCTTCCTCACATTGTCCTCATACTGTTGTATGTTGTCCCCATACTATCCCCATACTGTCCTGTGTTCCTCCAGTCTAGACTAGAAAATTTGGGGGAACAGAATCTGGTAGATATATTGCAAGTGATAAGGAACAGGAACTCTACTCAGTATTACATGTGTTCAAATATGAAGTCTAAATTCATTAGCTGAATGGTTTTAGGTAGGGTACTGAGAATCTCCAGGTCTTAGTTTGCCTCTCTGTAAAATAGGATGATATTACTTGCATCAAATGGGTGTGCTGAGGATGAGTTGATTTACATAAATGCTTAGAACAGCACTTGAAAGGAAGTAGGACCTCAGTAATGTTGGTCATTAAAATGCTTATGCATGCCCAGGCCCTTGTTGTAACTGCCAGTTATAACTCCATAACACACCTTTAGTCCCTTCAGCTCTCCCATCCCATCTGTGATTATGGAAGTTATTCCAAATTGTTCTGTCACCTATTACTCTGATGCATACCTCCCAGTCCATTTTTAGTGCAGCAGTCTGGAAGGACTTAAACAGAAAGCAAGTTTGTATTAGGTGGTTCTTTCAGTGAAAACCCAAATCATTAAGGTACTTAAGGAACCAGAATATGATCCTGTGCCTCCCTAGCAACTAAGCTTCATCTTGGGTCATCCTAGAGCCTGTCTCTAGTTCCTTGAGTTTGTAATCTCTCCCGTCTTGGAAACTTCTATGTGCTGCCCATCTGCCCGGGATGCTCTTCATCCCACTTTTCATATCCTGGTGGACTTAGCTTATAGGCCACTTTTGTAAAGAGACTCTGCCTGACCCTCCCCCCATTCAAAAATGCTGTTTCCTACCGCAGTCCTTCCTTCTGCATTTGCACCACTATCTTTATCTGCATGATTACTTGTTCACTCTCTCCACCACTTAGCATGTTCCACAGGAACATGTGCTCTGCCTGTTGTGTTTGTCACTTTTGTCCTCTTGCTTAGTAAGTTTCCTGGTGCTCAGTAAATAATTAGCAAACAAATGAATTACCAATAACTATTTATTTAATGAATATATGAATTGCATTAATGAGCAAAGTAGTAAATTTTACGAGCCTGCATTATAAGGAATACCACAGCTCTGACATGCTTTACTTATTTTTTTTAGTTCAAGGAACTATACTACAAAATATCTAAAAATAGAGGAAGGGCCATTTTCATTCTGAGTAAATTAAATGTATCTTTGATCTCACTTGCTGGAAAGTTCCTATAAAAAACAACCCTGATTCCTTTCTTATAAAGGAGCTCTTGGCAGTGAGCTTTATAGTCATGTGTGCACGAATATATGTAGAAACATTTCCAAACCTCCAGAAACCATATTTCAAGAAATCTATATTAAACACGCATATGATACTGAGCCAATAATTATACATGATAGTGACCTGAGGTGAGAAGGACAAGAATTGAATTAGATTTGTAGGAATGAGAACATTGAGGCCCTGAACAAGCCTGCATGAAAAGTAAGTTACGTATACATGTGTTATTGAAGGCTGAATAGAGGCCAAGAGAAGTTTAGATGTGACAAAAATCTTCATGATTATCCTGTAGAAAGTAAAGGGGAGATTACATAAGAAGGACTTAAAACATATGCTTTAGAGTCAAAAAGACCTATAGTCAAGTCATGGAATTTGGGCCTCCCGCATAGCGCAGGGGTTAAAGTCACAGTGCTGTCAAGCTATCACAGCCACTGCAGCATGAGTTTGATCCTGGCCAGGGAGCTAACCCACATGGCACAGCAGACCTCTCCTGTCTCGCCCGCTGCTCCCCTCAGCAGTGTATTTCAGTAGATTCACCTGTTCTGCTCCCCACTCTGTCTGGTGAATCCTTTCATCCCTCGCACCTGTGGCCTACACCCCAGTTCTTCAATGCATAAATAAATAAAAATAAATCTTTGAAAAAAAAAAGTCATGGAATTTGCCACTTGCAGTTTTGAGATCTTGGCTAAATAACCCAGGCTTTCTGTACTTGCAATTTATCATCTAAAATATAAAGGCAATAGGTTTCTTAAAGAATTCTTGTGTCTTTGCGCAATAATTTACAATACATGTAGCACAGTGTAAAACATATCCCAAGTTCTCAAAAAGGGATTCAATAAGTGTTATTACTATGATTATGTAAACCCATTATTTTATGGATGAAAAACCCAGAATTCAGAGAAGAAACAATTTGCCAAAGGCCAGGTGGCAAAATAGGGATAAACCCAGGACTGTTAGGTATCACTGGTAATCCTTGGTTTGTTAATCTGCACTTCTTTTTTTCCTATCCTTCATGTTATGGAAGATGCAGCAATAGGTGAGGGTGATGGAACTTTCTGGTTCTAGCAACATGGATAGCAGACTATACACTTTGAGGAACCTCTTGTTATTAGCATGCCCTGCCATGGCACCTATACAGGTAGAATAAATATAAGGGGGGTGGGAGAGAAAAATAGCCATGTTTCTTCATGAGGGAGAGATGGCAAAGATTTTGTGTGCAAATTTATGTTCCAGAATTTGTGTTTTGGGCAAGGGAAATATTTTAATCTTGTATCTGTAAGTCATGCAGATCTGAGGTTTAGATATAAACCAGGGGATCAGATTTGTATCAGGAAACTCCAAGCTGAGAAATCACCGTAAGATTGGTTCAAGCTTAGTGATGTGCTTTACGTGTCTGATAGAAACAAATAAAAAAGTACTTCTGGAAGAATAATCTCTTAGTACTGAAGCATTTTGATAAAAGAAGAATTTGGTAAGGATGATAATAAAATATGATTCAATAAAATATGGTTGCAAATATAAAAGAATAAATTGAAACTATAAGAATAAACAAAACAGGCAGATTTGTTAAAGCGGTAAGTAGGACTTCTAGGCATAGAATAAAACTTGAAATAAAAGTAAAACAATAGGTTAAAGAAAAAATTAGACACATTAAAAGAGAGATGTAGTGAACAGAACTATTTAAGGAAACCATCGGAATATAGCTGAGACAAAAAAAAAAAATAGGGAAATGCAAAAAAAAAAAGTCTAGGCACATGTAAAATAAGAATAATAAGAAAACATATCTAATAGTTTGGAAATAAAAAAATAGGAGGAATGTGAGAATGTGGGACTTGTACTCTTTAATGAAAATAATTCTGAGAACTTTTAAAAATGGATAAAAGGCAGATTTAAAAGCATGCAAAATAAATAATCCTGGACTTAGAAGCATCAAAGTAAAATTCAAAATAACAGATAAATCATTAACATAACATGGAAAATACAAATTACTGAGAAATTACCATTATTCTGGCATCAGACTTCTTTTAGCAGCAAAGAGGTCTAGGAAGAATGGAATAGTATCTTCAAAGCCTTGAGTAAATAAAACTTAACTGTTGCTTCGACTATAAAATTTCAGAGTGAAGACATATTCATTATATAAATTGTGACAGAAACATTTAATTTAGACAGATCTTCATCATCGTTATCTTCAAACACAAACAAAAACACTAGAAAATAATAGGTGATATAGACAGGGATGAATTGGGTAAAGTGTTCGAAGTTTCTTTTGTTGCTATGAAGAACAGTGAAAATTAGCCTTAAAAATATTAAGGTAGCCAAGAGAGTAAATAGAAAGTGGGATAGACAATTTCCTTGAAAACTGAAGAATAAAAAATGGCACAATTAAATAAATTTGATCAATTTAAGTGAAGATAGGCAGAAAAGGGGAAAAATAGGAAAAGCAAGCAGGTGTTAACTATATAGCAATAATATGATGGTAGAAAAAGATACAAATGCATCATTGATAGTCTACACTTGGCTTTTAACTAGAGGTACAGAGTGCAGTTAGATGTAGTGATAAGTGGTAAGATTGAACGAAAGCTCACTAGTAGGTTTCAATCCTAATTTTTTTTTGTTATTTCCTTAAATAAGAAATCTATTCTTGATTACCCTTGATTGGGGGTGTTGAACATTAATAGCCTACTATATGACTAATCTTCCTGGAGATTTTAAGTTTTTCTCTCAAATTTTATGGGTAGTCTGAGTCCCTTTTTTAATTTTTTTTTTTTAAGATTTTATTTATTTATACAAGCACTAGGTATAGGCCAGAGGCGCGGGAGGGTGAGAGAATTCACCAGAGACAGAGTGGGGAGCAGAACAGGCAGAAGGACCAAAAACACTGCTGAGGGGAGTAGCGGGCGAGACAGGGGAGGTCTGCCAGGTCATGTGGGTATCTCCCTGGCTGGCCGGGGATGGAACAGGTGCTGCAGAGGTTGCAGACAGCTTCACATCGCTGTGCTCAACCTGCTATGCTTCTGGGGAGGCCGCCCCCTTTTTTTTTTTTAAGATTTATTTATGCAAGAACTGGGATACAGGCCAGAGGTGCAGGAGGGTGAGAGGATTCACCAGAGACAGAGTGGGGACAGCTTCACAGTGCTGCACTCAACCCCCTGTGCCACCCGGGACGCCCTGGTCTGATTCGCTATTTCTAAAGAAAGAAGGATCTGGATAACAACTCACAACATCCCTCATTAGTCTCTCTACAAACCACCTCATTCTCTCTTTTAAAACAGTCAGTATCAATAATTGGACTCTTCTGGAGTTTCAAGTGACTTTCAACCTTGGCTACACATGAAGATCACTTACAGACTTTCGAAAATCCCAAAGCCCAAGTTTACCTGACACTAATTAAATCAGAATTTCCAGGGGAGTGAGTGGAAACAAGGTATTGGTAATTCTAACAACTTCCTGGTAAAACCATAACATTAGGTGCAGCCAAAATGGACAATTCCTGCTTAATTCAGTGCTTCTAAAACTTGAAAGTGCATGTAGATTGCCTGGGGGTTTTGTTAAAATGCAGATTCTGATTTAGTTCATCCGAAGCAGGGCCTGTGATCCTGTATCTCTATGAGCTCAAAGGAGACACTGGTATGGCTAGTCTGGGAGCCCAGTCAGTCCTGGCCCTCCTCAGGTCTCCGGAGTAAAAGAAAGGCATTTCCATTCGGTAGGTGACAGTGGTGTACACGGGGGCATCACAGTCATTTCCCTCCCCCATCCTGGAGCTCCATGGGACCCCAGGGCCTCCATTAGTCCCACAAATTCTGGAATGGAGCTGATAGGGAACATGAGTTCCTCGCTTCTTCAGCTAATAGGAGAGTGCCCCACCCTTCCTTATAATTCACCCAGGAAGCAGGAGCAGGTGCCCGAGGAAGGAAAGGGTATTTTTTAAAATATTTTTTATTTTATATATTTCTTACTTCATTTTTCATTTTTGCACAATGTATGCATTTTCATCTTGGTTATAGTCCCCATACAATTCCCACCCCCCTTATTTTGATGCTAATCCTTCCTCTTCTCACCCTTCCCTCCCAGTGTGTCTCTGGCTTATAGTTGCTTATTGATTTTGATTTTTACTTTGTATTAATTAGTCTTTTTCCTGGTTCCTTATTTAGGTTATCTAGATTCCTGCTATGAGTGAGACCATCCGGTATTTTTCTTTTTCTTTCTGACTTATTTCACTGAACATGATCCCTTCCAGCTCCAAGGGAAAGGGTATTTTTGAAATTTCAAGGAAAACTGCCATCTAATGTGTTTACTGAAAAATTAAGCCCAATTGACAGTGGGTCAGACTCAAGGACTCAATGACTTCTTTAAATCAGTGTTTCTCAGAGAAGGCACAGCTTTTACCTTAGGGAGAAACCAGAGAGACTGGGGGCAACTCATGAGTAGAATGAGAAAACTTGGCTAAACAGCAGGATCCGGGATGAACTGGCTTAGCCTTCTCCCTGGAGAACAGGTTCAGCATCCCAGCCTCCCTCTCAGTGAAAATTCTAATGAATAATAATAAAAATAAAAATACTTCTTTACACTGTTTACAGAAATAAGCCTATCCTTTATTTAAAACGAAATGCATAACAATTCACAAGAGACAGTTTTTATCCTCATTTAACCTGATGCTCTAGCAGACCTCAGGAAAAACAAATGAAGTTCATCTTTCACTGCTTTCATAAGTGCTTCCTGTGGCAGTTCATCAGATAAAATAACCATGTAGTTCCGCAAGATATACAAACGTCAGCCTTGACTTTGAAGCCAAACAGATCTGGTTTTGAACTGTGACTCTTGCCCTTACTGTGTGACCTTGGGAGCAGCCCTCTGTCAGCCTCTGGTTTCTCATCTGTGAGATGGGTTCTTTTGAAGAGCAAAACATACCTATTCCGAGTAGCAGGTTCATGGCAAATGTTCAATCAGTGACTGCCACTTGGATGTTTTTAATGTTGCCTCTCTTTTTTGACACTTTTTTCCTGTTGTTTCAAACTATTTAACCCCCGAGGTAAAAAGGGCATTAAAGATCAACTAATAGTTGAAAGGCTTGAAAGGTTTTTGGACTCTCCAAGTGGCAGATTCTTCTGGAAAATGAAAGGCTAATGAGTAGCAATCTTGGGGAGTCAACACTTAGTGAAAAAATAAATGACCGTTCTTAGTGAATGGTTGTTCCTTCCTGCGTCCACATCCTTGCCTATGTGGCTGAGGGACAGAGGTTCAAGCCTGGGACAAGACACAGGCAGAGTCACCTGAGCTGGAGCCCACTGCCAACCCTTGGGCTGAGCTAAGTTGGCAAAGGAGATTTTATCTCAAGAAGACTACAGAGTGGGGTCTCCAAGGAAAGCAGAACATGCTTTTCCCTCCTTTTCAGGTCCCCAGCACAGTTAAACATCAGGTTCCCTCTTCTGTAGGCCCAGCTTGTGCGGACTTTTCTTGAAGGTGCCCTGATTTTCTATTTGGACTTCTCAACAGATGAGTCACACAATGCAATTAAGTCCATGTGTTTGCCACTGTCTTATTTCCAGGATGAATAGTTCTTATTTGAGGATGTGTCTAAAAGAGAATGGCTTTAAGTTTATCCTTCTTCCAAGGAGGTTACTTCCTCAACTTGAAAATCTCTGTTATGAGGGTTTTGATCATTCACCTGAACTGTGGCTTATTTTAAACCTGATAGATCACTAGTTTGCTGATTGTATCTGGTTAATTTATATGTTCAGAAAATACCACTCCCTGAGAAGAACTTAAAAATACTGTCCTTCAGAAAATTTTTGCCTCAGAACAAATGTCTATTTTTATAAAACCTGAATTAGACTCGATCCAGCCCCACTTTCTTAAAAAAAATATTTATTTATTTTGCATAGAAGAACTGGCACCATTACAGCAGGGCTGCGCAATGAGGGTTGGGGGTTTTAAAGGAGTCACCAGAGAGAAAGTGGGAAGCTGAACAGGCAGAACTACTAAAATACACTGCTGAGGGGAGCAATGAGTGAGACAGGAGATTCTGCTGTACCATGTGGGTTAGCTCCCCAATGGGGGGATTGAATGCAGGCCATAGTAGTGATAGCACTGAGACTTAACCCCTAGGCCTCCAGGGAGGCCCCATTCCATCCTATTTTAATTAAAGAAGTAAAGGATCAGAGAAGCATAAGAGAGTCACTTAAAGATGAATCCTTTGCCTTTTGTGGTATTTAGCTTTATACTGGATGGCTGGAATTTTCCAGACCAAAAAAAAAAAAAAAATCAACATTGATGAGATACCTACTATGTGCCAGACATAGTTAATGGGAAGAACTTAATTTTATTTGTTATATGTCAGGGATTATTCAAGACCATTTTAGTACTTCTTCCATTTGTTAGATAATAATAGCTCAGTAAAGGAATGAAGAACTGTCCATCTATAGAAATAGAATTGATTGTTGTTGATTTTTACATAGTTTCAATATATTCCTCGAGATTCCTAGTTAATGAGTGGTTAAACCAGAAATCAAACCTAGTTGTATCAGTTTGTTTACATAAAATAATAATAGCCCCCAATTATCAGTAGCTCCCATACAAAGGCTTTTCTAACTCTCTTGCCACTGCAGGATGAACATAGCTCAGCCTCATACCCATGCTATTCTGTCCCAAGATAGAAGGGCTTTCCCTACTTGTCTGGTGGCAGAAAGAGAAAACAGAAGGGAACCATGAAGTGCTCTACCTCTCTATACAGTTCCTGGACTTAGCAAGTCACATGGCCAAATCTACATTAATATAGGGCTGGGGGAACGAACGAGATGGGAGTACAGCTCTCCCAAATGGAAGGCCATAAACATTGGAGACAATAATACACCAAGTGCAGCTCCAAATACAAGTTCTTCCCACTGCATCACATTGTGTTGATGTTTTGTAAACTGTTGTGTTATACAAAAGACATTATATTATTGTTTACATATTTATGAAATCATATATTTCACAATTTAGTTTTGCCTTCAAAGACTGCTTATGCTAAAATTTATATTAAACATTATTATGAAGATGAATAAGTCACAGGGCCTATCTGGATTCTAATTTTAGAAAGCCTATTTATCTAAATATGCCCAAAGGTATTTTATGATATTCATCTTCATTGTGAAAATGGTGCTCAGTCACAACTATGTAAGTTACTTGAGTTAAAAACACCCACTATGTCTGTCTATATTTAGCCAAAGATTTTAGCCAAAGTAAAGAATTCCAGTTACCCTTACTTAAATGAATCTATCATTCTTCAATCCCAGTGCCAATACAACTTTACAATGGCACCATGCCTTCTGGATATGGCCCAAGTATTCATGAGAATGTGCATGTAACATGTTGAAATATATGATTGTGCATTTTCTATTACAACTGTCAAATTTATATATGTGGAGAATGAACGGGTATGCAGAAAAAGGGGTCACTGAGGAATTTCCTCTCATCAAAAAATAAGTCTGGTAAATACTATAGTATATATATTTTTTTGCTAGTTCAAAGGTCTCAAAGTGCTTCCAAAGACAGAAACAGCATCCTAGAGAGGACAAGAACATGGTTTTCCATTCTAGTTACACCATCACAACCCTTCAAGCCCTCCTTCAGCATAATACACACACACACACATACACACACCCTGAGTGAATGTTCGGAGCATTATGTCACTCTTTGTGGAAGGCATACAGTCTTAAATTGGAGATGGCATAAAAATAGGGAACAGAGAATTCCCTGAAGAAGAATAAATACTGCCTGTGGACCGAAGCTTCAACTCTTAACTGAAAATTCCATTTGACCCTTCCTTATAACCTACCTTATAGATTTTGGATTTGCCTAGTCAGCTCCCACAATTAGACAAGTCAATTTGTTGTAATAAGTTCCAATCGGTAGAGGTATAGATAGATGAATGAATGAATGAATGAATGAATGAATGAGTCAAGTTCCTTGTGAATTGTGAGTTCCTTGTCAGTAATGAGTGTAAGGGGAAGCTAAGATGGTCATTTGACCATGCTGTAGAGGGGATTCAAAAAATGTGTTTTGTTTAAAGAATATTAAATTTTTATCTATTTCTGGGTTTTATTTCTCAACTGTTACTGTTATTATTCCTGTGATATCTAGGCTCAAAAGAAGTAAGGAGGGGTAACAACTAAGAATAACTAGAAGAGTATGGCCTAAAATGTTAAGATTTTCATAAAGAACCCAAATGTTGCCTTATCTGATATATGTGAAAAGTACTGGCAATATGGTAGACCAGATACTCTCAAGCATTTTTACTTCAAAACTACTAAGTCCTGGATAAAATTTTCCATGTAAAGGTATTGTTGAGTTCTCAGAAATGTAAGAGAAAACTCCAAGACCTTAATTGAGGGAACCAAAATACAGGTGTTATAATTTCATCTCTACTGAAATAAAAATGTTGTGGACCCATGGCCAGTAAGATAATTTCCAACGACCATGGAGGGGGAAGTGCAAATTTTCATTGGAATGAAAGCTCCCAATAAAGGCCTGTAGGATTTCCTCAGATTAAATTAAATAAGGGTTTTGAATCAAAGAGCACCAGACATCTAGACAAAATCATTAACTGTGAGGAAGTTACCCAACACAAATAGGAGAAAATATGAAGAAAGTAAAGAGACATGGAAGACACAAGTACATTGAACATGCACAACTGTAATACCAGAAGGAAAAGATAAAGAGAAAGGAGAAAAAGACCGAAGGAAAAAAGAATGGATTTTCCAGAACTAATGAAAGATATAGCTTTATAGGTAGAGGAAGTATAAACTTTATCAAGCCAGATAATAAAAAGAAACCCACATCTGTAAAGTGACATCAAAATATGTAAGACTAAAGATCAAGAGAAGATCTTAAAGCAACCAAGCTATAGAAGACAAATCACCTGTGGAGGAACAGGCAAATAGACTGATAAGAAGTAATGCTATGTGCCAGAATATGGTGAAGTAGCAATTTTCAAATAGTAAGAGGAAATATGTCTCATCTTGACATACGTGCTCAAGAAAACTTAGGACAAGAGGAAAATTAAAATGGTCTTAGAGAACCAAAAGCTGAGTTTACTACATCCTTAACAACAGTCCTAACTATAAAGAACTAATGTTGAAATTCTGTAGAAAAGGAAATAATCTTAGAGGGAAGTTGTGGGGAGTAAGAATAAATGAAAATAAATATATCATTAAATATGTCGATAAACCAGCAGAAACATTGTTTGATAGGGGTAAACTATTATTTAAAGTTTTATAAAGAAGGGAACTAAAACAGTGGACAACACATAAGTTGGGGGAACAATCAAAATGAAAATATCATGCAGTTTTTGTCTGCTTGAGAGGTAAGTATTAACATCACCCTGCATTCAATTTATTTATATGCTAAAAATTAACTTCTTAGTAAGTATGTTTTAAAGTAGTGTGGAGTGGAGGATGTAGGAGAGATAAATCAGTCAGTCAACAAACAAACTCCATCAGACAAAATATGAAAGAAGAGATCTGACAAGTAAAACAGAAAGAAAATAAAATAGCAAGGTAAAAAAAAAAATCCAACCACTATGAACCTGAACAAGGTAAAAGATAAGTTATCAGACTTTCAGTTACTTGTTATTTATAAGAGACAAACATAAAACACGAGGATGCATAAAGCTGAAAGCAAAAGGATAAAAATACACCTGAGGAACACAAACCATGAAAAGTGTGGAATAATATATAATTATATAACTTAGGGAGGGAATGTTATTAAGAACAGACAAGGTTGCATAATGACAAAAATTCTTCACTAGGAATATATAACAATCGTAAACTTGTATGCCTATAATAAAATATGTAATATTATAAGTGTATATATTTATAATTTTAAGTCTGGAAGGCAATTAGATGGAAATACATCGAAGAACTGACATTTCTACCACCACGGTGACAGGTCAAACACAAAAACCAAAAATAGTAAAATTTAAAAGACATAAAGAACAATTAAACGTTTTCTTTAAAAGGGCCTCCCCTGGTGGCACAGAGGTTGAGCGCTGGGTTGCAAAGCTGCCTGCAGCCTGTGCAGTGCTGTTTCGATCCCAGGCTGCCTGCTAGGGTCCCACATGGCAGGACAGACCTCTCCTGCCGCGCCCGCTGCTCCCCTCAGCAGTGTATTTTGTCAGTCTGCCTGTTCTGTTCCTTGCTCTGACTGGTGAATTCTCTCACCCTCCCGTGCTTCTTACTGTACCCAGTGCTTGCATAAATAAATAAACAAATCTTAAAAAAAAAAGTTTTCTTTAAAATACATATATAAATTCTTCCAGTAAGTAAATTAGCAGATGCTCATTCATCTCAGAAATCCA
The DNA here is from genome assembly GCF_964194135.1 of Talpa europaea. NCBI lineage: Eukaryota > Metazoa > Chordata > Mammalia > Eulipotyphla > Talpidae > Talpa > Talpa europaea. The sequence goes on from NC_140073.1 coordinate 51,098,330, forward strand.
TGAAATATGTAAAAACTTGACAATGTATTAATGTACATAAAACAAGTATCACTGATTAAAAAATATTGATATTATACTGACCATGGTGTCTGAATTCAATGCAAATAAATTTTAAATCAGTAAAGAAATATATAAATATAAAATCCCCACACATTTAAACTGAAAAATAGAGCACTTTGTAACTCATGGGACAAAGAGGATAATGAAAAGTACATATATATTTATGTATGGCTATGAAAAAGTACATATATCCGTATAAACTAATTGAAATTCTACATATGGATTTTCATAGGCTGCATTTAAAGTTGCATGATTGAAAGAGTTTGAGTCTTACATATTTACATTATAAAATAAGGTTGAATGTAAGAATTAACATTAAACTTAGAAGTTAGAAATAAGCCTAGCGGGATAAATCAAAAACTGCAAAGATGGTGATAAGAAAGATAAGTCCTAATATTACAGAAAGTGAAAGCAAGTTGGACAAAATAAGTTCTTGAAAAGATGGATAAAATTAACTGTGAGATTTGATCAAGAAAATCCTTTGTATGAAAGATAGTCCCCAAGATGGCATCAGAAGACGTTACTTGCTTTGCTCCCACGAGAATCATCTAAGTTAACCAGCCAGCCACCATACTCAGAGAGTCCCGTGCCTCTGGACAAAACTGGAACACCTCTTGGACATCAACAAGCAGCACACACTACACAGCAGGGCCACAGAGGAGATTCAGACTCACTGAACAAGAGGTGGGTGGAGAGAAATGCCTAGAGGAGGTGGTACAGTATGGGAAGCGCATTTCCAACCACTGTGCTGCAGTGGCCCTGGGGAGTGAAGAGCTAAAGTCCTGGTGGGACACACCTTTCCCTGAGGGGAAGTACATGCAGGGGTGCTGGGGAGCTCTTCACAGGCCAGGCACCCAGCAAAAAAGAATGAGGACACTGTGCTGTGCTGGCTGCGTTCCCCTCCCCGACACCGGTGGTCTGGGATGACCTGTACGTGAAGGGCACTGGCAGCAGGTGCACTGCAGAGTCCTGGATCTGGAACCCCCAAGAGGAGGGATATTGGTGGCACCACAAAATCGAGTCAGTCTGTTGTAGAGCAACCCCGATACAAAACGGGGTGCCTGACTGTGGGTCCTCACCCATGCACTTAAAAGGACTTATCAATGCTCTACTGCAGGCACATGCGAACGGTTAATAAAAGGTTTATTTACAAGGGAAGGGGAAATGAGGAAATGTACAGCTCAGGGAGAAAAGTGGGAGACAAAGTTTTAAATGAGTCCTACCCAATCCGCCGATCAGGAATCCCAAATGGCGCTCTGAGAGCTGGCTGCCAGCCAGGAGCTGTGAAGCCAGGAGGCGAGCGACAGCGAGCCCCCCAAGGCCCACGTGTTTGGTTTTTATATCCAACCTGGCTGCCCAACTCCATCCTCAGGTCCCAGCCACCTTCCCTTTAGTGGTGATGGGATTTGTCTTTCCCAATGTCTTGATGGCTTTAGTCTGGACTGGGAGTGGAGTCCACAAAGCCTGTATGGGATTAGCTCAGGACATCATTTTTTCCTAACAGGTCTACCTCCCCAGAACATTCACACCAGGGGTTGGACCCTCCTCATCCCTTGACTCAGCAACATCTCATTTCAATAACCTTCTGGATTTCAAAATTCAAGCTCTTTATAGTTTATCAAGTCCTCAGTCACTGTTAAAATCACTATTTTAACACCTTTCTCTCCCAGTTTTTCTGTAGCCCATCTGGGCTATGTTTGATCATCATTAACCCAATAGCTATGTAAACAATTTGGATATGGGCACACTAGGGAACTTCATGGAATGCTCCAACCAAAACTGACATGCACTCCCAGTGGCCAGAACTGCAGAAGGTACATTTGTCTCTGGCAGGTACCTAAAAACACTGAAGGGAATAATAGAAATGGCTTTGGAAACAGTTAATAATCTAGTTTTGCCTAGACAATAAATCATCAGGTGTGTTCTGCAAGAGAGGCTGAACTGATACTTTAGAGAAAGGTACAGACAATATTAAGGTCTTTTATGTAGGTCTGGTTGTGAAGCACGAGGGCACATCCCCGCACACCTTGATTATTTCTCTAAGCATGTTTACCTAGAGTGGCAATAACACCAAGGGGAAGGACGCATTTGCAGAGGCGATCCAAATGTTACAGCCTTGTATATAGTAACTGCCCAGCAAGGTTGTAGGGCAGGTTCCACTGCCCGCATTGTATGGACCCCATTATATGGAAATGGTAGTTGGAGATAGAATAACTTGTTCAAGGATTTGCTGAAAGTAGAATTAGAATTATGTCTTAAAATGTCATGTTCATAAAACTACATCTCAGAACACATCTAAAAATTGACATGTCATCTCCTCCTCTTCTTTTTTCACATCATTCCCTTTTCCCAAGTTCTTTACAGTGTTCCTGGTCAAGAAAACTCCCAATCCTGGTCAGACTCCCATCCACTAAACTTTAAATCTCCTAAATTTTCTCTACAACCATGTCACAAATTCTTGCCATTCTATCTCAGAGATAGCTTTCCTATCTGTCTTCTCCTTTTCATTCCCATCCTCACAAACCAGAGAAATGTATGCCTTCACTGGACTACAGTGGTCCTGTCCTTGTAGTCTTACCATCAATTTCAACTATTCTTAGAAAAGTCCTCCGATTTTTTCATTTGTCCAAGGGTTGTTATGCAGGAGGCATATTAGAATGACTTCAATTGCAACCCTGTTAGTGGTAGAGGGCAACTACCAAACTCATGGAATCATTCTCTGAACTCGCTATTGAGAGTCTCATGGATTCTCCTTCTGCTGTGAGATTTATTGCTCTAAGTAGCATTCAAATTCTTGTGTGTGCTGGTGTGCTTATGCGAATGAGGTTTAGAACTATTGCACTAAATCATGCACTTTTCGAAGGCACATTTTCTATCTCTAATAACTAGTGCCTAGCGCAACATTTGGCATTCAATAGATGCAGAGTGTCTGCTAAATAAGTGAACCTTGGTCTTCTTCATGGTAGTGACTACATTTTTCATCGTGTGTACTTAACCTATTGTTGATGCCCAACAACTTAAATGAAACGAATAAATGAGCAATATGATTTTTACTAATATGTCCATCTAAATTTGGCAAGGTTGGGTTGGTGCTTCATTGTCTTTTATTGTTTACAATAGAATGACTGAGCCCTTGATTGTTGATACTCAATTCAGAATTCCAAGATGTATAAGAACTTTTAAATATAGTAGCAGGATCTGAGAGTTATTTTCTATGTTCCAAAAGGCCAACAGATTAAATATTTATTCACATTAAGGTTAATTAACAAATTGCTTTGCTCTAGACTGGAATATATCAAATTGGTATGTGACAACTTAACGCTGGCATATCATAAGCTCTGATTGGCTGACTAATAAAAATAATGAGACAAATTAGCTCTCACTAAATAAATGAAGGCTATGCGATACATAAAATCTTTTGAATCATGGCCTTTGTGGAAACAAATATACTAAAATGCATCTTTCCCTCCCCCCACCCCCTTACTAAGGAAGTAGGCATGAAAAATTAGGTGAGGGGTCTCGGCCACCTCAACCAGACTGATGGATATAATCAAGCTTGAATTATGAGAAGTGGCTAGTAGTGTTTTCCCTTAGATTTTGCAATTGAAATTTTAATTTTAATTTCAATGGACTCTCCATTTCATTCTAAAACTGTTGGAGTTAAGTTGTCTATTTCCTTCATTTTTGACAGATAATGTGTCTCATTGAGGTGAGGTGACTTTATACCCATTACTGGCTACAGAGGCAAAACTGGAACACTCCCCTCTGGGCTCCAAACCAAGCCATAGTGTACATAGATACACATTTTCTTCAATGTATTGCATCAGAATGATGACTATCTAACTACCTAGTCACCAAATATTTATTGTGCATGGATTGCATGGCATTCAAACTAAGAAAACTGTAGCTGGGGGCTTGTACTGAAGCAAAAACATATTATTGAGCAAATGAATATAATAAAAATTCCAGCAGAACTTGCAGCCCAGTTGCAATGAACATTCCAATGCAGGCATAATTAACAAGTTTGCTTCCTTAAAGCTCCTTCCCTGCCAAGATTCATGGCCAGGGAGGGCCTCAGCACTCTTATCTACAAGGTCGGGTAGCCAACCAGCTGGTCTGTCCCTCCAAGGTCATCCCCAAATGCCTGCCTCTTTCCCCCCTTGCCTTGCCTCCTTGTCTGGGGACTTTGCCACAAATGGTTGTGCCTGCTGAAAAACGATGCTATCCATGCATCAGATATGGAGACAGTTGTGTATAAAGGAACCCTTGGTCTTTAAACCGGTGCTCAGACCTTATGGGGCTCACCTGGTCTGTGACCTCATGCATGAGTCATAAAGCTTCTCCTGGCCTCACCATTCCTGAAGTACCTCTGGTTCTTACTCTGTCTGGGTAAAAGGCTAGAATTTATTTCTACAATAGTATATTATTAGAGGAGACAAGACAGGAGGCTGGAAGATGACCCAAAAGAATCTTAAAGAGAGCTTTCTACCCCATCTGTACCCCTGGGTCACGACCCTTACCCACCTTCCCCCTAATATAAGGACTCTCCATTATGTGGTAGAAAATTCAAGTCTGGACTTTTAGGCATTTTAGGCACTAGATGATTGGCTCTACCTACTCTCCCCTTCAATATTTCTTTTTTTATATATAATTTTCTCTTGCTTTGTTATTTTTTAAAGATTTATTCATTTCTATAAGAACCGGGGTACAGGCCAAAGGCATAGGATGGCAAGACGATTCACCAGAGACAGAGTGGGGAGCAGAACAGGCAGATGGACCAAATACACTGTTGAGGGGAGCAGTGGGCGAGACAGGAGAGGTCTGCCACGCCATGTGGCAGAGGCTGTGGACAGCTTCGCAGCACTGCGTTCAACCCACTGCGCCACAGGGGAGCCCCCTGTTCAGTATTTCTTAATGTCCTTTCAAGCTCCAGCTATGAGGACTTTGTGATGTGTTCTTAACACAGCATGCACCTGCTCATCAGTGTCTTTGTGCATGCTGCTTTCTCAGGTTAGAGTCTCAACACTCAACCTTCAACTATTGAAACTTACCCATTTTCAGGTGGAAGACATTTCCCTGCTTTTGTGCCTACAAAGCTGGTCATTTTACATCTTCCTGTACTTTTGTCACTTATAAGCCTGCTTCTCCCACTACACTAAATTCTCAGTAGGGCCAAATGTCACTAATTTTTCTACCCCTACAAAATCTGATCTATAATAGCAACAATCTACATAGATGCCATGTGTCAAATCTGACTCTTTATCAAGCATTGACAACAAACAGATACTTTAACTTCTGTATTCCTCACAGCAACCCACAGTTGAAAGTGTAATGACAGAGACTCAGTGTAGTTCTGCTGTGAGTGCCTCTTTCTAGAACTTCAGACTTCAACACACACCCTTCTTAAAGAGAGGAAATACAGGGCAAAACCTACATAGATGGACTTTCTTCTAGCTAAGTTTTGTTGAAGTGTTACTAATGAGAAAGGTAGGAAAGTTCTGGGAGGGAGGGCTTGCATATATTAAGAAAGAGTGCCACATGCATGTGGTCTTATAAACTTATAAACTCCCACTGGCTATATAAAAATAGGTATTGGGCCTGGATCCCTCCAAATTAAGAGCCCACTGCTAGGTTTATTTCTCTGCTAGGTTTATTTCCTCTTCCAGACTCACTGAGTACTCTTGTTCTGTTTAGGTACATGTATCATTGGCCCTCAGGAATTTCCCCCATTTTCTCTACTGCAGACCCAATGGAAGTGGTTTTGGGTAGAATATGAAGTGGATGATGTGCTGCTGCATCTCCTACATTGGCTGCAGAGTGGATCTGCTGGCCAGTGGGGACTGATGCATTCCAGGAGGCTGGATTTTATGCCATTTTTCTCTCCTTTTGCTGTCAGTAAGGACAATACTATTTGAGCCTAGTGTGTATGTTGTCTGTTGTCAGTCACCTTAGTCACGCAACGGTCTCTTCCCTTGGTGACACTCACCTGCCTTTCAATCTTGGCTGCACAGCTTGACCACCCAGTGAGCAGTAAAACGGGTACTTCTGGAAGATAGAACATGAACTCCAACAGAAGAAGAAACTTGGGTATTTCAAAGCCAAATTAATACATTGCTTATACCCCCAAATTGAGCCTTGGGAGTTCTCATACAAAAATGAAAGGAAAACCCTTGTTTTCTCTGATCTATTCTCTATCTGTGATTATGATGGGCTCTGAATATATCTTTGATTGTGATTGAACTTTGAGGGTATCTATGATTGTCAGCGATTGCTAAGTGGAGTTATGACATACTGATGAATGCATCTTGTCATCAGATAGATTCTTTCCCTTATTCCGGAGCTCTAAGTGCGAGGAGGCAGTCTGGCATAGCCTGGGAGCAGTCATCATGGTGACTGTTTTGGAAGAATCCACTCTAGTCTTTCTGCAAGTTTACTGTGCAGCTGGTATGATATTAACAGATTGCTGTCTTTTACATGTGATGTTATGTCATTGACAGGACAGGGATTATTTATGCCCAATGTCAAACTTGGAAACCAAAGTACATACTAGTTGAGTGACTTGCCTGTGGTGACACACTTCGTCACAGCGGATTTGGGAGGTAGTGTGTCGGATTTCATGTTGAATGCCGATGGGTTAGGAGGACAGTCTTTTATCAAATTTTATTCATAACAGAAGAAATTTGTTCAGTGTTCACTGCATAGTTCAGGCTTATAGCTAATGAACACACATTGTTTTTTTTTTTTTTTTTAAGATTTATTTATTTATTTATTTATTTGTTTGTTTATTTATTTATTTATTTATACAAGCACTGGGTACAGTCAGAAGCGTGGGAGGGTGAGAGAATTCACCAGAGCCAGAGCGGGGAGCAGAGCAGGCAGACTGATGAAGTACACTGCTGAGGGGAGCGGCGGGTGGCAGGAGAGGTCTGTGTGCCATGTGGGACCCTCCTCCAGTGGCTGGGGAGAAGCTGGGGATCAAACCGGCACTGCAGAGGCTGCAGGCAGCTTTGTAACCCAGCGCTCAACCGCTGCGCCACGGGGAGGCCCACACATTGTTATTTTTCCTTGACTGTGTTTCATTCTGGAGCTATCACACTACCAACATTGACTTTATTGGTTTAGAGTAAATTATTCAGCTCTTAATTACCATATTATGAATGTTTAATTTTTGCCCTGATATTGTCAAAGAGAAAACGTGCCCTCACATCAGTGGGTTCTGGTCCTGAAACATGGTTCCACTTTCATTTCTGCAGCAAGAACAACCACGTTCACAGAGGCTCTGAGAATATGCAGAGCCTCTGCCTAGCCATTCCCCAAAGTCACACACTTCCCTCTCCAATGAGAAGCTGGAGATTGCAGCAGGGGATTGCTAACTTCTGATTCTCTAGGACAGTACCATTTTAAAAATAATTTCCAGGGGGAAAAGATAAGTCATTTCAAGAAATGGCAACTGTAGTCTTTCCTTTATTTGGAATATACATACATACACACATATATGCGTACATGTAATAGCTAATTTTCCTTTTAATTGTGGTGACAGGTCCACTGCCATTAAAAATTTTTATTGTGAAACAGAGATCTCTACCATGCATTGCCACTGTGTACCTATATCATTTTTGTAAATCTGTATTTCCCCCACAAGCTTGCTGTCCATCTGAAATCTAGGGATCATTTGAGGATTCCTCCTGCCCAATTCTTTCTCTATTTTTAAACAATGATATGGTGATCATTATTCTATCTTTTAAATCTTCCGACTTTCCTTGTTATTCTCACTGCTATTTTCCTTGCTCTTACTCTCAGGACTGACTTACTACCCAGATCATAACAATGGCTTCACAGTGGTTCTTTTCTTAGAGATAACAATCCCTTCAGCTCATCCTCCATATGGTTCCCAAACAGCTAATATGGAGCGTATTAATTCTATGCTCAAAGCCCTTCCACCATTTGGCATTCCTAAGCAGTCCCACTCAATTTTTTTCTTGGGAAGGCCCTACTGACAAAGGAAAAGAAATATACACCAAGGGCTACATTTTAATCTGAGCTGCCTCACTGTGGGTGTGAAGTTTATTTGTTGTCCCTTATTTATTAAAATTTGTCAGGAATTGTGCATCCTAGCAATCTCAAGTCTTTTGATATAGAGACCATACCTTCTACCACACCCACTTAAATCTTTGAGTAAATTGGCAGTCTAGGAAAATACTCCAAATCTAACTTTGGACTTTGAAACTCCCTTGAAAGACCACCTCAAATTTTCATTGTCTCAGACACGTTAGTTTTAAAAGCTCTATGAAATTATTCATATGTGATAGAATCTGAAGGACATGGTAATTTATTGAGTCTCTACCAAATGTCTGGCACTGTTAGATCCTTTTCTTAAGGGATCTCATTTGTTGTCTAACCATCCCTGGGTGATAAAGGTGTTATTCATACTTTATGAAGGAATTGAAGTTTAAACAGATCAAACGCTTTGCACTGAAAAAAAACAGGGACGAAATGTAGCAAATAGCTAGCAGTAGTTATGGGTGATTTTAATTTTTCTTTTTTATAATTTTTTTCCCTGTCCAACTTTCCACAATGGCCATGAATTGTCCTTCCTAACAGAACTAATATAAGTTATATGAAAAGATTAAATGAGATAACCCATCTGAGAGCCCTTAGCACAGTGCTTGGTACATCAATTTTATTTTCATTCCTTATTCATCTTAGATTCCATTGCAGCATATAGCACTCCACTCCTAATAAAGAACTAATAAACCTAGGTTCCACTCAATTGGATTAACAATTCAACTGAAGATTATTTTAATGTTATTTTTCCCCAGTAATAAATAGACAACTATAAATTACATGCACATGGGGTAGCCTCGTTAAAATATGTCTCATTAAACTGAGCTTAAGACTTGGACTATTCTGTCAAGGTATAATATTATTCCACATTTATTAAGGTCTTATTATGCAAAAGATTCTATGCTTTTTATTTTAGAAGTATCATGTGTCTAGCCTTATCAACCACTTCATGAGAAGGGCAGTAACTAACTATTCTCTGATCATAGAAGTATCACAACATGCTCAGGTTACCCGAACATGAAAAATGATGTAAGAATTATACAAAATAAAACATTAAATAAATAAATAAATAAATAAATAAATAAATAAATAAATAAATAAATAAATAAATAAATGAAGAACCACGATTCACACCCATTAGGGCCTGGTTACAATTTCTCCTTTAAAATCCCATGCTCTTGGGGCCTCCCTGGTGGCACAAGGGATTAAGCACAACACTGTGAAGCTATCTGCAGCCACTGAAGCACAAGTTCGATCCCCAGCCAGGGAGCAACCCACATGGCTCAGCAGACCTCTCCTGTCTTGCCCGCTGCTTCCCTAAGCAGTGTATTTCAGTCAGTCTGCCTGTTCTGTTCCCAACTCTGTCTCTGGTGAATCTTCTCACCCCCCACACCTCTGGCCTGCACTCCAGTTCTTGTATGCATAAATAAATAAATCTTTAAAAAAAAAAGAGTAAAATCCTATGCTCTGATGCCAGTGGAAGTCTTGTCACTTCCACACAAATATTTCTAACTATAAACAAGCTCCAAATTATTGAGAGCCTACTACAATGTATCTTGTTTCTTCCCTATAATAAAGTTTACCTCATTGGTTCCCCCCCCCTCTTTTTTTTCCTTTGGTATGAGAAAATGTGTGACACATTTTGTCCAAAATCCCACACTAAAGTGTAAACTATTTTAAAACCAGTTCTGACCCAGAGCATACCAATTTGTGCTACCTCTGTGTTTGTGTAGGGTCACAGAGTCCCAGAATGTTCAACATGAGCACCAGATCCTGAAGCACACTGGTAATAGAATGACAAGCTCATATAAGAACCAGTTTGCCTGTAGTAAAATTCAGATTTGATTGTGTGCAAAAGCTTTCAGAGCTCATAAAAAGTTCCGGGTCTGCTCAGAAGCAGTTCATTTTTCTCTAGTCCCTGTGGTTCCTGTTGGCTGCAGAGGTTTATGGCGTTGCAACCACCTTGGGGCTGGAGGCTAGTTGAGCAAGTCTGTTTCACTACAGTAGGCAAATGGGCTCTGCAGAAGAGAGCACACAGATAATGGCTCCACCATTGCTATGCAACACATCCCTGACCCAGGAAATGGTCCTGAATCCCAACTACAATTTATAGACCCCAGTTCCACTGGACTGAAACAGAAGATAAATAGGCCTGCAGGAAGTTATTTGTTGAGGACATGATGGCTGGGCGAGGATGTTCCAACCCTGTCCAAGTTCATGAGCTCATCCTGGCGCTGTTCTGCCTCCCAAAGCCGATGAGGCTTGGTCAGGGTGGATGCTGCCTGAAAAGATTAGTAGTTACAGAGGAGAGAAGAAGGGTTCAGAAGTGACAGGCTTCTAAGTGGGTGAATCAGGTTTTTACCTGCCTGATCAGTGTATTTTCTGAAAAGATCTTCCCAGAGAAGGAAGCAATGTGGGCTCAGACCCACTATGTCAGGACCACTGAGGGGGTCACACAGCTGTAAGGATGTGATTTGGGACTTTTCCCTGTGTACAGTAGGCAGTTTATGAAGGGAAGCCTGAGTTCACAGCTGCAGCCAGCCTGTAGTCCGGTAGCTGGTCTTTTCCTGTGTTTCCAACCTTCACCTTAGCTCCCTGGCTTAGAATAGAGCCCCGCTCTGGGGGAAGGCATGCCCTGCTTTGCGTGATCTCATTTCCTTGCTGCCCAGGTTCCCAGGTAGTGTTCTGCCCCAAGTCACACTGGCCACTTAATCACCAGTCTACAGGTCACTGTTCAAGCTCCCAACAGCTACTTCTATCCCCAATTCTAAGCCTACACCAGATAAGGATGTGTCTCAATCAAGTACTAATTTGCTATATTTTTTTTTCTGCAATTATTTAGATTGTTGTTTATCAATTCATCATCTTGTGTTTATCTTCTTATTCTATTGTTTTCCATTTTCCTCCATGTTTTTTACTGAGGATTAAGTTTTATTGAGGACTAGGTTGAAGAGTGATAAAAAATTCCCCAGGTAGAGTCTTTGAGACACAATGGAAGAACACATTTCCATGACATTTGCATGTAGGTATATATTCACATTGTAGTCAAAAACCATTGCTTGAACTCTTATGTATTTTATTCTGTGTTAGGTAAAATGTAGATACACAGGAAATATACAGAAGTGACCCTTTCTTCCAGGGAATAATACAGTTTTCGAGGTAAAATTCAGCAGCAATGCAAGTTAGTAAATGTAAGGTATCTATATTTCATGGGGAAAATCTTGGAATGAAGGCAATAAAGTTTGAGTTCAAGTTCTGATTTTCTATCTTTATATGTGTGACTTTCTACAAAGTACTTAACTTCTGTAAGTCACAATTTTACCATCAGCAAATATGGGTGAGATATTCCTTTCTCTAGTTGGGTTGTTATGAGGGTTAAAGACGGTAATAGTTGTAGTAATTGCAGTGATTATTATAAAAAGTGCTATGTAAATTAGGAATCCTAAACAAATATATTCTATGCATGTTATCCTTTGTACAACAGTGGCCAGCCAAAATAGAATTATAAGTAATATATACTGAAAGTATTCATGTAATGAGGAAAACATAATTAGATAGGTTTATTCAACAAATATTTACTGATTACCTACTAGGTATTCAATGTTAAGTAACAAATCTCTTTGTCGAGGAGCTCATAATGGAAAGGAAAGAATATTAAGGGGGGGTGCAATTGTATGGGGAATATAACCAAAATGAAAATGCAGGGCCTCCCCGGTGGCGCAGCGGTTGAGCGCTGGGTTGCGAAGCTGCCCGCGGCCTCTGTGGCGCCGGTTCGATTCCCGGATTCTCCCCGGCCACCAGAGGAGGGTCCCACATGGCGTGCAGACCTCTCCTGCCGCCCGCTGCTCCCCTCAGCAGTGTACTTCAGTCCTTCTGCCTGCTCTGCTCCCCGCTCTGGCTCTGGTGAATTCTCTCACCCTCCCACACTTCTGACTGTACCCAGTGAATGTATAAACAAACAAACAAACAAAAAAACCAACCAAACAAATAAATAAATAAAGCATGCCTCTATAAAAAGAAAAAAAAGAAAATGCATATATTGTGCAAAAATGAAAAATGATGTAAGAATTATATAAAATAAAATAGTAAAAAAAATTAAAAAAAGAATATATCAGATGGACAAAAATCCTGTGGAAGAAAAGGTAACACTAGTGCGCTGAGTGCTATTTTGTATAAGGTGGTAAGGAAAGTCTTTTAATTGTTGATGTTTGGGTAGAAATTGGGGTGATGTGTGGGAATAAGACATACAAATGGGTAAAATGGATCAAAACATTCTAGGCAGAGCAAGGAGTACAGCAACATCCCTGAGTGACAGGAAGTTTACACGTTCAAGCTACAGCACAGAGGGGAGGGTGACTTGCGAGAGGGAGGAGGCTGACTCACTCTGAAAGGCAGTGTGGAGCTGGTGGGGTGGTCTGGCTCAGGTAAGAATTCGTGGGTCAGACTGGAAAGGCTGGAGTTAATCGAAATTGAATGGATGTTGAGAATTTCCAGTGGCAGCATGGTCAGATAAAATTGCATTTTAAAAATACCATCCTGATTGGGTTTTAACTAGGTTAAAGGGGACCAAGGTCAGAATCATGATTTGGGTTTGAATTAGGATTGCGAGAGGTGGTTGAGTTCTGGATGTGCTTTGCAGATGAAGCCAGCAGATTTTGCCCGTGATTCGATATTGGCCATGATAGAAAGAGATGAGACAAGTATGGCGCCAGTGATTTGGGCTCAGATACTGAGGAGGCAGTAGACTGGAAACAGAGTACATCTGGTAGTTGTACAGGCGGAACATAAGAGTGCAATTTGGGCTTGGTAAATCTTAGATGATTTTATCACTTTTAAATTGAATGTTGCAAAAGCAGTTGGTGTTATGAATCCAGAGATCCGAGGAGAGGTCCGGATTAGAGATTTAAATTGGGGAGGCATCAGCTAGAGCTGGCATTTAAACCAAAGGATCCCATGAACCCATCCTAAGGAGAACGTGTGAGAAAGATGAGTTTCTGGGTCTGAGCTTTGCAAGTTATGACGGTTTAGGAAGGCGAGGAGGAATCAGTCACAGAGAGGGCTAATGAAAGCCCACTAGGGTGGGAAGGCTGAGCTGGATGTACTTGAACATTAAGTGGTAGCACCCCCACCTGAGTGTCAACATGGTGCCTTCAGGGCCCAAGAGTTTTTCTTGCATTCCTTAGAGTCCTCACAAATAACTGGCAAGGATGGCATCATTGCCCTCATTTTCAGTAAGGCAACTGAGACTCAGAAGTTAAGTAATGTGACTTGATCAAAGTTAAAATTGTCAAATGGAAGAATAGGATTTAATATTGAATCTGGTGGAATTTGACTGGGTCTCATTTAATTCTCATAATATCCCAGTAAATTCATGATGGCTGTCTCTGGTGTTATTTATTTGTGTATAAGTTAAGCGATTGAGATGCAGAGAGCTTAAATAACTTGCCCAAAGTCTCACAATTAATTGGGCCATGATGGGAACTCAGATCTATGTGACTGCTCCATGATCCCATCTTCTGCTCCCTCCTCATGCTGGGGGCAGTAGAGAAATCAGCTTGAATATGTAGTTCTCTGGGGTTTTGACTAGACACAGAATGCATGATGGGTCAGCCAAACTTGTCACCCATGCACCAGTGCCATTTCCTGCTCTTTTTCCTGCTTGCCCAAGGTCTAACCCCATCGGAAATTGGTTTTTACTGAGCAGACATTCTGAACAGATATAGACAAGGCAGAAATGACTCATTGGTAGGGGCCTTTTGATAGCTGATTTGCTATGTGGGGCATATACTAGCAAAAAGCACTATGATTTCATGTCAACTGAATTATCTAGCATGCATAACCCAAATCAGAGCAAGGAGCTGTGTTGGCATTGGAGGCATGCGCTCTGAGAGTTTCTGGTAGAGAGGGGAGACAACAAAGGTGACCCAGTAGCTACTACTTATGGAGCCGATAGTGGTACTGTGAAAACTGAGTGTGTGTGTGTGCGTGTGTGTGTGTTTACTATAATCACAGTGGAAATAAAGGCTCATAACCTCCATTTCATAGAAGAAGAAACTTAAATGAAGAGATTCAGGTAAAACACATTTCTCAAGTACAGATGACCAGTTAGTGGCAGAGCAAAGGACTAGGTCTCAGTCGGCCATGCTTAGAGTGATGATAATATGATTTTCATTTAATTTCCTTAGTTTTCACTGAATACTGAATAAAACAAAAGGAGAATAAAGAACTTGGGATTGAAGATTCTTTAGATTTTTTTGTGATTGATTGAATAATTTCAGGAAACATTAGAAGTACTTTTTGGAGGCTTTTTAGAACCGTGCTTCTTAATCTTCAGTGTGCACATGAATCACATGAGGATCGTGTGCAAATGCAGATTCAGATTCTGTGGGTCTGTCTGGGGAGGAGTCTGATTTATTTTGCATTTCAAACAAGCAGGTGCTGCTGGTCTTACTTAGTAAAGCAGGCTTAGACAATACCTGTGTTCCCCCAAATTTCGCTCATTCAAATACCACTAATTTTCTTTAAATGAATTCCTTTTCTTTTATTTAAATCTCATATCATTGCAATAAATAGAAAAACAGTATCACTTTGGATAAAGATAAATATAATAAAACAGAATTATCTCACTCAACAGATACTGTTGCTGAAAGTTTTTAAGTCTCATAGCTATTGTCTGCTTAAAAAATATAAGAAATGAGGGGGGGCGTCCACACAATAGGAAGGGATTAAAGATGTACTAGCACCAAAGTGAGCCTTTTTCTTTGATATAATCTGAAAGAATGAAAGCGAATTTAAAACGGATCAAGGGTTTTTAATGTCTATGATGATCTTCACTCCGTCTAGCAGCACTTCTCTCTTCTCAAGGAAACACCACTATGTCTACCACTTTTAGGAGGGGCTGTCACTTGCCCAAAGCACATAGCAGTTAATGGCAGGACCAAGCTACAATGCTGCTATTTCAACCACCTGCATATTTTTTCACCTACCACCTGTTTTAACCAAATCAGTCTCCATTTTCATCCCTCGTGAGGCTTGAACAGTCAGCAAGTCAGCACAAGCCAATTACAGTCTTTATTCAGTTGTGTAGAGGATGCAATAGCCCATACTCCCATACTCCCAAAGACAACTCTTTCCCTACTCTTAAAGGCAATTTCTAAATTTCCAGGTGAGGACTGAATTTGGCTCTTTCTCATTTCTTATTGTGCCATCCCCAGACTTTTATTTCCTTTCCATGCTAAGCCCTGGTAAGCAGGCCTAGTCCTGAAGTACAGCCTTGTTGCGTTCTAAGTTTCTTCACCCAGCCTGAGGTTCCTTTTGCCCCATAGTCTTTCTTTATCAGGATTCCTCAGCCTACAGCTGCAAACAACCACATCTTCTAGATGAAAGCAGTGTGTGCAAGGAGGGATGAGCATGAGGAATTCAGTGACAGGAGTACTGGCTCATCAACTCAACATCCCTAGAAGTAGGTGTGTGTGTTTGTGTGTGACCTCAGGGGAGTCATAGTTTTTCTGATCCTTCCCCTCACTCCAATTGGGACTAAGTGCCCTCTGGGATTATCTAAACCATTGAGAATTTGTGGGGCTCTCATCATCTTTTACATCAAGTCCTCATACCTGTCAATTATTGTGCACATACTGTATAGTCGTACTTACTTTATTTGCATAATTAATCCAAAATGGATAAGAGAGATATTACTCCCACCATTCAGATCAGACCAGTCAGGCTCCTAAAGTGTGATTTGATGAAGTAAGACTGGAAAAATTGGGTAGAAACCAAGAGGCTTTTTAGAGCAGTGTTTTAGTACAGTGCTAAGAGATCATGTGAAGACAAGGAGGCAGATGAACATTCCTTTTCTTATTTCACAGTCCAATTTAATGAAAACTATATTAAGTCTTGAGCTACTAAGATTTTATACCCCAGATACAAGGTAAACAAGGCACATGCTTACCCTCAGGAAGCAGACTGGCTGATGAAGGAACTAGGCGATGTTGGGGAACTAGGGACTTCAAACTATTTATTTATTTATTTAAATATTTTATTTTATATAATTCTTACATCATTTTTCATCTCTGCACAATGTATGCATTTTCACTTGGTTATATTTCCCATACAATTGCACCCCCCCTTATTTTGACACTAGTCCTTCCTTTCCCTGTCCTTCCTTCCCCTTCCCTCCCCCCCCCCCCAAGCCGTAATGTGTCTCTGGTTTATAGTTACTTGTTGATTTTGAGTTTTACTTTGTATTAGTCTTTTTCCTGGTCCCTTATTTAGGTTTTCTAAATTCCTGCTATGAGTGAGACCATCCCGTATTTTTCTTTTTCTTTGTGACTTATTTCGCTGAGCATGATCCTTCTAGCTCCTATGATCCTACTATCTAACAGGAAAGTGCAACCTGGGCTCTAGTTTCTGACTTGCTACATCCTACTAATTGTACTACTTTGAGTAGGCTTTGGGTCAGAGTCTTAAGTCTCAGGTCTAAGTTTTCACACCAGAGTAACAGATAATGAAGTATTGCCCTTGCAAGGTTATTGTGGAAGTCAATTGCATATATACATACATGTAATATTATGCAAGAAGGAGAGTTCTACAGTCAAATAGAACCATGTTTCAACTTGAACGCAACACTCTGATACTGGACAAATTTCATCATCTCTCAGATATGGCATCACACATGGGGATAATTCTTCTTACTTGCAGGTGTATGCCAGTACCTGACATAAGATGATACTTCCTATCGAAGGGCACTTTTCTACCAATCCCCAATCTAATTCTCGCCCTTTCTTTGTGGAATCCCAGAGTGAAGGGCAAATGCAGTGGTAGGCTCCTGGGGAAGGAAATGGAGCAGAATCTCAAAGCCTCTTGTGTAGTCTTTGGACAAGCAGGCATAAGAAAGGAAACATGTAAAGAAATAATATGAACAAAAGCTTTCAGATAACAAAATGCGAGGGCTATTAGGAAAAGGGGTGTCATTCTGTGTTTGGCAAAATGAGGTTGTAGAGACTCCAGGAGCAGTGAGCTTCATAGATTTCTTGGGAAAACCACTATTCCTAGGAAAGGTGGAAGAAAATCTTGAGACATGACCACCTTCATCATCTCCAGAGCCTCCCTGTTTGCATCACGAAGAGTTCTAACTTCCAAACCTATCATGCAAGTCTTTCATATCCAGGTTCCCAATACTGAGACGCCCCAAATGAGTAAGCTCCCGCTTCCTGGGATAAGGCATGCATGGAAGATGTTTCCACCCAGTTAGGAGACTTAGCACCAGAGAGATAACTGATCTTCAAACACCTAGAATGTAATGAGTGTTGAGAGCAGGGACCTTTTCATCAGTGAACACTGGGGTCCAGTCCTGAGTTTGCCATTTTCTTTGTGACCCTGGATAAGTTACTTAATTTCTTATGAAAAATTCTCCCATAGAGCAATAAAATAGGACTGACCTCATGGGGTGATTCTGAAGGCCAAATAAAATAATGCATAAAAGGTACTTAGCATAGTGCTGGAAAATACAAGAGCGGCTAAATAAATGGTAGCTATTTTTATTTTTAATAAATATGTTGTTAATTTTACTAGATCAAAGGAACCAGAAAGATTTTCCTTTTGAGGTTACTCACAATGTCTGCAGCAGAAAGAGGAGGGAAATTATTTCTGGCCTCTGGGGTTTCTTTAGAGCTACTTATTCCCAGTGATTCAAGAAGACACTGAAGAAAGCAAAGGTACTTAGTGATACAGACCTTAGAAGGGATCTGGAAATTACCAACTCTAGCTCATGCCCCTGATTTGATGGAATGAGAGAAAGAGGGCTTAAGTGAGGAAATTCACAGCTCCTGTTAGATACCAAGCAAGTTGGTAGCAGAGTGAACATGGAACCCGGTTCTTCTGATACTCAAACTTATATTTTTTCTTATATTATCATGGTGAACTTTCTGGAAACAGAATGTCATAATCTCAGATCTAGTCTCTTTTTTCCCCTTCACTTTCATTTCTTCCTCATTTTGAAACAAAACAAAACCATAAAATACAAAGTCCTATGTCTTGAGGCTTCACTTGAATTCATTTACTGTAGATACAAGCCATAAATAAACACAGGAGTTAAAAATAAACCTTCCGGTGTGACTATAACATTTTTTTTTTATTTAGCCCTTTTTTCCATTCTGTGGATGGAATAATGCCAACCCTGACTCTGCTGAAATATAGATTGAAAACAACATATATAATAAGTTATTTTAAACAGATTCCCTATCATCATATAGTAAAGCATTATTAGCAGGGAGATGACCAGGTAGGTAGGAAGGTAGGTAAACAGATATAACAAACGGAGTTTCAGGATAGGTATGACTTTTTTTTCATTCATGTATTCATTCATTCATTCATTCAGCAATAATGATTCAATACAAACTTGATGCTGAGGACTAAAGACATAGAAGAAAATTTTTCTTGGCTTCTGTCTTCAGTAACCTCATAGTACAATGGGAAACAGATGGTTCCTAAGCCCTGTGATGAATTCTATGATAGGGGGAGCTAAGGGGACTGGGGCACTGATGAAGTTCACCTACCTGGCCTGGATAGAGAGGGGCAGTGCCCAGAGTAGGTGCCTTATGAAGATCAGGCATTGCTCAAATAGACAATACATGTGCTAAAATTAAATTTATACCCAGTGAGATGATTAGGAAGATAAATTTCTGACATTGCACAGAGTGATTTAAAGAGATACTAAGTATGTGTTCTAGTCCTCGCTCTACCATCCTTTGTATAAGTGATCTGAAACAAGTTAATTTCCATTTCTGCAACCTTATTTTCTAATTTTGAAAGTCAAAGAGTTTCTCTAGATCATTTCTAAGCTCATTTTATCTTTACAGTTTTGTAATTTGCTAGAAGTGCCCAACTTGACTTCACCATCATATCTTATTTATGACTTTTGTGCCCAGCACAGATCTTGGTACTTGGAGCAATCTGTATTTGTGGCGTATGATGACATTTTAATTGAATCCCTTTGGTTGAGTTAGTGAATAAAAAGGAAGGGATCTTTCCAGGTGGTGTCCTTAGACTGGGATTTAAAAGCATGTCTACAGTCATAGAGCATGTGAATTTTGGAAGCCTATGAAAAGTTTGTTCTAAATGAAGGGAAGTGCAGCAAATTCTTATGAAAAGGTACTGTTTGCAACATTGCCAATGGGAACAGGAGCAGAAAAAGCGTAGGCCAAACCTCTGCCACTGGGGCTCTGTAATAATAATTGTTGTCTTCACTTGAAGACTGAAGTCGCAAACTATTTCAGAACAGTAATTAATTTAATGTAGGGACTCCCTGGTGACTCAAGGGGTTAAACACAACACTATGAAGCTATCTGCAGCCTCTGGACTATGAGTTCAATCCCTGGCTGTCCAGGGAACTACCCACATGATGCAGCAGACCTCTCCTGTTTCACCCGCTGCTCCCCTCAGCAGTGTATTTCAGTCAGTCTGCCTGTTCTGTTTTCTACTCTTTCTCTGGTGAATCCTCTCACCCCTGCACCTCTGGCCTGTACCTCAGTTCCTGTATTCATAAATAAATAAATCTTTAAAAAATGTTAATGTAGAAAGAGGCAGCCAGTGAACATTCTGTATTTGGAAGCAAAAGCAGTAAAGCACCTGAAGAAGCAAAGTTTTTCATTCCTGAAAAGGCAAGCAATAAGAAGGTGAGACTAAAAGAGACAAAGTCATATGTCAGTGAGTCTGGAGAAGCTCAGATAAGAAGCTAAAGTCCATGGTGGCCCCTGGATGCTTCCTGCTCTGGGATGGCAAGAGTATAGATGTCACCCCTTATCACCAAAATTGCCATTCTTTGTGGTTGAAAAGTCCATGTTTTTGAAAACCACCTTTATGAGCAATAAGATGGAAATATTAACATAATTAGGGAGATGAGAATTCTCCTCATTGTCATCACATCATCATCATCCTTATTCTCATCTTCAACCAAAGAGCAGTGGGGAACGGGTGTTGGTCAGGAGGTCTGAGAATCTATTGAAGGTTTGTGCTCAATTATTTGCCGGCAGAATGCTTAGCAAGCTATTTTTTTTTCACTTCTATTCTTCTGAATTCTCTTCTGTAAAATCACTAAACCAAAAGTGTTTTGAGGATTAAATAAGATTATCCATGTAAAGTGTCTTGTATGTGGCAAGTGTACAATGAAAGGCAGCTGTAGCACCACCGGCCTGAGTCTCAGTGGAGGATTCTGTCTGCAGAGAGTGGGGAAACCCAAAAAACATGTGGAACAGGCCTCTGCCAGTAACATGAAAGGGAAGACAGAGATATGATGATGGGCTGGTTGGACTGCCCAGGCTCCCAGGACACTAAACAGTCAGAGATGCCAACTTTTATTGTCCTGAAAGAATTTGGGGCAACAGTCTTTAAGGGAAGACAGTAACTACTTGAGCCCTTCCGCAGTATATGTGTCTACAGCTCTGGTCTAATACTGCTGCTGCTCTCATGGGTACCAGGAACATTGCCAACTGAGCCATTTATTGGAGCACTTGCTGTGGGCAGGTCACAACGCCAAGTCCTTTGCAGGACTTATTTCACTTTGGCCTCACAGTGACACATCTGAGATAAATGTTACTATAATCGCTCTATTACAGATGTGGAAACTAAAATTCAGAGCACTGGGCCTCCCCAGTGGCACAGAGGGTTGAATGCCGCACTGTGAAGCTGTCTACAGCCTCTGCAGTGCAGGTTCGATCCCAGCTGGCCAGCGAGGGTCCCACATGGCGCAGCAGACCTCTCCTGTCGCGCCCACTGCTCCCCTCAGCAGTGTACTTCTGCCGTCTGCCTGTTCTGCTCCCTGCTCTGCCTCTGGTGGGTCATCTCACCCTCCCGTACCTCTGGCCTGTACCCCGGTTCTTGCATAAAAATAAATAAGTCTTTAAAAAAAATAAAGTTCAAAACACTTAGGTAATTTACCAAGTTAAATGATAAATGCAGTAATGGTAGAATCAGGACTCTGGTCTGCATGCTTTTGTCAGCATGTCTTCTAACCACTTGGCTAGTCTCCATGGCAATGGGACTTAGAACTTCTCATGAGTGGGGAAGAGCTGAGACAGGGTGAGGCTGGCTGTTATTGTCTCTGTCATTGTATGTACGTACCATCAAGTACTACACACACACACACATATATATATGTACTATATATCAAGTACTATATATCAAGTACTATATACTATATACCATCAAGTACTATATATATATATATATATATAAATCTATCTATCTATCTATCTATCTATCTATCTATCTATCTATCTATCTATCTATCTCCAGAGGGCAACAGATACCTATCAAAGATTTCCATTTTTTTTTCACAATTTCTTTTTTGGCAAAGAGTAGACGGGTACCACTTTGCGTCCATACCATATTACCATATTTGCCAGTGGAAGGTCTAAGTGCACATTATATATGTGTGTGTGTGTGTGTGTGTGTGTCTGTTAGGTATTGGTAGTTTAGTTAATTGATGATACATGCATCTGATACTACATCTGAAAGTCTCATTGTTGGCTGGTGTACTGCATCATGATTTCACCCTCTTTCTGGCCACAACCAATTGGTCACTGATGACCAGGGGACCCAATGACATTCATAGTTTGGAACCCGACAATGAAAGTCAATGGCACTCTGCACTGGGCAGTGAATGAATCATGCACATTCCCTTTATTTGGATATTTGGCCCTGGTGCAGGAGAGAGGGAGGAGGTAAGAGGTGAAAGAAGGGTGTGAGAGGAGATAGAGATTGAGACTATCGTGTATGATGTCAGGCCCAGTTAGTTCAGAGACATAAATGAAAAGTATCTCTATATCAGTGTTCGTGGACACCCCAGCTGTTCCGGGCAGAGAGACTAGCTCAGAGCTCTCTGAGGGCGGTCTTCCCTCTTTGCATTGAATATCTTGGGATCCACATTCCCTTTATCCATGTTCCCATTCTTCCTAAATCACATGTCTTTAGAATTCCCTGTTACCATGAATGACTTTTGGTAATTCCTTATGCTATGCCAATGGCTCTGTCCTCAGAATTGCAAAATTTGAGTTGTTGAGAGACATGTAACTCGGTCAGTAACTGCAGGAAAAAAAAAACATGTTTTGAACTCCGAAAAAAAAAAAAAAAACAACTTCATATTTTTTTATTAATGCTGAAGCTAGCTTGGGGGCAAAGCAGTTCTGAGACTAGAAAAAGAGATGGACCCATAGACTCTTACTCTCAATAAGTTGGCTGCCTAGAAGGGAAGCAGGCATGCAAATAACCCATCATAATGTACCACTGTAACATTTACAATTCAGGAAAGCAGGAACTATTATTATCCCTGTTCCATATATAAGGAAACTGAGGCACAGAGATATTAAGTCACACAGCTAGATGGTAGAAGACAAAGACGCGGTGCTGGCTATCTGGCGCTCATAATGTGGTCTTTGTCACAGCACTGTGCTGTGCTCTGCCTGGTGATATCATGTTACCCCCTCCTCCATCAGTTTTTACCCCCTATGGATTCCTTTCTGCAGTGAAACTCAGCCAGGGGAGATTTGGCCACCTGAGGACATTTGGCAATATTTGCAGATACTTTTGACTGTCACAACTAGGGAGGGAGGTGCTAATGGTATTTAGTATACAGAGATCACAGATGCTGTTGCTCATGCTACACACTGCATTGTGTAGCCCCCATCCCCGCAACAAAGAATCACCCCTTCTACCCCCAAATACCAATAGTACTGATGCTGAGAAACCTGCTTTATGAAGGTACCTGCAAGTCTACTCCAAGTGATGGCTCCTTGTCATATTTATTAGATGGTTCTTAGCACAGAGCTGGGCATGTAGCTGGGATCTACAGATGTCTGTTGAATAAATGAAGATAAAAGTGAATGAAACAGGGCCTCCCCTGGTGGCGCAGTGGTTGAGCGCTGGGCTGTGAGGCTGCCTGCAGCCTGTGCAGCGCCGGTTCGATCCCTGGCTGCCGGCAAGTGTCCCACATGGAGTGCAGACCTCTCCTGCCACGCCCACTGCTCCCCTGGGCAGTTTACTTCATCAGTCTGCTTGTTCTACTCCCCGCTCTGGCTCTGGTGAATCCTCTCACCCTTCTGTGCTTCCTACTGTACCCTGTGCTTATATAAATAAATCTTTTATAAAAAATGAATGAAACATGCAATTCAGATTGACTATCGCATCATTCTAGCCATTATTTATTCATTTATACAGGGATTATTATTTTTAATATCTGCAACAATGAGCCAGGCTTCACTGCCCCCAAGCTCATAGTGCAGTGGGATAGGCAGGAGGGGCATGTGTAGACCTGAACCAAAGCAGAAGGGAAGATGCCTAAGATGGGAACACCCAGTAGGTATAGGAAGCTCAGCCCTCTGGCCCGGGTGACAAGTGTCCCTCTGCCAGGAAGGCAGTGGTTTGAGAGCTCCAGGGTACACTCAGATTTTCACTTTGAATTTTTCAAATGTGTGAACTCAATTAACATTTGGAATAGGTTTAGAGATTTAGTGATAATAAGAAGCATCTCCCTCCCTACTTCCCCGCTGCTCTAATCCAAGACGGCTTTCCCCAAATGCTCCTTATCGTGGATCTTCAAGATGGGAACTGGAGCAAACAAGGAAAAAAAAAATCTCTGACTTTCAGACTAATTAATTAAAGGCCTAGATAAATTACAATGTTATTTATTGCTCAATTATAGTAATAATTTCATCCATATTTTTCGTACAATTATCCCCCCTTTCTCTGCGTGGTTGTGGATTCTTCCTTTAACTACCCTGTCCACTTGTATGTTGGGTGTTTTTCTTTGTCACAGACTACCCTTTGGGGGAAATGGATGGGATATTAAATTACAAATGTATAAATGCTGACTCACAGGATGTGCAGAAAGTACCTTTTATTTGTGATCAACTAACTCCTGGAAGACACAGGGGCCTGCCCAAGGGACAGAGAGCCCTCAAGATTACAACTTGCATTAAAATCCCTTGGTGGGAACTCCCTGGTGGCACAAGGCATTAATTTAGCACTATGAAGCCAATAGCAGCCACTGCAGCACGAGTTCGATCCCTGGCCAGGGAGATGACACACATGACATAGCAGATCTCTTCTGTCTCACCCACTGCTCCCCTCAGCAGTGTATTTTAGTCAATCTGCCTGCTCTGCTCCCCATTTTGTCTCTGGTGAATCCTCTCACCACCACCCCCACACCTCTGGCCTGCACCCCAGCTCTTGTATGCATAAATGAATAAAATAAATCTTTTTAAAAAATCCCTTGGCAAATGATTTTTAGAAACATGCTCTTTAATTCTGAACATGATGAACATCTAATAAGCAAATATTTGTGAAGAAATAGGAGAAACTTATTCCTTTGTTCAATATAGAATGGTTTTAGGTCTGCATCTTGACAGTTATTTTTCTGTGACATCTTTGGCCACGTCCCTTCAAGACACCTGAAACATCGATTGGAGAGAACCAAAAAAAGAGGAGAGCTTTCTTCCTCTTCTCCTGTTCAGAATCTTTTTTCATGTCTCAATTTAGAGAAATGACAGGTGTCATGTGGCAATTCTCTCCAGATCTCTTTTCCTGAAGAGGCAGAATAACATAGGAGAAGAAAGCAGGGCTCTGAGGATAGAGACCTGAGGTTTATCTGCCTCTACCTGTCTCACCTTGAGCACATGAGCTAAAATGTGGAGCCTCAGTTTCCTCATCTGAAAAGAAATGTTCATATTGATGGCCACTTTGTGTGGCTGTTTTTAGGACTGTGAATATTTCCTGGCCACAACACATGCACAGCCCAAACCTGAGCAAAGGCAAGATGCACAGGAATCATAGAAGTTTCTTGGATGCCCTCTGGCGATGAGACATATGGTGATTCTTTGTTCCTAGTGAAAAATCCTACATTTGATTTTCAACCTCTCCAGCAGAGAAACCAGGGAGAAGACTATGCTTATTCAAAGAAGATGAGGACAATATTGAAAAACTATGTTGAGTTGGGACCTCTAGTCTTCATGAAAGTGAAATAATGATCATCTTGTGTTATTTCTGCTGTCATGGCGCTCATCTTTCAATAACTGTGAATCCTCTCCATCCTATGAAGTAGCTACTATCCTCATTTTACAAATGCAGAAGCTAAGGCTGAGAGAATTGAGACGCACAGCTCAGAGTTTCAGAGGGTGAGTGAGGGCACAGGTAGAATTTAACTCTCCTAACAAGTCTGTTCTAGAGTGTAGTGCCGAAAAGGTGCGTCAGTTCTCCCAAAGTCAGTGGCAGGCCCCATTAGCTGGCTTTATAAGAAGGAGAAAGCTTTGAGACCTGGGACTTCCCAGGGACTCACATTCGCACTGCAGAGTACAGTGGGGAGTGGACTTTGAGGGAGGCACACAGCATGTCCAGAGTCTTAGTCCACAGCACCATGGCAGGTCAGGCCCTCCTGAGACAGGGTCCCTTTCTAAGTAAGATGATGGTTTAAGATGTTCACCCTGATGGAAATGAGTGAGGGAAGAGGCTCTGCATTACCAAACTAGTACTGCTTTCCTTTTATAAGTTGACACCTCTTTGATTTCTACATTGTTATTTGGAATGAATAAATGAGTGGATGAAGAAATATACACATATTATATTTATATTTACAAATATAAATATCTATTATATAATTAAAATGTATGTAATATATTAAATGAAAATATATTAAAGTGTATTATATTAAATATTTTATATTTATGTATATATTTATAATGTATTTACACATATACACATATATTCACACACATAGATACATCCCTATATCTCGGTGTGCATACATATGTGCATAATATACACATATCCTTTTCTGAGGATTGAGTCACATAGGACTAGCAACAACATTTTGTAAATTATGGAACTATAAGAAGTGGCAAGAAAAAATTACCATCAGTCCAACACCCTTTCAAACTTAGATCAGGTTTATATTATAACAAAAGAAGGAAACTAACACTTACCGTCTTTATACTTGATCTTAAGTGTAAGGCAGAGAAGTGATAATAACACTTATTATCTTTAGTGGTTTTAAAAAATGTGATATCTCACTTAATCCCTCAAAGAGTGTTGGGAGATACATAACATTTTCATTCCCACAGGTGTGAGCATTGAGGAGCAAAGACATATAACAACTTCTGCAGATTGCACAGCTAATCTCTGGCAAGGCTGGGACCTGAGTTCTGACTCCATCACCCTCAGTTTTGCTAGGGGACTCCCCTCTCCCCCTAGGGGGTTGCTTTGAAGTCAGGGGGATCTGGGATCAAACTTCACCCTCTATCTCTTAACTAACTGTGTGGACTTGGGCAAATTTATTCATTTCTCTTAGTGTCAGCTAATCTTTATCAGTTAATTAGGGATACAATCTGTTGTCTAAAAATAAATCTCTGAAGTTATTTTTAAAATAATTTTATAAGGGGCAGCATTTTAAAAAAAGGTTGGCACAGTTTAGAACATAAGTGAGAGAAGGAGAGTGAGGATGATTTTGTGTTTAGTAATGTTGGGGCTGCACTGAAGGAACCAGTCTCCAGTCGAAGGAGCAGACCAGGCAGATGGACTGACAAGGGAACAATGTGCCCCAACTTGTCCCCACTGACTCAGATCCTCGGTGGTGCCAGAAAAGAAAGAGGAAGCCCCTGGAAATGTAAAACATGAGGCAACAGATTATGACAGCCTCAAATACAGGCACTGCAGCATGGTATATGGATCAAAGTGAACGCATCTGCAAATAAACATGTGGGGAAAATTGGGTCTCTAATCCCTGCTATTATGATTACAGTGCTGTGCGGGGTGACTATGCTCATTACCATGTGCTGTTCTTTCATACCCTGCAAAGGGACTGAATGGACCACAAAATGTATTTCAAAAGACAGGCAATTTGTGGTGAGAATCGAAATCTCCTTTATCTTTGCACAAGAAAGGCCTGCATTTCACAATTGTGGTAAGAGCAGAAAGATGATTCTCCTGGGGTGGAATTTTCATTAGAAAATGAATATGTGCCTCCCTGGTGGCGCAAGGGGTTAAGCACCACACTATGAAGCAATCCGAAGCCTCTGCAGCACGAGTTCGATCCCCGGCTGGCCAGGGAGCTACCCACATGGCGCAGCAGACCTCTCCTGTCTCGCCCGCTGCTCCCCTCAGCAGTGTATTTCAGTCAGTCGGCCTGTTCTGTTCCCCACTCTGTCTCTGGTGAATCCTCTCACCCCCCGCATCTCTGGCCTGTATCCCAGCTCTTGTACAAATAAATAAATAAATCTTAAAAAAAAAGAAAATGAATATGATGTGTGTGAGCATGTGTATGTGTGTGCATGTGTGTGTATGTATGTGTGTGTGTGTGTGTGAGAGAGAGAGAGACAAAGAGAGAGATAGAGAGAAGGGAGAATAAGTTAAAAGGAATATTCAACTTGGCTGATTCTTTCTCTTCAACAAAGAACATCGAAAAATTATGCCACACTCAAAGTTCTACTTTTGCGATGATACAATTACCAAGAAATATAATCTGTTGCACTAGTATATTTTTGTGTATTTATATTTTTGAAGGGAAATGAAGGGGGTCCAGTCATTGAAATTCTGTCAAGTGTTGGTTGCATGATGGGAAACATCTCCAAAGGTGAGCTGTGCCCTCTGAGATAGTCTGATAAGAGAAAGATACATTGTTCTACCTAAAACTCATAATGGATTGGTACTGTTAGGGGGTTCTCACATCAAAGAAACTAGTTTCTATATTTTTACAATTTTCTAATTCTTAAATATATTTAATCCAAAAGTATATGTATGCATGTAACTGCTACAGTTCAGAAAAAAATGTTGCTGTATAGGATTCATATCACAATCCCAAGAATCAGGAACCTGGGGGCTTGGTCCTGCTGGTTCTGGGACTGACTTTGCTGTGTGATACCAGGCAAGGAATTATTTCCCTCTCTTTACTCATCTAGCAAATATGGATAATCCTTTTGGATTAATTTACCACAAAGAAGTGTTCTGTGCATGAAATGCTATCACTGAACACATCATCACTTTCAAAAGTTAGATAAAATATACTAGTGCACAGGTTACACTTCTTGGTAATTATGTAATCATAAAAAAGCCTTTATTGTATTCTCATATGAGAGGATAGTTCTTTTATTATCATAGCAGAGCCTAGTCTACCTAGAATAATGTAGTGATAGTTCTATCTAATAACTTAAAGCTTTATTGTCATCAAGATAAAATGTGAATTGTTATAAATTCATTGAAAGGTTGTTATAAAATGAAATTATGTTCAGAAAAAGCCAAGCTTAAGCATAGTAAATTCACAAAAATGATTGATTTTTCTGCTATTCCTAAGATTTCTAGGATAATTTTCTAAGATCCAAAATTAAATCATTATCCATAATGACTTTATGTGAAATTATAGCCTAGGATATCAATAATACAGAATAATAAAAATAACAATAGTCACACTATTATTATGATGCTGTTTTTTCTATGTGATGAAAACATTTCTTAGTGTTTTCCAAATTGGCATGATTTTTATCTGCTCAGAGAAGTTAAGTGACTTGACCAAGGTGTAGAGTGAGGTTAAAAGAGCAACTGGACCTTTAATCTTGGCCTTTTAGACCTATACCCATGATCTTAACCTACCATACCATACAATTTGATGCTACCGTACTGGAATAAAAATTTCAACATATTTCCCAATTTGAACATGCCTCACTTTCTCATTTGTTTAATAAGATGGGGCTTTGTAAGAAATGTTGGAGTTACCCAGGAGGTGGGAAGCCATACCAAGTACCTGTTTTCCTTTATGAATATTTATGTCTCAGGGACAAGTGACTCTGCCAGCAGTTCTAAGCCCTCATCATAAATCCTCATGCACAGGCTGTTCTGGCCACAGACAGTTGCAGATTGGATCGGATGGGGGGAAAACCAAACTTGGGAAAGGTTCTTTGAAGCTGCATAATCAGATTATGATAATTTCATCAAAACCCATTTCCAAAAGCTAACATTTATCATTAGTTTGTGTACCTCCTAATTATTTCATGAGTTATTCCATGCAGAAATGATAAAAAATTCTAGCATGACAGAACTTTTTAATGCAGTAAGTACACAGCCAGCTATATGGCATTGGCATATCGGTCACATTTGCATTTGGGACTTATTTGAGACAGTTTTCTGAAAATGTCAAAGGGGATGACATGTTTTGAAAGCTTGCTATTAGTAATGAACATTAATTTTTCTCAGCCATTTTCTAGAGTTACAAAAACTTGTCCCCCAAATGATAAGTACTTATTAAAGTATTAAAGTACTTAATTCTTTAAAATTAAAAAAAAAACACTCAAATTGTACAAAGCTCAAAGTACTTTCCTCAGGAGACTTCCCTATATGAGAATTCTTAAAGACTGAGCCACTAAGAAGGGAAGGCGTTTGTCTGCCTCTGCATTTTCTAGGATCCAAATCCCTTCCCCCTTCTCTTATCCTCTGTCTCTTTGGAAGCTCTGCCTTCTACCCAGGGACTCAAACCACCATGCTGCGTTTCCCTGATACTACTCCTTAATCCTCAAAACTTTGACAGTCACAGTGCAGAAGCTTTTCAAATGCATCCAGTCCTCTTCTTACACACATAGCATCAGTTAAAAATGCCACCCTTGGGCCTCCCCGGTGGCGCAGCGGTTGAGCGCTGGGCTGCATAGCTGCCCACAGACTCTGAAGCACCGGTTCGATCCACTGCCACCGGTAAGGGTCCCACATGGCGCGCAGACCTCTCCTGCGGCGCTGGCTGCTGCCCTCAGCAGTGTCCTCAGTCTGTTTGCCTGTTCTGCTCTCGGCTCTGGCTCTGGTGAATTCTCTCACCCTTCTGCGCTTCTGACTGTACCCAGTGCTTGTATAAATAAATAAATAAATCTTAAAAAAAAAAATGCCACCCTTGTTCCTCAGTGTCTATAGAATATTTTTCACAGTTTTAAATGGTTGGAAAAAGAAAGAAAATCAATATATCATGATATAAAATTATGTGAAATTCAGAATTCACTATCTGTAAATAAAACACTATTGGAACACAATCACATTGACTCATTAGGGTTTTGTCTATGACTGATTTTGGGTAACAGTGGCAGAGTTGATAAAGATTGTGTGGCCTGCTAAGTCTAAAATATTTACTATCTGGTCCTTTTTTTAGATACAGTTTGACAACCTTTTTGAGACCCATTACCGTATCCTCTTCACCATTCTCCCTGCCTCTAGTTCCACCCCTTCCAATATGTTTTCCCATTTCACGCACAATGACTGACCTAACATTCACCTCTGACACTACTGATCCCGTTTCACATCTGTTAACAATTCCCCAGTCTATAGTGCAAAAAAGACTAACATTCAAAGCACTTGTATTCTGGAGCTTGTTGGCACTTCAGTCTTGTCTCATATTTTCCTTACCTCTTTATATCCCACTTATATACCACCTTCTCCAAATAGGCTATTTTTTATTTCTTCTGCTCTTTGGACTGCTCCCCATCCTGTTACCCATTTCTATGTTCACCTAACTGAATCTACGTTCGCCTATTTATTATCAAGATTGAGCTCAATGACACCTCCTCCAAGAAGTCCACTGTAACTCTCCATCTTTTATCCTGTCTTTTCTTTCTCTTATTATATCACATGCCCTAATATATTGTAAATATGGATATAAGCCTAAGTCCTCAGGTGTCATGTTCATATTTTCCCATTCAAGCCCTAAATTGAATATTGGGGTTATTAGATGTGCTCAGTTACTTTTAGTTAATTAAAGAAGTGATTTCCACTTCATTGATGAACTTCTGTTTACATATCAACACTCCATTCAACTGTTTCATCATCATTTGGAAATTCTTTGATCATACACAGTGGTCTATCCCGTGAATAGTAATATGTGCCCCTGAAAATGAATCAAGAGATGTTCCATAAAATATGTCAAACATTTCACCTTAACAAATAGTCTGCACATGAAATTTTTCAATTGTTCAGTAAGCATTACATTTTCTCTAAATTTGAATTATACCAGTTCTTTTCTCTAATAAATCACTTCTGTTAAGCTAATTGTATAAAATTTGAGTGCCAAGAATAAAATTGATCCTTAATTTTATAATATTAAATTAATCAGCTAATAAAATTTAGTTTTTCTCTCATAGCTACTGAGAAATTTTAAAACAAACAGAATTTCAGAGCTCAGGTATTAGAGTAAAATTCTCTGGAGCAATTAGTTCCAGTCTTAAAAGTCCTGCAATTTCAAATGAAATTTCCTCTCCCACCTTTCTTATCCATCTCGCTCTGTATTTTTTTTTTTTAACTTTCTCTAGCTCTCCCTTCCTGTCAAGACTTATTTTTAACAAGTCAAATGGTTTTATTTCAGGCCTTGTAGCCTCTATAATAGATTTTTGCCAAAATCTCAAGTTGTAGCAAAAACCACAGTCAATCAGTTAGAAGGCAATTATACAAATCAGGGGGAACAGAAAAATTATCAGTTCAGTGTACACTGGCAGTTATAGCCTAGTTATTGTAGAATTTATCCCTGAGTCATTTTCTAAGTTAAATTTCTGAGTGTCTAACTAATTAATCTAGTCTAGGCAGAAACAGCATATTTGCTTTATGACATTCAAGCCAGAACAGTAAATGAAATAAAAATCTCTGTTTTTGGGGGTAATCGTTTCTCTAATTTAATTACCCAGTAAAGTAAAAACCCTTTATTCAGTGGCCATTTGGTGGCTTCCTTGAGCTTATATATACCCCCCACACATATATGGGACTCTGCCTTAAGTAAATGTTCCAAATGAAGAACACAGATGCTTGCAAAAGATGTTCAATACAGATTTATTTATTGAAAGACACCAAAATTGTTGCTTAAGCAAATTGTGATGTGTCTATTTATTATAACATGTACCTATTAATCATTATTCTTTTTATTTATTTTTTTATTTTTTAAAAGATTTATTTATTTATTTATACAAGCATTGGGTACAGTTAGAAGCATGGGAGGGTGAGAGAATTCACCAGAACCAGAGCAGGGAGCAGAACAGGCAGACTGATGAAACACACTGCTGAGGGGAGCTGCAGGTGTGGCAGGGGAGATCTGCGCACCATGTGGGACACTCCCTGGCGGCCAGGGATCGAACTGGTGCTGCAGAGGCTGCGGACAGCTTCACAGCCCAGTGCTCAACCACTGCGCCACCAGGGGAGGCCCTTAATCATTATTTTCACTATAATTATTACATGGAAAAATT
Source organism: Talpa europaea (assembly GCF_964194135.1). Taxonomy (NCBI): domain Eukaryota; kingdom Metazoa; phylum Chordata; class Mammalia; order Eulipotyphla; family Talpidae; genus Talpa; species Talpa europaea. Next base: position 51,130,690 of record NC_140073.1, read on the forward strand.
CTCATGATATGAAAAGAAAGGAGTTGGTGTTCAATATAAACAATTATGTATTATGTATATGAAAGTATTTAGCAATTTTTTGTGCTTCTTCATTAGAATGGTTGATTAATGACGATACTCTAAGAGACTCTAGAACAGTGTTGAGAGTAATAATATTTGCATTACAGAGGTACCAGAAAATGAGAGAAAAAAAGAAAAATATTTGGGGAAATAATCCATGATCTGGGGAAGGGAGTAGATATCAAGGTGCAAGAGATTCAAATAATTTCAAATGAAAGAAACACAAGAGCCCCCATACCCATATAATATTATATCCAAAAGCAGTAGAATACTGTTCTTAAATGAACATGGAACATTCTCAAGGATAGATCACATGTTGGTACACAAAACAAATCTTTATAACTCTAAGAAGATTGAAATCATATCAAGCATCTTTTCCAACCACAATGATGGCATGAGGCTAGAATCAACTACAGAAGAACACTAATACATTGAGATTAAAAAAAAATGCTATTGAACTACTCTAGATCACTGAAAAAAATCAGTAGATATCTGTAGATAAATTAGAATGATGCCATATATCATAATCTTTGGGATACAGCAAAAACAGTAGCAAGAGGTAAATTTATAACAATACAGGCTTACCTCAAGAAAGAAAAAAAAATCTCAAATAATCAGACCTTACATCTAAATGAACTAAAAAAAGAACAAAGTCCAAAGTCAGTAGAAGAATGGACATAATAAAAATCAGAGTGAAAATAAAAAAGAAACAAAAAAAGATCAATGAAATGGAACATTAATTTTCGGGAAAAAAATTGACAAATCATTGACTGGATTCATTATGAAAAAAGTGAAAAGACTCAAATAAAAAAAAATCAGAAATGCAAGAAGACCATATGATCTAATAGTCCAACTTCTGGGCATTTAACAAAAGAATATGAAACCACACCCCTCTGTTCATTGTAACTATTCACAATAGTCAAGATATAGATACAGTCCAAGTATCTACAGAGGATTGCAAAAAGATGTGATAAATATATCCAATGGAAAACAATTTAGTTATTAAAAAGATGAAAACTTGCCATTTGCGATGACATGGAAGGATGTTGATAGGATTAGCTTAAGTGAAAAATGTCAGAAAGAGAAACACAAATACCAGATGATTTCACTTATTTATGGACTATAAAGAAACAAAAACAAATGAACAACTCAAAAGCAAAAACAAACCCGTAAAGATCAACAATGGAATGATGATTTTCAGAGGGGAGGGGGGTGCTAAAACAGTTAGAGGAAGATCAGTTTATTAATGGTTCATGATAACTGGACATTTGGTGGTGGGTGTGGTGATATAATCAGTTGCTGAGGTGAGGCACTATAAAGCTAGAACCTATACAGTAGTGTACACTGATGGTACCACAATTAAAACAAAATAAAAAAGAAAGAAGCAGTATTTCATAAGGAAGATTCAAGAGCTATACCAAACTCATGTGAGTTGATCATAAGAAAAACTATATAAGATTAGAATTTCAAGATTAAAAAGAACTTAAAAGTCACCCAATTCTACTTCCCCTTCTTCATTTTATTTCTGTTTGGAACCCTTGTCAAGTTGTATTTTCTATGTACAAAAGCAATGCTATCATGGTGATGACAATCAGGCAAAACAGTGATATTTGGCAGAGGCTACTGATAGATAAATATAGTGAGGAGGCTTCTGGGTGTGTAGATATTCTGTTTATCTGGGTAGTATTCCCTTTGTAAAGTTATTGAGCTATAGTTATATGAATTGTTTATTTCTCTGTTTATAATGAACACTTCAGTGCAATTTATTTACATTAAAGTTCAGTTCACCATAATATGAAACTCTTTCAGAGTAAAGAGTGATTTGTCAGTGTAAAAAATAATAACAGTACAAAACACAACAAAGCAAAAACAGCCAATTATAAACCAGAGACATCCTGCAGGGGAGGATGCAGGAGAGGGATCGGAGGGAGACAGGGAGGAGCACAGGGGACTGAGGTGATGGTGCATGGGTGCTCTGGGGAAGGAAACTCTATGGGGACTACACCTGAGGGGGTGGGGGAAGCAAATATTGTTTCAAAATGAACAATGATGTAAAAAAATAAAAAAATAATAATAATAAATTAAAAAAGAGTGATTTGTGAGAAGCTATATGTTTAAACAATATTAGGGGAATGAGAACATTTTCATATGTACATCTTAAATTTTATGTATGATACATTTAATACTTTGTAGGTTATATATAATATGATACAATAATGATTTATACAATTACATAAGTATAAAATCAGTCACATCACTAGGTTGAGCTTAAAAGTCTCTAATAGAAATACATGGAAAATCATAATTGCAGAGAAGACTCATATTGGCTAATTATTTCACCAAGGAACTATGAAAAATCTGGTAACAGGCATCTTTTTTATCCATTTGTGAAGCGTAAGCTATAGTTGAACAAAATAGGGGAAAATTCTTAGAAGAAAGAATTCAAAGAAATTTGTTCTTAGGACAAAGTAGATTACAATTACAAAATTATCATCAAAATTACTAGTTTTTGGTCCAACCACTGTGGAAAGCTGTCTGGAGATTCCTCAGTCTACTAAAAATGGAGCTACCATATAACCCAGCAATTCCACTCCGAGGGATCTACCCAAAGGACACAAAAACATTGATTCAAAGGAGCACCTGTACTCCTATGCTTAATTGCAGCACTATTACAATAGGTAAAACCTGGAAACAACCCAAATGCCCAAAAATACATGACTGGATCAAGAAGATGTGGCAGATATACACAATGGAATACTATTCAGCAATCCATAAAGATAAACTCATGCCATTTGTAGCAACGTGTATGGAACTAAGGAATTATGCTCAGTGAAATAAGACAGAAGGAAAAAGAAAAATATCGGATGGTTTCACTTTTAGCAGGAATATAGAGGAACCAAATAAGACATCAGTGTAAAAAAATAATAATGGCACAAAACACAACAAAGCAAAAATGGACAATTATAAATCAGAGACATCCTGCAGGGGAGGAGGAGGGAGAGGGATCAGAGGGAGGGAGGGAAGAGCACAGGGGACTGAGGTGATGGTGCACAGGTGCCTTGGGGAAGGAAACTCTATGGGGACAATGCCTGAGGGGGTGGGAGGAAGCAACTATTGTCTAAAAAAATTTAAAAAATGATATTGTTAAAATAAAAAAATAAAGTATTATGCAAACTGAAAAAAAAATTACCAGTTTTAAGGAGAGTCAGTATTCATACTTGAGTATATGGAGTAGAAAACCAGGGTAAAATTTAGAGTTATAGGAAAGGTTTGCATATGTTTCATTGGTATTTACTCTATTTATGTGTAAGCTTGTTTTTTTAAAATGTGTAGTTAACATTTTATTGTTTTTCATGTTTTTAAAATGCATTACTTCATTTATTTATTTTTAATTAAGGTAACATTAACATTGGTTTACCAATTTTTTTTTTAAGATTTATTTATTTATTTATACAAGCACTGGGTACAGTCAGAAGCGCGGGAGGGTGAGAGAATTCACCAGAGCCAGAGCAGGGAGCAGAGCAGGCAGAAGGACCGAAGTACACTGCTGAGGGGAGCAGCGGGCGGCAGGAGAGGTCTGCGCGCCGCCATGTGGGACCCTCGCCCAGTGGCCAGGGATCGAACCAGCACTGCAGAGGCTGTGGGCAGCTTCGCAACCCAGCGCTCAACCACTGTGCCACCGGGGAGGCCCGGTTTATCAATGTTTTTGATTAAGGTAACTGTATATGATTCAGAGCTATATGGTCATACCTCTTCAGATAGATGTTACCAAAGCACACCAAGATATTTAAATTAATGTGCTCTAATAAACTGTAAACCTCAATGCCCAATATGAGGGAAATCATTTATTTTAAAGTTGATTTCAGAATACTATACCTAACTTTTTTTTTGCCACGAGACCACTATATATTTAATGTTATGGCTACAATACTCTCCGAAATATCCTGAATGAATTATCTTTTTTTTTAAAGTTTATTTATTTACGCATACAAGAGCTGGGGTACAGACAGATGCAGGGGGTGAGAGGACTCATCAGAGACAGAGTAGGGAGCAGGACAGGAAGATGTATTGAAATACACTGCTGAGGGGAGCAGCGGGCGAGACAGGAAAGGTCTGCTGCACCATGTAGTTCACCTACTTGGCCAGGGATCGAACTTGTGCTGCAGTAGCTACAGATAGCTTCACTGAATGAAATATCTTTTTAAAGACTGTGGTTATAAGCTCAAGTCTATAAAACCAGCTCTAATCATAGGGCAACATGCTATCTATTTATCTATGTGTACACAAAAATGAATACAAACATTCTGTAAATCCATACAGGTTTTTTCTCATTAAATTATTTACTCTTACTCAATTAACAACTATTAATCATTCCCATGGGTCATGTGTTCTGCAAGACATTGTTCTACAGAGGGGAAAAGAGAGTCTCTTTCCTGATGGGACTACAGTTTTTCTGAAAAACCAAAAATGAAAATAACTTATTCCATTTTATGAAGAATAACTGCCTGAAAAAAATAAGAAAGACTTCACTGATGAGATTTGAAAGTGGATAAGAGTTTGCTGTATGAACAGGAAGGGCATTCTTCTGCCACATACCAGGGTATAAAACGTGAGAAGAGGCAATGGCATGTGCAAAACCATGGAGGAATAGGAGAATGGGGATAATTTTGGAAAATACTGATGGTTTAGTTTTTTTTTTTTTTTAAGTATGAAGTACAAGTTGGAGGGTGGGAAAATAGGAGGGGACAAGGAGATCAAACAATGGTGGAGACACTGGAAAATGTGAAACCCAAAATAAGATCCAAGATCAATGAGAGAAGATGAAGGCCTGGAAAGTGGATATGAAGAGGCGAGACGGAGTAGGATTGGCCTCTACTTAGATAACGGGAACTGGCAAATGTAGACATCTAGGCCTGCTTTCAGATTTCTGGCGTTCCGTGTAGACTGACTATGTAGTACAGGAAGAGCAGAGATTTGATGGCAGAGGAAAATGACCAGTTCAGCTGGAAGGAGTTGAATTTAAGGTTCACGTAGAGAATCCGGATTGAAATATCAAATGAGCAGTTGAAAATGTATGTTTAGAAGAAAGGTGTGGTTATAAAATAAATGAAGAGATTTAGAAATTGTTAGCCTTTAATTAGCAGTTAAAGCCAAGATATATATGAAATTGCCTAGGAGGTTATAACGAGAAGGAAAAAAAAGGTGGCAAGTGAAGCCTTAAAAGACATGGACATGGAAAAGCTGGAGAGAAGTAGGAGTCTGCAAAGAACATGGAGACACATCATCCAGACTGCTGGAAGGGCAACTGGGGGACCAGTGTCATGCAATTTAACAGGACAGAGCATCAAGAAGGAAGATATATGTTATGTAAGATGAGGACTGCAGAGCACTTACTAGTTTGGTAATAAAAAGTTGTTCTAGAGGGCCTCCCCTGGTGGCGCAGCGGTTGAGCGCTAGGTTGCGAGGCTGCCCGCAGCCTCTGCAGTGCCAGTTTGATCCCTGGCCACTGGCGAGGGACCCCCCCCCAAAAAAAAAAAAGAAAAGAAATGAAAAGTTGTTGTAGATTTCCATAGCAATGTTTTCAGGAGGAGAAGGCACTTTTCACTATTTTGAAGGCAAATGGAGAGACTGGTGACAACTCCCATGACCCTTCACTCTGACGGAAGGTGATATAAAAAAGAAGCAACGAAGGAAAGCAATTAAGTTGAGCATTGGGAAAGTTAAAGAATAGTGATATGCCCACACAAACTTGGGCTTCAAATCCAGGTATTTAAGGCTTTGAATGCTATATTCTTTCAACTGTTTGTTAAGTGATTCAAATTGTCACATGAAGTTATACAAAGGAGAACACTTTTACAGATCTTTACAATGGACACTCAAATGCCAACAGCAGAAGCACAGTGGTGAAGGCTGTGATGCTAAGATAAGGCAGCTAGGAAGGACTCATAGCTGTGTCATGTATTAGCAGTCTAGCCTGAAATACTATGTAACCTTCTTTGTGCCTTTGCTCATCTTTAAAATAGGGGTATAGGGGCCTCCCTGGTGGAGCAAGGGGTTAAGACAAAACCTATGAAGCTATCCACAGCCACTTCAGCATGAGTTTGATCCCTGGCCAGGGAGCTACCCACATGGCACAGCAGAACTCTCCTGGCTTGCCTGCTGCTCCCCTCAGCAGTGTACTTCAGTAGATCTACCTGTTCTGCTCCACACTCTGTCTCTGGTGAATCCTCTCATGCCCGCTCCCCCCATCTCTGGCCTATTCTTGTATGCATAAATAAATAAATCTTTAAAAAAAGTAAAATAAAATAGTGGTATAGTTAATGTGGGTATATAGGAGGAAATAAATGTTAATAAATATAAAATATGTAAAATAGTGCTAAGCATATAGAAAGTACTAAGATGTGTTCTTATTGGATAGAAAATTAAACCTCTGACAAGGTTTTTATGAGGCAACTGATGATACATGTTTCTTTATGTCAAATTTAAAGACACAGGAGATACATTCTACTCGAGGTGGGTAATTGGAGATAAGCAGAAGAAATGTGGTCCTAATGTTTGAAAAGCTTTTCTGCAGACCTAAGCGGACCATGGCTTGTCAGCAGATAGTTCATTCGATTTTTTGTGCATTCTAGATTCAGTTCCCTTTTTAGCCCTTCAAAGACCTGGATGACTCAAATAAGATATGTGAAGAACGCTGAATAATTACTACTAAACCCTTGGTGTGTACACAGATTTCATGGTTTTAGGGAATATTATCACGTTTGATTTTGAAAACATACCCCCTAATATTGATGACACTCTTGATAGCACTGCACCTAATACCTGTTAAACTAATAAGTGATGGTGTGGGGTTATAATCCAGGTCTTCTTCCTTCAGAACACAGAGTTGGCGCTTGGGATCTTGACTTGTTAGTGGACTCCAGCCATTCATGGCCTTGAAGGGCTAAGTCTGCATTTACAGGGTCCAAATTAAAGGGGTATCCTGACATTTGCTTGTATAATACTTTTATTTCAAGGAGACAGTGAAGGCATGGTCTGTATTAATCATCTCTTTCCCTCAGAACCAAGCACTAAATATGTATTTAATAGATGGTAATTGCGATGAACTCAGTGGGGTGCTGTCTGTATCCAAGAATTTTCCAGGTAGCAGGATCCCTAAGCCCCTGTCACCATCTTATCCTAGAATACCGAGCAATGCAACGTAACACCAGGGATGTTGCTTCCCTTTTCTATGGTTTCATTTTTTTTTTAAGAAAGGAAAAATGTCTTAGGGGAGATTACAAAATATAGTTCAGTGTTTTTACTTCCAATTCAAAGACTTGCTCCATGTGGAGAAAATATTTGTTTAGACAGTTTCCTAGATAGGGGCAGGGAGGTAACCATGAATACAGTAGAGCCCCTTAGACTGGTATCTGTAAAAGGGGCTGATGTGCTGAATGACCAAATATTTCCTGAGCAGAACTAAATCTGACTGATGACTGAATCATAATGAAGCCCTGAATGCAGGAATAAACCTGTTAAGAGAGAACTGTATCCTGTTAGAAGAATGTGTGCTGGCAAGATAAAGAAGATTCCGCCTGGTTCCAGTATGCAAGGTCCACTCCACTGTGCTAAAATGGCTTTATCAACACCAAGAATAAAGAGATACAAATTTGGAAGCAATAGTATTTCATTAAGAGAAAACATTAATAGGTGAATTTTGTCTACTTCCATTGAGTAATTGCTGAGCCTCTAGCAGGCTACTCAAATGGTGTGTACAGCAACTGCCATCTTGAATCTATACAATACTTGCACATTTAGATATCCTTGTTTAACAGATGAGAAAGCTGAGTGTGAGAAAGTTTAAAGTGCCCTAGGTTATACAGCTAGTAGGAGGGGAACTTAAGTAACGGACCAGTTGTATCTGGCTGCTGAGTCAAGTTGATTGTACTGTATTTAGCTTTGTCTCCTTCAAGTGTAGCAATTTCTGATCACATAAGCCCAGTGCCAGGTGAGAGGAGGAGGAGGTGGGATGGGTTGCCTTGTGTCTGCTGAGGTCCAACGTACAACTCACCTCCCACATCCCGGTATAAGGTTTCAACACTCTTAAGGAAATAACTGTCAGAAACAGCATAGAACTGTCTTCAGCACAGGAGCCAAACCTTGTCCATTAGGAAGCATTAGTTGTAGCGCTATCATGCTCTCAGGAGTGTAAACACTGCCAATGTTTTCTTGTAGTCATAAAGAAAAACAGAGAGAAAGCTCAGCATACTTTCATGAAGAAGTTCATGGTTACCCAGCCAAGGGATCCACACCCCTGAATCATTCTGACCATGTTTTTTCCTTACAATTGAACAGTCACTTAACAGTGTGCGATGACTTTAGGCTATTTACATTGTAAATATGAATGTAAACTCTGCATGTTTCCGAGCTGTTATCATTGGCTGAAAGGGCACTTTCTAAGCATCTACATGGTTTCTGTCATTTAACTATCCTAACAATTCTATGAGGATACTACTATTATTATTACCATATTTTATTGTTATTTTTAAATTTTATATATTTTTACATCATTTTTCATTTTTGCACAATGTATGCGTTTTCATCTTCGTTATAGTCCCCATACAATTCCTACCCCCCTTGTTTTGATCCTACTCCCTCCCCCCCTCCCCCCCAGTGTGTCTCTGGTTTATAGTTGCTTGTTGATTTTGATTTTTACTTTATTATAATTAGTCTTTTTCCTGGCCCCTTATTTAGGTTTTATAAATTAAACTAGCAGCAACAAATGTTGGAGAGGATGAGGAAAAAAGGAACTCTCCTACACTGCTGGTGGGAGTGCAAACTGGCCAACCACTATGGAAAGCTGTGTGGAGATTCCTCAACCTGCTAAAGATGGAGCTTCCATAGGATCCAGCAATTCCACTCCTAGGTATTTAGCCAAAGGACACAGAATCATTAATTCAAAAGGGCACCTGCACCCCTATGTTTATAGCAGCACCACTTACAATAGCTAAGCTATGAAAATAACCCAAATGCTCAAAACTAGATGACTGGATCAAGAAGATGTGGCACATACACACAATGGAATATTACTCAGCCATCAAAAAGATAAGCTCATGCTATTTGCAGCAACATAGGTGGAGCTGGAAGGAATCATGCTCAGCGAAATAGCCAGAAAGAAAAAGAAAAATACCAGATGATCTCACTTATAGCAGGAATTTAGAAAACCTAAATAAGGGGACAAGGACAAGGAAAAGGACTAATTGGATTAATTATTATTCCCATTTTACAGAGGAACAAGTCTGTAAAACGCTCAGTGAGTTGCTTTAATTTTTTTTTCTTGAGATGTTTATTCTACCAAATGAAAAAAAAAAATCTACATTTCAATAGATCTCATCAGGGAGACCAGTTGGAAGCTGCTCTACCTGAGGCACTGTTACCTTTTTCTCATTATTTCTCAGAATTTTTTTAAGTTCTAAATTTTTATGTTAATTTATCCTTTCAGTTGAGGTAATGTTGGAATCCTCTCCACTGGGTATCACCAACTTAGGGTACCCACCACCAAATCACCCATAGTTCATCACCATAGTCCTTCGTGCTTCCTCACTCTATGTTTTCACCCTTTCCCTTTTTCTGTCCCCCTCTGGGTACTTCAGTTCTATAGTATCTTTAAATAAGTCTCAGGCTAATTCAGGCTTCAGAGAGACCCTCCCAAATCCAGCCTCCAAGACCTTTGTTATAATTTGCTGTTCTGCTTTGGTGAGTGGTTTTCCTCTTTGCCCATCAGCCTTTGATGCGTCCTGACTCTTAGGGTTGATACTGAGCCTCTGCCTTTCTTAATTTCTCATTTAACCCCTGCCCCCTTCTTAAAGTTGAAGAAACTGAAACAGGGATTAGTTAACACCTGAGGTTGCACAGCTACTTAAAATCAGGATTTGAACTCACAGCCAATTTTAAAATTTATTCTCTTTCCATCCATCATAAAGCATGATATGTTGGGTGGGGGCATAGGTGGGTTGGGACCAGGTAGTAGCTAATGATGAGTGACCTCCATTGTGGACACAATGCAAGCTGCCTTTGATTCTAAAGCAGGAAGTGGTCAGATTTTTCCCTAGTAAAACAATTTGACTGTGACGTGAGGAGTGTGCTAGAAGGCAGACGTATCAGAAATTACAGGGCTGCAATTGCCTTTGTGAATGAGAATGAAGATCATTGGTAGGGAAGAAGCCAGGCGAAAGTAGCAGAGTAAGACATTGAATGTTTATGTGATAGCTTCAGTGAGATTAGTAAATACAGACAATGATAATGCAGTCAGAATTAGACATAACATAATAAAACATTGCATTCAGTGACTGTCATTACTTTTGGTAAATGCTGTTATCATTATTGTTATCATGACTGCTGCTATTGGTAGACTATGACATGCATTCTTTCAGTGCCAAACTTTCTGTGGATTTCTTCCCTTAGCATACGTCACTTCTCTCTTCTCTCAATCTTATTCTAGATCACATCTTGAAATCACCAAATCACAGAGTACTCAGAGCTACAGGAAACCAACATATAATGGGGATCATTTTTCCTACTCCACTGTACTGAAAAGGAAACAGGCTTGATACATTGACAAAGCGTGGGCCTGTCTGCTGGATTCCGAGGGAGTAATATCCTGGATCCCTACTCACCACTTTGGATCAGATGTCCTTCCCTTTGGACTCCCATACATTGTGGTTTGTTTACTTAGTGCTTTCTTTGATATCTTTTACTGTTTGTGAGTCTGTCTTCCCACTTGACTGTGACCTTTACAGGAAAAGTCCACCAAAAAATGCTTCCAAGTTCACTGCATTTGTCTTTCCAATGAAGCTAAACATATTTTGAAATTGTATTATTTTTTAGGATTTTCCATTTTTTAGGATTCTTTCCATCTATAATGTAAAATCTTGCTATTGACTAGCATGGTGCCCAGCAGACAGGCAGTTAGATGAATCAATGTAATAATCTTGGCATTCTTTGCATGGATGCAATGCCTAGCACATAATAGTTGCTCAATATATATGTGCTTTATGAATGTATACCATTTATTTTTGTATTTTTAAAAATCTGTGTTAACATTAAAGTCTTCAATAGGGTCCTAAACATGAATCCTAAATTGATGCTATTTCTCAGACAAAAAAAGAAATAGAATTATTTGAAAATGACCTCAAGTCTAATAGTTAATGTTCAAACATGACTTATTTACCATGACTTGTTTTTTTCTCTAAGAAATATGTGATATGACAAAAGTCATATTAGCTCACTTAAAAATATGACAGAACTGACTTCATAATTTGAAGTCATATAAATTTACTTTATTTGATTTATAGCTTACCAAGATTCAAATACAAGTATTTATTTTCTCATGTCTATTCACATAACCTATATATTCACATAACTTATAATGTGTGGATGTTAAGAAAATAATTAAACAAGAAGGTAGAAGAAATAGTTTCACTCTTGCAATTATTATTCCCATTATTTTATCATTTCCCCCCTGTTCCCCTGGTTGGGGTAGTGTATGGTTAAAAAAAAAGATTCCAGAAGTCTTTTGAGAAAATTATATGCATTTTGCTAAGATTTTTTTTCCAGAAAAAGAGAAAGGAAAGACCATATGACTTGGTGTGTATAATAGTGAAGTTTGAAACTCAGATCTTTTAAAAAATTCTTTAAATATGTGCACACAAAAATAATAATCCCTACCCTGCCAATTATGATCACATACTTAATTTTCAGGGCCTGTCTGGTACAAAGTGATAATGTGTTTTGGAGGGCTGGGGAGGTGATATGTTAGAATATGAAGTCTTTGCAATGGTGAATACAAAATTTGGTTCTTCTGAGTGTGTGCCCAATGTCACAGCACAGGCAGTAACACCTATGGAGCAGACCCTGCAGCCAATTATGAGAATTAACCGAGTTTATGAAACACACCTCACACAATGTCTGACTTACAATACAAATTTAACAAGTTCTAGTTTCCCTTTGTCCATTTGTAAATTGCTCGTAAAGAGCAGGTCAAGTCTAAGGCCTTTGCTTGTTCCTGTCAGAAGTAAGTTCTCCATATCATGGGGACAAAAATGTTTCCAATGTAACCCATTTAACTCCCTCTTTATTGATGAAAGAAGCTAAAAACAAGAGAGAGAAAAGTTCCCAAACATCTAGGCCTTGAAGAATAGAGACGTATTTCAAAGTGTGGGTTACCCACGTAGCCCTATTCTGATTTGAAAACTCAGACTTTGAAACCATGTGCTACCTGGAATTCCAGATGACCAGATTAAGGACATAAACCACCAAACAGAACGTTCTGGTTCTCAGCTAAGATCATCTTAGGCATGTCAGGAGCTGGGTGAGGGTGGGTGTGGGTTAGCATGTTTCCTAAAGAAGGTAGGAAAAAATCCAGAACTGATGTGTCCCAAATGGCACAGAGTTGGACCCTCTGGCTTTTGTAGCTCCTCTCCTCACCTCCCAATTTGGCTGTGGCATGAAAGGAATTGCCTTGTTCCCATAAGGCTATAATCACAGAGTTTTACAGAACCTTCTCCTTGTGGAATATATATGACATCTGGAATTAAAGAGGTATTCTCTTTTAATCACTGTTCAATCTTCCACAGGGATAAATGAGTTCACGGGTAGCTTCCAGCTGCCCAAACTGATTTAGTTAAATAATGTAATCTATTTGTACACAAATGTGGAATAAATGTCACTGAAGTTCCTTAGCGTGCAGTTATAATGAGTTATCCCTTTCTCGAGGTGATTAGGAGTGTTTAGCTTGTTTCAAATGCATATCAAGCCTCATGATTGCCAATGAGCCAGGGACAACTGAAATGAACCACCCACAGCTGCTGACCTCTGCAGCCAAAACAATCATTGCTTTGGGGGCTCAGAGTCTCCTGGAATGCTAACTCTGGAGCTGATTTTTTTAATACTCTTTAAGCTGTAATGTTCCTACACAGTCCCCACAGACCCAGGTCTACTCAGAACTAGTCAGAGAGCACAATTAGAATTTTAAGATGGTCAGGCCCCTAACATTCATTTTGTTTTAATATTATTTTATCAATGGGGAATCTAAGACCCAGAGAAATTAAGTGCTTTATCCATGTACACAGTGATGCAGTGTCAGATCTTGAACTGAAACCCTGAATTTGGACACCAATCCTTGCATATTAGTGCACACACACCCCCTCCCACTTAGCTCTCAATCTCTTAAGACAATAACTTGGTGCAAGATGTGTGTTAGGGAGGGGAACATGGGCTCTAGTACACCATAGCTGGTCACATGTTTTCTGTTATCACTGGAGTAAAATACTTTACAAGGGAGAGCCTCAGTTTCCATACCAGAAAAAATATGAACTAACCCTGCTTTCTAAGGATTTTCTGTTCTGCTGTAGGCATTTTATTAACATTTATTTAAATTGTGATTCCTGTAGCTAACAACTTCATTTCCTCTTCTCATATACATCTTCCCAAGGTTTCTTCTGGTTTGTTATATCATCAAATTAAAAAAAAAAAAATACAGTAGAAAGATGAAATCTAAATGAAGAATAAATGCACATATTGTTCTCTCTAAAGTGATGAAACGTGCAAGAAGGGAGACATAGCAGAAACAATCAAGGCAACAAGATGAGACTGTGCCCTTTGCCGATGAGTATTGGTCTTCCTGTCTTGGTCAGATAACTGTGGAAGAAGTAGTTTTATCACCTTGTGCAAAACTGATGCCTCTGCAGCTACTCCTGGCTTTCATGAGTAAAAGTAATCATTGTGTGCTATTTGAATGTCTTCATAAATATAATTTATAGCTTTGATACTGATCAGTCCTGCACAGTCTTAGACGATCAATAGTGCCATGTTCATTAGTCCTGAATTGAATAGCTCTCACACTTTGGCCAGAAGATGATAACTGTTTTTAATGATTTTTTGCCAGTTGGCATCAAAAGTAGATTCTATGTCACTGGTAATTTCTTTAGTTATCTAGGGGTTTTTCTTTCTCTCATCCAACCATGAAGGTCAGAGAGTTTCTATCTACTAAGATCACTGGCTGTGTTGTTGGACTCTTAGGATGAAGAGTGTTACTGTCTAGCAGATGCTGCCTAGTAGTTGTTCTTACTCAAAACCTATGGTAAGGGAGGTCAGAATTTTTTCCCAACTTGCCATGATGAGGAGGCACCAAGCCATTTTCAGAAGAAAAGGAATACATGTGGGTTACAATCCCACAAGTGCTACTTGCTTAATCATTTTGATTTTGAGAAAATTATTGCTACTTGATTATTATTTTGTCAAGTCATTGCTTTGATGACCCCTGATAAACTATGCCTATCAAGTATCTATGTTTTTGTATAGTCTCCTTAAACCTGGAAGCTTTAAATTTTTAACAAATAGAATGTGGAGGAGTCAACTTCTGAGCTAAATCTTAAGAAGACTTGTTGGCTTCCACTTTTTCACTGTGCAGGTAGATAGTTGTTAATTAAGAAGTCTGACCATTCTCAGGCCCTCATGCTGTGAGGGGACCCATGAGCCATGTGGTCATTCCATATTTGTCCTTGGTCTGTTGCCCCATGGTTCTCTACATTGGAGAGAATTAGTGGCTGATATTCCAGCTGAGCTCTCAGCTGCTGGTCAGCATCAAATGCTAGTCATGTGACTGAAACTACTGTCCTTCTGTTCATCCTCTCCTGTATCTGGTACATCATGAAGCAGTAGAGTGCTGGATTATCCAAATGAATGTAAAAAGTAACATAGTGCATTGTTTTGAGGTAGGGTATTTGGCTTATTTGTTTTTGATTAAGTACTACATAACAGCCTACCACTCAACCTATCACTACTGCAGCCGATGTTAGTTATTCTGTTGGATGAAGCAGTGGCTTGTTTTCTTAATTTCTGAGAGGTGGTTTCCTGAGATAAAGTGCTCCTATTTCCCTTTGGCTTGATTGGTACTCAGTTGTCTTTAATCGGAGTAGATGGGTTGATACCTTTCTCAAGGTGTCATCACACCTCTGTAGAGTGTACTTACCAAGATTCTCACTTGCAAATATGTAAATGAAGAAAGAAGCACAAGAGGGAATAAATTCACAATGATAAAGGACTGTGTGCCTCTTGATGGGCCCTGATAGTCTCAGGTATGCTAGCTTATTTAACTGTCAAGTATAGAGACAAGGTACGCAATGTGTAATCTATTGGCTCCAGGTCACACAAATGGTGGATTCAACAGTTGCATTTCAGGTGTAGATTTGGCTGATTCCAAACTGGTGCTTCATCCACTTCATCACATGGTCTTTCATTGTCACTTCTGGGGAGCACATATCACATCCCTATCTAACAATTATCAGAAATACAAGATATCCTATGATCAAAGTCACCCGAGAGCTATAGGTATATATTATTATAGGGACCTAGGGGGAAGCTGAGAACATGTACAAATGTATTTATCCTTTCCCCTGCTAGCAATTTACTGGAAAACTACTATAAGTAAAACACTGTGCTAGGTGTTCTATGTGACACATAATGATGACAAGGCAGTTTCATGCAACCACGTCTGCCTGAGCACATACTATTCATTTTACCTGCCATATCCTCCCTGAGACTGTCCTCCACAAGTCATTACTCAAGTCATTACTCATTACTCAAGATCTAATCTGGCATCTTCTCCTTTATAAAGTCATATTTCTGTGGGCCATTGAGCCATATTATCTGAACTTGAATAAAGGCCCTTTTGGTGAGCAGATTGCAAAGTCCTAGAAAAATAACTTCTCCGTGATCCAGACTCTTTGTTTGTAAAATGAAGACACACATCTCATAATATTATTAGGATTAGTTTAATTAATATGCTTAATGAAATTGGCACACGATTGAAAACTCTCTGGTCAACAAATACTAGCTGGGAAAATGAGGGTGATGGTGATGGAAGAGGAAGACAGGACCAGGAGACAGAAAAAGGAAACTTTTCCTGACAATGCCACAATCCCCCGTGGTATGAACTGCACTGTGCTGGACTACCAGCATCTAAGGCGCAAAGTACCATTCTCTCCTCCTACACCCTCCCCACCCCCAGCAGAGAGATTTTTAAGGGCAGAAATGATATATGAATATCTGGTTTTCTATCTGAGCATGTGGATTTCTGCACCAACTAAGCTTTCAATGAACACTGGCACCAACTAAGCTTTCAACGAACGCTAAATAAAAGAAAACAACTTATGGAATCCCCAGCAATATACCACTTGCCTCTGACAGTCCAAAAGAGAACAAAAGGGACAAGTAGCCACTAGGAAGATAGAACTTTTTGTATCCACCAATAAAAAAGTAATTCAGTTAATGGGAAGTAAAAATTGTCAGAGAAATTGAGAAGAGGGAATAAAGGATGTAAAGGATGTAATAGCTGTTGAGCACCTGGTATGTGCTAATCACTGTTGGGCAGATGAATATATTAGTTCTATTAATATTACATAGAGATTCCATTAGTTAATACATATTATGGATCTGATGATCACAAATGTAGTCATAATTACACTAAAAATAAAAGTAATTAATCAATTTTTTTGCCTGAATTGTTCCAGGTAACGAATTATCTACCATATTTAATCATATTTGAACCTCACAAGGATTTTATAATATTATTTATGTTCATTTTATAAAAGAGAGAAACAATTCAGTGACAGCCAATGATTTCACCAAGTCAAATAGCCAGTTAGGGGTCAAGCCAGTTCTAACCAAATGCTAAGTGGACAGGAATCTCTAGGAAGTAGAGGATCTGCTGCTACCACTTGTCAGGACTCCTTGGATTACATCATCAAATATCTAGCCACATTCACTGCTACAAAGTCAGAATGACCCATCATGTTGTTGAATTGATGTCCTGTTTCATCAAACTTTGGGTTATTGAAATCTCTTTTAAAGGAAAAATTATTGATACATGAGTGCTGAGCCAGATCTATAAAAATAGATAGTGCTAAAGAGGCAGCAAAACCATACCTGGGCTTTTCCATAAACATCACAGGGCAGTGTGTAAGGCAGTCATGATAATATACACGTGGCCTCCAACCAAGGGGAAGAACTCACCAAAGGCTTCAGCTGCAACTCCTTGATACCCATTGCCAGGGTCGTCCCTCTGATGGGATTCTTCAGGCCAACAACTGAATCTGGCATTGGCACTAAGACAAAGTTGTTGGCTTAGAGATATTAAGTCAGAGGCAGACTTGCTTTCCTCTGAACTTACTTTGGCTTGAGGACTCTACCGTGGCTATGCTGAACTTGTCTTAGCCTGCATGGCCCTCCAGAACATTCCCATCAGATTTTCTTTTCCCCTCTCAGGGTCACAGATTTGCCTTGTGATCTGTTACTGACTCTCAGTCTTCCCTGGCAGTCTCCCTGATTCCTCTCACACAGGCATCTTCCCCAATAAAGTCCTTGTATGTATGTTCTGGTCTTGGGGTGTGCTGCTTGGAGGACCCAGATCAATACAGTGCAGACCAGCCATGACTCAGCAAATTACTTCAAAGATGGATTTAGTTATGACAATAATCTTATGCAAAATTAGGAAATAATCATAAAATTTTAAAAAAAAGTTGTTTGAATGGGATATTAATTCTTAAAATATTAAAAAAGATTTTGAAATTATTAGGTGTTTGGTATTCAGGGTCTTATTTAGTCTTGACCATAATCCTATAGTGTAACATTATTATCCTCAATCATCATCACCCAGCTGAAGAATCTGAAGCTTCAAAAACTTAGAAAACATCCCCAATGCTATACATGATTTAGTGGAAAGGTAAATCCGGTCTAGGTGGTTTTTCAAACACTAAAGGTTGAGCATATTCAGCATCAATTGGTGCTCATGTCAACATCAGGCCCATATTATAGTCAAATACAATACAGTAAATATAGCAAAATACAATAGCTATTAGGCTATCGAAGATACCAATTGCCACTTCATGTATTTTTCTGCCAACAATGTTGCCAACCAGTGTCTCCAAAGTCATGTGTTCTCAAATCCTGTCTATGTATAGATAGAAGTCACTCCTTAAAGGCCACTTTCCACCGTGAAAATCTGCTTGAGAAAATGCTTGCACACAGGACTCTAACCCTGTAACTTCACCTGTTCCTCCCAGACATGTCAATCCCCATAAGTTTTAACCAGGAATTCACGTTACCATAATCATCGCGTGCTTCTGTTTTCTTCACTAAACCACATTTGTCTCAGCTCATGAAGGGGGTTGCTCATGTGTCCCTCCTAGGACTGTTGTTGTAAAAATAAAATGAAGCATTATATGTGACAGTCCCAGCAAACTGCAGCATGCCGTACAAATGTGAGGTCTGTGGTCTGCAGGCTTATGAAGCCTTCTGTTCTCAGCTTCCACTATTTACCATTATCTCATGTTTATTCATTTTTGATGTGTCTCTGTTTTTCCTTTTAAAAAACAAACACGATATATTTAAAGTTGAAAGCCCAAACAAATCCATTCAAATTTGCATAGCTCTTAGGTTATTAGAGTCTTGGTAAACGTCATAAGTCATCTCCATGTGTATCAATGTTCCATTTAATTCAACTCGCCACTATTGTGCATATATTAATAGGCCTACACTGTGCATATGCATCTGTCTTCTCTCAGAAATAATCTCACAAGAGCGAGACCATATTGTTTTTTACTATAATACGGGCCTGACATTGACATGAGTATCAACTGATGCTGAATATGTTCAGCATTTAGTGTTTGAAAAGTCACATTCTGTGAAAACAATTATAGTGATGATATCTAGGTCAGATTTAAGTTACCACTAAATCGTGTGTAGCTTTGGGGGTGTTCTGTAAGTTTTAGGAACTTCTGACTCCTCAGCTGGGCAATGATGGTTGAAGATGATAATGTCGCACTATAGGATTATAGTCTGATGACCAGAGAAGATCAATCACCAGATGTACAGATTTGATGAGGAAGAATGTGCCAAAAGTCACTTGAAGTTGTTGTAACTTCAAGACACATCTGAGTCAACTTTTACAGTGGGGTGGACCTCCTGTGTTTGTGGGTTGGAAGAAGAGCAGTGAATTTTGAAGTTTTACTTTTAATGTAACTCTCTTCCTTGCTTATATAGACTAAGAAAATTCAAATTCCACTTATACTATGATATTAGATATTTTGGGAGATACCTTGGTTATAGCAGAAGAGGTCTGAACTGGAAGTGATCCTGCATTATAGAACTAGCATCACAATGAACTAGTTTTGTAACCTTGAGCAAGTCATTCTTTGAACCTAAGAGGAAGCCAGAACAGAGTCAGCATGACTTGAAGAGACATGTGGGTAATGTGCATGGTATGTGACAACAAGGAATGGTAGGGGGTCTTTGCAACCTGAGTGTACTACACATATGCACAAATACAGACATTTTAAAACTCAATGTTGGAAAAATAATTTGCTTTGTAGATCACCAACTTCCAACTGGTCTAAATGTCTGCTAGTCTAAAATTTGATATTTTCAAAGAAAGAAATGAACAACATTGATTTCCTTGAAGGGAAAACTATAATTGTTGAACATTTACTATAGTGGGATGAATACAGTCCTCATATAAATTGTATTTTTTCCTATTTCTTGCTTCTAATCACTATAGTAACAACTGATGTAGGTAGTCCATATGTAGTAAACATAAGATTATAGCAACTATTCAGAAATAATAAGTTATTCCCGACTTTTGAGATGTAAAAAGACTTTTGTCAATAGCCAGATGTTAGGTCAACAGAATCAAAAAACAAAAGAAAGAGAAAATCATGAGACTAGTGGTCTCAGAGCACTACTTTACCCTGTGGACCACATGGAAGGGGACCAGTAGGGGGTAAAGGAAGACTGGAAGGAAGATGATTGGAACTTAGATGCTCATGAGAGGCTGATAGAGGCTGAAGCAGTTGCTTCCTAGGGGGTTCCCAGAAGACTGGACAGAGTCCTGTTTCCCCCATTGTACTTGAGTTGTACCAGCAAAGGCTGAAGTTGGGGTTTAGTTAGATGGGCTTGGTGGCACAGTGACAAAATCCAGTGACCCTAGTGTGGTCCTAATCTCCAGAGTACAGTTGCAGGAAGAACAGAGGGTGCTGACATGCTAACAGGGCTGACTGACTGGAGGAGAACTGGAATTAGAAAGAAAAGGACACACATTTGGAAGACCTGCCCCTGGAAGCCATAGCAAAGCTCAGCCAGAAGCAGGAGCAGGCAGGAAACTGGCATAGCATGGCCATTTGTGCAACAGTATCTCTATAAAGAATGTCATAGAGCCTTCCCTTAACCTAGACAAGGCTATGCATTGATGATTAACATAGACTGAGCTCTCATATGCAATCACAGGGTCAGATGTTATAGCCAAAGGTGAACATGCCATGGACTTGTGGTTAAGACAAATGTACTAGGAGACATGTGAGAACAGAGAATGAGAAGGTTCAAGAGAACATTCTAGAGAGAGGATGCTGAAAAGTATCAAGAGCAGAAATGCTGCTGCTACAGAGGGGGCTGTGAATTTGAAGACAATGGAGGTGAGCTGGTGATGGAATATTTGTATGTGAAAAGTAGAGAAGATGAGAAGCGAGATCTAAGAGAGTAAGTAAAACCACCCCAGGCCTATGACTGTGCATCCCTAAGGAAACATAGTGAAGGTGGCAAGTGAGTCAATGAATGAACAAGCCCTCAAAGACTGATCACCACATTAGAGAAAGGGAGTGAGTTACTTTTCCTCCTGGACCCTATGGGTCTCAGTCATCCCTTAAATCAGAATCATTCCTGGAACATAGTGACTTCTCAATAAATTTTAGATAAGCCAATGAATTGCTATACAAAAAAAGGGAAACATTTCTAATATTTTAAAAAATATATATAGGCTCAGATATGAAGGTAGATATCAAGTACCCTAAACTCTAATTGTATAAACGAGGTAGAAGTTGGTCCACACAACCCCTTTATTTCCTTTGTGTGCTGAATTCTTTGAGCCTCAGGTTGGAGGTGGCAGGAGGAAGTGGATGAGGGGCAAGGGAAGCTGCAGGGAATACAGACTTCATTGCTTCTGCCACTTGGCCTGGGGCCAGCCATGCTAATTATTCACATGGATGGAGTTGATAGAAGTAAGAGAGCCCTTCTACCAGCTGCTCCCAAACAGCCTGAAGGTATAGCCCAAGTGACAGTAAACAGTCTGTCAAAACATTCCTCTCTAAGGACAACCCCCTCCCACAGATGCTAACGTATTGGCCTGCAACAAATTGAGCACACCTGGCTCCCCAAAATGCTTCCTGAGCAAAGCTAAAAACCCAGCAGACTCTCCTGGAGGATCAGCACATATGTCTTGCTTTTTTTCTCTATCCACTAAGAGAATGATTTAGTAAAAAAAGAAAAAAAAAAAAGAGCCCCACAAATGTCCTTAAGGAATGTCTCATTAATTCTTAGGCTCTCTGAGCACACATCTTCCTAAGGAGCAGCAGGAATCAAGGGAAAGGCAGAACCGGTCTCAGATAAGAAATAGCAAATCTAAGAAGAGGACTGATTAAGCGAAGAATTAAAAGTTTATTATAATTGGTGTTTCTAAGTAGGTTGCCCAGTAATTGTTTTAAAAAAAATCCAAATTTGCACAGATGAAGCTGCAAATCCCTTTTTAGGCAGAACAATGAGATATTATTAATTTGTGTGGTGGTTGTAATAGAGTTTAATGAATTTTCTGGTTGAATAATCTTTGGGAAACTATATTGTCAATTAAATAAATATCAGCTAAATAAGCACAAATAAGTGAAAAATAAGGAGGTCGGGGAGAAAACATTTTGCGAAGGCTGCTTCTTCTGGTCCTAATTGCATTGTTCCCACACACCTTTTTATCTTGGAATATGGATCCTGTCAGGTCCTCTCTAACCACAATGTCGTGGCCCAAAGAATCCTGTCCCAGAAAGTCCTATTCTTTTTTTTTTTTTTTTTTAAGATTTATTTATTTATTTATACAAGCACTGGGTACAGTCAGAAGCGCGGGAGGGTGAGAGAATTCACCAGAGCCAGAGCGGCGAACAGAACAGGCAGATTGATGAAGTACACTGCTGAGGGGAGCAGTGGGCAGCAGGAGAGGTCTGCGCACCATGTGGGACCCTCGCAGGGAGCCGGAGATCAAACCGGCGCTGCAGAGGCTGAGAGAAGCTTCGCCGCCCAGCGCTCAACCGCTGAGCCTTCGGAGAGGCCCCAGAAAGTCCTATTCTTGGCTATCCCTCATGGTTCTGTAAACCAGAACTGAAGCCAAAGACTGTTAAAGGTGGCGCCCCTTGGAGGGCGCAAAGTTGAGGGTGAATAGCCCCAGGCAAAATACCGACAAATTATCAGTGGGGGTGATGACTGATAGAAAATAAAGGGTTCTGCAGAAGCAGTCCCCTGGTTTCATCATCTTCAGGGATAATTCAGCATTTTCAGGATTTCAGTGTTTTAGGAGCTTTAGCAATTCTAGGCTTGTCCATTTCTGCACCCACTATGCTGATCTTCCAGAAGGCTGTTGGGGGCCTCTGAAGGACTTGGAGAGACATCCAGCTGCCAACCTCAGAGAAGAAAAAGTTCGGAGGCTTTCCAAGTAGCTGAGCGTCTAGAATTGTTCCCAGCTTTGCTGGGAGAGCCTGGAGGGGAAAGTGAAGACCAGGAGCTGGACGCCTCACTGAGCTGTTTCAGTGTGGGCCGGGCGGTCTGTCAGATCATTGAGCTGTTGTAGCTGCTGTTTGCCGTGTTGCTTGTCTGATTCTCTGCTGGCTCATCTCGGCAGCTCTGGTGAGCTTCTCCTGCTGTGTCTTCTGCTGTCTTTCTGAGTTGGATCCTGGCCTATTGTCTGGCTGCCACATGCTCCAGGCCCTCAGTGGTGTGAAGCCTCCATCTTGGGAGCATGGCCTTGTTTGGGATAGAATTTCAAAACACTGGACGCTGCTCCAGATGAGGATAAACAACTGCTTGTGGCCTCAGTGATTCTTTTTTTTTTTTTACCCTGGCTAGTTAAAGAAATCCCATTATTGTTCCCTAAACCTGAGTGGTCTTGCAATTGTGTGCTTGAGTGAAGAACTCAGACTGTGACCATAAACTATTTGGGCACTGTCTTTGGCCAGTTTTGTGCCCCTGCTGCCCTGTAGCAGTTCTGTTTACCAGCCACTTTGTGGGTGATGCATTTTTGTTTTGCCCTCATTACTGACTTTGTTCTATTTGTTTCCCCAGCATTCTTTTTGTATATATCATGCAATCTAATTATTGTTTATTTGCCCATCTCCTCTGCTTGTCTGGAGAATTTTCCATGGGTAATGATTCTTTTTTATTTGCAGGCCTCCAGTGTCTATCCTAATGCTTGGCACATAGTAGGTTCTTAATAAATATTGAATGGATATCCATGACCATTCTTCTGTTACTTCTATTAAGCACTCAGTATCTACTTTACAGTAAGTGCTGAAAGACAAAGATCCATGTCTTTTTCCTCTTATCCAATATGACCTGCCTTCTGTTTCTGCAAATTTCATCCATCAGACAAGACCCAACTTAGGTGTAACCTCCAGAATGTCCAGCATGTCATCTCCGTATTGCCAGTTCTCATTGGACACTATTAATGAACCTCCATATTCTTGCTTTCTCTTTTATAACATCCAAACTCTGTTTACTGGCTCCTTGTTTTATACAGAAGCTCCTGAGAGGGACTAGAGAAAAATGACACATCTGAGGGCTTTAAATTAGATTTTGTTGAATTATTGAAAATTATAACTGAGTTTGTCTGCTGAATGCAATTTTATTAGTTTGCTAGGGCTGTCATAACAAAATACCTCAGAATGGGTGGCTTACACAACAGAAATTTACTTTCTTACAGTTCTGAAAGTTAGAAGTCCATAATCAAGATGCCAGTGGATTTGATTTCTCCTAAGGTCTTTCTTATTGACAGGTCGCTGTCCTGTCAGTGTGTACACTTGGCCGTTCCTTTGTGCACATACAACCCTGGTGTATCATTGAATGTTCCAATGTCCTGTTATATTGGATTGGGTTATGTTCAGTCAAATTTGATTATGAGTCATTCCATGGCCACATTTTAACCTAATTACCTCTTTAATGGCCTTATCGCCAAATATTGTCATATTCTGAGGTACTGGGGGTTAGCTTCAACATGAAGATTTTTTTTGGCGGGGACACAATTCAGTTCATAACACTATTAATTTCTAGCTCAATGCTTAGACCTGGAATTCCCAAGTAGATGGAAGGCCCAGGCTCCATGACTCTAGGGTTCAAACATATACTACCACCAGGGCCACCAATGCAAAATACAGCTGCCCATTGAAAGAGTTACATTCATCTTAGCCTTGTTGTGTTTCAGGGATAAGGGCAACCAGGGGGAAAGAAAGAAGGTTAAGATGGCATCTCTAGCCACTCAATAATAGAACTGTGTACATGATGGAAATTCACTCCGCTTTTGCTCAAATACTGGGCTTGACTTGATTAGGACTTGGGTCATCATTAATCCCCAAAGAGGTTTAAAATGGTTGGTGGGATACTGTGCATGATGAAACTTGCATTTACATGGAGAAAAGCACTGTGTCCAGAACAATCATTGCATTGGGAGGAGACAATTATAAAATTTGATGGGCATTTATTTACTTGTTAATTGAACACAAGCAAAGTACAAACAATGGTAAAAAAGAAACAACACCAGTTCCAGATTTGGCAATACCTATTATTTACAATGTTCCTTGCTCGGTTAGGACAGAGGACGGAGTCAACATAGGGAGGTACAAGATTGAATCAAATATGATTCAAAGCAAGTCACTATCTATTAGAACATAAAGCATGCTCATAAATTAGTTCAAATGACATAATCCCTGAAAGTGTCCAGTAAATTGTAGAAGCTACAGAAAGGTAAATTTTTTCTGATAAATCACTGTGTCACAGTACTCAGTGATGCTGGCCAGGCAGAGGCAAAGTGCCAAGGGAGATCCAAAGATGACTTCATCCCTATTAGCATCTTGCATGGTATTGGGCCAGAGCAGACACAATAAATACACACTGACAGGTACCATTAGGCCCAGGAGTGGTTTCAACTCCCTTCCTTGACTATTAGGAGAAGATCAAACTCTCTACTTCATGATTCCCCCATTCTTTTAGCAGACATCCATCACACATCACCAGGAGTATCATGAGGGAATACAACAGCTTGGGTCAAACCCCAACTCAAACTCTTCACAATTATACTACAAGTATATTGCTATCCATGGTCTGGTTTTCAATTTCCTCAAGTGTGAATACAATTAGTATTTCCTACCATATAGTCTGTCACTAAGTGAAATCACAGCACGTATAGCAGAGAACACAACTCTTGGTATAAAGCAAAGTGTTCCTTCTGGTTTCCTCTCTTAATTCTCAGCACAATTCATATCTGGGATGTGTGTATAGAACCTAAGTAGCACATTTGCTTCATCCTGTTTTCTAACCACCACAACAAATTTAACTCTGAAACAAGTAAAATATTATTGTGAGGGTTAACTCTCAAAGAAAGGTTCAGTCTCCTTTCACTTGCCATTAATTTATGGGATTTTGAGTGTAGAGTGGGCATGGGTGTTTTGGAGTATTGTCTACATTTGGATACCTCCTGTTCCCCACAGATCATCTTTGTTACAGGGTACAAAATTTTACGGCCTGGAAACACATGGTTGATTTTCTAGCTTCAAGGAATGTGGAATAAGAATTGGTCCAAAAGGGAGGAGACATTAATCCGATCTTATTTGAGTCACTATGATCTTAGACAATTAACTGAACTCCCGTGAGAGTTTTTTCATTCATAATGTGCATGTACTAACAGAATGACCACATTATCCAGCTGTAAGGACTGAATTGAATAACATTTTGTTATTATCATTGTCATTATTAGTCATCCAAACTTTTGTACAGTGATGACATAAACAAAGAAAATGGAATTATCATGGGTATGTGTACTATATACAACTTTTAAAATAAAAACAAACAAAAACAACAAAAAGCTTTATTCAGAAGTAATACTTTCTGCTCCTATCTAAAATTTGTTAATTTTAATAATTTAGAGAAAGATATTGTCTTGAGACATAGCTTAGTCAAGCCAGCATAGCACAATGCCAGGTTAATATTTTAGTTACTTGTCACAGGTTTTAAGAAATGTATACTTTAGATGATTGTTATTTAAGTTAGTCTGTGCCATGCTACTTGACAGTGACAACTAAGGGTAAGGGCAGGGACTTGTCACTTATGATTTTTGAGCCAGCCTTTCTTCTTCCCTCTATGTATTTATTTGTTCAACAAACATAGAATGGAAAAAAAAAACTAGCTAAGAAGAGTAACTGGATTTTTTAATGGCAACCTTTCATTCACTCAGCTAATCATTTATTTTTGTTGTGGACCAGATATCCTCCAAGTCAACAGTGAAACAGTGATAAATTAAGCACTTATATTCCCTTCTTTTCTGCAGCTTTTGGTCTATTTTGTTCTGGAGGTGATAGTCATTATATGAATGCAAAAAAAAATCAGCATATTAAATTATGAAGGAAACAAGGAGTGAAATGGATAATAATGATGTGTGTGTGTGTGTGTGTGTGTGTGTATGATCTACCTGAATAAAGTGGTCAGGTAAAGCTGATTGAGGAAGTAACAGTTAAGACAAATTTTAAAGGAAACTTACTACTAGAACATCACACATTTCACTTTCTCGGTGAAAGGGAAAGCCAAATTCTTCTGGATGACAGAAAGTGTGCCATGCAGACACTTATAGATACATTGTTTAATGTTTACAAATACTGCACTATAAACACTGATTTATAGCACAAATGAGTCAATGGTTTCAGCTAATAAAACAAACCTATACCTCCAATAACACAGCAGGTGATTGTTCTGATATCAATGTCATCACTGAATTAATGACAATAAACATTTTTAAATTCAATGTAAATCTCACTGGCCCACACTTGTACTCTTACATATGCACATAAGGAAATCTCTAGAGACCACCAGAGAGAAGGAGCAAATCATAGTAATAAATGAACTGAGTGCTTGTGCTTGGGCCATTTGCCAAGACCAGCTACTTAAATTCTTGAGTTTTAATGGCTTCAGATGCACTGTAGGTGAAGAATTAGCACTGAAGACTCCTGTAGATAGCTGAAACCTCAAGGGTTATGCGTACGTTAAAGGGTGATTCAGGGATGGAGGTAGGGACCTGCCAGCACAGGAAAGTCACAATGAGCTATTTATTGACATTAGCTCTGGAGATGTAGGAAAAATGTCAGTGAGAATTTGTAACTTCAGGCTATACCAGAAGCAGTTTTGGAGTTTGAAACTACACTGTATAATTTGGGAAACCTCAGATATAAATGTATTGAAAGTAAATTTTGGTTGATGTCTTAGGGTTTCTGCTCATAGTTTAAATACAAACTAAGAATCTAAGATTGAGAAAAACATAACAGAATTAGATCAACAGACACTTCATGTTTTGGGGATTATTTTGCAGACGATTACATATATTTAAGAATTTAACAAAATGAAATGTGGAATCAAAAACAGACTAGAATATGATTATGAAAAATACAAAAAGTACTTGAAAATAACCATCTATAACTCCTAGCTATGAAAACCATAATCTATTAAAAATGTGTCCCTCACAAAATATTGCCATCAGAGTGACCAAAGGTGAAGAGATAATTATTACACTATAAGAGATTCCTGAAGAAATTATACAGAATGCAGTCAAAAATGAGTTAAAAATTAAAAGTCATGGACAATAGAATGAGGACTAATGTGTTTAATAGGAAATCACAAAGGACAGAATTTCACAGATGCAATTATTTTACAGGTGAGAATGGTTTAGAATTGGTTCAAAATTAAGCCTCAGGATTAGAACCAAAAAGATCTCAAGTTATTAATAAAAATAAACATACATCCAGAGGTATTATGGAGAAAATGCAGAAGATTAAAGACTGTAAATATCCTAAAAGTAGCCACTGAAACGGAAAACAAAAGAACAGGGGAATAGCAGTTATAATAGTGACAGACTTGACAACAACGGAAGCCAAAAGACAGGAGGATATCTCAGAAAATAACTGTTCGTCTAGAATTATGTAATCATCAAACCTATCTTTAATGAAGAGTTAAATAATGATGATTTTAAACAATAAGAGTAATCACTATATCCTCAGAAGAACTTAAACAATGCACTCTAAAAAAGAAGGAAAAATACTTGAGAGATAAGACAAAATGGTAAGCAAGTCAATGATTAATTACATTTGTGTGCAAAATAAGTAAATACTGATTGCATGAGATTATAAAATGTTTAATATTATTAGTAAAAGATAAAACTAGAATATAAAACAATAATATGGGAGGTAGGAAGACCAGGTTCAAAGTAAACTGAAATTTGCTGTGGAAGAAGACAAAGAAGCTGATTATAAGAAATACTAGGGAAAAACATTTAAAAGTTTTTTATAAATAGGATGTAAAACTGTCAGAAAGGTAAAAATCAGGAAAAAAATTATATACAAAATAAAACTTAATGAAGTGATTAAAAAATATGACAAAGATCCAAACAGAAACTCTGTATCTAATACAGTCAACAGATTGAATATAAGGGGCCTCCTGGTGGCTCAAGGGGTTAAGACACAACCTATGAAGCTATCCGTAGTTTCTGCAGCACGAGATTGATCCCCGGCGAGGGAGCAACCCACATGGCACAGCAGACCTCTCCTGTCCCACCCACTGCTTCCCTTAGCAGTGTATTTCAGTCAGTCTGCCTGTTCTGTTCCCCACTCTGTCTCTGTTGAATGTTCTCACCCCCACACCTCTGGCCTGTACCCCAGCTCTTGTATGCATAAATAAATACACCTTAAAAAAATGGAATATAACATATATATGTAAAAACAGTTGTATTCATCTGTATCAGCAACAAGTAGATTATAATACATAAAATGCCATTTCCCTTATATTTTACTATACAATTATATATATATATAACCTATATTTAATTCCAAAAAAGGTGTTCATAAACTTTATAAAGCTATTCTAAATTGTTTAAGTATTATATTATCATTTTTAAAAATAACTTTTTATTAAGGAAACATTGGTTTACTATATTCAAAAATTGTATTTGAAAG
The DNA here is from genome assembly GCF_964194135.1 of Talpa europaea. Lineage (NCBI taxonomy): Eukaryota > Metazoa > Chordata > Mammalia > Eulipotyphla > Talpidae > Talpa > Talpa europaea. Next base: position 51,159,858 of record NC_140073.1, read on the forward strand.
GTTAAGATGGCCTGAACTAAAGGAGAAATATACGATAGCCATGAATAGAAGGAATGTTCACAGTATTGATTTTAATTCTCCCTCCAAATTGAACTATAAATTCAATGCAATTCTTATAAAAGTCTAAAAAGGACTTTTTTTCTGTGGCAATACTCTAAGAAAATTCCAAAATTTATATGGCTAACAGGGTCAAGAATAGCCATGGTGATTCTGAAAAAGTAAATGAAGTAAAATGAATTAAGTAGACTTGCCTCACTACATCAAGACTTATAATAATTGAGAGAGTATGGAATTGATGCAGAAAAAACAAATAGACCGATAGAACAAAATAGATCCCAGTCACGTAAACGTGTCTGTCAGAGTTGGCACTCTGCTACAGATCAATGAAAGATAGAATTTTCAACAAATGTTGCTGGACGAAATGGCCATGAATTTGTAGTCACTCCCCCCATCCTATAATTTGAAAATACAAAGAAGAATGTAAGCTAGAATTTAAAAAATCAACGTGTGAAGTCCAAATTTATACCTATGTACCAACAATAAAGAATTAGAACACAAAAAAAATACCGTTTCCCACTAAGAATAGCAAATATATAAAGTAACTACAAATACCCACATGTTTATAATATCTTAAAATATGAATGGGTGGGATTTACCAACATCAAATAGAAGGTGATAACTATTTCCTTTGAAGAGATGTTAGGAAAGCCTTCAGGGAAAGAAGCTGAAGCTGCCCACTACACTGGCAGTATTTAATTTATTTTTTTAAGATTTATTTTATTTATGCATATAAGAGCTGGGGTAGAGACAAGAGGTGCAGGGAAGGGGATGGTGTGAGAGGATTCACCAGAGACAGAGTGGGGAGCAGAACAGATGGATTGACTGAACTGCTAAGGGGAGCAGCAGGTGAGATAGGAGAGGTCTGCTGAGCCATGTGGGTCAGCCCCCTGGCCTGGGATCGAACCCATGTCGCAGTGGCTGGCAAAAACTTCATAGTGCTGAGATTTAACCCCCTGTGCCACCAGGGAGGCCCACAATGTTTTATTTCTTTAAGTGAATGGTTTTTGTTTTGATACTCATTATATAATTTTTTATATCTTTAACACTACATCTTTATATCTTTATACTAAAACAGTATATAACACTATAACACTTTTTTTTTTTTTTAATCTGAAAGGCTATGACTCTGCCTCTATATCTAAGACAGGAGACCAGCAAACCATTCTCTCAATCCCCTGCTGGTTCCCAATTCCAGTTCTCACGGTCTAGGAGGAGGTGAAAAGAGGAAAATCATTCTGGAGAAGGCAGCAAAAATTAGAGACTGTAGATGTGACTATGTGGGGGCTGCTGAATTTTCTTCTCATCAGTCACATTTCAGTTCAAATTTCCTTTAGAAAACTCCTTGAATGGAAGCAAATTTCCCTTTTCTTGAATTACCTGATATTCCCTGCTCTTCTCTTTTACTTTGTAATTTCCTATCCTGCACTACCACACCTCGCATGTGCTTTTTCTCTCCTACATCACATGGTCTGTGTTCCCTAAAGCACGGTGTAGGGTGTGCTCATTCAGCATCAGCTGAATGAAATGGACAGTGTGGTGTAGTGGGAAGATCAGGCTTCGGCCCCCAGCAGCTGTGTTACCCTAAGGGGGTGACCTCACCTTTGTGGGCCTCATTTCTCACCTGAAAGCATAGACTCTAGTAGCAAAAATCTCCAGAGGTCCTGTTTTGAGTCTTAAAAGTGCCAATTACAGAGCCTGACTCAGAGCAGGCACCAAATAAACATCAGTTCCCTTACCTCTTCATTCTTTTAGCTTGAATCATCACAAAGTATCTCTAGTTATGAGAACTGTGTCAGTGCCAACATGACAGAAAATGCAGGTTTAATGGGAATCTCTCTACATCATGAACCTAATTGCTTTTGAATAAGCAGCCATTTAACTTGGAGAGTAATGAGGGATTATAGATGCTGATTTAATGCAGCGAACATTTACCCTTAGCAGCCAGGTAGAACTCTGCCAAGAGCTGATGTTCAGGAATGGGTAACATTCAGTCTGAAAATTCCCAGGGACCCTGGAACATTCCTCTCATCTCCATTACTCCAGTGCAGAAATCAAATGCACACCTGGATCATAGGCCAATTTCTCGCCTCTGCGGTGCCGTTTATTCTCCAAATAAGCCTTAATTAATATGAAAAATAAACACAACTCTGTCATTTCCAACACATGAAATAGTATTTTTTTTTTAATATGAAGTTTCCCCGGTTTCTCTGAAGATGTGAAAGTGTTCATCTTTTAAATCACACCTTCCTCATGGAGGTAAACAGGTCTTTCCTGCTAGAGCGCTCCTGAGGTATATTTTCCAGGAAATTGAGCTAACACGGGCATGACATGTTAATTTAATAGCACACGCTGCCCCTTCCTCCTGGAGCAACTGTCTCGTGGCTTGAAGATGCAGTCAGTTCCCTTTCATAATATCCTACATGTGTTCAGAACAGAAACTCAATAAAGGAGGATCATTGCCTCCCTTATTATTTATACTAAACCGTGTTAGTGCACGCCAAGGCTGCCTCCGTGACTTTGGTTCATGGTTCCACTTCTGACTTAATATTAAGCTTAGTAGAAATTAGAGAAGTTTCTTTTTAACTCTTCTGCCCATTTTTTGACTGGATTATTTTCTTTGTTTTTGTTGACTCTCGTCAGCTCTTTGTAGATTTTTGTGATCAGTTCTTTATCATTAGTGTTGTGTGCAAAAATGTTCTCCCAGTCAGTAGGGTATCTCTTTGTTTTGGTTATTGTCTCTTTTGCTGTGCAGAAGCTCTTTAATTTGATGTAGTCCCAGCAATTTATCGATGCCTTCACTATCATTGCTTTGGGTGATGAATCTGTAAAGATGTCTTTGAGGTGCATGTCATGTAGTGTTGATGACTGGATCAAGAAGATGTGGTACATATACACAATGGAATATTACTCAGCAATGCAAAAAGATAAACTCATGCAATTTGCAGCAACATGGATGGAGCTGGAAGGGATCATGCTCAGCAAAATAAGCCAGAAAGAAAAATACCAGATGGTCGCACTCATAGGGATCTAGAAAACCTAAATAAGGCACCAGGAAAAAGAATAACTATAAGAAAGAAAAAATCAAAATCAACAAACAACTATAAACCAGAGACACACTATGGGGGGGGGCAGGGAAAGGAGGGATAGGGGTCAAAATAAGGGGGGTGCAATTGTATGGGGACTATAAAAATAAAAAAAAATGTAAAAAAAAAAGCCTTGTAGAAATTAAACTCCACAGTCTTTCATCACATAGCCTGCTGCTAAGGTGGGCCCACTCCTTGTGCTCATGGGAATCATTGCTCTGACAGTTACTTAGGAAGTGCTCGCCCTGGGCAAGTTACTGTGCAGGCTACAGGAGAAATAATTGAGATCCGTTCCAACTTTCAATGTGTTCTCAGTCTTATAGGGGCAACAGGCAATTAAACCCAGTACAATGCACTCTACAGTAAATATGTTAAGAGGCTCCCAAGAGAAGGAACTCAAACTTGGAAAATCCTTCTAAGACTTCCCAGATGAAAGGATGATATGTAAGAATGAGTGAGATTTTGCCAAGAGAGAAAGGATCCAAAGCTGATAGCCTGAGTTTCTCAGCAACCAGGATGGGTGTTTCCAGAGAAAGACAGCTCAGGAAGTTGTATAGCATCACCTCAGTCATAATAGACGAGATGGAAAAGTCCCGAAGGCCCACACAGGCAAAAAAGGAAGGACTGATCCTACTTATTCACCTCTTCATGGAATACGGAAAAACTTCTGGAAAAGCAACCTTTAGGAAAATATAATCTGCCACATAAACATTGCACTAGGATTGAAGCATATAGTATGAATCATTGGGCAAGTTCAGAAATGGCATTTCAGTTTCAATTTGTTTTTGCTCCAATCATTAATTCACATTAGTTCATAACTCTTATCTTCCCACTCCCTGGAAAGGTATTAGAAGTAAATTGGAGAAATGCTCTTTAACACATTGGGAAATGTGTCACTGTGCACAGGTAATATAATATTTTAATCTTAAAATTACCTGCATGGAGGTAGGAATATTTTTTGATAAGGGAGAATCAGTCTCCCTAGTATATCCTACATGTGATGAGGAATCAGAGAACAAAGGTTAAATTTCTGAGTCTGGGCTCTTGAACAAGCTTCAAACCTTTTTAAAATTTTATTCTCTCATTGGCAAAATCTGCCAATAAAAGTAGTAATAGTATTGAATTACAATAAAATAATGCAAAAAATGTGAGCTTTTATTAGTGATTTGTATCTCAAAATAACAGCAATAATGTAAGCTCCATATCTCTATATCTCTATACACACATGGACATATTTATACATACATGTATATAAATATTTATTTAATCCTGGGGCCACCACTGCCTAGCACAATGCTCAGCTCAGCTCACTCTGTAAAGTGGCTGTATAGGTTATTCAACTGTGCACAAACTCGGAAGACTAAGTGTCTGTGTGTATGGGGGTGGGGGCAGAGTTAGGAGACATTTCTCCATGAAATGATGATAGAAGGGATTACTAGAAGTGAATTGAGGTCATGGGTTCATCAAATTCGGCTCCTATAAATTGTGTGATACAACTTGATATAATTACACTTACAAACATTAAGACATCTGAGAACTTAAAGTTTGGAAGCATCAGCTGATGACCTTCACCAAGCTCATGACAATACATGGAAATACAGAGTGGGACACTGTTCTGATTGCGTGCAGAATGTGTGTGTGTGTGCACGTGTGTGTATGTGTGTGTGTGTGTAGGCTGCTGTGTTCTCTCTCTTTACTCCCACCATAATTCTAATTGGTGTTCATCCATATCTCATTCTGGAGACCTATTGATTTAGGAGATTCATTTTCTAATATTAGAAATATAGTTCATAGGAAAATCTTTGCAAAGCAAAATCACATTTATTATTATATTATATGAGTCTTCTAATTTATATTTGCAATGGTCTTTTGAATATTCTTTGTCCTCTGCTGCATGGGGGTCTGCCTTCATTCTATATTGTTATGGATGCTACGGAGGAATCTGAGCAGAAGCTTGAGAATACCTTCAAGCAGGTGTTAAAGCAACAGAGACTTTATTGGGAGCTTTATTCTCCATTGTAGTGAGAAACTGAGGATGTCACGGATGGAGCACCTACAGTCTCGTGAGGCAGGGATTCTTAATCCCATTTGATAAGTGGAAAACTACAACTCAGTGTATTTCTATTGGGCCAGTACCACAGGCCCTAGCAATCTAAGGGGCTTATGGAGCAGTGCTGTTCAAATTTGGTTGACATTGGAAAACGTACTGGGGTCCCGCTCCCAGAGATAGTGACTTAATTGATTTAAGGTAAAACCTATTCCTGGGATTTTTAAAAGCTCTCTGCATGATTCTCAAACAGAATGTTGAACACCATTGATTTATACCAGGGGCTCAAAAACTTTTCTGTAAAGGGTCAGAGGTTAGAGATTTTAGGTTTTGTAGGCTATGCAGACTGTCCCAGCTACTCAACTTTGTCACTGCGCACAAAGACAGCCACAGATAACATGTAAACAAATGTGTGAGCATGGCTGAGTTTTAACAAAATTTAACTTACAAAAATAGTCAATTGTTTGCTGACCCCTGTCTAGATTCTAAAATCATCAATCATGAATCAGAGGGTATATTTAAGCCAGGTGATTTTGTTTTTATGGAAGGAGTTTGGGCTGGTTGGTGAGAACAATTAAAGTAAAATGATAATTCCCCTAAATGTTAATTTCTAAAAAACATGTAGAATCATTATTTTTTAATTGGGAAGTTCATTTTGTATCTAAGAAAGGTTACTGTGGCTAATAGTAAGATTTTTAAATACCGGTGCTACCTTCTGTTCAAATATTTTGTATAGCTATGTAAACATATACCCCCTTCTATAGTTGATATTTTGAGAGAATTTTACACAAAAGATTCATGGTTCACATCATATTTCTGCTCATGTATTTGGAGTAAATACTGGGGCATGCATGCTCATAATCTGTTACCATCATTTTTCAGGCTGTTACCCTTGACAAAAAGTAATATTGCAGTTAGAGCCAGGAGTCCTGTCATCCTGCTGAAAAGGGAAATACTTTGATTTGAAAGTATAATTTGGGGTTTTCTCATTTAGTTTAGCTGTTGGCATATCTCCAGATTTGCCAGAAATGGGCCATGGTCTTTGCTCTAAGTTGTGACACCGCCCAGTCTTTCTTAGCCCTGTTCAATTTTAGACCCCAAGATACTGCCAGGTCCGAATATTAGGAGGACACACAGCAATCAGGGAAGGCTGAATCTTGTTGGGCTGCTGTACATCCCTCTGAGTATGGGGGAGTAGGGAAAAGTTAGGCATTTATGCATTCCTAGCTGCTCAGCTTTCCACCACCCCATACCCTAGTGGTCTAGGAGGTAACTGGGTAGCCCAAATTTGCTATTGGCTACCCCTCCCATCTTTAATTCTGAGCTCTTCACCACCACATTATACTTTCACACCCAGATGTTATGGAATTATAGTTGAGCTTTGTCTCTAAAACCCAATACAGTTATCTGGGCCCGAAAATGATGACAATAGTATTAATGGTTAAAAATAATAATGTTATCAGCTGATACTTTGAGAACTTTCTATGTACAGATCTTAATCAAAGCACTCTGCATGTTATTTTTTTGGCATTAACTGGATATAGTCCCTGGGGAAGGGGGAGATTATTGCAATCTTTCCTTAAAGTGCTTTATATCCTTTTAATACATAACTTTTCCATGCTCAAAACTTGCTTTGATATGATTCCTATGGAAATCTCCTGTTACTACTCATGTACTGTACCTTGAAAGCTATCAATCAGATTAAATACTCTTGATCTTTGGTAAAGATGAGCATTAGATCCAGTTTCAAAATTCCCCTTTGGGCACTGTGGAGTACAAAGTTCTGTTTCTTCAAAGCATGCAGAGGTAGAGTGTGATCTGCTGATTCCCTCATCCAATCCAGGCTTGGCTCTTTCTAGCTTTTCCTTAGCTGACATGAGGTCCTTAACATGGTTCATTTCTATGCTTATTTATCATGACCATGAAGACACCAAGATGACAGAGTCACTCAACACCATAAATGAGTTTAAAGTCTAACGTGGCAGGCAGAAGTGAAAGCACATAATCCTCATGGCCACCACTGCCATCCTAAATAACAAGACCAGAACTACTGCCATGACAATAGCCATCACTACTCCCACCCCCTCCACCTGTATCCATGCTGTACCCTCCCCACCTATCCCATAGCCTCTGTTATCACCACCACCACTGCACACACCTTCTTCTTCAGACAGTAGTGGTTTATCTACATCACATAAGAATCTTACGATGACCTTCCACATAATTAATAGACTCCGATTTACAAATGAGGAAATTGGGGTTTAGAGCAGGAAGATGATTTATCCAGGGTCATACACTAATAATAATAGAACTGAGATTTAAACTCATTTCCAATGGACTCACACATCCATGTTCTTTCCATAGTAATGAGCATCTAAGTGCTAACTCTGTACCAGACACAGTTCTAAGTACTTGAATTAATTGACTTAATCCTAACAGTAACCCCCCAAGAGTAGGTACTATTATTTTCCCAGGTAAATAGAGACGGCAAATAGAGAAGAGTGAAGCACAGAATGATCTAGTCATATGGCAAAGGCGTGGGCTGGTCTTGGGCTGGCTACCAGAGGAGGCCATCAGGCCCTAGCCCCAAAGATGCTAAACCACTTTAACCGACCTTTGACAGACATGGCCAGAAAGCTTGCCGAGGCAGCATACTGCTGCGCGTGATAGGAGGGAGAATTGGCTAGCCCACAGAGCTCCAAGGCTCCCTGGAGCAGACCTGTTTGAACTAAGTTTTCCAGGGCAGGGCACATAGATATTTATCAAGCAAAGAAGGCCTGATAACAATGTGACTTTCGGAACTGAAGCAAGACTGTGGCTCCTGGGGAAAAAAAAAAAAAAAATGTTTACTTTCCCCAGGGCCATCAGTGTGCTCAGCCTTATATTTTACTTTTTGCATTCTAAGCAAGTGAACACTCTAAAAAAGCAATTTCTTTGTGGTGCTTTTAAAACAGACAAAATCTTACTTTCATATTACCATATTATAAAATTTGTTTTATATTACCACAAAAAGGGAAACAGTGGGCCAGTCAGACATATTGTTTTAGAATAATTTGAATTCTGAGAATGTGTCAAGATTATACCTCTATTTAAGAGTCAAATGAGATACTTAAAGTTTTAAAAATTTTCTGCCTTTGTTAGTGAAGTTAGTAAGGTGAATGTTATTTTCACAGTTATTCCCTAGAATCTTTCCAACTGAAGAAGTTGATGTAGCCTTGATTAATGACATGATAGCTCAGAGAATCATGAGCCATCAGGGGGAGTCAGAACTCCCTGGTGGGGCAGCCCTGGATCCTGGTTATATGATCTTGACTAAACTTTATGACCGCCGTAAGTATATGACCGACTAAACAATGCTGACAGTAGTGTCATTTAACTTGTAGGGTTGGGATAAGTGAATGAGGAATGCTTTGATTTTCTTTTAAATTTATTTAAATATGTTTTATATCATTGTTCATTTTTGTACAATATTTTCTTTCTCCTCTCAGGTGCAGTCCCTATAAAATTCCCACCACCAATTCACCTATGCACCATCACCATAGTCCCTGTGCTCTTCCCTCCTTGTTTTGATCCCTCTCCTTCCCCTTCCTTGCAGATTTACTCTGATTTATAGTTGCCTGTTATTTATTTATTTATTTATTTATTTATTATTGTTTTTCTTCCTGATCCCTTATTTGGTTCCCTTATATTCCTCCTATAAGCAAAACCATCCAATATTTTTCTTTTCCTCTGGTTTATTTCACTGAGCATAATCCCTTCCAGCCTTCCAGCTCTATCCATGTTGCTGCAAATGGCATGAGTTTGTCTTTTTTGATTGCTGAGTAATATTCCATTGTGTATATCTATACCATGTCTTCTGATTTAGTTTTTTTTTTTTTTTTAAGATTAAATTTTATTTATTTATTTATACAAGCACTGGGTACAGTCAGAAGCGCGGGAGGGTGAGAGAATTCACCAGAGCCAGAGCGGGGAGCAGAGCAGGCAGAAGGACCGAAGTACACTGCTGAGGGGAGCAGCGGGCGGCAGGAGAGGTCTGCGCGCCACGTGGGACCCTCCTCCGATGGCCGGGGAGCAGCCGGGGATCGAACCGGCGCCACAGAGGCCGCAGGCAGCTTCGCAACCCAGCGCTCAACCGCTGTGCCAGCGGGGAGGCCCTGATTTAGGTTTTTAAGACATAGAGTCTGAGGCTCAGAGACGCCAACCTGCAAAAACTCCTCAGTGAGTTGGTGGGTGGCTTTGACTTTTATCCTGTTGCTCATGTACTGAACAGTCCCATCTACTTGCTCAGTAATAATGGGGGACTCGAGGCTGGATCCAAAGCATCAGGCCAGAGGCTTCATCCCACTGAGTCCAAGGGAGTTAAGGTGGAAGGTGAGAGCAAAGTGCTCCTCTTCAGGCCACTCAAACTTTCCATACACCCCGTACTTTCTGAAGGCCATTTCACTATTTCTGACCCCATGACAGTTCCACACCGACAAAGGTATTGCCAAAATTAGTTATCATAGTTATTAGTATTTTATGTATTATTTATTCACCTGTTAATTTTGTTAATATAAAGTGATGCATTTTAAAAGCACAACACATGCCTAAATGAGTCTGCTATTAAAAAAAAATGCTGGGCTGCTTGAATTTCTGTTTTGTTTTTGAGTCTATGATGCATTAATGGGGGAAATACAGATTTTTGATTCAGAAGTGGTAAAAACAACTCAAATTTTTCTTTTTTTTTTGAGTACAAGAACTGGGGTGTAGGTCAGAGGTGTGAAGTGTGAGAGGATTCACCAGAGACAGAGTGGGGAGCAGCGCAAGTAGATTCACTGAAATATGCTGCTGAGGGGAGCTGCAGGCGAGACAGGAGAGGTTTGCTGCACCATGTGGGTCAACTCCCTGGCTGGGGAGCCAACTCAGGCCTTAGAGGTGACAGTGCTAACACTTAACCCCTAGGCCACCAGGGAGGTCTTCAAATTTTTCTTACTGGATATTGCATAATTATGTAAAGTCCAATTTTCCTGCTGTCATGAATGATGACCATTGTTTAACCTTCAGAGTTTTTTTGTGCATATGTGTCATAGAATGTCAAGTCCTAAGGGACCCAACATTTCTTTGGTAACACACGCATTGGTAACATACATTTAGACTCTGACTATTCAGACTCCCTAATTTTACCCAGGGAATATTTGCAAATGTCTTTTCTTAGCCCTTGTGAAATCAGTTTCTTTGTTTGGGAAAAGACCCCACTCTGAAAGCTGCAAATCCCCAGTTCTGTGTGATAATCCATCTTCTAAATTCAGATCTTGTGAAATGGAAACAGCATCATTTGTTCCAGATGACTCAGGATTGTTTAGAGGCAGCATGAATATTAAAACTCAGATTTTTTTTTTTACTTTTCTTCCAGTGATATTTATTGAAATATTACTTAGAAATAGGTGCATGAACATGTTTTAAGAATGGCAAAGGCACATATAAGCAACAGAGATTATGCATACTAACATTTAGCAAGCAATTTGCTTCATTTCCTTTTCTATTACAAAATGATTGAAACTCAACTGAAGCAAAAGTCATTTTAAATCTTCAAGTTAAAAAAGACATTAATGCTCATCCTTGTGAATTCCACTTACCAGCACCTGAGAATGCTTTTTACATCTGTCTTAGGTCATAGGAAGAACAGGGTGACCAGTGGTCTTCAAAAGAGGCAATGTTAATACAATTTGTACTTGGACTGAAAGGCTAAAGCCATCTCTTTTTCCAAGGAGACTGGTATTCTCCTCTTCTCTCTTTCTTGCCCTATATAAGGTTACACTTGGATACCCAAATGGGACAGAACAGAAAACAGGGGGTGTCTAGTTTCCCTTGGGAAGATGTGATGAAAATACCCAGTAAGTAGGTTTCTTAAATACCTACATTACTTAAGAAGTAAATAAATTGGGCCTCTCCTGGTGGCTCAGCAGTTGAGCACTCAATTGAGAGGCTTCCCGCAGCCTCTGCGGTGCCGGTTCAATCCCCGGTCACTGGTCGAGGGTCCCACATGGCGCGCAGACCTCTCCTGCTGCCCGCTGCTCCCCTCAACAGTGCACTTCGTCGTTCTGCCTGTTCTTCTCCCTGCTCTGGCACTGGTGAATCCTCTCACCCTCCCGCGCTTCTGACTGTGCCCAGTGTTTGTATAAACAAACAAATAAATAAATGAATAACCAAACAAACAAATAAATAAATCTTAAAAAAAAGAAGTAAACAAATCAGTCATTATGCTTTTTCCTTTCTTCCTTCCATAAATATTTGCCAACTTTACCACTTTATGTCCAATCCTGTGTTGGACACAAATTTCTTGACTCCAATTATGCTTCAATGTAATGAATTTATGCTCTAAGAGGCAAGAACAATAACTTAAGAAATAAAGACAAGAGTCAGCGATAGAGGACTCCCTGGTGGCCTAGGGATTAAGTCTCAGTGTTATCACTTCTAAGGCCTGAGTTTGATCCCCGGCCAGGGAGCTACCCACATGGTACAGCAGACCTCTCCTGACTCTCCTTCTGCTCCCCTCAGCAGTGTATTTCAGTAGATCCTCCTGTTCTGCTCCCCATCCTGTCTCTGGTGAATCCTCTCAACCACCACACCTCTGGCCTACACACCAGTTCTTCTACTCAAAATAAATAAACATTTTTTTTTTTAAGTCAGCAATAACTGGGTAGAAGATAAGACATTGGCAGTATCTTGAGGAATACATAGGTACCAATCAGATGGAGGGGCTATATTGGTGATGTGTTTGTGATACAGGCAGCATGTGTCATAAAGACATGGCACAGTCTACAAATGGCAAGATGGCGTTCTTGGAACTACAGTGTTGATCTAGAAATGTGGCAAGTGATGATCCTGCAGACTTAAGCAGAGGTCAGGTCTTTGACATATCATGTGTTGTTAAGCATTCCCACATAGGGAATATCTCAATGTTCCATCAGATGTGGGCAAATGGAACCCATAAATGGGAAAAATTAAGGAAATTATAGGATCTTTGTAGTCAAGGTTCTTAATTCCCTTACCAAAAAAAAAAGTGATAATACTACATTCCATATGGGGTGATTTTAATGGTTAAGTCTTTGGTAAAACTGCTGAACATAGTACAGGCATTGCCCACATGTGAACCCCACCATAGTGCTCCAAATGTCATCTCTTCTCATTACCTCAAAGTTTTTGCCTGGAAATCATCCCTCCTTCTCTTGAGTCAATAGCTTCTCTCTGCTTTCCATACAATTTTTATGTTGCTGCAAATTGCATGTGTTTATCTTTTTTGAATGCTGAGTAATATTCCATGGTATATATGTACCACATCTTCTTGATCCAGTCATCTATTTTTGGGCATTTGGGTTGTTTCCAAAGCTTAGCTATTGTAAACAGTGCTGCTATAAACATAGGGGTGCAGGTGTTCTTTGGAATTGATGTTTCTGTGTCCTTTGGGTAAATACCTAGGAGTGGAATTGCTGGATCAGAAAGTGAAAATCAAAATCAACAAAAAACTATGAACCAGAGACACTTTTTGGGGGGCGGGGGCGGGAGGGGAGGGATTGGGGTCAGAATGGGGGGGGGGCTGCAATTGTATGGGGAATATAAAAATAAAATTTATTATTTAAAAAAAAAAGGTATCTGTAGCTCTGTCTTCCCTCTACCATCTCATATTTTTCACTGCAATCAAGATTCCTCCTCCACCCTCTGTTCATATTCATTCCATGTTCACTGGCCATCCTCATTCTACTTCCTCAGTTATTCTGCCCCTTTTCTCTCAGCAGTAATTGACATGATTGATTTCTGTCTGTGGGAAATCACAGACTTCTCATGGCTTCACTGATGTCACAATAAGCAGATTCTTCTCCTGCCTCTCTACCATCTTACTTGGTCTCTTTTCTTGTCTCTAGATTGTGGGCTCCCTCCAGGGCTCTGTCTGGTGACCATTATCTCTATATCTACTCTCTCATTCAATGGCATTCAATGTCACCACCCCCAGTGCTTTCCCAGTACTCACTCAGTACTTTGTTGTTGTTGTTGTTTTTAAGATTTATTTATTTATGCATATAAGAACTGGGGTACAGGCCAGAGATGTGGGGAGTGAGGCATCGTGGAGAGCAGAACAGGTAGACTGACTGAAATACACTCCTGAGAGGAGCAGCAAGCATGACAGAAGAGGTCTGCTGTGCCATGTGGGTATTTCCCTGGCTGGCTGGGATGGAACTTGTGCTGCAGAGGCTGTGGACAGCTTCACAGTGCTGTGCTTAATAACCCCTTGGGCCACCAGGGAGGCCCTCACTCAGTATTTTGAAAAACAAAACAAAACAAAAACTTCTCACCATGACTTGAGGGAAAGTAAAGTTCCCCTCTCACAGACCTTCCAGTTTCTGCTGTTACCACATACACTCCCACTTGCTTATTAAACCCACATGGCATGGCCATTTGTTTATTTATTTAAATTTCTTGAACATACAAGCTTGTTCCCTCCTGCCATTGGACTGTGTTAGATGTTCCTCTGACTGAAAGACTTTTCCAATATTCATATGGTTGGCTCTTTCCAGTCATTCCCTTTTCCAGCCTTCCATGAGTACCTACCTAAAGTGGTCCCAATATACGCATTTTTACATCTTATTCTCTTTTCATAGCTGTTATCTGCTGTCTGACCATTTTTCTTATTTTATCTTGATTGACTGACTGGCTATCTTCCCATCACTAGAATGTCAATTACATGACAATGGGGAACTTGTTTATCTTTGTAATTGCTTTATCTCAGGTCCTAGGGCACTGCCTGGCAGTGGTAAATGATCCACAAATATTTGTGGAAGGAGTGAAGGAACAAATAAATGTTAGTTTCCCCCCCTCTACAAAACCCTGTAAGCAAAGGCTGTTTGAGTGAATGAATAAATAAAAATCAATGGTGATGGTTCACAAGTGATATAGTGGTGGAAGAATAATGGTGACTACAATGATACATGGCAAAAAAAAAAAAAAGTTAAAAAAAAAATATATATATATAAGCACACACACAACTACACTTGGGTTTTTTTGTTTGTTTGTTTTTGTTTTGTTTGCTTGTTTCAAAAGCCAGTGTTTGCAAATTCATCACATGTATTGTATTTGAATTGGTCCATATGGTCTTAACTTGGGTTACCAGGTTTACTTTTTCCTGAGTTTGTCTCACTGGCAAATCATCTTAATTCCTTTGAAACTTTGACCTTGATCTTTCATTCACAAGGAGACAGACACAATAATTAGCAGCTGTCATTATCTAAGGCTGCCTTTGAAGGTTGGATGCCCCTTTCTAAACTTTGAGTACCTGGCGGTTTCCACCTGGAGTGGGAATTAATGGATATTCTGAAGAGGTTATCCTGGAATATTCTGACATGGAAATCAAGTTTTTAATGTGCTTACATGTAAGACATGGTGTAGGAATGCTGCTAGTGTGAAGTGGAGGACTGAAGAAAGCATGGAGGAAGGGTTGTAGAAAGTAAAGAGTTAGACATATCTGGTGCATATCCCCTCTGTATGATCTTGAACTAGTTTCTTTATTTTGAGATACAATTTCTCTGTTTATTAAGCAGACATAATATTTACTCCATAGGGTTGTTGCTAAGACTAAGTTGAAATCAATGTTTTTTTTTTATTTTTTTAAATTTTTTTGTATGTAGTGTTTTATCCAGAACAATTTAAGTGTTCAATAGTATTAATGAAATAAGAGGTGGCAGTAAAATTAACCTCCCCAACTCTAAGAGATGACTCATTCAAATAATGATTTTTTTTTTCTGGCGAAATTTTACATGGAAATTTTATTCAAGGATGTTTAAACATAAGATTAGAAAGATAAGTAGTGAATAAGGGTCCATAGTTGAGTTGTCTTGATGAAGTTGTCTTGTGAAGGACAACAAATAACTACACATAAGATTGTAGGGGGCAACTCATTAGATTTTCCCTAATGTCCCTTTAAAAGGGACATTTAAACAGTGGCAATCAGTTAAGGATCTTGTGTAGATGAGTCTTTCTGTGCTGGAGTATTTCCTTTCACTCAAACTAGTTATCTTTTTTTTTTTTTTTTTTTTTTAGCAGATCATTGTACCAGCATCCTATCAGATTACAAAATATTTTACAAGACAGGCATGGTGATCATGACTTGACAGCTGAAGGAACTGATTTTCAGAGTGCTTAGTAACTGTCCAAGGGTATAGAGTTAATATTCAAATACAAATATATCTAATAGCAAGGTTGATTGCCATCAATCTGAAGAAAATGTGCCTAGTTTTTGCTATTCTCTGCATGCTTTCCATAGTATGTCCCTAGTATTGTCATAGTATCTGTCTCTTAAGTCTTTCTCAGCTAAGCTCCCTTTATTATTATTGCCGAAACTAAGTCCTGCCTTTTCTACTGAAGATTCTAAAAGACAATCACTGTAGTAGTCGCTAGTACCTTGGAGATGGGTTAGAACATTTAAACATCATTGGTTACTGACCACTAGATGGTTTCCATAAGGGCCACCATCTCATAAAATTTTTCCTTCTATACAATTATTCTACATTTCCAACAATATTTTTCATTTATCTAACTAGGATCCCAAAGAAGCACTTCACATCTGAAGATGAAATTAATTGGTAAAACTGTAAATGGGTCACAAAGAATTTTCCTTTAATTTTTGCTCATTAGTTCACCTCCCTCACTCAGAAACTTTTATTCCAGGTCTTTAATTGCCAAGTTGCATGCTCCCAAGTTTTGCCATTTTACCCAGTTTTAAGGACACAACATTTTCCACTAGAGCTTGATTGAGTAAAATACAAATTTAGAGTGTTCAGCTATCGATCCTGTAACTCATCCCTGATAGAAAACAGTGTGTCTGTGCTTACTGGTGTAGAACGTGCTGGCAACCGAGAGGTGCCATGTTAGCCTCTTTTCCAATGGTTGAACCTTAAGCCTCTCTGGAGGTAAAGAAGTGTAGACCCGTCTCCTCTCCTTTTAGCTCAGTTTTCCAAGGATGTCACGGAGAAAGTAGCAATGTAACTTCAGGAGAATTCCAATTTCAGATATCATCCCTTTCTCTAATCTCATTTAGTATTGAACCAACAGGTAGAAAGGCAGGAGTTTTGGAGGGAAAGGGAGACAAGGCATGGGAGGGAAGAAAGTCTTCCCTAGGAAAATAAGAGCGAAGAGGGGGTGTAGAAGGAGATGGAGCCATGTAAGACCTGAGGGGAAGAGAGGTAATATTTTCTGCGCAATCTTAACTTACCACAAACTGCTTTGAAGATTTTGCTAAAATCAAAACAATTCCGTGCATGGATATTATTATTTATCTTTTAGATAGGATAAAATGAGACACAGATAGCAGGTCTCATACACCAAAGTCATGCTGCTAGCTAGGGGTGAGCGTGGTCACAAATTTATTTTCTCTCTTCTAATGCTGTTGATCCTCCTAAAACTCCATAAGGTAAGGTAAGTCATATTCTAACCTCATGCACAGAGAAAGCAATAGACTTTCAGTATGCCAACATATATTTATAAGATACTGGCTTAATTTTAAACACGCATTTCTTTATTTTAGAAATTTTCACACATTTTGCTTTACTATGAGTGACTGTACAAGAAAAGAGTATATTCAATAACATAACCCTCTTTCATGAACTCTTTTTTCATGAATTTCTATTTTTATATAAATCACTTGGCAGGGATTTGGAAATATCCAGAGAAAAAGAGTATTTGTTCATCAGGGAGGGACTAGACTACTTCAAAATCCAAGCTGACTTACATTTACTTTTTATTTATTTATTTTTAAAGATTTATTTTATTTATGCATGCAAGAGCTGGGTTATAGGCCAGAGGTGTGGGGGTGGTGAGAGGATTCACCAGAGACAGACTGGAGAGCAGAACAGGTGGACTGACTGAAATACACTGCTGAGGGGAGCAGTGGGTGAGACAGGCAAGATCTGCTGCGCCATGTGGGTAGCTCTCTGGCCAGGGATTGCACTTGTGCTGCAGTGGCTATTGATAGCTTTATAATGCTGAGACTTAACCCCTTGCACCACCAGGGAGGACCCCATATTTACTTTTTAGCAGGGAAAGCATTTAAAATATGTGATTTTTTTTTCTTTTCTCATCTGTCAAAGAGGGGAGATGATATCTGTTTTATTGATCATGTAGGTTATTATGGTCAAAACATTAAGAGACTCCTTATTACAAAAGGAGGGCTCTTTCTCCATCTATTTCTAGGCTTCTAGGGAAGCTCTCTGTTCACAAAATAAATCTTCTCATGGGGTTTGTAGATCGAAGGCAGTAAAACTCAAAGTTGAGCAAATATATATGACACTTCTTCTGCTCTCCTGACAACTCATTGTTAAGGTCTCTTTATAAAAACCTTACTTAGAACCCAGAGTCCAATTGTATTGCCCAGGGCCTCCCTGGTGGCATGGGGGTTAAAGGCAGAACTATCAAGCTATTGCCAGCCACTGCAGCATGAGTTCGATCCCTGGCAGGCAGGGAGCAAACCACATGGCACAGCAGACCACTCCTGACTCATCCTCTGCTCCCCTCAGCAGTGTATTTCTGTAGATCTGCCTATTCTGCTCCCCACTCTGTCTCTGGTGAAGCCTCTCACCCCCACCCCCCACACCTCTGATTTATACCCTAGTTGTTGTATGCATAAATAAATAAATCTTTAAAAAAACAACCAAACAAACAAACAAACAAACAAAAAATGTGTTGCCCAGATTGTGGTATCTCTCCATTTATCCCCAAGCAGTGAACACGATCAGCGTTGAATTTCATCATTAAGAACATAGACCATGTGGATCTGAATCCAGCATAACCACCTAGTAACTGTGTGACCTTAGGCCAGTTATTTAGTGTCTTTGAGCCAAAGTTTCCTCATTGAGTTAAGGTGCAAATTAAGTGACTTACTACTTGTAAAATGCTATTTTTCTGTCATAGTCCCATATTTTGCTTTGGTTGTCTTTCCCTTTTTTCATAAATAAAACAAATTCACAATTCAAATTGAAGATGGTATCTATGACACCTACCATGCTGCAGGAATTGTCCTCTGTCACATGTACCTGAAAAAAATTGTGATTCTTCCTAGAGATTTGGCTATGACATGCCTTACCCAGTCCCGTAAATCATATAAAGTGTTGTAAACCAATGTTACATCAATAAAGGAAAAAAAAAAAAAAAAAAAAACAGTAGCTAGTAAAGTAGGAAATGGAAGGATCAGCTTGTGAAATCTTCCTCCTATTCTTTTTGCCTCTATATCCCTCTGCCTGTGCCACTCAGCTTAACCTATATAAATCCAGTTAAATCCCTCAAGCCCCAACCTTGACTTACTCCAGAAAATCTTCTCTGTCCACTCCCAAACTGAGTCAGGTGATCCCTGTGCTTCACCATTGTCCTGTGTGTTTGACTGTATATTTTCCCCAGAAGACCTTATTTGCTTCCTGGAAAGCCCAGTTGTGAATTGAGAAGGCCCATTTCACTCACCACCTTCAATCAGCACTAAACAAGACCAAACAAATGATGCAATTAAACACACACACACACACACACACACACAGAAGCAAATGAATAGTCTAAGTTAGTGGCAACTGATCTGACTTTGAAGTTTCTGTGTTTTCTACTAAGTTTTATTAGCTGCTAGCAAAACTGATAGATTATATAGATTATATAGGTGGGCTTGCATTTCATAATCAAGTAACCTATCAACAAAGACACACTTATTTATTGAATTCTAGGGCTTACTCTTAGAAAGGTTTTAAGTTCTATTTTATTCTTGAACCAAAGATAAAAAGACTCTTAAGTTTAATTCATTTCATTTATACAAAGTTAATATACTTAATATGAACCTGGCACTTTATCCCTGTGTATTCCTGAGGGCCATGCAATTAAATGGAAGAGTATGACATAGTATTAAAAGTTTTTAAACAATGTTACAATGCTTTACTAGAGGAGGACACAAAATCCATATGATTCATATGAAACGCTCATGAAAAAGATTAAAACACTACAAAAAAATTGATAAATCATTATTGACACGAAAAAAATGAAGGATAAATTAGCTTGAAGATTCAGAAAAATAGGCATTGTCTTCCCTCTAGGGACCATTAATCTGAATTTAGTATTTAGCCATAATGGTAAAGCCAAGTTACTTTAGATATTTCAGTTACTCTTGACATAAAGTGAAAAAATTGGGTGGGGTTTAACAAATATTTTAAATGGACACATTTTTCAATCTCTACATCATCAATTTCCTGTGAAATTATCCTAAGTTTTGTAATAGAATATCAAATGTTCACCTTGTTTTAAACAGTAATCTTCTTTAACTGACAATACAGCATAATAGGAAGGTTGTGCATTCAGAAAGATCTGGGTTTAAATCTCAATCTGACAGTTCCTGACTGCTTTTTGTATAATATACTTTGGGACTTGGTTCTTTCCTCTCAATATGTGTACATTTCCTGATCAGAATAACGGTTAAAAATATTAACTTCCTTCTAGTCAAGTAGTCAAAAGACAAAGTCTACTTGTTGAAAATAAGTGAGTAAAAATGGGAAAATCATGGATACATAAGAAGGGAGGAGTCCTGGAAAAGAAGACATAGGATAGTCTAGAAGAATTAGCTGTTGCTCATCTCAAGTTGATTGTTACTTTTAAATGGCAATTCATGAAAAAAATGTTTGGATCTCTACTTCTGCCCAAGCTGGACTGCAATGGACCCAACTTTTTGAAACATCTTAAAAAAAAAAGAAACAAGAATCTCTAACACAACAGTTTCAGAAATTGGACATACATGCAACAAAGATTAGGGATTCTCCATGCAAGATGGTAAGAAGGTGATGTGAGCACTGCTATTGGCACTGTCTATTGTCTAGAGAGAGAGATTCTAGGCCAAGAATATTCTGCAATTTTCTATGAACTGAGCCAAGAGGAGGCCAATATGGGAGGGTTCACAGGATAGAGTAGTGCAGGAAAGAGATCCAGAAGACAGTGAGCGCAAGCCCAGGTGGTCTTCAGAGCCACTCCTCACTTCTCACCTGGGTACTGATTACTACATGTATATGTAGAAGCTACCTGAGAACAGAGTGGGAAACACTCAGTAGTTAGAGGAAAATGATACCCAAAGATCACAAAGAATCAGCAAAAGTTTATAGTACCTGAGTGGTGTTCCATTGAGTATATACCATGACTTATTTTCCAGCTGTTTGTTGATGGGCATTCCATTGGTTCTATGTCTTGGTTATTATGAATAATGTTACTATGAACACAGTGGTACGGAAATCCTTTCAAATTAATATTTTCCTACATTGGGTAAAATCCTGAAGTAATTATTCTGAGTCATATGATGTTTCCATTTTCAGATTTTTAAGGAATCTCCATGCCATTTTCCCTAGAGGCTGTATCAATTTAAATTTCCACCAGCAATGAAAGTTCCTTTTTGCTGTACCTTCATCAGAACATATTGTTTCCAATCTTTTTGCTATAGGTCAAGAGTGCTTGATTTTTTTAAATTTATGCCTCATTTTCTGTTCAAATAGAATTCTTTTTTTTAATTTTTTTTAAAGATTTATTTATTTATACAAGCACTGGGTACAGTCAGAAGCGCGGGAGGGTGAGAGAATCCACCAGAGCCAGAGCAGGGTGCAGAACAGGCAGAAGGACTGAAGTACACTGCTGAGGGGAGCAGCGGGCGGCAGGAGAGGTTTGCGCGCCATGTGGGACCCTCCTCTGGTGGCCTGGGAGCAGCCGGGAATCGAACCAGTGCTGCAGAGGCTGCGGGCAGCTTCGCAACCCAGCGCTCAACCACTGCGCCACCGGGGAGGCCCTCAAAGAGAATTCTTAAAGGATAGTTGAGAAGTTTGAGTTTTATTGCCTGGCTCATCTTTTCTTTCATTTTGAATTTCAACTTAATTGACTTTATACAACATTGTATCTGAGCACATAAGGAAAGATTATTTTCAAGAATATTTGGAATCTTTACTAAGTTATATTTCTGGCTGTAAAATAAGTTTCAACAAATTGGAAAGGATTCAAGTCATAAAAAGTGTTCTCTGATCAACATAGAACTATTAAGTAGAAATCAACAAAAAGATATCTGGAGAAGCAACTAATCTTTGGAAACTAATAACAAATGTTTAAATAAGACATGGGCCAGAGAAAGAATCAAATGGGAGATATGAAAGTGTTAAATTGAATGAAAATGAGAATACAACCTGTCAATGTTTTTGGGATGCTGCTAAAGCTGTTCTTATAGAGAAATTTGTTGCTCCAAATATCTTTCATAGAAAATAAAGACCACAGAATCAGTATAGTTCATTTCCATCATAAGATGTTAGAAATAAAATAAATTTAAAGTAATTAGAAGAATCAAAATAATAACTTTCTAAAATTGCATTGTTAAGGAATTTATGTTAATATTGAAAATAAAGGAAAAGGATGTTTTGTGCCCTTAGGTCACACAAGAAGATTGCCTTATCATCACTTTTATTTCCTAGGAAAGTATACCTCCACTCTTTTGATATTGACTATTTTTTTTTAAAAGATCTATTTATTTATTTATTTATTTATTTATTTATTTATTTGTTTGTTTGTTTGTTTGTTTGTTTGTTTATTTATTTATTTATTTATACAAGCACTGGATACAGTCAGAAGCGCGGGAGGGCGAGAGAATACACCAGAGCCAGAGCAGGGAGCAGAGCAGGCAGAAGGACCGAAGTACACTGCTGAGGGGAGCAGCGGGCGGCAGGAGAGGTCTGCGCGCCATGTGGGACCCTCCTCCGGCGGCCGGGGAGCAGCCGGGGATCAAACCAGCGCCGCAGAGGCCGCGGGCAGCTTCGCAAGCCAGCGCTCAACCGCTGCGCCACCAGGGAGGCCCGATATTGACTATTAAGAATACAACTCTGAAATTAATTGTAATGTGCAGAATTTTTTCCAGTAGGAAATTGTTAGCTTTGTTGTCCTGTAATACATTCTCCAATTTTATATTTGAATCTAATAATCCTATTCCAATATTCTTATTGCAATGCCTCTAAATATTCACTTCTGCAAATGCTCTTTGAACCAACTTTATTATATGCTGGTTTCCTTACTAATAAATTAATCTTTTGCATCTGTTCACTCTATATTTGAATGAGTCATTTTTTTAACTTTATTAAATGTTCTACTTTGACACTTTAAAATGTTTTCATGCTCATTGTCTCTGGTTTGTCATTTCTGAATACATACTTTTCATTTCTTTTTTCATATTTCTGTTTATTCTTGTCCATATGGGCTGCACTGTTGGTTTGTTTTAAGATATTCTTTCTTGTATCTATACTTGAAAAAATAAATGAGAAATGTTGACCATTCAAATACAAGCTGTAAGTAGGTGACTTAGATTTTCAGAACTCTCCAGCGTGAGAGCTACCACTGCTATATTGATCAATACATTTCACATTCCTCCCAGAATTTCATAGGCGAGAGGAATACCATTTACAATGAAAGTGGTATGATTCTCTTGGTCAGTAATGAAAATCATCTTTCTTTTAATTTGACCTTGTAGGAAAATCCATTCAAAAGTTAAAACTTAGTAACTATCTTAGTTGCTTAGTAAGTGCTTGAGGAACATGAATTTTAGAATCATAGAAATCAGGGGCCTCCCTGGTGGTACAGGAGGTAGCCTCAGCCCTATTGAGCTATCTCCATCCACTGCAGCATGAGTTTGATCCCCAGCCAGGAAACTACCCACATGGCACAGTAGACCCTCCTGCCTGGCCCACTGTTCCCCTCAGCAGTGTATTTCAGTAGATCTGTCTGTTCTGTTCCCTACTCTGTCTCTGGTGAATCCTTTTACTCCCGCACCCCAGTTACTGTATGCATAAATAAATAAAAACAAATCTTAAACAAAAATAGAATCATATAAATCAACTGGGTTTGAATTATAAAATGCTGTCACAAGATGGAAAAAACACTGGTATATCTTTTCTTAACTTTACTATTTGCCTCTGAAGATAAGGAGATTATTGGCCTTTGTTGTGAGGATTGATATAATATCTGGAAGTTCACATAGTAGGATGCCCTGCATTTAGTAGGTGTTCTCTTCACTTAATTTGCAGCTTTGTCTTCTTTTTTTCCTAGTCCTTTTTGAATAGAACCCCTGTTGCTTCCTCTAGCAATAGTTAGGATTATTAAACATATATTTTGTGTTAGGCGTTGAACTTAGATGTGGTAAGTTCATTTTGAAATTCAACTATGATAAATATATATAATTTTTAAGTCTTTTTAATTATAAATGGACAAGGATTATCTATGTATGATGCCTGGATGGGCTGAATAAACAAATTCATGAATTGTGTGGTTGAGTTTGTAAAAGAAGTCATATATTTTCACATTGGTTTTCCCTACCCTATCCAGACTCTAGCATTCCATTTTGGGCATAAATATTTCCACATGCATATGAATTATTCCACATCCTCATTTCCTCTCATGTTTTCAGATCTTTAAATACTCTAGAAAAAATAATTCATGATTATTTACTATAATACAAAGACTTTCCAACTCAGGCTTTTTAATTTACCCAAAGTTGACCTGTTGAGTGATAGAGTAGAATTCAGTACTGGCTCCGTCATCAATTCACCAAGTGATTTGTATTATACAAGTTATGCAAGCTCTATTTCTAAAGAGACTCTTGTGAGATAAGGATGGTGAGTTCATGCTAGAAGGTGGCTATGAGAAGTATATGAGAAATCAGGCAAAGTGGTAGCACACAGAAACTATACAAAAATGTTAGATTTTAAAGTATTATTACCTTCATAATACTGGCTCCTCTTTTTAACTGTTGTTTTGTGTATTGTGTTCTATTTGGCATCTGTCATCTTCTATAATACAAGAAGCAGAAGGTAATAATTGTACTACATTCTTATTGGATGCATTTTCTGAGTTCAAAGTAGAAGTTTGTATGCACTATTTACCTTTGGAAGTAATATTGCCAAAGCTTTTGATAGCAAAATTAATCATGTTTAAAGAGCTCAATTTAAATAAAATTTTAAGCAGGCTCTATTAATTGTTTAAATTTTGTTAGAGCAAATGCTGTGTGGGTTGAGTGTAAATTCAAGAGTATAATTAGGTATCCTTAACTAGTTCTTACTTATTAAATTGAATTGATTTTACAGTGAAAATATGTTCTTCTTTCAAATTTGAGCTAAGCTGTAGGGAGAGACTTTTACCTCTGTTATCTAAAATTTTAGTTTCAAACATGAGTGTTGATTAATTAGCTTAACCTATCAGTATCTGCTTTTTATGAAAATTGTGTGGGACTATGTTTTTTTCTCATAGGTGGTTGGAGTTATTCTTAGATTTTTGTCCTAAATAAAAGAAACTAATCCCTGAACATGCCAGTATTCAAACAGATGCAAAGGGTTTTACATCATAAAATGTTAAATTCAGAGTAAATCTGCTGGCAAATTGGTCCTTTACTCCTTAAGTTACTCTTCAAATGTACTTTTCTACAGCTATATATTTGATTTGATTGGGTAAATGACTTAATGTTAAGACTATTAGTCTGGAGGGTCTCCCTGGTTTCACAGGGGTTAAAAACAGTGCTATCAAG
Source organism: Talpa europaea (assembly GCF_964194135.1). Classification (NCBI taxonomy): domain Eukaryota; kingdom Metazoa; phylum Chordata; class Mammalia; order Eulipotyphla; family Talpidae; genus Talpa; species Talpa europaea. Next base: position 51,184,627 of record NC_140073.1, read on the forward strand.
CTATCACCAGCCACTGCAGCATGAGTTTGATTCCCCTCCAGCAAGGGAGCAATCCACATGGCTCAACAGACCTCTCTTGCCTTGCCTGCTGCTCCCCTCAGCAGTGTATTTCAGTGGATCTGCCTGTTTTGCTCCCCATTCTCTCTGGTGAATCCTCTCACCCCCTCCCCACACCTCTGGCTTACACCCCAGTTCTTGTATGCATAAATAAATAAATCTTAAAAAAAAAGACTATTGGTCTGGAGATTTCTGTGTCCAGTATAGAAGAGTAAACTCTTACTAGATGTGATTATTGATAACAGTATCATTTATAGTAGGCAAAAAGTAGAATTGGTCCAAATAGTGACTGGCAAATAGATAAACAAATTACGGTCTATCAAAAACAATGATATGCTATTCAACAATATAAAAACAAACTACTGATACAGTCTTCACAATGAATGTACCTCAAATGGAAAAAGGTATGGCGAAACAGACAACATACACATATGACAATATAAAATAGCCAAAAAAGGCTGGTGAGATAAAATACATATAAATGGTTACCTGAAGCTGGAAATGGAAATGGGAATTGGCTACAAATGGGCAGGAGAGATCTCTTTGGGATGAGAGAAATTGTAAAATTGGATCGTGGTGATAGTTTGATAAATTTGTAAATCATTGAATTATACATGTAAAGTGAATCTTAAAGTATGCAAATATCTCAGAAATGATAAAAAATAAACAAATGGAAAGTACAGAATTGTATAAAATTCTCTGAAATAAAAATTCACTGTGCAGGCTTAGCATAAAAATGAAACTGGCAGAGAAAGACTGCAGTAAACATAGTTATTCTATAAAATCTATTTAATTTGAAGATAAAAAGCACTGAAACATAATAACAAATGTTAAGGAACCGTGGGACAATAGCAAAACAAAGTCTAACATGTAATTGGAATCCAGAGGGAGATGATTGAGGGGGTAGGACAAAAAATCTATTTGAACATTCAATAACTGAAAATTTTCCAAATTTGATGAAATAAATTTTTAAATTTAAGAAGCACAGACAAAAATCAGAGTAAATACAAAACAAACATATCAAGGCACATTGTAGCCATATTCCTGTAAAATTGGAGGGAAATCTTGAAAGCAGACAGAATATATATGATAACTGACATATAAGGGAATACCAATTGAATGAACCCTTACTTTAGAAAACATTTGAAAATCATTCTTAATGGCCAGATGTTAAAAAAAAAAATCAGTATCTTAGAACAACAATAACAAACTCTTTACCCATAATCCTAAAACCAGCAAAAATATACTTGAAAAATAGTGACAAAAAGAAAGCATAATTATATTCTGGCCAAATTACACTACCAGAGAGTCTATAGAGAATTTTTTAATGTGAAGGAAAATTAAATCTGATTGAAACTTATGTGATATCAGATAGAAAGGTATAAAGACCATCACAAATCATCTAAGTGGATACATGTAAAATACTGTTTTTCTATTAATTTCTCTAAAATGCATGCCGCGGGCCTCCCCGGTGGTGCCGCGGGCCTCCCTGGTGGCGCAGTGGTTGAGCGCTGGGTTGCGAAGCTGCCTGCAGCCTCTGCAGTGCCGGTTCAATTCCTGGCCACCGCATGGCACGGCAGATGTCTTCTGCCGCGCCCGCTGCTCCCCTCAGCAGTGTATTTCGTCAGTCTGCCTGCTCTGTTCCCCGCTCTGGCTCTGGTGAATTCTCTCAACCTCCCGCACTTCTGACTGTACCCAGTGCTTGTATAAATAAATAAAAATAAATCTTTTAAAAATAAAATAAAATAAAAATGCATGCCGCTAATATAACATTGTCTTGTGAGGATTATGATATCAATATACATAATAGTTATGATGAATGAGAATGCCAAATGTATCTACTTGGTTGCAAGCTCTTTACAGTTCATGTGATGTGGTACAAATTACATTTAAGTAAACTGATCAATAATGTATAATACGTTCACTACAAGCAATCACTACAAATAAGCCAAAGAAGTAAAATCTAAAAAGACATAAACAAGTTAAAGTAGAATTTTAAAATACTTAAATAATCCAAAAGAAGGCAGGGAAGTAGGAACCAGAAAAGTAGCAATGGCAAAAATTGTAGTTATGATGGTAGAATTACATATAAATACATCATCATTTCTTTTAAATATTACTAGACTCAACACTTCAATTAGAAGTCAGGCACTACAATACAATTAGAAGTCAGACATTGTCATATTTTATATGTTGTCTAGATGTGATTCACTTTACATATAAAGATACAAGTGGGATGAAGGAAATGAAAAACATCACACAAGCAGTGAGCATAAGAAGACTGACTGTTAATATCAGAGTAAGTAAATTTCAAAATATATTAACCAAAGTTGGTCACTTAACTTCAATTTAACAGGAATTTATAGCAATTACAAATGTTACCCTACTAATATGAGGTTATCAAAATAGAAGAGTATTAAAGGGATATTCTATGATATTTGGAAATTTTAATATTCATTTCTTGGCAATTATTTTAAAAACTAGAAAAAAGTGACAACATAAAAAGTGGTAACACTATCAATTCCTTTAAGGTCACTGATAGTGATATTATACTATTCCATAACTACAGAATGCACATTTTTTCCAATGTCTATGATATAGTCACCAAAATGGGCTATATTCTGGGCTATATAATCAATCGATAAATTTGGAAGGATTAAAACCATTAATACTGCCTTCTATGACCACAGTGGAAATTAAAATATAGTAACAATAATATTGTTATTTGTATTATATTTGAACACTAAACAAAACACTTTTAACATGTATTTATTATATATATTATTTTCTTAAATTAAATTATTATTAAATAATAATATTAAATTATTTTCTTTCTTAAATTATTTTCCGGTATATATATATATATATATACCGGAAAATAATTTAAGTTCCATAGGCAAAAGAAGAAATCATAAAGGAAATAGAAAATAATGAATCAAATTAAAAATACAACATTTCAAAATTTGTATGTTGTCCTTAAAACAATGCTTTGAGGTAAATCTATAGATGTAAATGCTTTTAATATAAAAAGTGAGCAATTTAAAGGAAATAACCTAAACTTGCAATTTAAGAAGCCAGAAAAAAATGAGAATGTAATAAATCCAATGTAAATAGAAGAAGATAATTCTTATAAGAAAAGATATACATGACATAGAAAGCAAACAAAGAATATAGACCATAACTTGGATCTTTGAAAGAATCTACATTTAGCTTCTAGTTATATTGAACGATAAGAGAAAAAAAACATAAGTAGCCAATATAAAAATGACACTTAAAGATTAATTTATGAATGACATTATACTAGAAAATTTGAGTGCTTAGAAGGAAGTATTTCCTGAAAGATAAAATTCACTAAAACTGACTCCAAAATTAAACAAAAATCTGAATAGCTCTGTAGCGACTAAATTGAACTTGTATCAAAAAAATGAAAATCCTTTCCACAAAATTAGCTCTAGGCTTTAAGTGTGAGACATATCAAATATTTAAGGATGAATTTATACAAATCTTTTATAAATTCTTTTAGATATAGAGGAAGAAATACCTCCCATATCATTTTATGAGATCAGAATAACTAACACTGTAACTGGATAAAGACATCAGAAGAATAGTATCCCTTTTAAAAATAAGTTCAAAAATCCTTAGCAAATTATTAGCAAATAAAATCTAACAAAGCCAAAAACTGACAGTAATCATGATCAAAAAGGGTTTATCCCAGTAATGCAAGTGTCATTTAACATTTCAAACCAATAATGTATCATTTTAAAAAGAATTAGTGAAGAAAGTCATGAGATCACTAAAACAGACTCAGACAAACCATTTAACAAAACCCAACACCAGTTTTCTTAGAAACTCTCAAACAAGGAATGGTATAGAACTTCCTAATTTTTATATAAGACATTTGGAAAATTCTTTCATTGAAGTCATACTAATTGCTAAATATTAAAACACTTTTCCTTCAGGATCAGTAATGTGACAAAGCTCCCCACCCCTACCCCCCCACCAGTTCTATTCATCTGGAGATTCTAGACACTGTAATAAAAAAAATAAATAAATAACAAAAGGCAAAAAAGAAAGAAATGCAACTATAATGACTTGTAGATAACCTGGACATTTATATAGAAAATCTCAAGAAATTTACAACATTAGTATAATTGATGAATGACTCTAGCAAGCTTACAGGATATGGAACTAATATACAAAGATTAATTCCAGTCCTTGTGTTCTAACATCAAACAACTGGAAAAATAAAATTTATTAACAACAGCATTAAAAACACTTAAGAATAAATTTAACCAAAAAATTTATAAGACATCTATACCAAAAACTGAAATAATGTGAGAGAAAATTAAAGAAGATATAAATAGGGGCCTTCCTGGTGGCCTAGGGATTAACTCTCAGCTCTATCACCACTAAGGCCTGAATTCGAACCCCGGTCAGGGAGCTGGCCCACATAGGGAGGAGCAGACCTCTCCTGCCTCAGCCACTGCTCCCCTCAGCAGTGTATTTCAGTAGATCTTCCTCTTCTGCTCCCCACTCTGTCTCTGGTGAATCCTTTCAACCCCTGCACCTCTGGCCTGTACCCCAGTTCTTCTACTAAATATTTCAAAAAAAAATAAAGACTATATAAATAGAGAGATACGTTAAGAGTCTATACCTAATTTTAATGTATGTGTATCGGGGTTGGGTGGGGGGAGGGTGTCACACAACAATTCAGCCTGGGTTTCTGACAATTCAACTCAATTCTGACACCATGTGTGCAGTGACAGCATCAGATTTCACAGGTGAAGGGCCCAGGTCAATAAGACTGACACCTCCCACTGTTTCTGGAACAGTGGTTATGGATTCGAAGGTCCATGATTTTCTCTCTCCTTGGTTTTGATTTATTTGCTTGAGAAACTCACAGAAACACTTACTTGCTACATCACTGGTTTATTACAAGAGGAACAGGGAGAGGAGGCTTCCACGGGACAGTGTATGGGCAAAGGGTGCAAACTTCAGTTCTCTCCAAGCGGCCCCTCTCTCCCCAGATCTCCAAGTGTTCTGCATTCCAGAAGCTGCCCTAACTCTTTCCTTTGGGGGTTTTATGGAGACTTCATTACATAGGCATAGTTGACTAAATCACTGACAACTGGTAATAAAACTCAATTCCTAATCCTTCTCCCTTCCTGAGATGTTAGGGGAGTGGAGGGTGGGGGGTTCCAATCTTCTAATTACAGTCAGTCAGGATCTTCTGGCAACTAACCCCCATCCCTAGAGCCTTCCAAAAGTTACTCATTAACATAACACGAGACACCTTTGCATCTTTCATCACATAGAAAATTCCAAGAGTTTTAAGAGCTCTGTGCCAGAATGGAGGGTGGGGTATGGGTGAAGACAAAAAAAAAAAAAAAGTTTCTTGTTATAAATCACTGTATCACAATGCATTATTCATGAATGAATTGGAGGCTCGATTTTGTTAAATTTTCAATTATCTAAATATTTCTGAAGTCTTTTTTTTTTAAGGGAAAGTTCCATGTTGATGAAAGAATTTCTAAAATTATAAAGAAAGAAATAACACTTAGAATATAAAAATTAATCTGGAAAAAGATGAACAAAGCTGGAAGACTTTACACTACCCTTTGGCATAGGAATAGACAGATCTCACAGTGTTCAGAAATAGAGTTCCTTTTTATGGTAATTACTTTTAGGGAGGAAAGGAGAGTAATCTAATGGGAAAAAGGAAAATCATTTTAACAAAAGTGCTCGATTCACAGATTGTGAGGTGGGAAATGAATGTAGATATTAACTCAAGACAATAAACTATTTTTTAAGAAGTTAAACTAAACTGGAAAATATAGAATATTTTCATGACTTGAGGGTAGGTACATATATATTAGACATTGAAAATAATAACTATCCAAGAAAAAAATAATTTGACTTCACCAAAATTACAGATTTTGTTCATCAAAAACACCGTAAAGAAAGTAGCCAGCTGCAGCAAGGAAAACTGTTTACAAAACATATATCAGACAAAGATTTACAAAAAATCTTTACTCTTAGATATTTAACTAGGACTAATAAAAACACATATTCACAGAAGGTTTATGCGAGAATTTTTATAACTATTTTATTCTATACAGCTTGACATTGGCAACAGTGTTTGTAGCCTTCAATAGGAGAATGGATAAATGCTGATGTATTCATTGAATTGAATACTACTTCAAAACAAAATTATTGATACAACCATCTTGCTGAACAGAATGAAGTGTTACACAAAGTAGAACATACTTACTATATGATTCTATTTACGTGAGATTCTAAAACGAGAGCTACTACATGGAGGAAAAATTAGAATATTGTTTGCCTCCTGGAGACTGAGTTGATATTCATATTTCAAATATTGAAATGTGTTTGGGTTACTCAGGTGTATGTATGTGTTGATATTTAGTTAATATACACTTAATAATTGTATTTTAATTACTTTCAATTTTACATTGAGAACTGTAAACAGATATTGAGTTAGTGAGATGCATCCTGAAGTATTTAGGGGGAAATATGCTGATGTCTTTAAGTGTGAAATGTATTAAAAGTGAGATGGAATTATAGATAGAATGATAGATATGTAGATTATAATAAAGCAAATAAATAAAATATTAATGGTAGGCTCTATGTGGTAGGAATATGAGCAGTCATAATATTTTCAACATTAGTGTGTGTTTGAAAATCTGCATTAAAATTTTTTTGGAAAAATCCTCTTCTTATTGGTCTTGTCAATTCTACAAATTATTGTTACACAAGAAAATTTGTTCAAATTCAGAAATAATTAGAAAATAAATAAAATTGAATGTCAAAGGCAATTCCAACCAGTTTCCTCACTTTTGCAGATGATTTTGAATGTTCTTATTCCTTTTCATTCTCATTTGCCAAGGTACTCCTTAAATTCTATTATTTGCTGTTCCTTTCTCAGACTTTATGTCATCTTTTTTTTTTTTTTTGCTTTCTCCCTTTTTTATACTCATAGGAAACATTTTTTCCATAAGTTTGTACCACTAGCTTTCTTAATTTGCTCCATTATAGTTTACAGAATTGATCTTTGGACCTCTTACATCAGAATAAGCTAATTACTTTTATTTTTTTTTTTTTTATAAATTTTATTGTTATATTCCCCATACAATTGCAGCCCCCCATTCTGACCCCAATCCCTCCCCTCCCACCCCCGCCCCCCTAAAAGTGTCTCTGGTTCATAGTTTTTTGTTGATTTTGATTTTCACTTTCTTATAGTTATTCATTTTCCTGGTCCCTTATTTAAGTTTTCTAGATTCCTGCTATGAGTCATAAGCTAATTACTTTTAAAAGTCCAAACTCATCCAACCACCAGGGGGCGATTGAGTAAGTCTCTGGAATTCAAACCCTGGATCAAGACAGACAGATTGCACAGGTGAACCTCTTGTATCATGTTAATAGTCCCCCACTTGCAAGCACCCCCTTTGGCTGTGGCAGCATTATGCAGACCTACATCTGCTCGCCCTGATGCTGTTTTACCTTTAGACTGTTCAAAATACTTTCTGCTTTTTTGTTTCAGCTTTCATTCCTTTAGTTTGTCAGTTTCTTTGTATTTGCTCTTTAGCCATAAGGTTAACATTTTTATAGTGTTTTAATGTAGCACCCCTCTACAGCCACAGCATGGCTTGACAAAACATGAATTAGAAACTCCTCATTGGATGCTCCACATGACTGATTCAATTCTATTTCTATGTCTTAAATTCCCTTCCTTTTATCTTCTTTATTTCAGAAGTAGTTAGCCACTAACTTTCTGGAAGTGACTTGCACATTTGTGATTAGGGCCCAAAGGAGGATGTTTGGTTTTATTCATTGAGAAGAGACATTATTTTTCATTTGTGATAACAACATCGTATCTATAAAGCCATGATATTATGTTCTACAGGAAAATTAACTTTGCTGTTACAAATTTAAAACTTCCTAATTTGTAACTCTACTGTATTCCACATCAAAATCATTATTTTGAATTTGCATAACTTTGAAATAATGGGAGCTCTTTAGGGAAGAAGACTAGGGAAAAAACAATCATTTGATCTGTGAGATCAGGTACAGTGCCTCTGCTTCTGCAATATCACAAAGTCTGAACCCTTATGCTCTCCAAATGTCTGACTCCTTAAAAAAAAAAAAAACCTCTGGTATATAAAGAATATATTGCCAACATCACAGGATTTTGTAAAAAGAGGTGTTATTTGATCACAAAACTTTTGACATAAGGTCTTGGACACAGTTTGTGTTCAGTAAATATTAGTTCCTGTCTCTTTACAACCAGAGGCATAACTTAGTTTTCCATGAGGGCAATTAAATGGGGGGAGGGATCAGATTGCTATTCCAAATGTTAAAAGGTGAGAGAGCACATACAAAAGGCTTCACCCATTATCCCCTGTGTTTAAGTTCAGTTTGCTTTAACTTTACATTAGTAGTAACAACTACCAGATCAATATCTTGCCTGAACATTTTTTGTGTTGTTGAAAGGTGAATGTGTTTGGGAGAGGATATATTTCCCTGTCTCCCCTTAAGCTAGACTTTTGTCTATAACCAAACAAAGAATTTTTATTAAGAACAGACCTGTACACCTAATTTCTGTTATTCTTGGAATCCATGAAGAGCAAGGATCAAATAGTGAAGTGGCAAGGAAAATGATGATGGAATAAAAATTAGCACTATTTCTCCAGATGCTAATAGTAGAGAACATTCAAGATATCAATCAGGGTCTTTGTTTAAATGCAGGCAGTTAAAGAGATGCCTTTTAAGGTCCTTTGATAACTCCTGGCTTTACCAGTACTGTCTATATAAACCAATACCAGTCAACTGTTGACAGTTTGAAAGTCCTGAGATTGGAATTTTCAGAGAACTAGAAAAAATAGAATCACTTCATCCATATGAACCTTGCTTTAGTTCAATGCAAGTCCACAAATATTTACTAAGTGTTTCTATGTGCATAGCAATGGGTTCATGTCAAGTAGCCTAAGTAAGAGAAGTATCTGTGCTTGTGTAATTGAAGATGCAGATTTGTGTATCAGATAGACTGATTGGTTCAGGGATGGTGATGATGATGATGATATGATCACTTTCATCTCTAAAATGCTTCCCATGTGGCAGGTATTTCTCTAGGCATCTGACAGGGATTAAACATATGGCAAGTAGATGTCACAATATTCTAGAAAATGTCATCCATTGCCTGACTTCACAGAGGGGAAACTGAGGCGTGAAGTTGTTAGCAACTTAAGTAAAGTCAAATAGCTAATAAATGCAGAGCAAGAATTTCAACTCAAACACAATCTTCAAAGTCTATAGAAACTCTCTCTCAAATGATGATCAAGTCCTGAAAGGAGAGGAATTCCAGAGAGCACTTAAGATGAGTCTCATTTCATTTTCATAAGTGTCTAGAATGACTATTCACTTTCTATGGTGACCATTTCTAGAATAAACTATTGTTTTTTGCCTGACTGTTCTAAATGAAAAATATACATGACTTTTACTCAGTTCAATTCAATTCAAATCAAACTTCATCCAAATCTAATGCAATACAATCCAGTAGCACCCGTTTTTTATTTGAATCCATGCTATTGTGTAGATTTTGAAAGAAAGGAACCTGTCACTCCATCTGCAGCTTTTAGGAATTACATGACACTTAATAGGTCCTAGTGCTTGTTATTGGATGAATGACTGCATGAATAAGTGAAAATATAGTCTGCTTAGGTAAAAGAGAAAGTATTGAAGCAAAAAAAAATATTGATTTCATTTCTGGATCTGCCACTTACTATTACTATGTGATCTAGAGCAATATAGTCAACTTCTCCGAGCTTCAGTTTCTTTTTCTGCAAAATTGGGGGAATGATACTCTCTACCTGAGAGAGTAGTTGCTTAGATGAAATTATTCAGGAAAGTTGCTTCACATTAAATCTGGCACACAGAGATCAGCTGTTATACTGTGATTGTTATTGTTACTACAGATTATATGTCAATGGAAGAATAAGTGAATGAACAAAATGAGTGAATAATTTCAACTGTACGAGTACAGTGAAGCTTCTAGACATGGACTGCTTCAGGGCTAATCTCATCTCTTAACTTCTATCTTCAAAAGAGATCAAATTCAGGGCCTCCCTGGTGGTGCAGGTGATTGAGCACAGCACTGTGAAGCTGTCCCCAGCCTCTGCAGTGCAGGTTCGATCCTGGCCAGCCAGGGAGAATTCCACATGGTGAGCAGACCTCTCCTGCCATGCCCACTGCTCCCCTCAGCAGTGTATTTCCTCAGTCTGCCTGTTCTGTTCCCCACTCTGTCTCTGGTGAATCCTCTCACCCTCCTGTGCATCTGTACTGTACCCCGGCTCTTGATAAATAAATCTTCAAAAAAAAAAAAAAAAAGAGATCAAATTCAGTTTTGAAATTGAGTTTATTATCCCAGGTAATTCTGAGGCTTGGTATCTGTAAATTATAAAGTGGGCTCTGAGGTGTTTATTATAGACTATGTCTATGTCTTTCTGTCCTAAGGTTTAGGATGCATTTTGGGGTATGAGCAGTAATTGAAAGAAGTGTGGCCAGGGGGAAATCGTATGAACTCCCTGAACCGTTTGCTCATCTCTAAACTGAGGAAAGTATCGTCTACATTTTAAGGTGCTTTTAGACTCAGGGAGATAATGTGTGAGAAAGTACACAATCGATGAGAACAATCTAGTGGCTTCTGTTGCTGTCACATATGTTGCACCATCCATTAAATATGTCTGAGGGAGCTTATCTGAAACATAGATATTACATCAAGTTTACTTGTGTGTCTTTTTCACAGATGTGACCAACTTTACAAGCTATCACCGAAAGGTATAAAAGCAAAGCTGCTCTTTCCCACAGAGTACTTTGTGAGAAGGCTGATATTTTGTACAGTTGAAAGTATCAGGGCTGATATTCATAAAATATAAGAAATGAAATATTAGTAAGAGAATATTAAAAATGAATGATTTTGCCTTGTTTCCTGGCTTTGCCGGACAGCTGGTTACCTGCAGACCATTGTCATCTTCCCTTGAAGTTGCTCAAGGTTCTGGGAAGAAACTGACAATGTTCTTCCAAGTCTGGATTGCTACTGAGCAAAGAAAGTCTAAAACTGAAGTCCAGTAATGAACGTGTTTGCACCTTTTCCCAACATTACAATTAGGCAACGAAAATATGATTAAATTTGTACAGAGCCTTGTATTTAATTGGTGTTGAGCAAATGTGTGATATTTGATAGTAATCAAAGCTTGATTTTTTTTTAAATTACACATGCTTACTACTGTGAGTTTGTTACTTTTCTTTTAGTATAAATATCTTATTTTCTCTCTTAGCTATAATTTCTTCACTGAAAAAAATGAGCAGAGTATTATTGAATTCCATGGGCTATAGTGAAAATAATGAAATATTTATCTAGAATATATATATAGTAATGTGATGATTTGGAAATCTAACTCTCTTTCTTTGCAAAACAGCCCGGTGTGTGGATGAGGACACAAATTGGTAGAGACTCACTAATTCACCTAAGTTCACAAATCCAGTGAGAGCAGAGCAACAGACACAAGATCAAACATAAGAAAATTTCTTCTTGCTATGCTGACTTCCTAAAGCCATTCATTTCATTTGGTTATGTTCTCACCTTAAAAGACAAAAATGAGGATTTAAGTACCATGCAAATGCAGGAGAAAACTATTGTCTACAGTTTAGGGTTGCTACTAGACCCAAGGAGATAATATGTGAGGAAGTCCACACTTGATAATAACAATCTAGGGACTTCTGCTGCTTTCACATATCTTGCACCATCCCATATTTGCTTCAATTATATCAACATTTCTTGCATTAATTCAACATGCCCTCAGTTGGAAGGCTCACTATGGGTTTGACCAGAAAAAGTCATAAATGAATGAACTATTTTTGTTTTCTGCCTGATCCTGGTTGTCTCAAAATCCCAGCATGCTGCAGGGACTCAGCAAGTTAATATTGATGATAGGATTTGGACTCACATCTGTCTGGCTACAAACCTCATAGTCTTTCCATTGAAGCACGTTGTCTTGAGAGCTGTCAGCTGAGATCTACCTTCCACCCTTTCCTGTAGGTTCCTTCAACTCATCACGGGTAACTTCCTCATGTCAAATTCTTTCCTGGTTCAAGCTCTCTGACCAGCCAGGTCAGCCAATTTTTGCTGCTTTCAAAGGGTTCATGTGACTAAGTCAGGTCTAACCAGGTAATATTACAATTTGAAATCCAACTGGACCTCATAATATTCCCTGGTCATGAGAGTGAAGCCATGGTGTTTAGAGCGCAGTGGATTATTCTGGGCATGGATACCAGTGCTCAGGAAATCATAGGGGCCTCTGAGATTTCCAGCCATTGTGCATCTCTACCCCCAGATCCACCTGTCTTGCCCTACCCTCCAGTTAAAACAGAAAATGTGGCCACATCTCTTTTAGACCAAATGCATGATCCTTGCCACTCGCCTTTGGAAGCAGAGATTCGGGAACACCGTTCTGATTTGGAAGTGGGTTTCCATGGTCTGCTCAGTCCCTTTCACCTAGTGCCAATGATTCCCAGCTTGCTGACCTCTTCTATACTGGCACAGGCCTGACAGCTGACCCAGGTGATGACATGACCAACAGGTTGAACATAGGTCAGTAAATTTCTAAATATAGTACCTTATAACAAAGGCTACATGCCTTGTATCAGTAAGGCTTTGATATATACATAAGAGAATCTGGATTCTGCCTGATTAAAGGGAGTTTGGCTGGGAGAAGCTTAATTAGAGGGGTAACAGTTGTTGTGGTTGGATGAGGGAGTACAGATGTGTGAGAGCAGGGACAACTCGGGGAATCCAGAGTGTAGGCAATCATAGTTCAGGGTCAGTGTAGCGGGAGTAGGAAGGGATGTTTTAGATAAAGTCATTGGGTTGGGGGAATTTCAAAAGGGGCTTGTACAACATATTCAGACTGGAATTTAACCTGGATGAAAATGTAGTCCGCAGTTCTCTGGTAGGAGTGACTGTTCAGTGTGTTTTGAGACTAAGTTACTGGGGACAGGATGGATTGATTTAAGGCAAGGCCATTTAAGAACCTGCTCCAGTAGGCCAATGGGAAGGCAGTGTTTGTGAGACTGAAAAAGGAAGAATGGTTTTGATACTGAATTTGGAGGAAAATTGGAGATTGAACATGAAGGTTCTGTGTGTGGAGGCTTACAGCATGCTGCTAAGCACAGCTTGCCATTTTACAGGCCACATCACATAAATCATATTATATTCCGCTGTAAACTTGGCATCTGTTGTTTGCCTTCTTCAATGATCTGCATGAAACCCCAATCCTCATTCTTTAAGTGTCAGATACAATATTTCACCATGGTGGGGCTCACTGTCACATAGATTCACAATGGGGTGAACACTTTTTTCCCTTCACGGGCCCACTTGCTACACCTCCTTCTATGGCTCAGCCATCCCAGGATAAGTGAAGCATCTTCCACTGTGTCACTGATTCCAGATCTTTCTCCAAGCAATCCATTGGGGTATTTGTTTAAATAACATCTGCTCATGGATTGGTGATATTTGCCTCATTTTGTGTCATTTAAATAAGATTGATACAAAAAAAAAATTGGAAATCGAGTCTCTGGTGATAGAAGTCAGGAGAGTGGTTACCCTTTGGGGTAAGTGACTGGAAGAGGATAGAAGTAAAACTTTGGGGGTACCAGAAATGTCCTTTGTCTTTTGCTGACTGTGGTTTTCTGACTGTGTTTATTTTCTGAGAAGTTACTGAGCTGTGGCCTCAGGATGTGTGCTTTATTCTATGTGAGCTATGCCTCAATACAAACAAATAAAGGATATATGTGCCATTCCCAAAACTTGCCTATAATTCTTAGAAAGTGGGTTTATCATCTCTATTAAAAAAAAACCCAAGGCTCGGGCCTCCCAGGTAGCACAAGGGGTTAAGTGTTAAGCACTATGAAGCTATCAGTAGCACTGTAGCAGGAGTTCAATCCCCAGCCAGGGAGCTAACTCACATGGTGCAGCAGACCTCTCCTGACTTGCCTGCTGCTCCCCATCAGCAGTGTATTTCAGTAGATTCACCTGTTATGCTCCCCACTCTGTCTCTGGTGAATTCTCTCCCTTCCCCATACCTCTGGCCCACACCCCAGCTCTTGTATGCATAAATAAATAAAATAAATATTTAAAAAAAATGAAGCTCAATTTTAAGTGAATTCCCCAAAGTCACCCGGATAATCTGAGATAGATTCAAGATTCAAGCTCATGTTGTTCTCATTCCAAAGACTGTTCTTTCACAGATAGGAAAGAGGCTTTTCAAGACTTATTTCTACCCTTTTTTTTCCCTCCTCGGCACACAATGACCTCTAGCTACACATGTGTCCCTCTAGTATACATGGTAGGCTGTCTTCTGATATATTTGGCTTATTGGGCCATGGAGAGGTCACAATACCTGGCATGGACAAAGTGTCACCTATATATCAATTATCTAAGGGAAAATCTAGCCATAGGACCAGAAATGAATCCTGCATTGTGGAGTCACACTAGACCAGGAATTGGGAGGAAGGGGCTTAGACTGGCCAACATGGGTGACTCTGCTTCCTGTTGGGCCTCCAGCTAGGCACTCCTGAGAGGCAGAGAGAGTTACTGACACCTGGGCTTGGGAAGACCCTGCTGTGGGAAGACCCATGGCCCTCACATTATTATACCTTAAATGAGGTATAATAAATGATATTATTTAATGTGGTTTTCCTCTGTATACCTTTGGCAATGTTTGTCTAAGTGTGAGAAAATCTCTCACGTCAATTATTTTCCAAGAAACACAGATGACTTATCCTCATTTCAGACCTACGTAATCAGAATAATGGGAACCTGGACCACTTGAAAAGATATCTCAGGACTGTTTTTTTCTAATGTACATCACCGCAGAGAAGCCATTGTCCTAGACTTGAGGACACTGCTTTGAGACTTGCCAACCTGAGATCAACTGTACTCTGGAGGTCTCTCCAGAGACTCTGCCTTAAAAGGGGGAGCTTCTCTCTGAGTTCAGAGAGGATATGGTTGCAGACAGAAAGTCTCAAGAGAAACAGGAGAGAGAACTGGAGGCCAGACATCTAAGGTCAACATAGGAGCCTTCAACACACACCAAACTTCGAGCCCAAATTATTATTTATTTTTTGAGATAATTTGTTTTGAGAGAAGCTATGGGGGTTAGAGGTAACTCAGAGGAGATTCTTAGACCATTCTAAAGCAGATGGGTTTTCCAATAAGGGTAATGAGGAACAATGAAAGCATTTTAAGCAAAGAAAGACCAGAATCAAGGAGTCAAATGAGGACTCTGCGAATATCACAACTGAGAAACACTGGGGGCCTGCATCAGAGAGATGCAGACATATACTAAGGAGGTAGAATCAACAGATAGGTTTCTAACCTAAGTATGATTCTCAAGTGTCTGGCTATGAGGTCTCCTACCCCTGGAGAAGAGACTGGAAGGGGAGGAGAAGAAGGAGCATGGAAGATGAATGTTGCTTATGGGGCCTATTCTGTCTGAGGCACATAGGAAGAGATTCCTCTGTGTCCTCAAGAACTTTATTTTTTTAAAGATTTATTTATTCATGGAAGAACTGGGTACAGGCCAGAGGTGCAGGGAGTGAGTGGATTCATCAGAGACAGAGTGGAGAGCAGAACAGGCAGGTCCAGTGAAAAACATTGCTAAGGGGAGCAGCGTGCAAAATAGGAGTGTCTGCTGGGCCATACGTGGGTTAGCTCCCTGGTCAGGGACTGAACTCAGGCTGTAGAGATGATAGCACTGAGATTTAACCCTTACGCCACCAGGGAGGGCCCCAAAACTTTAATTCAGGTCATAGAACAGAGCTGGATGGAACTCAGCTCAGAGCAGCAAAAGTGAATGGAGCAAGAAATGGAGAGAAGTGTCCCTGAGTACCCAAAGGTCTGTAGGTATCTGCCATGTTCACAAGTCTCTCTTTGGGGAGGAGCCCCTCCAGGTTCTTTCTGAGTCATTATGATTTGGGACATAGGGATCAAACAAAAGTAAGCCAGCTATCTGTTCTAGAATAACTAGACCTGAAGAAAGGGCATACTACCTGCTCTCCAGCCCTGCCATCATCCAACACAGCTTAGAAAGCAAGTCCCTAAGAACATTTGATCTTAGATAGTGGCATTCATTTTCTCTCATATTCCCTCTTTTAGGGGTAAGTAGCACCCCCAGAAGAGGGTATTGTGAGCCATGCTGCACTGCCCCAGGAATGCTAGGTCCGGAGTGATTTCCAGCAGTGGAAATCACACGCCACTCTTCTTCTTCTGTGAAAGGCAGAAACTTAGGCTTAACATGTAACATTGTTATCAAAAACAACATCATCCATTGAGTTGCTACAACTCGTATTCTGAGGCTAAATTGGATATGTTCCCTCATTCTATGCTGCCTTACCAATACTTTGATAAATATAATTCAATCAGAAATCTATGTTAAGCTTTATTAAAATGTCAAGAGGCTTACCAGTCAGAATGAAAATGCAGGATAAAAAACATATTTGTGGATTTTACTAAACCTCACATGTTGGAATATAATTCCTACTGTTCAAAAAACCCAGGCTCACTCATCTCAATGCTATTGTGCTAAGAACACAAAGCGTTAGGAGGAATAATGTTTTCCTTTTTCTCTGCTCAAGCTTTGAGCTTAAAACTGGACCCAGCATGCTGCTTTGGGTTCCAAAAAGCCAGGGAATTTGATAGCTACCACACAGATGTGTTTGGTTTCATCTAAAATCTTACTTCTCGAGTTTGAAACAAGCTTCTACACTAAAAGTTTATTTGTCTGTTTTTCCTTTCCTGCACAAACCACAAATCATAATAAATGGTTATTATTTATTTTTTATTGGAACCACAATAACCCCTAATCTCCAGTAGAAAGCATGAAAGGGAGGCCAAATAGACAGAAATTGGTTCTTGCATTAGCCTGCTTGATCCCCCACGAAGGCTTCTCGAGGTAAAAGTTGGCATTATCAGATGCCTCAAAGGCACACCAGTTGCCGGGACGTACATCAAGCAACAAAGTGAAATCTTTCCTGAACAAGCGATTATCAAATTACAGACCTGTCACCAGCGCTTCCTGGGAAGGGTCAGCACCTTCCCTTGTTCCCGACAGACAAAGAACGAGAGACAGGCTGGTCGATACTTCAGTTAACTAAACAGCTGGCTAATCACAGAACTGACAGCGCACAAAGGTTGGTTTGAAGACAATGAAATAAAAGTGCCTTTTTATAGACTTTTTTTTTTTTTTTTTTGCTTATTCAACAGCTTGGTGGGTCCTGCTTTTTCTACTTTCTTTCCTTTTTCTTTCACTAGATGAGACTTACAGTGATTCTAAACTCAAACGTGAAAGAAGATGACATAACTCCCAGCTAATGATGTACATGGGGATGGGGGGGGGGCGACAATTGGTTATAAGCAAAGGAGAAAAGAATGGTGAAGGAGGGGTGTGGAGTCAGCCCCTTTAGCAACCTCCGGAGGATGATGGAGGAGGCCCAAATCAATTGTCATTAACTAATTACTCTTCTTCTTTGTCAAGATAAATTGGTTCATGCAATGTGTTTTCCAAGTGTGTCAGGTGAACTGCATTAAAAGGATAAACAGCACCCTTTTCTGTACACTCTGTCGAAAATCTTAACAGCTTAATTGTTGTTCTGCTGATGAGAGAGGCAGCACTGGGTAGTAATTAAGGGCCAGGTCTGGGGCTGCCCAGATCTATGAAGTTTTGTCCATCACTTTCTGGTGCAGGGGCAAATGCCTCGCCCTCCTTCTGTCTCCATTTCTATTCCAGCGAAACCAGGATGACAATAGGTTTTGTATGAGAATTTTAAAAAGATAATACAGATTTTAAAAAGTAAAACAAAAGTAGCAAACAAAGTGCTAGGCATGGCTCTAATAGGATGTAATAATAGACATCTTAACCTTGCTCCCTTTTTTTCGGTGACAGGAGAGCTATATGGTTCTACAGCTTTTTGTATGTAAAATATCCAGATTTTCAAAAAAACTCATTTAATCAGTGGTATCAATAATTTTAGCACCTTGCCTCTCCAAAATGCTTTTATGGCTACAAAGCAATTTTCTATCAAATGGTATTATAATTGTCACAGAATTTTGCAAGTGTAATAGGTTTGTGCGTTCTATTATTGAGGGAGAAACTGGAGCTGTGAGAGTATGTAATTTATCAACGTACTCAGCAACAACATGTTGATCCAGTCCAGTAAGCTGGGTAAAATATCCTGTAGTCAGATGTATTTAAATCTTCACCTCACTGCTTCTTAAATGCGTGACAATGGCCAACTAGCAGAACTTTGAGCTTCAATCTCCTAATCAGCAAAACAAGACCACCCATCTATGCTCGTCTTATAGGATTGCGACGTAGAGTCATAAAGAGAGAAAAAAAGAAGCTCTTAGCAGAGAACTTAGTGCTCAGTAAATCTTTAGAGAATGCCAGTGGCTACCTGTTCATTATTTTCTTGCTGTTGTCATTTTCATCATTATTAACTAGGTGAAGTATTTAATAGGGACACTGCTTGAAAAAATTATTATCATCACAAAACCTGGTGCTTTCCTCTTTATTTTCTCTCCTTTCTCTCCTTGTTGGGCACATATCAGTGACCAATCAGCAATTAACAAATTGACTGTATGAGCAATAGACTTCTTGGTACAGATGGAAACGCTTACATTTTGGTCTGTTTTGCAATCTCTTGAGATTCAGTCCCCTTGACTGAGTCCCAGTGGCTAATGCTGACAACATAGAGTTTCCTCACCTGCAGAGGAAAACTCAAACCCCTGGCTAGTACCTACTTCCTCCTGATCTGTCCTATCTCTGGCAGGTAGAAGGAAAATAATATTAATGCTTGTCATCATCCGACATATATTTGTTCACTATTCTCTATGTGCTGGATACTGTACTGAAAGTGAAGGCCTCCCTGGGGGTGCAAAGGTTAGTCTCAGGGCTATCACCACCATGGCCTGAGTTTGAGCCTCAGCCAGGGAGCTAACCCAGACATGATGCAGCAGACCTCTCCTATCTCTCCCGCTGCTCCCCTCAGCAGTGTATTTCAGTCAATCCACGTGTTCTGTTCCCCACTCTGTCTCTGGCGAATTCTCTCATCCCCCCCACCTCTGGTCTACACCCCAGTTCTTGTATGCATAAATGAATAAAAATAAATCTTTAGTAAAACTAAATAAAATAAGACAATCACATCTTAAGTACATGTCGTGTAGGTTGTGGGTCTGATTATTGGTGGGAGACAGAACGACTCAAAGAAGTATCTAATCCCAGCATGGTGAGGGGGAGAAGATGGTGACCTAGAGCCAAGTGAAGACTTATATGATTCCGAGGGAACCTCTGGGAGGCTTTCTTGAGTCTCTCTCATTGAATGGGCTCTGCCGGATAAGCAGGAGTTCACCTGGAGAGCTGCAAAGACCAGGTGGTTGGAGGGGCACAGAGCATTTAAGGAAGTGAGAAGTGTGGCCAAGGTGCAGCATCTGAGTCTTGTCCTTTGTGGGTTGCAATGGGACTTCAGCAATTATCCTAACGGGAACTTTCCTAAGAGGAAAATGAGCTCCTCTGGCCAGAAAGGGACATAGTCATGCCCCCCAGTCTTTCATGTGACACACTGTCATACATATGCACGTACACATGAGTTCACAAGAATAAATGGGTATTTATTTAAAAAAAGAAAAATATATAAAATGAACGGAGGCAGGGAGATAATGGCACAGGGGGTTTGGTGGTTCACATGAGTGGAACATGTGAATGTATAAAGAGCAAAAATGTAATGCCAAGATTAAAATAAACTTTAGAGGCAAAGCTGCTCCCCTCTAGGGGTGAGCAGAATGGAGGGGTATAGTCCTGTCCCCCCACACAGCTGCTGTGTGTTGTGAGCGTGTTGTGTCTCAACTCCTCACCTGTGCTATTTCCAGCCTCTTGCTTTTTCACAGACCCTTCCAGAAAGCCCTCCCTAGCTCCAGTGTCCCTGCATTAATCATCAAGCCCCTAATTCTTTATGGGCCACCTCAATAACCCAATTGTCCTGGAAAGCTTTAGACCCCTCCTCTATCCACCCACAGCTCCCGGGGCCATGCCTTCCAGATCCAACTCTTCCCATGCTGGACCCTGAGCATCTTGAAGTCAGAAGTTTTCATATCTGGAGTGCTGCCCTGACATATGATTGAGAATAAATGAAAGGAAAGGAGGAGGGGAGAGAAGAAGGAGTGGAGAGAAAAGAAGGTAGAAAGAAAGAAGGGAGGAGGAAATGGCAAGTATAACTTACGAGGCATCACTTAAATGAGGCCACACTGTGACTAGCAACAATTGAATTACGCCTGAGTCCCTCCTGATGGTGGTGAAAAGGAAAAGAAGCAGAAGTCATCTTCCTATGACAACCAGATCATTGTGTCTTAGGAAAAGGGAAGGATATTTATGGGACAGAGATTTATTTCACTCAAGGGAGAGAGGGGAAGAAGATGCTCTGCAGATCAGGCTGACAAATCCCTTCCTTTCCTGCAGAAATGATGCTGGTCATGCTGAGCGCCCATCCATGGCCAGGAGGATGTGTCGAGCCATGTTGGTCAGAACTTTGTCCTTGGCTTAGGGCTAAGCCAAGGCTACAGAAATCACACATTTGGGCCATAAGATACAAATACTCATTTTGCAAAAATAACCATGAAAACTAGAGATTGGGCATTGTGTTCAAGGTCACATTGCCAGTTATTAGCAGACCAGGGTTTATATTCTGTGCCCCACTCTGTCTTCTCCTGCAGCCAGAGAGCGATCTGAAAACATTCACTCATCATTCATGAAAAGTGACTGCTGTTTTTCATGACTTACTCTAAGAACTGAGAAACTAGGCAGCATTGATTGTGTGACTCTGGAAGGCCCTGGGTTATAGAGGCAGCTTGGCATGTTAATAAGAACAGAAAGTTGGGAGCCAGGCAGAGTTTGTGTTCCCTCCCTGGCATGTCTGTTATGGTGGGGTATTTTGGACAAATTTTTGAGACTTCATTTCCTTCCAGAGCTCTGTTCCCTCTCACAGATGTGTTTGTGTGAAATGGAAGTGAAAGAGGAGACTGGGATTGATCAAATTAAAGTGATGTTCAGGAACAGAGCAAGTTTTGGGGTCTTCACAGGAGATATTAGAGCAAGATCAGTCTTGTGAAACATGCAGAAGAGTGAATTGCCAGAATTGCCAACACCTCCGGGGGACTTACCATGGAGTCAGGAGCTTGAACCCCGCAGGCAGAGCCAGCTCCCTTCCAGCAGTTGGGGTACACCTGAGCTACAGAGGGCAGCATTGCAGGGAAATCTGGAAGGTGTTCCTGAATGCTTTCTAGAACAGCTAGTGTATTAAGACTTAGGGTCTTGATTGATTTAGAAGATATTGATCTACAAATCGATAGGAAGGTGTGTGCAAATAATTTTGGTGGACATGAATCTGTATGAACTCAAGCGTACAAAAAGTCATAGTACTTAATATATTTTAAGTCAAACCAAACACAACTTTGAATGTAATTTAAGCACAACTTTGATCTCCTGAAGCAGATAGAAAATTCAGTCTCAGCAAATATTGGAGCTTGTGTGTCTGTTCTGCAGACTAGAATCTTGGGTGCCCCAGGACTTGAGGCCACATCAGCCTTGCTTAAAACTGAAATTGCCTGGGGGCTCATAATATTTCTTATTTCTAGAATTCTGCTTCTTTTGTGTTGTGTTGGATACCCGGGACTTTGCTGAGAGTCCTGGTAGCTGGGGATCATGCTTCTTGGTCAACCAGCCTTGGCAAATGTTCTACTGCCTTTCATCATGGCATTCCCCTACCTTCTCTTGCCTCTGACCAGAACTTTGACTTGGCTCTCCCTTTTTTTGTAGCTCTGTTTACAACTCTCAATGGCTTTTGATTCTCTCTCTCTATTTTTTTTAAAGTTTTATTTATTTGTTTATTTATTTATACAAGCACTGGGTACAGTCAGAAGTGTGGGAGGGTGAGAGAATTCACCAGAGCCAGAGCAGTGAGCAGAATAGGCAGACTGATGAAGTACACTGCTGAGGGGAGCAGCGGGCGGCAGGAGAGGTCTGTGCGCCATGTGGGACCCTCACCTGGTGGCCGGGGATTGAACTGGCGCTGCTGAGGCTGCGGGCAGCTTCACAGCCCAGCACTCAACCCTTGCGCCACCGGGAAGGCCCTGTCTCTCCATCTAAAGAGTGAGTATAATCACCTTAAAGAATGGCTTTCCTAAAGGCAGAGGAGTAAACAGGTTGCTATGTGGCCAGGGAAAGAAAATGGGGAGAGGACCAGACAGAGTCAGCCACTGTGGGCTCTGTTTTTTACCTCCTCTTTTTCACTTCAGAGGAAGCAAAATACAACTTACATGTCTATAAATTATCTTGAGTAATGAAGTGCCACTTTTTTAAAGACTGTATTTATTTATTTATTTATGCATATACAAACTGGGGTTTAGGCTGGAGGTGCAGGGGGTAAGGAGGATTCACCAGAGTGGGGAGCAGAATAGGCAGATTAACTGAAATACACTGTTGAGGGGAGCAGCGGGCGAGACAGGGAGACTGGAGAGTTCTGCTGTGCCCAAAGTGCCAAGGTTTTGAATGATTTAATTTTTAAATTGTGGTGAAATACACATGAGGCAATCTTCATCGTCTTCATCATTTTTAAGGGTGCAGTTCAGTATCTTTGAGTGCATTTACACTGTTGAGCACCTGATTCCAGAACTTTTTCATCTTGGTGAGCAGAAAATCCCTTAAACAACTCCCCAGGGGCCTGCTCCTGACCCTCACACCCAGTATCCTACTTTCTGTCTCTGCACTTGACTACTCTATGCACCTCACATAAATGGAATCATACATTTTTTTTTTTTTTATTTTGTGACTGGTTCCTTTATTTAGCATATAGAGTTCAAGGTCTGTGTATGATGTAGCATGTATGAGAATGTGGATTCATTTAAAGGTTGAAAAACACTCTATTGTATGTATACATCACACTTTGCTCATCCATTCAGCCTTTGATGGACATTTGGGCTGAGTCCACATTTTGACTATTGTAAATAACATTATGAATATGTGTGCACTGAATGATCTTATTTTAACACATACATAAGAGTCCATTTAGGAGTATTTTTATTGTAATGTAACTTTTGGACACTCACCTGCTGGAATTCCTGGACTCTGTGAAGCCTGGCGGAAGCCCAGGACAGTCAGTTAAGGGATCTGGCAGGAGGGGAGATTGTGGGGTCAGTTACCTGCCAGGCCCAGAGGTGTAGCTGGGAAGACCAGCTCTCGGGCCTGCTGGGAGATTTACTGGGAATACCTGAGGAAAAGAACAAGGCACATAGTGGGCATCCCATGTGCTTGTCAGTCCCCTTTCCTTCCCTCTGCACCACCCCTGCTCTGGCGGGAGGCTGGAAGCACCAGGATTCACGGTTACTCACAGCACACAAAGCATTCTGAAAGCGATTAGACAGCAGATGCTGCCGTCCAAACATTTAAAATACCATTAAGCCTCTGCTTTCCCAGCACTGTGGGTTTCTGCAACCTACAGCTCACAAAATTTCTGTGTCTGCAGGGTTCATAATATACTCCCGGCTCAGTGCGGCGCTGCACAAGTTTCCACCAAGCGATTATGGGAAAGAATGTGGTGCGGCTATCCTTATTTTGAGATGGTAATTTTTCATGACATTTATCTCTCCCCTTGATTATGTATTTTTGTTCCCTGTTATCATTTCTTCCTGGGGATGGAGGGAGGCTGTTAGAGTTCTGTAATCTAGTTTGTTGAGATTTTTGATCCTTAGGTTTTTGTCTGGCAGCCATCTAGTGTAGCTGAAAAGTATAAACTCCTGTGTTGCAAGGGGTAAAGAGGTGTGAAAGAAAAAAAAAAAAGGCATTTATCAGTGGACACCGTTTACGAAGCATCTCCTGTGTCCCAGAGCTTGGGCTGGGTTCTCCCTCCGTGATCTTGACCTGCCAGTGCTGCCTGAGAATCAGCGAGGTCGGCTGCCACTGAACTTAATGTTAAACAACAGCCAGAAGTGCTGGCATCAGGGCTGGAGCCCAGCCTGACTCGCTCCTGAGTCTGTGCTCAGGTAACTGCACAATGTTTATGTAGCCACTTCAAGCCAGGCGCTTTCCAGGCCCAAAATAGAGAGGCGGTAAGGCTGGAGCTAGAGTTTGTATACCAGGCAAGATGATGTGCCCCCATTACTTAAATACACCTCCTCCAGGCAGAAATGATTTCCACAGGGTAAAAAGTTCTGAGAGCTCAAAGAAGACACAATCACATTCTTCAGTCTAGCTGAAAAATTTTATATGGGCCTAAAGAATTTGTGGGATGGAGCATGTTCTAGGAAAACACCCAAATGAAAATACTTCAAGGGGACGGTTGAGATCAAAGAGAGAAAGCTGGTTGTCATAAAAACAGTGGGAGGCACTGAATTTGGTTTTCATACTCCCGGCCTGCGCGTCAGCGTTGTGTCTAAAAGCCATGATGGCATGGGCATCCATGCTCCCTGAGACCCAGCAGCCCTCAGGATGAGCTCCAGAGCTTGGTGGGACTGGCTGCGCGCCATCATGCTACCTCCCGTGACTGACAGGAGCAGGGACTCCAGATAGCTCCAATACGAAACAGGGGAGGTTGTCCTGTTATGGGGAAAGGATGTCCTGAGCAAACTCCACCCAGGCTTTATGGCCACCACCCCACGACACTGGGAACTACAAATCCCATGATCACCAAAGGGAAGGTTGAGAGGACCTGAGGGCAGAGTTAAGCAACCAGCCTCTCGGTTTGGGTACTGAACTGGCCTGTGGCAGGGGGTCGCTGGCTTGGCCATGAGGCGTGCTAGGTTTTTGCCAGCTGGGTGGGTCATAGGGAGTCCCAGTCAGCAGAGCGGGTAGGACGCATTTACGAACTTACTCCCTGTCTCTCTCCCTGAGTTATGCATTTCCCTATTTTCCCTCCCCTTGTAAATAAACCTTTCATCAACCTTTTGTGTGTGTCTGCAGTTTAGCATTTATAAGTCCCCTTTAAGTGTGCGGGTGAGGACCCAGTCAGGCAACCCCATTTTATATCGGGGTTTGCCCTGTAACAGTCCTAGTAAGACTCCTCAAAGCCCCCTTATGAGCGATACAGGCATGTCTTGTCTTTATCCCTCCAACTTGAATGACTCACCTTGGTTCATGGAATGGATTTCACCTCTTAGCCTGACCTCTGACATGGAGGCACCTTCCCAAGAATGCCCCAGGCTCACCCCCACCCAGCATAGAGTAGACAGGGTTCCCCAGTTTCTCTCAAACCTCCAAGCCTGACTTCAGCTTCATCCCCCCCCCCCCCCCCCCCGTGCTCCATCTGCACAAGAGGCTCCTTAACTCATTCCTTTAACTAGCTCGAAATTCCCTTTCTAAGTCCTATCTTCCTCCTCTCTGCCAGGCAGGTAGGGTAGCTGCCCCATTCCAAATGCTCACACACCTTATGGCTACCTTCATAAAGATTCTTAGAATGTGCTACTGAATTCATTGTCTCTGTCCAAGTTCAGCCACTCCACTGAGAGCAAGCGCTTCCAGGAGCAGGGGTATGGAATAGCTGAGTAAATGCATGAGGGAGGGCTGAGGAGTCAGTGATTTCTTCATCCCCACAGCCCACTGCAAAGGCTTCACCAGTGGGTAAGCAGACAGGGGAGTGAAGGAGTGAGGGAAACATTAAGAAATGAATAAGAGAATTAACACTGGACCTCTGCTTGGTCAGCACCCCGTAACCACTGGCAGACTTGAATGTGGGAAAATGACAGATAAGGGACCGTTTCCTGAGATATTCGCTGTGAACGTGCCTTAGAATTCAGTACATGGCAGATGGTCCCCAAGCAGTATCTGAGGGTAAAAGATAATGAACTGACCTACAACAAACACCTAAAAGAGGATTGAGATCTTAAAAGACAATTCCGTCATTGAGTCTTTCAGCAGATAGGTGGTAGAAATTTCTGGTATATGTCTTTCCCCCATTTTCACTTAATGTAGATCAACATTATTCAAGGCGGTGTCCCCTCCCCAACAAATCAGGCAGTAGTGGTATGCCTCCCCATAGCTGGATGGAAAAATCATACCCCTGCTTATTGTGGTAAACAGCCCATTCAATAAAAGCAGCCCTGGTGTAGTAGCAGAAAACAAAAACAAAAACAACAAAAAACAAACAATCAAAAAAAAAACTTTTACAGAGGTCTTGGTGCAAATCCAAATTAGACCACTTAACTAGTTGGCAATCTTGGACAAATTTATTTAAAGTCTATTTGTCTATAAATGTCTGCTTATCTATAAAAATGGGAACCCCCAGCCCTCACTGTTGTAAGGACTGCATGACTTTTAGTAGCTAATCCCAAGGTGAGTGGGGTGCAAGCAGGAGGGTCTACAATCTGGAGGCGCAGGGCCTGCATCGCATTGTTATAATTTTGGAAAATTTTCATAACTTCTCATATTTCTCACTTGTTCTTGCCAACAGACCTGTGATGCAGGTCCCTGGTGTGGGATTTTTAAAGCCCGAGATAAGCAAGCTCAGATTTGGAAACTCTGCACAATTAATTTTCTAGTCATCCTGCACTCCTATTTTCTCCTTTCATTTACTTCCTGGAATGTCATTTATTTATTCATTCATTCATCTATTCCTTCATGCATCTAATCATTAATTAATGAGTGCATCAATCAATCATTTGTTTATTCTCTTAATTCATATAACGAATACAGGAGCAGGCATTTAGGTAGGCATTGAGATACAGAGCAATCCCTATCTCCATAGAATTCATCCTCATGGGATGAGACACACATACACACACACACACACAAATATCATATGCACAATTATAAACAAAATGGTAGATACTACAATAGATGTATGAACAGGGAATTGTGATAAAGTAGAAGGATGTGTGTTATTTAACACTGCCAGAGAGAAGCAAGGCAGGCTTCAAGGAGGAGGTAATAGCTGAGCGCTATTTTCATCTTCAATAGCCAATGCTAGAGCATGTACTTTAGAAGAACTCTTTGCAGGTGACCTTCCCTAATTATGCCTTTATAAGGCAGGACACTATTTCCCTGGAGAAAGATTAGAATAGAAAATTGTTTAACCTTTGTCATATAGGGCTGGATGCTGGGGTGATGACAGATTAACCTGCAAAATGATTTCCATCTTCAGAGGATAGTGGGAACATGACTCAAACCCTGTTTTAGGAACTTGAAAGTGGAAAATCTTGGCCAAGATTGGCTAAGGAGAATTTCCCATGAAAACAGAAGTGTGTGTCTGGTGACCGTGACTGAGGACAGGGTTCAAGGCATTGGGAGTCCTGGGTCAAGCTTGGCTGTGAGACAGGGATAGTTCTTAGTCTTCAGACTTAGAAACCCTAGGGCTTAAGGAAATCAGGGAGTGGGAAGAAGAGCTGCCAAAACAGGGAGGGAGGAGCACAAGGGACTATGGCGATGGTGCACGAGTGAATAGGTGGTGGGAATTTTATGAGGACAACACCTAAGAGGAGAAAACATGCACTGTAAAAAAAGGAAGAATGATGTAAAATATACATGAAATAAAAAAATAAATAAAATCAGGGCCTTATTTATGTGTGGGCGATGAAAACTCTAGTCTCTGAGCTGATCTGAGTGACTCCACAATACTGGCAGAGATCCACCAAACCCATTCTAGTCAATGTGGAGAATTTGTTTTTCTCAGTAATAAAGCCCCAAGTCAGCACCGTGAAGGCAAGGAAAGCACTGTGGGGTGACCTAAAGATTAGCCACACCAGGAAAACAAGGGCATGAGCAAGTGTTTCCTGACCAGGAAACTGCTGTCTTCTCCCTTTCAAATCTCCCCTAGTACCTCCCATTGGCTGAAGCCATTTTGAGGCCCACAGACAGACACCTGGAAACTCCCACCTACTGTGATCAACGCCTCCACCCCACCCACAATTGAGGCCCAGAAGGGGGAGTGTGAGAACGTGCCTGGCTCACAGGGGGATTCCGGAGCCCTGGGCAAGTTCAGGCTGAGAACCTGGGCTCCACAGCGCCACCTCGTGGCTAGACACTAGGCAATAGGTGACAGCTTGCACGTCCCTAGGTTTACACTCGTGTTCTTGGGCAATCCTAGCAAAGATGTGGGATGTCAGGGGAGAAATAAAATGGTAATAGCAGACTTTCTGCTAGGAAGGCATTTGGTGCTTGTTCAATTAATTGACAAAGTAAATTGCATTTGGATGTCACTGAAACCCAAGTTGAGAATGACATCATACAGATTACATGATAATGTAGTAATATTTGTGCCTACCGATATGGACTTCTTACTACGCGTCAAGCACTTTACATATATTAGGTCACTTAATACTCACTATACTCCGTGAGAGATATCAGCCCATTTTACACACATGGAAACTGACATTTAGTGACTTGTGCATGATCAAAAACTAGCAAATAGCAGAAGTAGATTTCCAGCTCAGTTTCCTTGAAAATAAAAACATATGCTTTGAATCACTCTGGCTTATGACTGCAAAGGAACAAAAGTGGATCCTTCACATCCCACTTATACTGCAGTCTGTCTCCCATCACTAGAAGGGGTAAAGTTAAGTGCCACAGAGTGGAGGAAAGTCCACACGTCACTAATGCAATGTGAAGTCCCAGAAATCAGAATTGGGACCTGGATCAAAATATATTTGCACAATGCATAGCAGCAGTGTCTTCTTTGCCTCTCTACTTGGGTAATCTGGTGCTGGTCCTGCTCTTCCCACTGCTGGAGAGGAGTTTGATCCTAGGGAATGGAACAGGGGAAATGGACTGAAACCAACCAGAAGAGAATTTGAGCTGATTATCCTGCAAAATATGTCCCAACTCTGAGCTGTTCGAGGATCAGCATCCCCCCAGGGATGGTGAGAGGAGAAGCCCCATTGCCTTTATCTCTTCTGAGTAAGTGCAGTGTAAACACAAAGTACTCGGATGATGGTAATGACAGTGTCCTACCGACTGTCAGCTAAGGATTAGTGAGGACTCTTGGGATCTGGGAACTGGGAACCACTGCTGAAGCAGATGGAAATGGACACTGGTAATAGCAAGCCCCAGTGCAGCACCATGGCAATACTGACTGAATTATCTCCTGTGAGCCTCTTAGTGGTCCTGCAAAGAAGACATAACAGATATCATTAGGGCTGTTTTCTAAATGGGGAGACTGAGGCCCAGAAAACAGAGGTGATTTACTGAAAATTGTATAGGTTTTTCATTAGATCTTGGACTAGGATCCTAGTCCTGGGACACAGGTTTAGGCCTCATTGTCTTGCACTAAATTGAGGATTTGTGGTTATGATTTAATGTCTCATTCATATCTATATGATCTTGGACAGTTGAATCGACAGACCTCCAAACAATTCCTCTAACACAAGTATTCTAAACTCAAATCAAGGATGCTGTAGCAGCCATGTTTGATTTAACTTCAAATAACAAGATTCTCCTGAGGAAAGACCACTCATCCCTAAGAAAGACAGGCCATGAGATGTCAGGGAGAGTGCCACAGCATGTAGCAAAGAGGCTTGTCCCTTATTCACTCACAGGATCTGTAAATTCTCAGCCTCTTAATGTCACTTGTAATACAAGCGGGGACTCTGGGAAGTTGTAGTCACCTTTGCATCCCCTTTCAGGCCTCACTGGGATGTTCCATTGTCTGGTTTCACTGGTGGCTTGTGAGCTGGTGAAGAGGGGCTTGCCAACCGGGGGTAATCACAGAAGACTTCGTGGAGGAGGAACTATTGCTTGAGCGTGGTGTGGAGAATATGTAAGAAATCATTAGGACTCTTGGCATGACTTACTTTAAACATTGCTATTTTTAGATCCAACAAACATTTATCAAGTGTGAATTTATCAACTTTCTCAAGGAACTGAGGCCAAGAGGTATCAGGAAGTCTTTACAATATACTCATAGCTCTGCTGGTTTTACAGCCTTGGTCTCCTAACCCAAGGGGAATATGCTGCCTGGTACACACACCCCTCCCTTCCCCTCGCTCTAGGAGCAAAGTGGCACTGAGGGATCTTAATCACCTTATTTTCCTTGTTGTTAATGTGAGTTGTGAAAATGCCTGATGCTTAGATCTGTCACATTTCATATGCAGGTAGAAGTGACTAATGATCTACATTGCAATCATTGAGACCTTGCCTAACAATTAGTTGATTGAATTTGTCAGATTTGACTCTGGTTTCATGAGCTCCAGTGAAATCACAATTTCATTTGACATGAATGAATACTGAAACATTTATTGAACCTCAGGCAAAGCTAATCTATCTAATCTCCATGTTGCGGCAGGCGGGATTCTTTAGCTTGGCATGCAGAAGGAGGGTTTGCTGAGTCACCAGAAATGTCCCAATTTTGAGCACCTATTACACACCAAGTGTTGCATGTCCTCTTGCATGAGTCACCCCATATGACACTCACAGCAAAATGAGAATTGTTGTATTTGTTTTGCATGTGAGAAAATTGGGGCATAGAAATATGGGGAAATGACTGCTAGTTAAGGATGGGGAATACATTTCACACCAGATTTGTCTAATTCCAAACCTCATGTTCTTTTCCCTACAGCGGGCTTCCAGAGAAGAAGACATTGAGAGAAAAGAAGTGGCAAAGCAGGGTCTCAGAACTGGAAGGGGCTTTATGTTGCCTCTACATTGTGGGTGTTCAAAATAGGCCTTCATCAGGGGTCATCTAAGAAACAGCTGAGCTAGTGACGACCTGGAGCAGGGCATTCAGCAGGCCTAGACCCAGGCTCTGGTGCTCTGCTGTCAAGCTAGTGACTAAAAACTTTTTACGCAATCATTGTCACTAAAGCCACCATGGGACTCACTTTTATATCCCTTTAAGTCATAAAAATTAAAAAGCCTCTCACTGCTATACAGAGTCTGGAAGACTTGTGGTCCAGTAGTGAGAATGTAAATTGCATGACCACTTAACAAAGTGATTTGGCGTTACTCTGCAACATTGAACGGTCACCATTTCACATCCAGATATGTTGTAGAGAAATATTTGTACATGTAAAACAGAAGATATGTTCAAAAATTTTCAAAGGAATACTGTGTGTAGTAACAACAATTTGAACATGGCTCAAATGCTATTTTCAGATGAAAGGATAGGTAAAATATGGCATATTCATATGATGGAGTATCTTACAGGAAGCAAAATAAATGACCTATAACACACACACACACACACACACACACACTCTCACACACTCACAAGCACAATGGTGTAGTATTTTAGCAACGTGATGTTACATAGAAAAGCAATCCCAAAATATTGTATTCTTTATGATATCATTTTTGTTTTATATAATTTAAGCCAATTAAATCAAAATAAGTATATAAAAGAAAGCCTGGAATTGGGATTGATGAATGAAAGGTTCAGATAGTGTTACTGGAGTGGAGAGAATTTGGAGAGTAGAGTAGGTGAGGACCACTTAAGTGAATGTGGGTTTTATTCATTACTGTGGATCACTGTGTTCTGGTCTTAGAGAGTCTACACCTCCCTATATCCACATCCTTGATGAGCATTCTCCGACACTGACTATCAACTGGTACATGACTCGTTTTGGCCAATGGGCAAAGGCAGACATGATGGAAGCTGACTTGTAAGATGCTCACACACTGAGTTCACCCTCTCCTGCTGGGACTCCTGCAGCCACTGATATGTGCATACACTGGAGACAGCCTAGGAGAGAAGCATGTCCCAATGAGCCCTATCCTGTCATTACAGCAGACAAGCACTCAGTACTAACCTCCAGACAATGATGAGTCAACTCAGATGTCAACCATACTTGCCCAGGTCCAGGAAACTGCCCAATAGGTTCAGGCAAATTGGTGACCCACAGAATCATGAACTGACAAATGATAGCTGGGAAAGAAGCGATTGAGCATATTAAGTTCATATTTTGTCTAGTAAAGTGTCTTAAAGACTCCCCACTTTCCATAAGATAAATTCAGAACTAATGAACTGATTTATTACAGCAGAGTTCCTCCTTACTAAGCTCACATCAGCCCTTTAAGCCTTGGCTCCCACTCCCCAGAGCGACTCGATACTTTATCTGTGTTGATTATAGCTCTTTATTGAAGGAATCAAGTTATTTTACACTTTTTCCCATCTCCTGTCACTCCTTATCTCTTTAGTTATTTTACATTTGCCTTTTTTCATATGTGAAACTCATTCCCTATCCCTCTGTAGCGAGTTAACTTCTTTCTATTCTTGAAGATCTAACTCCACATTAACAATTTCAAGAATCTTTCATTGTAGATTCCATCTGTTTGATTATATTCTCCCTTCTTTTTGCTTCTATAGCAATTTACACCACTTTCATCATAGCATTTATCACATTCTGAAATGCTATTTATTGTGTTTGCTTATTTAATATCCTGTCTAGATTATACTATCATGAAAGCAGAGGCATTTGTCTTTGACTTCTCTTTCTCAGAATGGTGGCTGGAACCTAGCAAACATTCAAGAAACTGCACACATACTTTGGTTTCTGCACAGATATTTTTGTTGATGTTGTGACCAATGTTTACTCCAGACCCTCTGAATAACATTTTAGAATTTGTCAATACTCTCTGGTCATAAATGAATTCGGTTCTGACACTGGAAAGAGTCTAGAAATGCATAAGTAACCTAATAAGGATCCCTTGTAAACAAGAACAAATGAGCAAGGCAGGGGTTGAAACTTTAGATTAAAGAGTGAAAGTAGGGCCTCCCTAGTGGTGCAAGGGGTTAAGTCTCAGTACTATGAAGTTATACACAGCCACTGCAGCACGAGTTTGATCCCTGTCCATATAGCTAACCCACATGGTGCAGCAGACCTCTTATGTCTCACCCGCTGCTCCCTTCAGCAGTGTAATTAAGTAGATCTGCCTGTTCTGCTCCCCGATCTGTCTCTGGTGAATCCTCTCACTCCCCACACCTCTGGCCTACACCCCCAGCTCTTGTATGCATAAATAAATAAAATAATAAATCTTAAAGAAAAATAAAAAGGAAAGTTATTAAAAAAATAAAGTATGAAAGTAAATCATTAATTTGGCTCTAGACTTCCAGAATGTTCTAGGAAAGTTGAAGTTTCATGACTCTATCTAATTCTTAAATCAATGGTTAGTCTCCTAGGATCTGAGTATATCATGTGGTATTGGCCAGGAGGGGTTTATTTAAAATACACGTGTCAGCAGTAGGTCCAGGACATCACTTGATGTTGGAAGACCAATGTTTCCACTGTGGACCACCATTCCTTTGTGCACTTACATGGATCATTAAGTTAAAATTATGGATCACAACTTAATCTCAGTAATATTACTGAGATCACAAACTATAAAAATGTATGGGACTTTTGAAAATCACTTGGTCATATTACAGATCAAGAAACTGAATCCTAGATCCTCCCTGGTGGTGCCTGGGATTAAGACACAACCCATGAAGCTGTCCTCAGCCTCTGCAGCATGAGTTTGATTCCTGGCCCACCAGGGAGCAACCCACATGGAGCAGCAGACCTCTCCTAACTCGCCTTCTGCTCCCCTCAGCAGTGTACTTCTGTCAATCTGCCTGTTCTGTTCCCCACTCTGTCTCTCGTGAATCCTCTCACCCCCGCACCTCTGGCCTGTACCCCAGCTCTTGTATGCATAAATAAATAAATCTTAAAAATAAAAAAAAGAAACTGAATCCTAGAGAGGATAAGAGATTTGCCTAAGAATGAACAAAGCCAGGGTCAGAATGTGGGCATTTTCTACTCCCCATCTTGTGACACCATCTGACATTTTCTTTGATAAGTCAGAAAACTTTTCATTCTCCTTTTCCTCTTATAGGATATCAAGTTAAAGTTATATCAAATAATGGTACTGTTTCTTCTCAAATTATCATTAGAATGAAGAATAAGTGGTTCTGGAAAAAAGAGAATTTAAATAAGCATCATACATATCAGTGATATCAATAATATCTCAAATACCAATGAATATTTTTTAAAAAGTTGCTGAAATCTATTCACCTATAAATTTTTGAAGACACACATTAAAACTATTTCAGAAAGTTCAACATCAGTTCTTTAATAAGTGCTTGTAATGTGCTGGCCACTCTTTTAGGGTGTGTGGACACCAGAAGAAGCAACTTGAAACATTCCTCTACTTCAAGTTCCTCATATTGAATAGTAATTAGCATTGAATCAATGAAAAAAAAAAAAACAATAAGTCTCACAGTATGAATGTGTTCATTTTTACTATCTTGGATATATTTATTATGGCTATTTAGAATCACCTAGATTATGTTGTCCAAGTAATAAGTAAATCAGTAATAAGTAATTACCAGTGTGTTGAGGAAACAGCCAGAATTCATTCACTGTCCTTGGGAGAATGTTTTGCCATCTTGTGCTTACAAGAGAATGCCTATTTTGAAATGTTAGAATTTATAGAACCCTTAGGAATCATCTAATTACCACTCTATAACTGATGAAGAAATTGAAGTCCCTGTAACACTAAATTGTCACATATTTCAAGTATTATTTGATATGAGAACCAAGATGAGGTTCCAGGTCTTCTGAATTTTAACCAATTCTCTATCACCAATAAGAGTTCCTGTGGGGAAACAAACCAAGGTGTTCTTCATGAACTCCTTCTGGTATTCATATCTTTGTTCAACCCTCTCCTCTTGAGTGAATGTGACCTGTTAACTGCTTCTAAACAATAGACTCTGATAAAGGCTGTTAAGTTGATTAAGTTACATTATATGAGCCTCTTTCTTGCTAACAGACCCAGTTGCAGCTCTGCCAAAACCCAAAATTCTGCCAAGTGAGCTTAAGGGATATTCTTCCCTAGTCCAGTCTCCAGGTGACACTGCAGCTCCGTCAACACTTTGATTTCAGCCTGTGGAACCCTGAGCAGAGGATACAACTGAGCAGTGCCTGGAGTCTTGATCCACATAAACTATCAGATGATAATTGTATATTGTTTTAAGCCGATATAAGTGTGGCAATTTGTTGAGCAGCACAGACAACATTAGGTTTCCAATAGAAATATCTTAGAGTTTAATAGATTAAGGTATCAAAACTATGGCTGTAGTATTATAAAAAAAGAAAATACAAAATTATGTGTTACTGGTGTAGTCAGAAACTCAACTGAATCAAGATAGAAAAGTATGAGGTGTCCAACCAAAAAAAATTAGATTGAATGTTCATTCTGAGGTCCTGTCTTCTGGTCTGTAGTCTTAACAATAATTGGGATTTTGTTCTGCATGAATTGGTAACTGTAGTTCAACTCCTTTGTATTCGTAGATAAGACTAAGTATTAGATATTCTGTCTGTTGCCAAGCATAGAGGTGGGGGTGAATAAAATTGGTAAGGCCTGATTTTCAGTAATTTAATGAAATTGTATCATTACTGATATATTTAAAGACTGATATAAGGATCATAAGGATATATAGGCTCTTCTTGAATTAGTACCTTCTATTATTCATAACAAAATCTATACTTTATTGGTGTTACCCAAAATGTGGTCAAAGGATGGACACTTATGTTCATAAGAAACATAGTACTGGACCTCCCTGGTGGCGTAAGGGGTTAAGCACAGCACTGTGACATTATCTGCAGCCTCTGCAGCATGAGCTTGATCCCCGATCCCCGCCTCACCAGGGAGCTACAAACATAGCACAGCAGATCTCTCCTATCTGGCCCGCTGCTCCCCTCAGCAGTGTATTTCACTAGATCTGCCTGTTCTGCTCCCCACTCTGTCTCTGGTGAATCCTCTCACTCCCTGCACCTCTGGCCTGTACCCCAGTTCTTATATGCATAAATAAATCAATCTTTTTTAAAAAGAAATATAGTACATTTTCATAGCAAGAACGTCAACTAGGCTTCATTTTTAGTGTCAAGTGTAATTATTAATAATCTGCAGCTTGTATGGAATTAATGAAAATATGCTGTGGTCAACCAGCAACATCTGCAATGGGCTGGGAAGGGTAGAGGAAGGCTATGCATGCCATCTTTCCCAGTAAGGGTGGTTGCTAGCTTGTACACTAGCAATCATATTCACCAGTTTGGGGATTTGGGGTATGTCCTAACTTCTGTGTTTACTTCTCCAAATAGTTACCATACTAAGTAGTTCTGAGATTAAGATTGTCTAAGTATATGTATTCAGCAGCTTGTCAGACCTCTATCAGATATTTAAAAAAAAATCTTTATTTATAATCTCCAAAACTTGGAAATAGGGAAGCTATCCTTCAGTAGGTAAATAGATAAATGCTGATACCTCCAAGCAATGGAATTTTATTCAATGCTGAAAACAAGTGAGTTATCAAGACGTAAAAAGACAGGGAATACTATTAAATTTATTTTATCAAGTGAAAAAAACCATTCTGAAAAGTTTACATACTACATTTCAACTATATGATATTCTGGAAAAGGCACAACTGTGGAAACAATAAAAAGAACCTCGTTTCCAGGGGTTAGTGAGGAGAGTGGGTAGGAAGTGCACAGAGGAAGGTTTGCACAGTGAAAAACTAGCGGAAATGGGGAATATCTGTCATTATATATTTTTCCAGCCCACAGAATGTATAACATCAAGAGTGAACCCTGTGCTTGCTTAGGCAGCACATATACTAAAATTGGAACGATACAGAAAAGATTAGCATGGCCCCTGCGCAAGGATGACATGCAAATCCGTGAAGCATTCCATATTTTTAGCAGCACTGTTTACAATAGCTAAGCTTTGGAAACAACCCAAATGCCCAAAAATAGATGACTGGATCAAGAAGATGTGGTACATATACACCATGGCATATTACTCAGCATTCAAAAAAGATAAACACATGCCATTTGCAGCAACATGGATGGCACTGGAAGGGATCATGCTCAGCGAAATAAGCCAGAAAAAAAAAGGAAAATACTGGATGGTCTCACTCATAGCAGGAATCTAGAAAACTTAAATAAGGGACCAGGAAAAAGAATAACTAAGAAAGTGAAAATCAAAATCAACAAACAACTATGAACCAGAGATACTCTATGGTGGGGGTGGGAGGCGGGGAGGGGAGGGATTGGGGTCAAAATAAGGGGGTTGCAATTGTATGGGGAATATAAAAATAAAATTAAAAAAAATTCTAATCAAACTGGGAATGGAAGGGAATTGCCTTAACCTGATAAAGAACATCTATTTTAAAAAAGAGCTAATGCAGTGTCTCCCTGGTGGTGCAGCGCGGTGAGCACAGCACTGTGAAGCTGTCTGCAGCCATTACTATGCGGGTTAGATTCCCAGCCGGCCAGGGAGCTACCCACATGACACGGCAAACCTCTCTTGTCTCGCCCGCTGCGCCCCTCATCAGTGTTTATGGTCTGTCTACCTGTTCTGCTCCCTGCTCTGTCTCTGATGAATTCTCTTGCCCTCCTGTGACTCTGGCCTGTACCCCAGTTCTTGTATAAATAAATAAATCTTTAAAAAAAAGAGTGAACCCTAATATAAGCTATGGACTTGTGGTGATAATGACATATCAGTGTAAGATTGTGGATTTTGACAAGTGTACCATTTAGCAGGGGTGTAGATAGAAGGGGTGGTTGTGCACATGTGGGCACGGTTGGTATATGGGAACCCTCTGTATTTTCCAGTCAATTTTCCTACAAATGTAAACTATGGTACAAGTTAAACTTATGAATTGAAGAAAACTCAGTTTTTTTCTAAGTTTTCAATTTTTTTTTTCTTTTTTTAAGATTTTTTTAATTTATGCATACAAGAACTGGGGTACAGGCCAGAGGCGCAGGAGGGTGAGAGGATTCACCAGAGACAGAGCGGGGAACAGAACAGGCAGACTGACAAAATACACTGCTGAGGGGAGCAGCAGGATAGACAGGAGAGGTCTGCTGTGCCATGTGGGATTCTCGCTGGCCAGCTGCCTGGGATTGAACCCTCACTGCAGAGGCTGCAGACAGCTTCACAGCGCTGCACTCAACCGCCTGCGCAACCACTGGAGGCCTCATTTTTTTCCCCCTAAGTTTTCAAAAGAGGTAAGCAGGTGAGTGAAAAAATAAGCACAAGTCACAATGAAAAGTAAAAGTAAAAGCCTCTGCAGTACGAGTTTGATCCTCAGCCAGCCAGTGAGCTACCCACATGGCGCAATTTAGTCAATTTAGACTACCTGTCACTTTTTACTGAGAGCTATATAGCAGAGAAATGAACTGTATACTATGGTAATATAGAAATGCATTTAATTTTTTAAAGATTTATTTATTTATGAATACAAGTGTTGGGGTACAGGCCAGAGGTGTGGGGGTTGAGAGGATTCACCAGAGACAGAGTGGGGACCAGAACAGGTGGACTGAATGAAATACACTGCTGAGGGGAGCAGTGACCGAGTCAGGAGAGGTGTGTTGTGCTATATGGGTTACTCCTTGGCTGGCTGGGAATCAACCTAGTGCTGCAGAGGCTGCAGATTGCTTCATAGTGCTGTGCTTATTAACCCCTTGCGCCACCAGGGAGGCCCAGAAATGCATTTAATTTTGAAGTCAGTCTTGCTATGCCATTTTGACTCACAAGAGAAATTTGGTGGCTTCTAGATCTTTCCTGCCAAGTAGAGCAGTGAGATTTAACAATCCCATTGTCTAATGGATACAAATCTAAACTACAGCACTCATGAACATGACTTGGGTAAGTCACCTAACCTCTGTAAAACTCTTTTGTAAACATTTTATATGTAAAATGGCATCAATAATACTATCTAATTCATTAGTCAGATCCTAGCAAAGTAATGTTGAGTCAAATTCTACTTAACAGCGTTGGTGTGAAGGTCACTCAGAGCAGCAGTTCAAAATGGCAAAGCACTATAAAAATGTAAATTATTGAAGTCATTTTTAAATTTTATTATTTAATATTTGACATAATTAATTGAATTTATGTATTTATGGTCCTTAATGGCTAGAAGTGCATATTTTGATTTCTGCTATTTCTCCCTTTTATAAAATATAATGTATAATGCCAT
Source organism: Talpa europaea (assembly GCF_964194135.1). Taxonomy (NCBI): domain Eukaryota; kingdom Metazoa; phylum Chordata; class Mammalia; order Eulipotyphla; family Talpidae; genus Talpa; species Talpa europaea. The sequence goes on from NC_140073.1 coordinate 51,223,744, forward strand.
TCTTTGAACATGGTATCTTTTCATTAAAAGTTTTGAACTCAAAGGGAAAGGTTATTTCCTTCCCCCGCCAGCCCCTCACCAATGTGAGATCATCAGGGCTTAACAGGTTGAGGAATGTTTAAGACATGAGCTACCATGTCACATTTCAGAATTCAGACCTAATCTAATGTTCCTGGCCTAGAGAAAGAGAGAGAATGGGGGGAAGACGGGAGGGGGGTGAATGTGTGTGTGTGTGTGTGCCTTTTTATCAGTCCCATAGTTGCTAAAATTGATCTCAGTTACTGTGAACTAGATGAGGCCTCAAACAGCAAACTGTAGCTGTGTAACTTGGCAGCTGTAAAACTATATTCTTTTGGTATGAATCTCTTATTTATTTTTATGAACATATTTCTTCATATTATAAATTCAGGAAATGTATTTTGTAATTTGCCAGTCAATTAAAGCATGCTTTGATAGAGAATTAAAAAGATTCATCATTATCTCTGAGGACAAATACGCATTCCTTAATGTAACATTCTATTTAAAATGTGATTTGATTAATACCAAATTCTCAGAAGCTACATTTAAGGCAGAAAAAGGCAGGGTTATCAGACTAGGAATTCTTGTCAAAAAGGATCAGCTCCTGTTTTATTTCAACCATTTATCTTTGTAGTTGGTAATGTTTTTATACCTTTACAACATTTTATAAATAAAGCTTCTTTGATATCCTTTCAAAAGGTGCTTAATAAAGTGATAAAACCAACTTTTTTTTTTTTTTTTTTTTTTTTTTTTTTACCAACTGTTCATGGTAACTGGGAATGGTTTGCAGACAATAGGAAAATCCCTTCCCTTCAAGTTTTCTCAGTAGGGATGAGTAGATAGCTTCAAGTTTTTTTCACTGGGTTTCATTTGAACACAAATCCCTCCCTTCTCCCACATTCAGCTTTCATAAATGGAGCCAAGACTTATGCTACATAAAGGAGAAAACCAAAGACACAACAAAAAGGCACTATTTTAGATTGTAGGAAATATATTACAGAGAAAACCAGTTGGACCCACGATCTGAAAATCTGGTGTCAAATGTCTACCATTATAGTAACTGAGTATTTATAATTCCTTCAGCACTAGAACTTTAATGATGTCAGTCACAACCTTACTGCATGTAAAATGGAAAATAATGCAGTCTCCTTTTATTGTTTCATGGGCTTGATTGTAAAATTCAAAAAAAGTCATTACCATCTTCGTTCATGCACATTCATTTGTGTACTTCCTGGAATCATAAATAGACTATAGGAAATATGGATTAGGGATACTGTAATATTCAATAGCTTTTAAAGATAGGTCCTATCTGCATTTTGCTCTAGTTTAGATTGAGAGTATTGAGTAAGTTAATAGACTTACCCAAGTTTAGAAGGAGGTGGATAGTACAATAAGAATTCAAATCCAAGCAAATACTGAAATCTGTTTACATAACCACTACCCTATACTACTTCCCATGATCGTGAGTATAGAAATACTTAGGAAATCAGAAAACGTTAGGGAAATGCATACCTATTACTATTTGCACTTTAACTAAGGACATAAGTTGAAATGCCTAACAGAGTGACTGCTACTTAGCAAGAGTTTGATAGATGGTATTTAGAAAGTCAGTGTTGACTCGTATTTGTAATATATGTTAAATCCTCACAAGGGCGACTGCATAGCCAGTCTTAACCCTATAAAGTTAGAGACACAGATATTATATTATCTTCTTTTTTTTTTCTATAACTCTATTACTCCTTTCCTTTTTCTGCCTTATCAAATTATGCTGATTTAAGTCTTGGATCTGAGTCTTAAGTTAGTGAAGCCTCGCTAGTTTATTTCATATGTAATTCTTGAATACCATCTATGAATTAGTTCACTGTCCAGTGTGTACATTTAGATATGTGAAAAATACTCCACGTAAGAACACAGGATAAGCTGAAGCTGTAATGAATTTAAACACTGAGAACTCTATGGAAATTCAGAAGAAGGCAGAGAAACTTGAGAGGAATGCTAGGCTTCTCTCAGAAAAGAAGATGGTAAGCACATTTTAGGTTGTCGACTAGTTCACACAAAGATAAGAAGGCCAAAGAGGAGAACAGGGTATATCTGAGCAGATTTGATGGACTTTAATGGTATTTGATGGACTTTAATTCAAGCTATTGGATGTGGGCCAGTGTGACTGTGGGCTACAGGGAGGAGTCAATGGGAGAAGCAGGTACCTACTCAGACAACGTAGCACTAAATACAAGCCCACACAGTCCAAAATGTTAGTGCTTTACCTATTAAATTCCATTAGGGAAAAACCAGAGGTGACCCTAATAAGTATACTCACAAGGTGCCTATGAAGTGTACTAGTGTTTTGTAATTACAGCACTATCTCCCCCTGGTGTTCTCCAATCAGCATCATGGTGGAAAGGTATTACCTTTTTTTGTTTGTTTGTTTGTTTGTTTAAAGATTTATTTATTTATGCATACAGGAACTGGGGTACAGTCCAGAGGTGCATGGGGTGAAAGGATTCACCAGAGACAGAGCGGGGAACAGAACAGGCAGACAGACTGAAATACACTGCTGAGGGTAGCAGCAGGTAAGACAGGAGAGGTCTGCTACACCATATGGGTTGCTCCCTGGCCGGTGGGGGATCAAACTCATGCTGAAGAGGCTGTAGATAGCTTCACAGTGCTGTACTTAAACCTTGCACCACCAGTGAGGCCCCAAGGTATTACCTTTTAATTCAGAGTATCTGAAGAATATTTAAATAATGGTCATGGTTGAAGTTCCCTTGCTGATTGTAAAATAGATTTTTTTTTTTTTAAATAGAGGTGGATTTTTTTCTCTTGGTCAGTGGCTTAGGTGGATATATGGACTTGGTCTCAATTTAATCTGCCACTGCAGTAATGCCCTTGCCAGCTCTCACAATGCTCTGTCTAAATCATCAGGCTAGGGTTGTGGATGAATGCTGTATCTCAGGGTCCCTTTCATTTTGGGAGGAAACCGTGAATGAACTAATTTTTAGCAGCACATTCAGGCATTGTCCAGTTTGCTCCTCATGGCAGTGACAGCTCTGTTGGGTCATGGGAGCAATCACTCACTTGTCTATAAGCAAATATAATTAGAATCCATAGACAGAGAAGATATATCAAGATAAAGGAAGTTAAATTTAGTCAACTTTTATATATATATATGTTTAAATATATTAAATATTACATATATATATTTCCACATTTTGAGGAAAGCCACACATTCAGAAGGGAAATAGAAGAAGGAATATTTTGACTACTCTGTACCAAGTATTAGACATTTTCCCATGAAAGTTCTTACTTAATCCCCATAACCCCATTTTACAGATAGGATTATGAGTCTCAGAGTTCGAGGGACTCGCTCATGGCCACACGGTTGTAGGTAACTGAGTAAACCAACATTCAAATAGTTAGTGTCTTCAACTAAAAGATCTTGAACCATCTTAGACCAAATCTGAAATGTGTCTTGAGATAAATTTCTCATGTCTCCCTAGTTCTTTACTATATAATTGTGGAACATTCTATTCAATCATAAGTAGTTTTCTTGTGTCAAGTGTCATGTTAGGTGATAGGGGCGCAAATTTGTATAAGAACATATTTTTGTCCATATTGTTTATTTAGTTTTTCAACATATATAGATCACCTCCTCTGTATCAGGCACTGGACTAGATTCTTGGAGACTATTTGTAGATAACACAGTGGTAATTGCAGGAATGGGTTAGAGTTCACTTTACAGGTGATGATTCTAAGCCTTCAGCTGATAGCACATGTCTCTCCCTCAATGGGACATGAGGTGAGAGAATTTCACTAACCAATACACATTTGTTCACCAGGACACTGATGTACATTCATAAGATATCAATAAAGCATTCAGATGCCAAAGAAAACAGAATATTGATTTGAATCTCTGAGCAAATATTTTTCACAATCTGCTCAAGAGTCATGTTTCAGAAAGCATTTAGCACAGAATACTTTCATTCACTGGTTTCTGTTTGAAGGCTGCTTAAAATGTCACTCACAGCATAGGACAAGAGCTATGAAGGGCTAACCCTAACACAAATTCATAACCATTTTTAAAAGCCTAGCAAAACATCAGTGGCATGGAAACCCAACATTTAATGCATGATCTACTTACAGAGTAAAGACATTGGATAACAGTGGATAAAATAGCTCTTTACATAAAGATGCAGCATGTTTATTTAATAAGCATATACAGTGCATGTCTTTCCTATGAAACCATACAATAAATTTTCTATCCAGGCATTATACTTAGCTGGTAGGAAAATAATTATGGGAAAGATCCTAATAAAGACAGAGTAAATAGGTTCTGGGAAATTTGTCTAAGAGAAAAGATAGAGGTCCAGCTTGCAGGCTACTTTTAGAAATTGATGATGAATTTTCTAGAGTCATGTCCTTGCAATAAACAATCATGGGAATTGTTATCTTGACTCTTTAGAATTACAGAGCCATTAAAAGGAAAATCCCTGGAGATGGGGATATTGACTGGGAAGAGTCATTAGCAAACTTTCTGGGGTGATGGAACAGTCCCTGCCTTGACAGGACTAGAAGTTACATGTGTGCATACATACATCAGAAATGACAGGGTGGTACATTTCACTTCTATGTAAATTATACATCAATAAAAATACAAGTAAAAAAATTTAAAGGGAAACTAGTAAAGGGAATGAATTCTTATATATTTCTGAAGACCCTGCTTGTCCCCTGTTTATATTCTCCATCTCATATTCTGCGGAGGTGACTCCAGACAATTCAATATCTATATGTTATTTATGCTGAGCAATTACCTAATATCATGTGTCATGACACATGATCTGCTGAGATGGCACGTAGTGAGATTGTTGTGTTTGTTATCAGCATTAGTGTGCCATTCAGGGGGCTAGGGGCCTCCCTGGTAGCCTAGGGATTAAGTTTTAGCACTATCACCACTAAGGCCTGAGTTCAATCCAGCCAGGGAGCTACCCACATGGCGCGGCAGACCTCTTCTGCCTCGCCCACTGCTCCCCTCAGCAGTGTATTTTAGTCAGTCTGCCTTTTCTGTTCCCCACTCTTTCTCTGGTGAATCCTCTCACCCCTTGCACCTCTGGCCTAACTCCTAATTCTCCTATACAAAATTAAAAATAAGTAAATTAATTAATTAAAAGCCATGCAATTTTAAAAAAGACATCTTTCATTACACAAAGGGGATATTATATTCGCACGACCTTTCTCCTGGACCTGTGGTTTGGTTGAGTAATGCCATATATCTGACAGAATTTCAAAACCTCTTAGTATTAATAAGTCACATATTTAAATATTTTTTTCTAATTCAAAAAATTATGCATTGGAGGGATGTAAATAGAAAGGGAAATCTATTACCTTTCTTCCCTTCAAAATTTCCAGGACTCCTATTTCATGTCTAATGCCATTTCCAAGTATTTCTTTCTTCAGCATCAATGCGCAGGAAGTGCTCTTTTGTTTCTTGAGTGTCTATGTACTGACTATCTACAATGTACCATTTCTTTTGCAGACTATAGAAATAGAAATAGGGATTTCTTTTTCTGGACTGGTGAGCTAGCCTGGTTCCTGAAAGTCATAAAAGACAAACCCTACTGAACAAAATTGTGTGACCATTTTCTTCTGACGCCATGTGTCTCTTCTGCATTCAGCATATGCCTCCAACTTAGTGGACTAGAGGGCCTGCTCTCCTAGGGATATTGAAGGAATCGCAATTGTCCTCCAAGTCTGATCTCAGTCTGCTGAAAGGAGCGACTGAGTTTTTTCAAGCAAATAAAGCATTGGGGAGGTGGGGTGTGGGTGGCAGGGATGGCCTTACCCTAGTTCTCTAGAAATTTTTGAGTTGCTAGGGCATGGTGAATTAAGAGTGGGATATTTTTTCAAAGATGTTTCCTCCATGAATATTTTCTGAAAAGAAATTGCTTTTGTATACCTTTACAGCAACCACAAGTATTTCACTTCCAGAGTTAGAATGCAGTGAAGCTAGTCTTAGTGATAAATTAGAAGAGAGTGAAATAATAGTTGGAAATATGAAAGGGAGGCAATATAGAGTAAGAACAGAAGTGTGTGTGTGTGTGTGTGTGTGTGTGTTTTGTAGTAAAATGTTGAGGAAGATCAAGGAGGTAGGAACATTTGTGAGCCAAGAAAGACTCCTGTTAGGACCTGGGTAAGATAAGCTAAAGAGCATAAGCTTGATCTGAACTTCTAAGTACTCAGTGCCTGAGTGCAGGACACAACCTCGATTTTCTGAAGTCTGCCCAACTATTTGCCAACCATTCAGAACTATTTCTATCTTGAGTATCCATAGTTTCTAGGTATTTTAAAATTTTGTGAGACAAGACCTTCAAATAGTATAGTCATAATGCAGAAATTTGGACTTTAGTGAAGGATAAACACAGGGATTTCTTGCTCTGCATAATGTCCATAAAATAAATGTATAAGGCAACCCTTGAAACCGTAAGGGAGCAAGACCCTGAGCACTTTCAAGAGGTAGCAAATAAAAATTAATTGCACAGATGCCATTATCCTAAATTAGGATGTGTAAAATATCGTTTGTTCTATCTATATTGAGTGTTCTGTCATTACTATTTTATTTTAACTAACATAAAAATAGTCTTTCATTAAGTTTCACTCCATATCCCCTTCCCACTAAATGTTTATTTTTCATAATGTCTTAAGTTCTTTTAACATGAATCAGCATTTCAAGACATTTTCAGAAACCGAATCCTAAAGGTTATATTGTACTATAGAAATGTTATTATTTTACATTATATTTATTATAACAAAGGTAAAATTATGTGGTATGATTCATATGAAAGAAAGCACAGTTTAAATTCTCCCTGGACCTCAGTTTCCTTATCTTTGAAATTCAGGCATGTCAGGGAAGTTACTGAAACATCTCCCATACCTCATTTCCCATCTGCTCACATTCCTTATAGCTTTGAATACAAGGACTTAACTTCAGGGACAAAGAGATACAGCAACTTCTCAAGATCAAGTTTACATATGGAAAGTGAAAAATCATTTGAAAACATCACTGCTAGTAAAACAGAAAAAAAAAACATTCATTTTCATGTCACTCCATTGACTTTCATTTTTGATTAAATTATGCAGTTCTGAGTTCCTTAGTAAGACATTCAATACATCTATGATATTTTAATAAAGTACCTTTCTAACTCACTTCTGTCTACTTCTGCTGCAACAGTCAATATGCTCCCTTATCCAGTAATGCCCTGAGACTCCCTCCTCCTTGCACTTACTCATTCTTTTCTCCCACTCAAGAAAGCACAATCTCTATGTGCCTATAATACTTGGGAATAAATCTAACAAAAGAGGTAAATGACCTACACAAAGAAAACTATAAAACACTGTTAAAAGAAATAGAAGAAGACACAAAGAAACAGAAAGACATCCCCAGCTCATGGATTAGAAAAATAAATATTATTAAAATGGCCATCCTCCAAAAAGCAATATACAGATTCAATGCTATTCCAATAAAAATCTCAATGTCATTCTTCAAAGAAATAGAAAAATTATTGATGAAATTCATATGGAATCACCAAAAACCCCGAATAGCCAAAGCTCTCCTGAAAAAAAAAAAAAAAAAAAAGAAGGGAATGGAGGCATCACACTCCCAGACTTCAAACTATACTACAAAGCCATAATCATCAAAACTGCATGGTATTGGAACAAGAACAGACACACAGACCAATGGAATCAAATAGAAAATCTAGAAATAAACCCACAGATTTATGGTCAACTAATCTTTGACATTGGAGAAAAGAAAGTTTGTTCAATAAATGGTGCTGGGAAAACTGGGATGCTACATGCAAAAGAATGAAGCTTGACTACTACCTCACACCATACACAAAAACCAACTCAAAATGGATTAAAGAACTAGACATAAGACATGAAACCATAAAATACATAGAAGGAAATATAGGTGAAACACTCCATGATATGCACATCAAAGACATCCTTACAGACACATCACCCAAAGCAGTGATAGTGAAGGCAAAGATAAACAGCTGGGACTACATCAAACTAAAGAGCTTCTGCACAGCAAAAGAGACAATAACCAAAAAAAAGAGAAACCCCACCGACTGGGAGAACATTTTTGTATACAACACTAATGATAAGGGTTTGATCACAAAAATCTACAAAGAGCTGATGAGACTCAACAACAACAAAGAAAATAATCCAGTCAAAAATGGGCAGAAGAGCTAAAAAGGAACTTCTCTGAAGAGGAAATGCAAATGGCCAACAGACATATGAAAAAATGTTCAACATCACTTGTAATCAGGGAAATGCAAATCAAAACTACCATGAGATACCATCTTACACCAGTGAGAATGGCACATATTAAAAAAAAAAAAAAACAGCAACAACAAATGTTGGCGAGGTTGTGGAGAAAAAGGAACTCTCCTACACTGCTGGTGGGAGTGCAAACTGGTCTAACCACTATGGAGAGCTGTGTGGAGATTTCTTGACCTACTAAAGATAGAGCTTCCATATGATCCAGCAATTCCACTCCTAGGTATTTACCCAAAGGACACAGAAACATCAATTCCAAAGAGCACCTGCACCCCTATGTTTATAGCAGCACTATTTACAATAGGTGAGCTTTGGAAACAACCCAAATGCCCAAAAATAGATGACTGGATCAAGAAGATGTGGTACATATACACCATGGAATATTACTCAGCATTCAAAAAAGATAAACACATGCAATTTGCAGCAACATGGATGGCACTGGAAGGGATCATGCTCAGCAAAATAAGCCAGAAAGAAAAAGAAAAATACCGGATGGCCTCACTCATAGCAGGAATCCAGAAAACTTGAATAAGGGACCAGGAGAAAGAATAACTGTAAGAAAGAAAATATCAAAATCGACAAACAACTATGAACCAGAGACACTTTATGGGGGGTGGGGGGTGGGGAAAGGAGGGATTGGGGTCGAAATAAGGTGGTTATAATTGTATGGGGAATTTAAAAATAAAATTTAAATAAAAAATATTTTGCAAGTGATTTTTAGACATAGTATATTATTTGCTAGCCCTCACAAAAGTATATCTGTAATTATTGCTACACATGTATCTTTTATAACAATTAAAATAAATATTTCTGAATCTTTTCATTAAAAAAAGGAAGTGTACCCTACTTTCAAGATCAGAGCTCAAATGTCTATTTTCTTCCATATTTCTAATTAGAACCACTTTTTTCTTTTATTCCTAGAGTATTTTATTTATCTCAGAACATAGCTTATGCTTATTCCATTTTTTTATATTATAATTAAAATAGCATCTGTTTTTCTTCTCCTTAGACTGAAATTTCCTTGAGGGCAAAAATTAAGTCTTGTTCATTCTTAGAAAAATGCTTTTATAGTTCCCCATAAACAGTGCTAGAGTAAGGGTCAGGAATACTGGGTTCCAGTTTTAGACCCTTTAACAACTATCTATTTAGCGTAGATTTGTTACTCTATTAACCTCAAGTATCTTGGGTGTAATATGGATGAAAACTACTCTACGTGGAGGATTAAATAATAACGGGCCTTTAAAACTTTAAAATACTATATTACTTCAAGAATGAAATTTATCAATATTGTCCTTATAATTTTATTATTATGGCAGTCACTCAGTGACTATAAAATGTGTCTTTAAGAATGAAAAAACAAAAGTGAGTAGGTAATGAATGTCATGTTTAAATTCAGTTATAACAGAATGGAATGGTTATATATTACACATTTATTCTCTCTATGAAAATTCTATCAAAATAAAATTAAAGGTATACTAGTAGTTAAAAAGACAACATTACAAAGAGAATATAGAGGAACAAAGAGCGGACAAGGGATGTCTATAAACTTTTTGAAGTCTGGAAGTAGATAGGGGGTTGTAACTTGCATAGCAGAATAGAGGTCATAACAACTTCCAAATTTGGAGAAAGTTGTATCAAGGAAAAATCAGAGACAAGCCCCGAGGAGTCCAAGAAAGACATGTTGCGTGCTGCATATTGGAAGGTATCAATGGAGCAAGCAGTGGCAATAAATTCTGTGTGCAAAAATGAAAAAATGATGTAAAACTATAAAAATTAAAAAAATAATAAAAAAAGAAACTAAATTCTGCGTGCAAAACAGTTCTTCTTTACACTTCCTTCTGACTTCGTACTCCTATGACCAGGGATTATTTCTCTCTCCTTTGCTTATCCCTCCATCCTTCCACCCTCAGGAGATTAGAGGTCTTATGAGAAGAATTTATATTGGAGTCTTGAAACCAGTATAGAATGTGATAAAAATATATAACAAGAGAAAAATAAAAACATTTTTAGAAAATTGAAAGTTACAAAAAGATGAGTTTAAAGAAAATGTTTCAATTATTCTTTCAAAAATTGAGCTAAAAAGGGAATATGGAAAGTTAACATGGGAAAGGAGATTTAGCATCCAACCAATAGATATTTAACTGAGATTAAAGTTTGTTTCCTTGAAACTAGCTAGACGTGGCAATAAACATCTGTTCAGTTGATTGAAATTTGTACCCATTAAAAAATAATTCCAACTGGGCCTCCCCGGTGGCGCAGCGGTTGAACTCTGGGTTGCGAAGCTGCCCTTGGCCTCTGCAGCACTGGTTCAAACCCCGGCCGCGGTCTAAGGTCCCACATGGCGCGCAGACCTCTCCTGCCATGTTCGCTGCTCCCCTCAGCAGTGTACTTCATCAGTCTGCCTGCTCTGCTCTCGGCTCTGACTCTGGTGAATTCTTTCACCCTCCTGTGCTTCTGACTGTACCTAGTGCTTGCATAGATAAATAAATAAATTTAAAAAAAAATACCAACTGAAAACAACTCAACTCACTTAAAACTTGCCTTTTCCTTCCTATAAAAGCACATGGCAACAAACCCTGCCCCCCTTTTATCTTCAGATCTGGGGTATTCTCCCTTGTATAGCAGCAGGGAAAAATTAAATTCTTTACTTTTTTTCATCTTTGTCAATGGAGAAAAAATAAATTAGAATGGAAATAATAGAAAAAGTTGCTACAAAAGTCAAGAACACAAGTCTCCAGACCGTGGACCCGCGTGTACTCATCTCATAGGTGAAGGGACACCCACATCGAGGTTAATGGGAATAAAAAGAAGATCCTGAAAAGCTCCCATGGAAAACAAACAGCAGTCACCTCCTGAGGTCAGAGTCAGAATGGAATCGAACTTTCAACAATGAGTTCTAAAATTAATTGAGGAATGTTTTCAAACTGCTAAGCAAATAAATTTTCTAACCTGGCTGTCGAGCCTCACACAGATTTTCAATCAGAAATAAGAATAGAATTGGAATGAGCTTCTTCTTAGGAGGTGATTTAATAGCTATAAACATTCTCTAGTAATTACAGGGTACACGTCAGAAAAAAGAACTGAATGAAGAAGAATGTGTGTGATACAGGGAATAGGGTGTCTTACCTAGGAATGGGGGGATCCAGAAGTCTCAGGATGACTGTACTGTAGTCAGATTGGAACAAGAAAGCAGAGTGCCAAAAGAGAGGCGCCATGTGGAAGAAAATTATATATTACTTGATTTAAAAAAATTATTAACTTTGGAATTAAAAATCTGTTGAAGTATTTCTGAAGAGTATGTGATATAAATATATATGGAGTTCACAAGTGAAAGTGATAACATTAAACTAATATATAAAATGGATGTAACTTAAATTTGAAATGTCATTAAATAGTATTTACTTATAATACTGGTTGTATTTTTATCAGATCTTTTACTTGATTAAAAAATTATGACAAAACTATTTTTTCAAGGATGATGAAGGGGAAATGTGTGTGTAAGAGAGCCAAAAACTCATCTACTAAACCCAAAATAAAATGTTTCAGGTGAATGCATCGATAAATAGTAATATAAGCATTTTATTTAGACATATGGAGATCGACGCTAGTGTAAACAACAGGGATGGTTCAAATATATATGAGTTCAAAACCTGGGTGAGGCAAGGTATAATAATTTTTCACTTTAATTCTCTCACTATTTTTTAAATTCTTTAATCATGTCTACATGTCCATGTAACAATGTAAGATAATAAAAATGAATTCAGAAAAATTGAAATAAAAATAGTCCGTATTTGAGAAGCAAAAAATATATTGCTATAAAAATTGGTCATTAAATGAGGGTTTCCTTCGCCCTGTTCATACTACAGGAGCCATGAATTATGTGCATGAAAGCAATGACTTCATAGGCCATTGAGCATTTTGGGGTTTAAATAAATCTTCCACAATTGGAATCTCTGTGCAGTGGGAAGTAAGCTGGTAAAGGTTATTGAAATGAAAAACCTGAAATTTCTAATTGTTGCAGTTCTTCCTGGGTACACTCCAGGATAGTTTCTCCCTTACGTATTATTTATTTTGATGTTTGGAAACTCAGAAGAAAATGAAATGGTCAAAATTATTATCATGACATGACAGGTCACAATAAAGTGAATCTTGGAAAGGGTCCAAAGAAATCCTTGGCTTTGCTTATGTCTGGAAGAGAAGACTGAGTAACATTTACTGAACACTTACTGTATTCCAGGCTTAGTCATAGAGCACATTCTTGCCTCACAGTAGCTTTATGAGCTCAAGTGCCCTCCTCTTTTTGGAGATGAAGAAACTTAGTGCCACAGACTTTCCCAACCTACACAGGTTCTTAAAGTGGTGGGTGGCAGGCTAGCATTGGTGTCCAGGCTCACCCCTCAGGGGGCTTAGAGCACTCTCCATCTTGTTGGGACTGCCTACAACCCTCTAATTTAAGATTGTCTAATTGGTGTCCAGTAGCCTAGGTGGTGAGCCTTAAATGGGCTCCTGATATCCCAAGATATTGCTCTGAGCCCTCAAGGAGGGTAGAGCCCTGCCCATTTACTTGTGTCTTTTTCTTGCAAGTGCTGTAGTTACCTGTGTGTGTTGTTACCTGGAAAGGCAGGAAACACTGCTTTCAACAGCAATGAAAAAACCTCCTATACTTAACATTGCAGATATGCTTATTCAAACTATTCAGCGCTACTCTGAAAAGCCTTGTAGCGGGCAGGTAACTCTTCATTGAAGAAGAACATTTTGATTGAATGATAGTCTTGTATATAGAGACCTCCCTTCAATTTTCACACCAGGAATTGGGTCTAGATCAATAAGATGACCTAACTTAGAGAATAGGTCCTACCCATCCTGGGAGCCAGGAGAGCAGGAACCTTGCTGCCAGCCTCTGGTCTTCTCATATGACCTGGTGGGAGGGCACTGCCATGGGCGGGGCTGGTTCATCTTCCCCCCATGGACAGGGAGTTCCAGGAGGAGAGGCACTGAGTCTTGCTGACCTTTGTGCACCAACACTAGAACGTGTATGTAGCAGGCACCCAATACTTGTTAACTGAATGAAAGACTAAATAAATAGAAAATGTGTTCAAAGTATAAGGAATCTCAATTGTACATTCCCAGCTTGGTAACTATCTGATCTCAGATGAGTCATTTATATTGACAAATGGGGATAAAAGATTTTAAGTGATTGTTAGTAATGGGATAATAATAGTAATAGTAATAATAATAAATAGTAATCATAGCTAATGTTTAGTGACCATTTATTGTGTGCCAGACAGTTACAAAAACTTTGCAAATACTAAATCATTTAGTTTAAAAACTATTTCTGAGATATAAATAGATTGCCTTTGTGGACAATTATTAGAGCTCCTTGTTTAATGTACTGAAGCACAATTTGTTTCAATTTCTGGTATTTTTTTAGAAGCAGATGGAAAGGTACAGAAGTCCTAGACCAAGACTAAGAGTTAGAACTCTCATCCTGAACTCTGAGAGTGGCCCTGTGAAATAGAAGTGGTGGGGAGATCACATTTCTTATAATGGGTAGCTCTATGTGCCTTAAGAAAGAGAAAAAATTAGTATTCTCCTAATAGACAGAATGTCACAGAAAAGTTCAACCTTCTTCATAATACTGTAATTAGTATTTCATATACTATAATTTTAGTCTTGATGAGATAAGCACTTTCTGAAGAAATTTCAATATCTATATTGCTAGTGCTAGCAAAAAAAGCAATTTAAAATGACACATTTTAATACATAATAGCTGCCCCAACCTTTTGATGTAGCAGCATGAATATCAAATTCTCTGGGAGAGAATGAAGTTTGAGGTGCCTTCAAGGGGTTGGTGCCTTTATAATGAACACGACACGTGTCTGCTGAATAGAGCCAACCTCAGCCCCCTGGGTCTTTTGCTGATCAGGCTTGTAAGAAAGCTCCTTAAGCTAATCTTGTTGTAATTCAAGCTGACTCAACCATGGGACATACTAGGAACCTATTGGCAATTCTTCAGGTTAGCAGGGAGAAGACACTCATCATTTTGAAACACCTACCATGTGCTTGGCATTGTACTTTATAAAAATATGTCACTAAATTTCATTTTATGGATGAGAAAACTGATGCCCAACAGAGTGAACTCCCTACTGCACATGTAAGACCAATGAACATAAATACAGATGTACCAAGCTAGAAAATCCACATGCTGAACATTGCAAGAGACTCTATCCCTGAAACAGGTTGTTTAATCCAAGAATTCTTTGCTCAGAGATAGGATCCCTTCAGTTCATACACTGAGGATAAATCACGGAAAAGAAAAAAAAAAGTGAATGCCAAAATTTTGCTATGTATTTAAATAGCACTGATAGAGATGCATGCTTCCTGAAAATATCCTAGTTGGCAAGACAGGCAGGGGTTGTAAGGAAGAGATACTATAGTTGGCTTGTTATCTTTTCTGAGACCTCAGGGTCAAGACTGCCTGCAGTTACCATCGCAGAAGTGGTGGGTGATTACAAATGCTCATAAACATCCTCAATACATACCTTTTTTGAAACGGAAAGCACAATGCTTGTGCTCTGGCATTGTGCTGTCTTCCTGTGAGTTATTTGAACAGATAACTTTGATCATTTTCCAAACAGCTATCAGAGATGTACAGATCTTGGCATCTACTGGGAACCGCAGGTTGGGGGTAATTAAACTGCATTCCCTCTACGTGGATGGTGCCACTGACCAGCGCTAATGGGTATTGTCACCACAGGGACAGCACAAATAGCATCACTATTATCACTGATGGTAGGAGGAGGAAGAAGAGGGATGAGAAGAAGAGAAAGGAGGAAGGAGGATGAGGGAGGGAAGGGAATGAGGACATTTGTATGTTAGCTACATGGTTTTCTCACTTATGTGTTTCCCTACAAGCAGGGTTTTATGCATGTATTTATGCATGTATGGGTAGAGGGCTAAATTTTTTTCTCTGCGTTTGTACATTCCTAGGGTCTCTTTTCTTCTCAAAAGACCCCAGTTATATTGGATTAGAACCCTGCCTTTATGACCCAATTTTATCTTATTTATCTATTTACAGGCCATACCTCCAAATAAAATCACATTGGGACTTCTAGAGTCAACCTAAGGAGTTTTTGGAGGAGTGAAATTCAGTCTACAACACTACATGATTTTAGTTTGAATTTTGCCTTTATCATAGGTTATTTCCTAATTCTTTCAGTAAGAACGAATGTCTCTATCCTTTATGTTCTCATAATATATTATAAATATCTATGCATAAATTTGTTATTATTTATTATTATTATTATTTTGATAAAGCAGAAACCTCCTAGTTGGCCTGTTTGTCTTTGGACTTACTCTCCTTATCTCTCTCATTCTGCACAGCTGTCAAAGTGAACCTAGATTTATGTTCTGCTGAGTTTTAAGCTGGTGAATGAGATTGTGAATAAAAGTATAACTCCTTGAGATAAGTTTAAATTATCTCTCCCTGATGGCACAAGGGGTTAAGCATAAACACTATGAATCTATGGGCAGCCACTGCATCACGAGTTCGATCCCTGGCCAGAGAGGTGACCTACATGGCGCAGCAGACCTCTCCTCTCTCGCCCGCTACTACCCTCAGCAGTATATTTCAGTCAGTCTGCCTTTTCTGCACCCCACTCCATTTCTGGTGAATCTTCTCAACCCCCCGCACCTCTGGCCTGCACCCCAGCTCTTGTATGCATAAATAAATAAATCTTTTTAAAAAATAAAATAAATTCTTTGTATAATCTGAGACTTCCAAGTGCAATGAAACTTCCAAATCTTTTATAATTCATCTACTTTTGGCCACTGTCACTACAGAAACCTCTGCCATTTCAGATGTCCTGGCTGTCACCTCTCTATCTGTGTTGCCTGAGCACCCCTGGTCAGGGTGTGTCCTATCCAGACTGACTCCTCTTATTCAGGTTAAAAATGCCCCCTGCTCTCTTCCACAGATGTCTTTCATTTTCCCCTTTGTGTTTTACAATTTTTATTCTTCAAAGTATGCCCTTGATAAATAATCACATGTATTTAGAAATAATTATACAATTTAAAACACTGGCAGTGGAAACTCCAACTGCTGATAATTAGGGGGTAGCTTTCGTCAGCTCTATAGTATTAGATAGCAACTATATAGTCTAGAAAAGAGATGCTGAAAGCACATGAAAACCACAAAAATGCATCAGGAACCAGGATGGGCATTTATTCTTGAGTCATTGGTTAGGTTTTTTCAATGCTTGCCAACCCACCTACTGGGTAAAACTCAGATAAAACATGCACTGCCAATGAAATGAAGAGCCAATGGAGAGAGAGTGCTGTGAGGAGTGGACACATAAAAGAGAAATCCAAGAGAAGGATCAGTCAATGCAGGGGAGTGCTAAGTTCACACATAAACTCTACCCAAAGTTCTGTTTGCCCTCTGAACTAAGCAGCCATAGGGTAGACCACAGCTCCTGAATGAGATGAAAGAAGCAAAAATTTCAGTTGACACATACAGAAGAAAGCTAAACTTTGGAATTTGAGTTCAGTCAATTAATTGTCTGTTATTTAATAAATAAGCATACTTCAAAGGACCAGAGCAGAATCCAGAGTTTCAATAATGTATGAAACAACACGCCTCCACAACATTGGAGGCATGATACTTGGGGAACGAGACCAACAGACTATGTCCAAAACAACTTCATCCTCTTCAAAATGAGACCATGTTGTGCACATACAATGAAATAATCTTATATGTCAATTGAACATGGCAGATAAATGGAAACTGACAGGATTTCGGGCCAGCAGAGCTATACTACAGGCGCTGTTAAAGGGGTTCTTCAAGACTGAAATGAAATTATGACAGATGGAAAACTCAAAGAGGAATAAAGAGCTAGAAATGATAATATGTAGGTGAATACAAAAGACTATTTCCTCTAAAATGTATATATTTATTTAAAGGAAAAAATGGATAGATGAACTGGAGGTGCTAAATAGAATTAATAGTATATGCCTCTTAATGCAGTGCAATTTTAACTCTAAGTAGACTGTGAAATCTCAAGTATGTCTATCTTTATTCCTAGAACAATGATTAAAAATAATGACATATAGCTAATAAGCCATTAATCAAAATAAAACTATAATATTAACATAAGAAGAAAGCAGAAAAGAGATACAAACAAAAAATAAATGGGAAAATAGAAAACAAATATTAAAATGATAGACATAAATCCAACTTCATCAGTACTAATTACATTTCTTTTTTTTTTAAGGAGTTATTTATTTATGCATACAAGAACCAGGGTACAGGCCAGAGGTGCGGGGTGGGGTGGGGGGTGAGAAGATTCACTGCAGACAGCTTCACAGTGCCGCACCAGGGAGGCCCACTTCTACATTACATTCCACTTGGTTAAACATTCTTAATAAAAGGCAGTATTTGCCAGAATATACAAAAAAGCAGATACAATTCTATACTTTGTAAAAGTGATTGCTTTTAAATATAAAGAGTCAGATATGCTAAAAGTGAATTGTGCTTTAGGAGATTATATGTGTCAACGTAAATTCATCAAGTTATAACAAATATACTACTCTAGGGGAGGAGAGGTTGGTATTTGGAGAGTCCATGAAATTATGGGGGGTAAGTTATAAAGAAATTTCTGTGCCCTCCCCTCCATTTTGCTTTAAATCTGAAAATACTCTGAAGAATAATTCATAACAAGAAAAGTAAATGGAGAATAAATACAATATGATATGCTGGCTTAGATCCTAGAACAGAAAAGGGTCATTAGTGGAAAAACAAATAAAGTCCAGTGGAGTCGAGTTAATATTAATGCATCATTATTTGTTGGAGATTTTGAAAAACTTATCAAGATAATGCAAGATGTTGACCTTTGGTGAATTTGAGGATCTCTGTCTATGCACTTTGAAACTTCTGTAAATCTAAAATGTCAATTATACTGCAACATAAAAGTTTTTAAATTTTAAAGCACACACACAATGGAGAAATAAACCAAGAGAATCCTCAGCATAAGAAGGATGAATAAGCTATGTTAACATCAGATAAATTAGACTTAAAGACAAAAACATCTTACCAAGGATTTTCTTTTCTTTTCTTTTTTTTCCCAAAGATTTATTTATTTATTTATACAAGCACTGGGTACAGTCAGAAGCGCAGGAAGGTGAGAGAATTCACCAGAGCCAGAGCGGGGAGCAGAGCAGGCAGAAGGACCGAAGTACACTGCTGAGGGGAGCAGCGGGCGCGGCAGAAGAGATCTGCCGCGCCATGTGGGACCCTTGCTGGTGGCCGGGAATTGAACCGGCGCTGCAGAGGCTGTAGGCAGCTTCGCAGCCCAGCACTCAACTGCTGTGCCACCAGGGGAGGCCCTTACCAAGGATTTTCTAATAATACAAGGGTGAATTCATAAGTTAGAGAAAAATCATGTGTATATGCCTTAAAACTGAACTTCAAAATTAAAAACAAAAAACACCAAAAAGTCAAAATTATATAGAGATGAAAAATATACAAATCCACAATTATAGTTGGAGATTTTTAACAGCCCCTTAGAGCATAACTAGACAAAAAATCAATAAAGATCAGATCTGAATAACACTATGAAACAGCTTGATTTGCTGGATATTTATAGAACCCTACATCAAAAACTATCAAATTCACATTCTTTTCAAGTACACATGGCATTAGTCACTAAGATAAAACATATGCTGTGCCCTAAAACAAGTCTCAATGAATTTATAAGGATCAAAGCCATACAGGAGATGTTATCTCATCAAAACTGAATAAAATGAGAAATCAGTAATAACGAGATATCTAAAAAAACTCAAACACTTGGAAATCAACATAATTTGAAATAATGCAACAAAGAAAACACTTGTATAAGAAATTAGGCAATATTTTGAGCTAAATCATAATGAATACACATTAAATATTATTCTGGGCATTATATCTTTTAGATAAGCATTATTTCAGATGCACCAGCTTGTCTTAAGGACATGTGACAGCATAGTGGTTAATCACACAGATGCAGAGATTTGCCTGAGTTTGAATCCCACGTCCTTCAATCACTAGCTATACTATGCTCTATGGCAAGTTATGTTACCTCTTTGGTTACTTCTTATGGATAGAGATTACCTCTATCCATAAGCTACTATGCATAGAATACTTAGTACCTGAGGCACAATAAATATTTAATAAAAGTTAGGTATCATTACTATGATTTGTCCTCACTACAACCAGAGTTCATATCCAGAAGAGGAATTATTGGTGTCCCAAGTGCCTGGAATACTAGCTGACACAAATGGCCCTTACTAAATAGTTGCTAGTTAGTGTCTTCTTTTGTTAGTTCTTTTTAGGGCTGGGGATTGTGCTGATAAATTTACATACTTTTTATTTTACTGAGCCCTCATAAGAGGTGAACACCTTTACGGTTCCCATTTTATTTATTTTTTAAATTTTTTCTTATATCTTTGTCAATTTTTGGACAGTATTTGATTTCTCCCCTAAGGTGTGTGATACTGTGGTTCTCCCAACACCATAGCACTCGTGATCCATCACCATAGTTCCTTGTGCTCTTCCCTCCCCTGTTTTGACCCCGCCCTTACTGTTGTGCCTCAGATAAGTTTAAAAAATAATAAAATAGGGCCTCCCCTGGTGGCGCAGCGGTTGAGCGCTGGGTTGCGAGGCTGCCCACAGCCTCTGCAGCGCCATTCGATCACCAGCCACCGGCGAGAGTCCCACAAAAATAACAAATAAATAAAATAAATAAAACATGCTCCTCCTGTTACTAAATAGACCCTTCATATTTATCATCTCAGGCAAATATACATTCCTATAATGTGGATCCCCTGTCCCATTCATTATGCAATGATGAGGAGACTGGCTGTAGGGTAAAGATATTCTGGGCCTGGAGCTGAGATCCACTTCTCTTGGGAACTGTGGTCCCACAAAGCACTGGAGTCAGTAGACTTCCAGAAACCTGGCAGAGTATGGTGCATCAGTTTCATCTGCAGTCAGAGCTGGCACAGCCAAGAGAAAAGGGCTGTTCCAAGCAAGCCAGTGTGGCCTCAGGTACTGACAGCCCATTCTGCTAAGCCTGGTCCCCACACAGTTGTAGTCCACATTTTCTGTCTTACAAGAACCCCTATCAAAATCTTCTAACCAGATGTAGACAATATGGATTACAGAGGATAAAGGGTAGAGTTAGAGAGTCAGGGAGCTACGGAGATCAATGGGATTTTGTTGATTAAATTAAGGATTATATTCTAAAATTGTCTCCTGGCTTTTAAGATATTCCATTTCCCAAAAATTCGGAAAATAAGCTATCAAGTCAGACTAGGAAAACATTTTTATCTTGAGATAAAAGAGAACAATTTTTGTTTTGGCAAATAGTTCACATTTGTACAAGATAAAGCTGTTTTAAAAAATGCAGTAATAACATATTGCTATTCAAATGAATGCTTTCACCTCATCTTGGCAGGAACAAAAGGTTCATATGTTAATATGTGATTTGGTTCCTCTATGGAAAAATATAGAGTATTTGTTACTAAGGAAATTTGAAAATGGTGAGGTTTCTTCTTTCAATTACTTGTTTTTTATAGTAATCTCCACTGACATTTACTTTTTTATTTAGTGTTGGATATAAGTATGAAAAGAAGTATAGGATGTCAGTGAAGACAGAAAGGATTTAGGAGAAGATTGCATTTGTCAGTGGCCCAGAACTGGGCTTCTAAATGCCTACGCCTCCTCCACCCTCACTTAGCACCAAAGAACAGGGTCTGGGTACAACTATTGGATACATTCCCTACTCTTCAGATCAGTGGTGTGGGCTCAATCTTTTTCAGGGTGAAGCTGCCAACATGTAAAATATAACAATACCACCTACTCTTAAACACATGGAAATGTATTGCTCTTTTACTGAAATGATGATTTTTATAATGGGTTTATTTGATTTGCCATGCAAAGACAAATTCCCAGCAATTGTTTGGTTGTGTTTTTGCCTCCTTAAGTACTTCCTGTTCAGTGGTTACTGTTCAGCCATCAGAAACCCAATTTCCAGAGTGCATCCAGAGATGGAAATTAAGCTGGCTATTTCCCAGATAACAGCATGCATACCTACACCCCAACTCCAGAGCCCATACTGTTTTTTGTTTTTCTCTCTGGATATCAATTCTATAGTTTCTACAGCCACAGCATCTGGCATGGGAAATGACCCCTGAGCACTCACTGATTGCTGAATCTCTGATATTTTTCTATAGGTTCTTCCGACTTCAGCAAGGGAAGAGGCAGAGGTAATTGGAGGCTAGAGACAAGTTTGGCTGGACATCAGAGAGTTGGGGAGACTGAGATTTGCTCCTGCCAGGTCCACTCTGGCTGGAGACACAGACTAGGACAGAGGACAATTGGATTCAAGACAGAACACAAGCGTTAAGCCCTCCCATTCCACAGAAACATTAATTCAAAAGGGCACCTGCACCCCTATGTTTATAGCAGCACTATTTACAATAGCTAAGCTATGGAAACAATCCAAATGCACAAAAATAGATGACTGGATCAAGAAGATGTGGTACATATACACAATGGACTATTACTCAGCAATCAAAAAAGATAAACTTATGAATTTGCAGCAACATGGATGGAGCTGGAAGGGATCATGCTCAGCGAAATAAGCCAGAAAGATAAAGGAAACTACCGGATGGTCTCACTCATAGCAGGAATTTAGAAAACCTAAATAAGGGACCAGGAAAAATACTAATTATAATAAAGTAAAAATCAAAATCAACAAGCAACTATAAACCAGAGACACACTATGGGGGGAGGGGAAGAGAGGGTAGGATCAAAATTAAGGGGGGTGGGAATTGTATGGGGACTATAACCAAGATGAAAATGCATACATTGTGCAAAAATGATGTAAAAATATATAAAAGTAAAAAAAAATAAGAAGAAGAAAAGTGGGAGGAGGAAAGAGAAGGGAGAATGGCAGTACAAAAAGGTGATGATGGGCTGGAATGTTTCTTGGAAGTTTCTGCGTGGGGTACACATAGAGGTGATTCTACATCTCTGACTGGCTTGACATGATTGCAAGCTGATGCGATCCGTGACCCACCGGAGAGAGAAAGTTGTAAGGCATAGGAAGCTGGAGGAAGGGAAAGCAGATGATCATATAATCCATTTTGTAACAAACAGAGAACTGGACACTTAATATAAATTAGGCCTTATCCTCAGCATTATACTATAAGATAGTGTTGTACTGGCCCTGTGCATGACTCCCTTGCAAAGCTGGGCCTACATTAATTCAGAAGACCAAGGGTGGAAGATCAACAGGGGGTTGTGGGGGGCATTTTGTAAACTTCTAAGAGTGCTGTGATCATTTCAGCTTTCCTTTCCTTTATGCTATGGACTGAATTTCTATCTCACTTGACCTCAAATCAACACCTTCTTTTTTCTCTACCCTCTCTCCTTTTTCTTGTCTCTCTTTTACTTTTAGGAGAGGCAGAACGTGTTTCTTAGATTTTTTTTATGTTGAAGAAATATGTAAATAGTTATCCATTTTTCTATATTAAATTTTGTTTAAATAATTTAACTAATAAAGAAGGAGCCTGGTGTTGTTCCAGTTTGGCAGAAGTCCCCCAAATTTAGCACAGTTCCTCTGTCCCTGCCTGTGCTTTCTGTCTTTCTTCATGGCTCTCACAAGAGAGACACTGACCTGGCCAGACATGTCTGCGGTGATAAGCGGATGACAAGCGTCACACTCAAGTGGACTCTCTCTTGTCCTCCTGTGCTGTCATACCTTCAACTTGTAAAAAGACTACTCAAGGAAATTCTTGTTTTCCTTCATACTTAGAAAATCATCTTGACCTTCCTTTAATAAAGTCAGATATTGGGTAGAGAACATGCTTACATTTTGTTGAGTATCTGCTTAAAACCACCGTCGTGGTGTTGGAGCACATGCCCAGGTCTAGCCATTGAAGCAAACAATGCTCCTTTGGCACATAAGCTGTCCTATAAACCAGTGGCTCATGGCTCAAAAAAACTGGGATCTCAGCTAACTTCATGTGTTTTTCTTAAAAAAACAAAACAGAACAAAACAAAACAAAAAAACTTTATTGAGACATAATTAATGCTCCCCAAATTTAGCGTACTTAATTTGTACTATTTAATGGGATTGAACATATGCAAACACATAAAAAGCTATTACCATAATCAAGGCACTAAACATATCTGATACCTTCCAGAGTTTTCCTATGTCCCTTTATTTTTGTTTGCTTGCTTTGGTAAGAATACCTAAAATGAGTCATGCGTAAATACATTTTTATTGCAAACATTTACAGTTTGTAGTTTTTATTATACTAATATACATACTAACAATCCAAACTTATCTGGCTGCCTAACCTTTATAATTTTTATTTAACTTAATATTAATGGAATATATGACAGGACTAGCATTCTCCAGAGCACAATTTCAGAAATTCTGCCTTAAAACTTCTAACCATCTCTGTTCTGTGGAGATATATAACAACCATAACCTGGCAGCATCATGCTGAGGGAGAGACCTTATCCAACTTTGTTGAGTCAATGTTATAAAATACAATGGCAGAAATAAAATATATTATTTTGGATGTTTAACATTTGGAAACTCTCCTGATTGTTATCCTGTTTCATATTCACAATGACCTGGTGAAGAAGACAAGAAAGGTATCTCCTGACCTCTCTGGTGGCACTGTGAAGCTGTCTGGAGGCTCTGCAGCATGGGTTTGAGTCCCAGCCGGCCAGGGAGATACCCACATGGTGCAGCAGACCTCTCCTGTCTGGCCCTCTGTTCCCCTCAGCAGTGTTTTCAGTCTATCTGCCTGTTCTTCTTCCCACTCTGTCTCTGGTGAATTCTCTTACCCTCCTGTACCTTTGGCCTGTACCCCAGGTCTTGTATAAATAAAATAAATCTTAAAAAAAAAAAGAAAGGTATCATCTTCACTTCTGCCACTCTAAACAACTATCACTAATTGGGCATTTATTTCATGCTAGGTATGTATCTTGCTCTTTGAAAATCTACTTCAATAACCACTATGACCTACTATGCCAAAAAAGAGGACACTATAAAGTACTATGCTTTTTGTCCCCTTCCTTATTCCAGTAGAATACTTGGACATATTGCGAATTTAAACTCCCACAAGTTGTTCAAAATCAAGGAAATCTGTATTCAATCAACACAAAAGAGTTCTTCCTCTTAACTTAGATTCAACCCTGTTACAACAAACACATATAGTTAGTGATTTTTTTCTTTACCCTCCACCCCTGTCCTAAGAAGGAATCCAAAGAAAGTATATTTAATTCATTTAACAGGCAAAACAGTGAATGCAGTTAAGGGCCACAAAAAATAATAGTCTCATGGTTGGAATATATCTCTACTAGGATTCCCAAGGGAAATGGGAGCCATAAAATGTGGTAGTCTAGAAGTTGGGAGACCTCGGTTCTTGTCCTGGTTCTGCTGCATAGCATGCACATTACCTTCATTTTCTCATCTGTAAAATGGGGACAATGACTGACTGGGAAGCTGGAAGATTAGAAAAGGGCATGTTTCTAATAAGGCTTTACTGATTGCATGGGATTTTGAGATTTGGGGTTGCTGGAATTGTGTGGGCACATTAATTTGTGGTCACTCAAATGTTTATGTAAACTAGGGAAAAAATATTTGCCTAGACCTCATCCCCCCTGTCAAAATAATGCAATGGTTATGAACCATAGCAGCCTTGGGCAAGCTTGTCCAATGTTCTGAAAAGTCCAAGTTTCTTCTATTATAAATAGGCTGAAAGTAACTATATTTTAAAGATTTTTTTAAAGAAATAAAGTTACATATATAGAGAAAGAAAAGTATGTTTTTAACGGTACTTAAGGATTCTTATATCATAGGTTTCTCTTTTCCAGACCATAGTGGAAAATGAATTGAGTACACAAATACACTTAAGATAATGAAACTAATGCTTCTAAACTCTAGATATCTAGACCAATAATGCTGGAAACAGTTGCAGCTATCATTTGATACAAGAACAGACTGATAGCACAGCCCATGTTGCCCTATCACCTCACACTGCCTGACACGTAGCAGATGATGAATAAATTCAAGTTATTTCCCTTTCTCCTTCCACTTAGTGAAACTTCTTTCCAAAAGCCCTTTGTCTGACTGTGCCTGTCTATTTAGAATTATTTGTGTATACTCTGTTAGATCCTATATGCATATGCCTTTCTAGAACGGACTGCAGGAACCCTACAAACTAAATTATGTCAAGGTGTCTTATCTGGCACACAGGTGTTAAGACAGCCCTACCAGCATGTTGAGACCTTCACAACTACCCTATAATTCAACATTAAATACCTGCAGGAGCCTGGGAATTCCATAGAATATGCAAATTAAAACTCCCATGAAAAATCACACTGCCTTCCATTGTAATGATTTCATTACTGATGATAATGGCAGTTGTATGCCTGTGAGCTCCACTCAAACCTTCCAGTGCCTTGTAGAAACACGTGGCTTCTAGCCTGAGAAGGGATGGAATCCAAAGTAGCACGAAACATGCCATTCCTTTCCTTTCCCATCTTCTGTATGAACATGAAGACATTGCAAATTTATTTTCAGCCGTTAACAGAATTGTCTTTATCACTTTTGTCTTTAACTCCCCGTTTATGTATGTGTTCTTGACACATGAAATAATAAGGGAAAAATTATAAACACCCTTGTATAAGGCATGAGTTTACCTGTTTGTCAGCTGTATTCCTGGGCACAGGCCTTGGGGCCTGTGGTCCAGTGGCCAGGACTTTGAGTCTCTACTTCTGATTTTCCCAGCATGTTTCCCCCAGTCCCACGGAGCTCTCTTAGAAGTCCACAGAAGGATGAGGATACAAACAGAATTGTGCCCTAGGTAGATTAGACTCCAATGTTCAATTCTTTTTTTTTTTTAAGAACTGGGGTATAGGCCAGAGATGAAGGGGGCAGGGTGAGAAGATTCACCAGAGAGAGCAGGGAGCAGAACAGGCAGATGTACCGAAACACACAGCTGAGACAGAGAGGTCTGCTGCGCTGTGTGGGTTGCTCCGGCCAGCCAGGGATCAAACTCACACCGCAAAGGCCGCGGACAGCCTCACAGAGCTGCATTCAACCCCCTGCGCCACCAGGGAGGTCCAATGTTCAATTCTTACATGTGAGTGAGGTATGTTTGGCAGGCAGAGGCGAAGCCCATCTTGACTGTCACATGTCTTTGCTGCTTAGGCTGAGCAGTGTTGAAACTGCACTTTCTAAAGTTTCTCCACATTGCTCATCACTGTTTCTTTCTGTCTGATGCTTAAATAAATGACAGTGAACTTATCCTTATTTCAAGCCTTATACTCCAGATATTACAAAATTAAGCTGAGCTTAAGCTAAGGTACCTCTGAATTATATAGTTCTATGCTCAAAATGCTGGTCTCAGAATCTGCCATCTAATAGCTATATGGCTGTAGACAAATCTATCAGCTTTTGTTTGATACTAGCTTTTGCATTTATTTATCAAATGACTATGCTTTATGGTCACCCCCTGAAGTAATCATCAACATTAAGTAAGGAAGTGTGGGCAAAGAGTGTACTCCTAGTACTCTATACTACCAATGTCCAGTAATTCCCTTTCATTGGATAGAAATATTGACAAATACTACTTTGATTTACTTTTATCATTCTTCCAATTTGAACGTATCTGTGCTCCCACAGGCAGTGCCAACTTGGGGGAAATTAAGTCTAGATTTTCCTACTTGTAATATCTTTCAGCAGGAGGCCCCCAGGCATGTGCTAGAGACTGCCAGCAGTCTGGGAACTGTGCTTACAGGAAAATCGGAGTTTTGTTTGATGGAAACAAGCAGTAATGTGATCTTTCAGGGAAAAGCAATATTAATACAGCGAGATCCTGATCTAACATGATGTGAAATTGATAACATAATAAAGCTATATGACATTTCTGCCTGGGTGTGGTTTCTGTCTGGGAGTCATCCTGCTCAACAAGGACAGAGGGAATGAATCTCAGAGGGGTTCTGTGCAGTGGATGACAATGTCCTCTGTGACTTAAATTCCCTCTTTCCCCTATCAGCCAAGAGACTAGGCACGTTGGGGGGAATATTACCTACAAACTTGGCATGCTGCACAGCACGTACATTAAAAGCAATGCAGTGCAGGGGCTAAGTGTGCAGTTTCTGGGGCTGAACTGCCGAGGTTCAAGTCTTGACTCCTCCACTTAGAAATCACATGACTTTGGGCAATTTCTTCAATTTCTCTCATCCTCAGTTCCCTCATCTGTAAATTTGGAAAAGATAATTGTACCCAGTTTTTGGAATGCTGTGAATTTAATATTGTAAAGTGCCTTGAACAGAGTTAGTACAATGTAATATTGGCAATTGTGTCTCAAATATGTTAGACTCCTATTCTTCCTATATGCAAGAATTTTGGATTGCCAATGTGGGCATACTTCTTTTTTCATTAACCCAAATAGAAATATAAATCAATGTACTGAAAAGTAAGAAATACTCTTCCTACTATAGCACTTAATGTGGTTAGTTTTACTCTATTATAAGACTGTAAATAACTTGAGATCAATGAGGATATGGTTTTCATCGAGAGTCTCCCATCATGTTTGGAATAGAAGGTAGTCAACAAATTTGGTTGAAAAGTTGAATAAGAAATTGACCAGGTACGAATGAAGTAGAGATCCTGGAATATCCAGACCATCTGCTATGTAGTTAAAGCCTCCCTCTTTCCTTGGATCTCCGTGTTTGCGGGTGAAATCATTTTGCGCAGGGGGCTAGCGATAAAGCGGCTGAAACAAGAAGGGGCTGTCCCTTTAGCCCAGATACTCCCTTTCTCATGGCATATGCTCCTGTTTATGTAAGCAAAAAAAAAAAATCACACATTATATTTTTATGAGCCTTGCGATTTATTCTGTTTTGTTGTCAGACCTTTGAGAATGTATTCTATAAACTTTATTGAGACAAGATATCTAGAGACGTTTGCATATGTCTGAGCTCAGCACAATATTACTTTTTAATGCACTTTTGACTTTGCAGGGGGATGATACAGTAAAAAATGTAAAACAGCAGTAGTTGGGGCTTTTTATTACCTGCATTTTGCCTCCCTAGTTTCAAAACAAACAAGTGCCTCATTCCAATGAGATAAACTAATGCACATTAGTTTGGCACAATTACAAATGGGATATTTTTGTTGTTAGCTCAGAAATGGAGAGTCCCTCCATGACAACAGGTAGAGAGTAGAGTGGATAACATTTTCATCTGCTGAGATGAGAGCAGACTCCCGTCCCCCGTCGAGGGGACACAACCAGGGGAACCGGGTCTAGCAGCGAGGAGGATGAATGTAAATACAGACTGAGGCTCAAGGATGGAAGAAACTCCCTTCCATGTTGGGGAGGAAACTGAGTCCCAGGGAGATTAAGGATGTGCCCAGGTCCCACGATCAGTGACCTCACCTTGCCACACAGATCAGAGGTAATCAGTGCTGTGAAGCCAAACCATAGGGTCGGGGCATTGTGGGATAAATGGGACAACAAGGGGGTCAGATGCCATCAAGCACAAAAAAATGAACTGAATAGAACAATTTCAGCCAAACCAGTGTGAGATCCAAAGCCTGTGTGTTAATCTGGGGTTAAAGAAGAGAGGTGTGAGCGAGGAAATAAGGCACGGAGCAGTGAAACTGGCAGGGACATTGACTAGGAATAAATTTGAGGCATAGAGCCTGCTGGTCCCCAGACCTGTCCCCACCAAGTCACCTGTCTCCCTTCTAACAGAGGCTGGCCCAGCTGTGAGTGGCAGCCACGAGAGAGGAGCTCAGTCCTGCTCTGCCTTCTGCCTTTTGACTTTCTCCTCCTCCCCTTCCCTCCTCCTTCTGCTCCCCATGCTCATCCCCCTCCCCTCTTCTTTTTATAGTTCTGTTATGGAACTCTTTTTATAGTTCCATTTTTTTTATTATTGTGGTATTTTTGGTCTACAGATTATATAAGATTTGTGGGAATAAGTTCACACCATTTCAGATGTTCCCACACCACACCACCACCAAAACACTCTTAATACTCCACCAAATTGGGCCTCCCTGGTGGTGCAAGGGGTTAAGACACAACCTATGAAGCTCTCCGCAGCCACTGCAGCACGAGTTCAATCCCTGGCCAGGGAGTTACCCACATGGCACAGCAGACCTCTCCTGACTCGCCCGCTGCTCCCCTCAGCAGTGTATTTCAGTAGATCTGCCTGTTCTGCTCCCCACTCTGTCTCTGGTGAATCCTCTCACCCCCACTCCAAACCTCCGGCCTGCACCCAGCTCTTGTATGCATAAATAAATCTTTAAAAAACAAAAATTCCCCACCATACTTCATTGGCTCTTCTTCCCAACTTGCTTCCCATCACCTCCCCTCCCCCTTCTGCTAGCATGCATTCTACAGTCAGATTTCTAGGATTAGTTTCATCTTTTTTCTTTCTTTCTTTCTATTCTATTCCACATATGAGTGAAATCATCTAATATAAGTCTTTATCCTTCTAGCTTATTTTGTTTAGCCTAATCCCCTCCAGTACCATCCATGTTATTGCAAATGGCAGCAATTCTTTTCTTTAAGCTATGTGAATAATAGTCCATAGTGTACAAATCCCAAATATAACTAATACACTCATCTGTCATTGAATACTCAGACTGTTTCCATAACTTGACTATTGAAAATAGTGCTGCTGTGAACCTAGGAGTGCATGTATTCCTTTGCATCAGTATCTTCGTGTTCTTAGAGTAGATACCTAGGAGTGGGGTTGCTGGATCGTACGGTAGATCTACTTTTACATTTTGAGAAACCTCCATATTGTTTTCTATAGGGATCGAATTAGTCCATAGTCCTACCGACAATGTTCAAGAGTGCATTTTTCTCTACACCTTCACCAACACATGTTGTTTCTGGTCTTTTTGAAATGGGCCATTCTCACATGTGTGAGGTTGTATTTAGTTTTGACTTGCATTTCCCTGATTAAGGATGGTGAGCTTTTCTCCATGTGCCTGTGTGCCTGTATTCCTGTTGCTTATCTATATGCCTTCTTTGAAGAAGTTTCTACTTAGTTTTTCTGCCCATGTTTTACTGTGGTCTCTTTTTACCTTCTGTTGTGTTGTATGAGTTCATTGTAGAGCTGAAATATTAGCTCCTTGTTGCATATATGATGTGCAAATATTTTCTACCATTTGGTATTCATTTTAATGATAATTTTGTTTGCCATGCAGAGTAAACTGTTGAGTAATGTAGTTCCCTTTATTTATTTTTATTTGTTTCCCTTGCTGTTAGAGCTGAATCCTCAGAGACATCTGGAAGCCAATGTCATTACATTTTTTTGACCTTCTTTTCTTCTATGTAATTTATGAATTCAGGACTCACATCCAAGTCTCTAGTCCATTTTGAGTTATTTTTTCATATGGTGTGAGACTGTGATCTATTTTCATTCTTCTGTACATGGCTGTCCATTTATCCCTCAACAATTTGTTGAAATGAATTTTCTTTCTCCATTTTATACTCTTAGATCCACTGTCATAGATTCACTATCCATATAAATGTAAGTTTATTTTTGCACTCTTAATTCTATTCCATCGGTCTGTGTGTCTATTCTTTTTTTTTTTATAAATTTTATTGTTATATTCCCCATACAATTGCAGCCCCCCATTCTGACCACAATCCCTCCCCTCCCGCCCCCGCCCCCCTAAAAGTGTCTCTGGTTCATAGTTTTTTGTTGATTTTGATTTTCACTTTCTTATAGTTATTCATTTTCCTGGTCCCTTATTTAAGTTTTCTAGATTCCTGCTATGAGTGAGACCATCTGGTATTTTTCTTTTTCTTTTTGGCTTATTTCGCTGAGCATGATCCCTTCCAGCGCCATCCATGTTGCAGCAAATTGCATGTGTTTATCTTTTTTGAATGCTGAGTAATATTCCATGGTATATATGTACCACATCTTCTTGATCCAGTCATCTATTTTTGGGCATTTGGGTTGTTTCCAAAGCTTAGCTATTGTAAACAGTGCTGCTATAAACATAGGGGTGCAGGTGTTCTTTGGAATTGATGTTTCTGTGTCCTTTGGGTAAATACCTAGGAGTGGAATTGCTGGATCATATGGAAGCTCTATGTTTAGTAGGTCCAGAAATCTCCACACAGCTTTCCACAGTGGTTGGACCAGTTTGCACTCCCACCAACAGTGCAGAAGAGTTCCTTTTTCTCCACACCCTCGCCAACATTTGTTGTTGCTAGTTTTTTTAATATGTGCCATTCTCACTGGTGTAAGATGGTATCTCATGGTAGTTTTGATTTGCATTTCCCTGATGACAAGTGATGTTGAACATTTTTTCATATGCCTGTTGGCCATTTGCATTTCCTCTTCAGAGAAGTTTCTTTTAAGCTCTTCTGCCCATTTTTTGACTGGATTATTTTCTTTGTTGTTGTTGAGTCTCATCAGCTCTTTGCAGATTTTTGTGATCAGTCCTTTATCATTAGTGTTGGGTGCAAAAATGTTCTCCCAGTTGGTGGGGTTTCTCTTTGTTTTTGTTATTGTCTCTTTTGCTGTGCAAAAGCTCTTTAATTTGATGTAGTCCCAGCTGTTTATCTTTGCCTTCACTATCACTGCTTTGGGTGATGTGTCTGTAAAGATGTCTTTGATGTGCAAATCACGTAGTGTTTCGCCTATATTTCCTTCTATATATTTTATGGTTTCAGGTCTTATGTCTAGTTCTTTAATCCATTTTGAGTTGATTTTTGTGTATGGTGTGAGGTGGTGGTCAAGCTTCATTCTTTTGCATGTAGCGACCCAGTTTTCCCAGCACCATTTATTGAACAAACTTTCTTTGCTCCAATGCATATTCTTTGCTACTTTGTCAAAGATTAGTTGACCATAAATCTGTGGGTTTATTTCTGGATTTTCTATTCGATTCCATTGGTCTGTATGTCTGTTCTTGTTCCAATACCATGAAGTTTTGATGATTATGGCTTTGTAGTATAGTTTGAAGTCTGGGAGTCTGATGCCTCCATTCCCTTCTTTTTTTTTTTTCAGGAGAGCCTTGGCTATTCGGGGTTTTTTGTGATTCCATATGAATTTCATCAATAATTGTTCTATTTCTTTGAAGAATGACATTGAAATTTTGATTGGAATAGCATTGAATCTGTATATTGCTTTTGGAAGGATGGCCATTTTAATAATGTTTATTCTTCCAATCCATGAGCAGGGGATGTCTCTCCATTTCTTTGTGTCTTCTTCTATTTCTTTTAACAGTGTTTTATAGTTTTCTTTGTATAGGTCCTTTACCTCTTTTGTTAGATTTATTCCCAAATATTTGATTTTTTTTGTTTCAATAACAAAAGGGATGGTCTTTTTGATTTCTTCTTCTTCAGATTTATTGTTTGTGTATAGGAAGGCTACTGACTTTTGCGTGTTGATTTTGTATCCTGCCACTTTACTGAACTGATTGATGAGTTGAATTAGCTTTTCTGTGGAGTTTTTGGGGTTCTCTATGTATAATATCATATCATCTGCAAATAGTGATAGTTTGACTTCTTCTTTTCCTATTTGGATTCCTTGGATGTCTTTCTCTTGTCTTATTGCCCTGGCTAGGACTTCCAGTATTATATTGAAAAGCAATGGTGAGAGTGGACATCCTTGTCTTGTTCCAGATCTTAATGGAATTGCTTTCAGCTTTTCACCATTGAGAATGATACTGGCTGTTGGCTTGTCATAGATGGCCTTTATGATGTTGAGGTATGTTCCTTGTATCCCAAGAATTTCAAGGGCTTTTATCATGAATGGGTGTTGCACTTTGTCGAAAGCTTTCTCAGCATCTATTGATATTATCATATGGTTTTTATATTTCTTTTTGTTGATGTGTTGGATAACGTTGATTGATTTTCTGATGTTAAACCATCCTTGTGCCCCTGGAAAGAATCCAACTTGGTCGTGGTGAATTATCTTATGGATACATTGTTGGATTCTGATAGCTAAAATTTTATTGAGGATTTTTGCATCAGTGTTCATTAGGGAGATTGGCCTGTAGTTTTCCTTTTTTGTGTTGTCCTTGTTCGGTTTTGGTATTAGTGTAATGTTGGCTTCATAGAACGTGTTTGGTATTGTCCCTTCCTTCTCAATTTTTTGGAAG
Source organism: Talpa europaea (assembly GCF_964194135.1). NCBI lineage: Eukaryota > Metazoa > Chordata > Mammalia > Eulipotyphla > Talpidae > Talpa > Talpa europaea. The sequence continues at coordinate 51,257,286 of NC_140073.1, forward strand.
AGTTTGTGAAGGATAGGCACTAATTGGTCTCTGAATGTTTGGTAGAATTCATTTGTAAATCCATCTGGTCCTGGGCTTTTGTTTTTGGGGAGGTTTTTGATTACCATTTCAATTTCGCTAATTGTAATTGGTCTGTTTAGGTGTTCTATTTCTTCTTTATCTAGCTTTGGGTGATTGTAGAGTTGTAGGAATTTGTCCATCTCCTCTAGATTGTTAAACTTGTTTCCATATAACTGTTCATAGTAGTTACTGATTATTCTTTTGATTTCTGCTGTGTCCGTTGTGATTTCTCCTCTTTCATTGATGATCCTGTTTATTTGTGCTTTCTCCCTTTTTTCCTTTGTGAGCCTGGCTAGGGGTTTGTCTATTTTATTGATTTTTTCAAAGAACCAGCTCTTAGTTTCATTGATCTTTTGGATTGTTTTTTTAGTTTCAATTTCATTTATTTCTGCTTTGGTTTTTATTATTTCTTTTCTTCTACTGGTTTTGGGGTTTTTTTGTTGTTCTTTTTCTAGATCTTTGAGCTTTGAGATTAGGTTGTTTCTTTGCGTTCTTTCTTGTTTCTTGATGTGAGCTTCTATTGCTATATATTTTCCTCTTATTACTGCTTTTGCTGCATCCCATACATTTAGGATATTGGTGTCCTCCTTGTCGTTCAATTCAAAAAATTTTTTAATTTCTTCTTTGATCTCCTCATTAGTCCAATGGTCTTCCAGTAGTGTGGTTTTTAATCTCCATGAGGTAGGAAAGTTCCTTGCCTTCTTTTTATGGTTTATTTCTAGTTTGATGCCTTCATGGTCAGAAAAGATGGTTGATATGATTTCTTATTGCAGTATAATCCTACTTTGATTACCGCAGATTTGTAATATAGTCTGAAATCTGCAATTATATTTCCTCTATTATTTTTTGTCAGATTTGCTTTGGCTATTTGAGGTCTTTTATTGTTCCATATAAATTTTAGTGATGTTTACTTCATTTCTTTGAAGACTACAATTGAAAATTTGATAAGCATTGCATTGAATCAGCACACTGCTTTGGGTAAGATTGCCATTTTAACAATGCTAATACTTCCAATCCATGAACAGGGAATATTTTTCCATTACTTTGTGTCTTTTATTTCTTTTAATAGTGTCTGATGGTATTCATTTTATCCGTCTTCCACCTCCTCTGTTAAGTTTATTCCTAGGCATTTAATTCTTTTTTTTTTGAATTGATGTTGTAGTCTGTGAATTGATTTTGTAGCTTGTCACTTCACTGTACTGATTTACTGTTTCTAATAGTCTTATTTTGTTTGTTTCTAGTAGCTTCTTTAGGTTTTTCTATGTATGTTATCAAGCTGTCTGCAAATAGTGACAGTTTTACTTTATCTTTCCAAAGTGTATTTAATAATATAATTGTCTTATTTAGTTGCCCTGGTAAGGACTTACAATACTATGTTACTATGTTGAATAGTAGTTCAAAAAGCACACTTTTTTTTTTTTTCACCAGACTTAGAGTAAAGCTTTCAGTTTTTCACAACTGAATAGAATGTTAACTGTGGTATTGTCATATATGGCCTTCATTATGTTATTATTATTTTCCTTTGAGTCCCATTTTATTGAGATTTTTTATCATAAATGACTATTTAAGCCTTTCAAGTGTTTTATATGCAACTATTGGTATGATTTTGATCTTTCTTTTTGTTGATGCAGTGAATTACTTTAATTTTCATTTGTTGAGCCATCATTGCATCCCTGGAATAAAGTCTACCCCATAATGGTGTATGATTCTTTTAATATTGAATTTAGCTTGCTAAGATTTAATTGAGGATTTTTGCATCTGTGTTCATCAGAGATATTCATCTGTCATTTTCATTTTTTTTTAATAAGAGGGTTTTTTTTTAAGATTTATTTATTTTTTGTACGAGAACTGGGGTAAAGGCCAGAGGCACAGGAGCATGAGAGGATTCACTAGAGACAGAGCGTGGAGCAGAACAGGCAGACAATCAAAATACACTGCTGAGTGGAGCAGCGGGCGAGGCAGGAGAGGTCTGCTGCACCATGTGGGTTGCTCCCTGGCCAGCCAGGGATTGAACTCATGCTGCAGAGGCTGCAAACAGCTTCACAGCACGGCTTTCAACACACTGAACCACTAGGGAGGCCCTCATTTTCATTTTTTGTGATAGCTTCGTCTGCTTTTGGCATCAGGCAGAACTGTGGGCCTCATAAAATGTGTTTGGAAGCATTGCCACTTCCTTGATTTTTTGGAAGAGTTTGAGAAAGATAAGTATTAATTTATGTTTGAAATTTTGGTAGATCTCACTTGTGAAACCATTTGGTCTTGGGCTTTTTTTTTTTTAAGAGTTTTGCTTTTTTTATTACTGTTTCAATTTCCTTACTTGTAATTGGTCCGTTCAGATTTTCTACGTGTTCCTGATACAGTATTGGAGGGGTGTATGCTAGTAAAAAGACATAAAAAATATATCTTCTGGGGTATCCAAATTGTGGGCATAAAGGTATAAAAGGTATTTATAGTAGTTTTTTTATGAGTGTCTGTATTTGTGAAATGTCTGTTGTAACTTCTCTTTCATTTCCAATTCTAATAGATAAGGTTGTAGCAGATGCTGTTTTATTCCTTTTTTTTTTTTCCTTGTGAGCCTAGTTGGAAGGTTTTCTATTGTTTATTTTTTCAAGGAACAAGTTCTTGGTTTCACTGAGTTTTTGGATGGTCTTTTTAAAAAATTCCATTTCATATATTTCTGCTCTAATTTTTATTTTCTTCATTCTACTGGCTTTGGCTTTTTTTGTTCTTTTTCTAGTTCCTCAAACTGTAAGTTTTGATTATTTATTTGACAATTCTATTGTTTCTTGATACAAGACTGTATTTCTACATACTTCCATTTTAATACTGTTTATCCTTGTTTCATACATTGTGGTAACTTGCAATATCATTTGGCTCCAGGTATTTTGTTTTAATTTCTCCACTGATTTTCTCATTAGCCCAAACTGATTCTGTAACATGTGATTTAAGCTTCACATATTTGTTTTCCCACTTATATTTTGTAATTTCCAGTTTAATACCAGTGTAATAGAGAAAATACTTGAAATGATTCTAATCTTCATGAATATATTGACACTTTTTTGTGTGTTCCAACATGTGATCTATTTTTGAGATTGTTTCATGTGCACTTGAGAAGAAATGTTTAGTCAGCTTTTTTGCACACACATGCACACACACACACACATGCATTAGAGAGAGAGAGAGATTTTTAAGGAGATACTCTGAGGACTGGAGGTTGTTGGGCTGTCAAGTCCAAAATTGCAGCCTATAGAAGCAGGAAAGAGTTAATGTTGCAATACTGAGCCTGAAGCAGTCTGGAGACAGAATTCCTTATCTCTTCTCAGAAGTCAAACTTTTTCTCTTAAGACTTTCCAGTGATCAGATGAGGCCTATGTATATTATATTTTACTCACAGTCTACTGATTTAAAGATTCATCACATCTAAAAAAAAAAAATGTCATCACAACAACATATAGCAACTGCACTTGATAAAACATCTGGGCAACACAGTCTAGCCAGGTCAAAATATAAAATTCACCACCACAGTAAGATCTCGCTTAATAGTGTTTCACTTGTCACTTAACATCTACTTGTTTCACTGCTTGTCACTTAACATCTACCTTCCATCTTTTTCCACTCTGCTGTCTGCCCTAGGAGGCTATACTGTATGGGTCATATAACAGGTTTCTTGTGTCATCTGACTTCCATTGGGAGAGAAGGCAGTGAGGTCAAAGTGTTTATTTTCCTGTTAATCCCCTGAAAAAGTCCTCAGGGACTGGCTGAGTCCCTTGGTCAAAGGTCAATGCACTTCTGAAGATGGGCTAGTCTAAATAGCTCTCTCTATTTCCATACTCTAGTCACCTCTTCTCCCCTAAACCTTTCAGAAATGATATGATACCAGCTTCCCTTTTGTGATCTCTGTATTCTACACTCTCCTTTATGGTCTCCCTATTTTTTATCTATACTTTTAAAATTATTCCCCTTAAAATATATTTGAATGAATTAATATAGGAATGCATTAATTGATTGCTTGAGTCATTTCAGTGAGTAATATTTGTTCTTAACCTATTTTAGCTATGGTTTCCTCATCAATAAGATAGGAATACAATGCTTTAAAACATAGGTGGATTAAACCTGATAACATATGTCACATGTTTATTTTATATGACAAGTGCTTCTCATAAAATAAAACTTTACAAGTGTTGGATACATAGTAGTAAGAATAGTACTAATAGGGCCTCCCTGGTAGTGCAAAGGGTTAAGATGCAGCTTATGAAGCTATCTGCACCAACTGCGGCATGAGTTTGATCCCTGGCCAGGGAGCTACGCACATGGCTTAGCAGACCTCTCCTGACTCGCCCGCTGCTCCCCTCAGCAGTGTATTTCAGTCATTCCACCTGTTCTGTTCCCTGCTCTATCTCTGGTGAATCCTTTCACCCCTCCTACACTTCTGGTCTGGGCCCCAGTTCTTGTATGCATAAATAAATCAATCTTAAAAAAAGAATGGTACTAATAATGATAGTTGATTTCCTATGGTCACCCAATCTAATAAGAAACATACATGGTAGGAGGAGAGCAGACAGGCTTACTGAGATCTTAAAATGCATCATTAATTTATTCATTCATAAGCAAACACTTAGACAATATATACTAGTGTTAAGTGCTGGAATACAGGTTTAAATAAGACAGAGTCTGTGTATCCTTCTTACCATCATATTAGCAAAGCCATCTTATCATCTCACCTTGACAGTGGTAGTAGCGCTGTCTTAATCTGTCTCCTTGCCTCCACTTTGCCAACTCCCACACCCTATCTGTGTTCCACACAGTGATTCATCAAACACATGAATGAGGTCATGTCCCCTCCTTGTTTAAAGTGTTAGCATGGGCTTCACAGCATTCTTGCAATTGGAACTTCAGTCCTGACTCCCTGCATGTATTGGCCTTACCTAATAGCTATCTTGTCCTGAGACATTCTTTAACTTCCTTGCCAAACTACAGCCACAATTTCCTTGCTTATTTCTCATAGTCACCAACTTCTTACTTCAGTTGTCATTTCATATATTTGAACACTTATTGTACCCAATTCATTTATTTTGTGATTTCCCATCTTGTTAAGACCCCTTGTCATAAGACCTCCAAACAAAAAATTGTTTTTTGCAATTTTTTATTCTCTGCATGATTAATGTGTTTCCCCCAAAAAATAGCATGTCTTATAATGGCAGGGGCACTGGCCTTTTGCTCGCCGCATATACCCTATTATCATATGCGTGTTCAGTGTCCAAGGCATGGTCCTGACCTCAGTAGAGCTCACTGTTTTGTTTTTAGAGACCTGACACCAATGAACAATGGGAAGAAGGAAGTATTTGCTCTATTTTAAAACTGTTAAAAAAAAAGCCCCCATGAAATGTGTGGAAATGAAGGGATAATTGGGATGTTGAAGATATTTGGCACCTAAAATTAGGTGATTGAGGTCAAAATAAGGGGGGTAAAATTGTATGGGGAATATAAAAATTAAAAAAATAAATAAAATTAGATCACACAAATTTAAGCCTCACCTCTTCACCTTTAAGTCTAAGACAGCATGGACAAGTAACCAAACCTTTCAGAACCTCCTATTGTGTTATTTAAATGAGAAAAATAATTACCACTTCACAAACTTTTGGAGGACTCAGTGACATGAAATGTTAAAAGTACTTAGTGCAGTGTCTCTTATGGGTAAGTTCAATAACTTTTTTATTTTTACTTGTTATGATTACTAGGTGTTATCATCCTCACCGCAATAATCACTTTATTCCATGAAATGAAAAGCCTGTGGAAATGTGTATAGAAATAAGTGGATGAGATTGTTATATATGAGGCAACCACCTACCATCTATCTCAATGAAATGTCAAAAGCAAAGCACAAGAAGTTATACAGTCTGGTTAGAAACCAGCTTTTTAGAAATTTCTCAGAATCCCCTGGCATTAATGTAGGGGACACATTTAGAATTAGATATAGAGTCAATACCGAGTAGAGTAGGAGAGTGGGACTGTTGAAGTCAGAGCTGCAAGTAAAGAAGGCTGTGAAAAGAGGGAGTACGGCCACTGAGGTGAAGTTCTCAGTGATGCCAAGACCCATGTTGTGCCCTAGAGTGGATGGTTGAAGGAGGGTCCTGGGGTCTCCCTGGTAGCACATGGGTTAAAGTCTCAGCGCTATCAAGCTATCTCCAGCCACTGCAGCCTGAGTTCAATCCCTGGCCAGGGAGCTACCCACATGGCGCAGCAGACCTCTCCTGTCTCCCTGCCGCTCCCCTCAGCAGTGTATTTCAGTAGATCCATCTGTTCTGCTCCCCACTCTGTCTTTGGTGAATCCTATCACCACCTGCACCTTTGATCTACACCCCAGTTCTTGTATGCATAAATAAATAAAATAAATATTTCAAAAAAAAGGAGAGTCTGCAGCTGGGAAGACAATGTTCTCTCTGCAGATCTGACTGCATGTATACATCTATAGGCACACGTGTGCATGTATGTCTATATTCCATCTTACATATTTATATACATACAATTTTCTGTTTATCTCCTCCATAGCCAGAATTCCAACAAACAAAAGCCAACATCAGTCTTCAGTCTAGCGGGGGCTACTTGGCCTCAGCAAAGATGTTCGGTTGAGAGAACAACAGCACAAGAACAAGCTGGAAGAAGCCAGGAGCCTCCCTATGGTCCCTGACCTAGTCATCCGCTCTGCTGGGAGTCATGCGATCTTTAGCGATTGGTTGGTTATTTTATTGCATTGGATAATTGGAGTGGAGCTCCAAATGGGGTTCTTCCATTGGACAGATTTTTCTCACTGTATTGATCCACACATGTGTGAATCAGATGTCAGTCCTAACTTATTGAAAATTATTCTAACACATGATATATGTCAAAACTGCAAGGAAAAGGTGTTTCATTTTATATCCCTGGTAGCCTCTGTTTATGCCTTTATTCTGTTATGAAGCCATACCCAACACAGGAGCCAATCATTTACACAACTCCCAGTGTGTGCTGGGCCTACAGAGCTGGATGTGAATTAAATTCTACTTCTAACTAGAAGGCCATCTCCCTGGGTCCAGTATTGGTCAATTTTTATGCTGTATTTTATTTAGTCTTGTAAGTTGGCTCAAATTTCTGTGGACTGAGAGAACAAACACTTATCATGTCACTGAGATATTCCCACAATTTCTCTGAACTTAAGTTTCCTCATCTGTAAAGTATAGACAAAAACACATTCCTCAGTGTGTTACATGCTAACACCCTGTCTCATTACAGAAGTAAACCAGGAAATAGAGGCACTTTGGGGATGATGAAACAGGGCAGAGACTATCATCTGACAATCAAAGTGTCTGGTACTAGATACACAATTATTTCCCATTAACCTTCCTGCTGCGTTCATATTTTTCCCTCTTCTAGAGAAATGAATGGCTTCCTCCCTTCATGTCCCCTCAGTTCCTTGCCTCTTTCGACCTTTTATCGAAACCAATGCATTGAGTGTCTATAATATACAGAGCCCAGTGCTAGACTGGAGACCTCACCATTGAATATCTTTGCTGAGACCAAATAGCCCCCACTGGACTGAAGACCTGCTGGCAATGGCTTTTGTTTGGCTATGGATGGGATAAACAGAAAATCACATCTATGTAAATATGTAAGATGGACAGAAATATGTATGTGCATACATGTATGTAAAAGGGAAGATCCCTAATTTGAAGACACATAGACTAATGGGGAGAAACATAAATATGCAAGCAGTTCTGTTTTGAGGTACATGATAACACACACATCACATTATTAGAATGAACACTGAAATAAAAGTGCTACGACATCACAAGACAGGCTTCATTGTGGGGTGATGGGAGAGCCCACAACTCTCTTCATGTGAGTTTGTCATGATGTTACTTTTTCTACATCTGTTTCTTTTCAGCCTGGGGAACCTGCATTTATATTCTAGGAAGACCCTTTTAAGTTTTTTCAATGATCGATACAAACCATCTCTTAAAAGATGTCCAGATCTACCTAAGAAGGAAATATTGCCGGGTTTATCCACGGTGGGCAACAGGAAAACTTGAACGACCCCCTAAGGACTGCAGCTGACTTGCCTGGGATTCTATCTTCTCTCCAGCCTGTCAGGGCCAGTGGAGAAGCAGGCATGTCTGGAAAGCACTTAGTCTTTCTCCCACTCTTATCTCCCTTTCCTTGTGTTCAGTGCTTTCTTTGCAATCAGAGAGGAAGTTAGTGGTGAAGACATCGTGATCTGCAATATTTGAAAAACGATCAGATTGCTTGCTGTTTCATATTAGCACTGCTCTCTCTCCCACACAAATAAGTGTGATATAATCTGGATAATGAAAGTTCTACAGCTTATATTTCCATGTCTATTCAAAAGAGTTCTAGCCAACCACTGGTTCCTTGGGGGGAAAAAAAGAGGCTTATATTATAACATCTTTATCGACATTTATATTGAGTGGTTTGGAAATGTATAGTTGGTAAGTCTATACTTTAGCATTCCTCTTTTGGGGACTTTTGAGAGCAAAAATTGTACCCAAGAATGTAGCAGAGTACTAGATAGACTGAGAGATCTAATCGGCATCTACGTATATGTCTATGTTAACTGCACACCTATCTTCCGACAAAATCATATTACTTCTCGGAATTGTTCCTTGTCCCTGCTATAACCACATGGTTCAGGGGAAGAGCAAAGCACAAAACTCTGTCTCTTTCTGTGAAAATGAGCATGTGATCCAGTTTGGGCCAATCACAAACCTTTCCTGGGATTTTCAAGTTGGAAATCAGGAAAGTGTCTTTCTCTGCAGAACTCTAACTTGGCAAGATGCGAGCCCTAGGTGCTATCTACCTCTCAGTTGGCTGAGATGAAGATAAGTGGAAAGAACATGAGGATGAGGGTCGGAGAGAGAAACACAGTAGAGTTCCAAGCCTGGTCCTGCCACATTGGAGGCCTCTCTTCATCCCTGCTCCTATTCCATTTGGTGTTAAAAGCCACTAAATTTCCCTTTCTAAATACTCTAGTTTGAATTGAATGCACTGTGAAGCTATCCGTAGCCTCTGCAGCATGAGTTTAATCCCCAGCCAGCCAGGGAGCTATCCACATAGTGCAACTAATCTCTCCTGTCTTGCCCGCTGCTCCCCTCATCAGTGTATTTCAGTCAGTCTGCCTGTTCTGCTCCCCACTCTGTCTCTGGTGAATCCTCTCACCACCCCACACCTCTGGCATGTACCCCAGTTGTTGTATGCATAAACAAATCTTTAAAATAAATAAATGAATAACTTGAATGCACCCTGCAACCAAAAATCATCCTGGGATTTCATTTCTACTATTTTGGGGGAAGCGATTGATGGGGTAGGGTGGCATTGTAGAAAGTTCAAAGTTCAAAGTAAAAAAATCATGCTAATATCCTAGGGACAAAAAGTAGACTCCTGAAATGGGAAGATGTTTAAGTAAAGGATTTCAGTTTACAGAGTTGTATTACTTTGCTAGGGTTGTCAAAACAAAGTACCACAAGCAGTGTGGCTTTTAAAGCAATAGAAACTTTTTCCCTGGAGTCCAAAGGTCCAAAACCAAGTTGTGCACAGGACCACAATCAATCTGTGGGCTTCAGAGGAAAATCCTTCCTTGTCTCTTCAGCTTATTTGGTTTATGGCAGCTTAGCTCCTGTCTCTGCCTCTGTCTTTATATGTTGGTCTTTGCTCTGTGTCTTTGTAAGCATTATTTGACACTGTTTTCATTTCTCCCAGCATTATTAAAGAAAGATAAATGATTATAAATCTCTAGAATGTATCCAGTTTTGGGGGATTTGTCATTTGAAAATGCAAAGTTCGATTTCCAAATGTGCAAGTGCGTACAGGGGTCCCAATACAACTAAGGAGGTGAGAAGCTGAAATTCTAAAAATGTTCATCTTCCAACTTCTCCAAGCTGAGGACTGTCTTTGGTTTGGCAATAATTACTGAACAGCTACTATAAGAAACTCTTATTTGAATTTGAGCCCACTTTATTCCAGCATAACATTATTATTATTATTATTATTATTATTATTATATTTTAGTATGATCTTTACCTTAACTCCATTTGCAAAGATTATTTTTCAAATAAGGTCTCATTCAGAGGTCCCAAGTGGCCATGAATTTTTGGGGGGTGTTATCCAGTGTGTACAAGAGCCAAACTGAAGTTGAAGCCTGAATTTTATGAGAAACTTAATTCTGCAACTCCAGATTATCGCTGAAATTCTCTAAATGTCAGGTTCTTTATAATGGATGTAATGATAACTCTCTTTAAATAATTTCTTTTAATATTAAGAAAATATTTGAACTTAATCTTTCCTTGTGTCTGACAAATTGCTGGTGCCTAGAAGTCATACTTGTGTAATTCCTGTTATTGATTGCCATTAATTACAGAAAAATGAAACATAAAATACACACTAAACAGAAATATAAACAATCTGATATGAGATTTTACTGAGGAAGATCAAGGAAGACTTCCTGGGAGAGGTTCTATGTTTAGTTGGAACTTAAAATTTAAGTTTCATTCTGTGAGGTATCTAAGGATGTGTGATGAAGGTATAATTCAGGAAAGGGTCTAGGTTAAGATGATCAAACTAAATAATAGCCTTTTAGTTGTTCAATTCACTCCACTTGACCCATCCAGAAGAAGAAATATACATTTTAGAAAGGTCATCAGTTTGCTAATTTGGCTTTTCATAAATTTCAGTATAAGAGTAATTTTAAGATTGCAGTCTTTGACTAGAATCTGGAATGTAAATGTTCTTTATTGTGAAAAAGGACAGATTTTTATATTCTGAAATTGAGTGGATGGTCAGATTGACATTTTACAATGAATGCTAAGAAACCAAAAATCCAACTAGCTTTATGCCATTTGAAAGGCCTGGTGACATTTGTGTGTTGTCTCTTTCCAACCAGATGCCCAGTTCCTTGAATATAGGGGCTGTAGTTTCTAACACAGTATCCTCAGTTCCTGGGAACATAGCAGATGCTGATAAAATATTTATTGTACAAGCAAAGATTTTACACATATATTAAAATCACACATTATAGTCTATGTGAAAAATCAACCAATGTGTAATCCTGAGTTGTGTGCTTTCATATTAATTTTCCTCCCACAATTCTACTAATGAAAATCAAGAGGCCCAGTGGAAAGTAAATTAGGATTAAATGTGAACAACTGATTTTTCGACTTCCACCTTTGTACCGTCTCACACCCAGGAAATTATGGAACATCAGTCAGAAAGAGCCTTTAAACACATTATTCTAAAAGTATCAGTCCTCTGCTTAGAGCCTCTATACTCATCTGTGATAGATTGAAGATGACTATAAATTCTTGCTACCCATCTTTTTAAAAGGTGAAACCAAATTCTATTTTTCCTCCCATTGACTCTTCCTGCACTTAATAACTTACTTGACCCTGGAATGTGATATAAGTAACATTCTGAGACTCCTAAGTTGTATTTTTTCCACTTTTCACTACTGACACTTGATATACGTATTTTTTAAAATTTTATATATTTTTATATTATTTTTCATTTTTGCACAATGTATGCATTTTCATCTTGGTTATATTCCCCATACAATTACCCTCCCCATATATTGTCCCTAATCCCTCCTTCCACCACCACCCCCCATGTGTCTCTGGTTTATAGTTGCTTGTTGATTTTGATTTTTCCTTTATTACAATTAGTCTTTTTCCTGGTCCCTTATTTAGGTTTCTGAATTCCTGCTATGAGTGAGACCATCCAGTATTTTCCTTTTTCTTTCTGGCTTATTTCACTGAGCATGATCCCTTCCAGCTCCATCCATGTTGCTGCAAATTGCATAAATATTACTCAGCAATCAAAAAATACATATGTATTTATTTGTTATCTCTTCCCAGTAATATATAATTAGCTTCATGAAGATACAAACATTGATGATTCTGTTGAATGAATGACTTGAATGAAACTTACAAAATTGGACTGTTAACACCACACTGGAGACAAAGTAGTAATTTAAATATGTCCCCCTCCCCTGGCAGGTCACAGGCTGATCAAATTCATTGTTATTTCCTCTGCTTGAATTTCTATGATTAAGCTTAATTTTCTATCCTTGCCCTTCAAACCCATGTGCTCTTGATTTAATCAGCCAGATCAGAACTATTGCTCTTCTCTTTGCCCTTCAACCACTCACAGAAAAGTGACTGACAGTTAATCATGTTTGAAGGGGTCTCTTCTTATCTTTTGCCTTTCCCTACAGTAAGGCTGAACTAGGTTATTCACTTTAATAAAATAACTCATATTAATACATATTTTAAAGTATAGTTCTTTTTTTTAAAGATTTTATTTATTTATTTATTTATTTGTTTGTTTGTTTGTTTGTTTACTTATTTATTCATTTATTTATTTATACAAGCACTGGGTACAGTCAGAAGCGCGGGAGGGTGAGAGAATTCACCAGAGCCAGAGCGGGGAGCAGAGCAGGCAGAAGGACCTAAGTACACTGCTGAGGGGAGCAGCGGGGCAGCAGGAGAGGTCTGGTGCCATGTGGGACCCTCCACAGGTGGCTGGGGAGCAGCCAGGGAACAAAACGAACTGGCACTGCAGAGGCTGCGGACAGCTTCGCAACCCAGCGCTCAACCGCTGTGCCACTGGGGAGGCCCTAAAGTATAGCTCATGAGAGCTTTATATGTGTGTTTTTCTTTCTTCCAGTTTTATATGTGTGTTTTTCTTTCTTCCAGTTTAAATAAGATGGCAGTTATAAATTTATAAGGGAAAAAGTAGGCAATAGAAGAAAACAGGAGAGAGTAGTAAGTTGGCATTGATTGAATGTCTAGTATCTGTTGGAATTTGCTTCATTTTTAGTTTATATCTTTCCTTTCTATTTGGTCTCCCAGGTCTTGGGTCATTTCTGAAAGTTCAGTCACTAACATTGAGGTATCATACAAAATTGCAGATAGAAAGCAATAGATGTCATTATCAATATTAAACAAAAAATAGTTCCAATTTTTCAATGTTTCTTTGAGTAAATTATGATATGCTTCTCTCTTATCTTCATGTGCAGTCAGATAGTCTAGATGCTTCCAAGAAATCAATCAACTTCCTAGAATAGAAACTCCATGAGAGTAGGGGACTTTGTGTTGTTTATATTAATTTATTCTCTGTGCCAAGGATAGCAACAGCTCCATAGTGGGTATCCAGTGAATATTGTTGAATGAACAACTGTTCATTTATTAGAGAGTTCACCTATCATCACTCGTCTTTCTAACAAAAACACTTTAGCTATTACATAGTATACATTTTTATTGCAAAAGAAAATATCTCCCCCATACACTGTGTCTAATCAGAGTAAACACTATGTGGCTTCACTTATCTAGATTTGATACAAGTATTTCTATTGTCCACTTCAAAATATGTTCTTAATGTTCACAAGTGCTATTACTAAATATAATTTATCTTCTTCTTGATCATTAAATACAATGATCACTTCTCAGAGACTATTTAAGAGCTCGTGAAGGGAAAACAGCTCGGCGTTGGCACCCAGAGTATTGCCTTATTCCCTTGATTCTCCTCCCTCTTCCAGTCTCTTAATATGACTTTTTATTGTATACTCAAGTTCTGATATGGAGTTTTGGTTTGATCTGAGATGCTCTCCTTTGATTTGGTGTCACCTTTCCACATACACATGCATGTACTATTTACAGGCAAACATCATATTGAATGCTCAACTTTCCATTCTCTTTTGCTACCAGTGCAGTGTGTCTCCTTTAAGAGACTACATCCCCCTCCATATATTTAAGAATACTTATTGCATAACTGTAATTGGCCAGATACTCTTGTAGGTGTTGCAAAAAAGGTGAGTATTAGTGTCGATGACTAAGAAGTCAAACTGTGAGCCAAACTACCTCTTACACCACATATTAGCAACCCAGGTTTCCTGTCAGACTACGCAATAATAACCCTTGAATAAATAAAAATATTGATAAAGTGTCTATTTGAAAAATAAACAAAACATAGTTGTAGAAATCTGGGACATATGTTCAAACCATGTATTACATTGCAAAAACAAATAGTATTAACATATAATTAGGTCATGCACTATAAAAATTATATCACTTGATAATACAAAGATAAATTATAGACAATAGCAAATGTCTGTAGCATGTTTGCTCAAGTAATTCTCCATTGTTAGGAGGATGGATATTGTTTAGATTTCGTCAGACATCAGCTTTGACTCTCTTGGTTAATGTGTGAGATGGAGGTAGGAGATGAATGCGTTACAAAAACATAAATGCATTAACAACTTAACAAGTATTTATTGGGCAACAACTTATTTGTTTGCAGTGCCAGGCACAGATACAGACTAAAGTGATAAAATAGGATGATCCTGGAGATAGTCAGACACAAAGAACCATATGTGACCTTACATGGGAAGAGACGCGGTGCTGCATGATGGGGGTCTAATTTTTAGCTAAGACCTCAACCAAGAAATGAATCATCCCACAAAAAGTATGTCTGCTCACTGCCTTGGGAAAGCACAGAAGCTCAGTGAAGACAACTCAACAGAGATTATAACAGGACACAAAGTATTCAGAACAGGATAAACAGAGAGAGAGAGGATTGGGAAGCTAGGTAAAGAGGCAGAAGTGACTACTTTGCTAATTACAAATATTTAGTATCAGGCATTTAGAGAATCTTAGAGGCACAGACTTTCATAGGTTTTAACTGCTAATGACTGGTCTAATGAGTGGTCTCAGCCAAAGAGATTGAGAAAAAACTCCCAAATCTCAAATGGGTAACATAGGTATTCATGGGAATCCATGGCACCCCATTCTCTGCTTTCTGAATTAGTTGATCGCGTTCTCTAATGCTACCACTCCAAAAATCTTGGAATTCATGAAAATACCCAGTTATTGGACTCTGTAATTTTCTTAACTATGCAGCACCTTTCTCATGCCCTTCCCTCCTTGAACAACTTTTCATTTGTTAATGTAGTAACAATGGAGCAATTATTCTATGATCTAGCAATTCCACTACGTAGAATCTGCCCAAAGGAAACAAAAACATTCATTTGAAAAGAAACCTAGTCTCCTATGTTTATTGCAGCACTATTTACAATAGGTAAAAGCTGGAAAAAACCCAAATGCCCAAAAATAGATGACTGGATCAAGAAGATGTGGTATATATTTATACACAATGGAATACTGTTCAGCAATCAAAAAAGGTAAACTCATGTGCCATTCACAGCAACATGGGTGGAGCTGGAAGGGATGATGCACAGGAGGAAAAAGAAAAATATCAGATGCTTTCACTTATAGAAGGAATACAGAGGAACAAAACAAGGGATCAGGAAAACAAAAAACAAAATAAAAAACAAAACTATCAGACAAACTATAAAGCAGAGACATTCAGTAGGGGAGAGGGAAGGAGAGGAATCAAAACAGGGGAGCGAAGAACAAGAGACATGGCGACAGCTCTCTGGTGGCTTGGTGGTGGGAATTTTATGGAGATTATAAATGAGAGGAGAAATCAAACATTGCACAAAAATGAACAACAATATAATATATATATGTATAAATGTATATATAAATAAAAAATAAAATAAGACAATAAAAAGACAACCACAACTCTACATTTTTCATTTTCCCTCCCGTTTTGAAAAATGTAGAGTTGTGGTTGTCTTTTTTTATTGTGAGGCTCTCTTGTAGTTTGGATTGGTTAGATTGTCTCCACAGTTATGGAACCTGTTTAGGTTAAAGACTGAAATGGTTGCCAGTGTATTTATTTTTCCACCTCAATTTCAACTAGAATGGTGCTATCCACTCTCTTCTTAATTTATTTTTCTCCCTAAATAATTGCCTATGGTCCCATGACTTTAAGTATCATCTATAGTTTTATGGATTCCAAAAACATAATGGCATCCCAGATCTCTTTCTTATATATCCAACCTTATATACCCAAGGTCAATGGACCACCATCCATACTTAAAATTCATAATGTTTTAAAAAAGTGTTTAAAACATAACTTTTGTCTCCCTTATACAAAATGATTGTCTGCCATCCAGTGTTTGCTGGTAAATAATACTGATGTTCGGGCCTCCCCGGTGGCGCAGCGGTTGAGCGCTGGGTTGCGAAGCTGCCCGCAGTCTCTGCGGCGCCGGTTCGATCCCCGGCTGCTCCCCGGCCACCGGAGGAGGGTCCCACATGGCGCGCAGACCTCTCCTGCTGCCCGCTGCTTCCCTCAGCGGTGTGCTTCGGTCCTTCTGCCTGCTCTGCTCCCCGCTCTGGCTCTGGTGAATTCTCTCACCCTCCCGTGCTTCTGACTGTACCCAGTGCATGTATAAACAAACAAACAAAACAAATAAATAAATAAATAAAGCATGCCTCTAAAAAAAATAATAATAATAATACTGATGTTCATTAGGTTTTTCACATGACACCAAGGTAAAACCTATAGTTTTTTTTTAAAATATTTATTTATTTATGCATACAAGAACTGGGGTATAGGCCAGAGGTGTGGGGGGTGAGAGGGTTCACCAGACACAAAGTGGAAACAGAACAGGCTGAGGGGAGCAGCAGGCAAGCCAGGAGAGGTCCGCTCCGCCATGTGGGTAGTTCCCTGGCAAGCCAGGGATAGAACATGCGCTGCAGAGGCTGGGGAGAGACTCACAGCACTGCGCCCAACCCCCTGCCCCACCAGGGAGGCCCGGTATAACCCGGTATAATGTCAGATCCCAAAATCTCTGAAATAGACTCCACCAAGTCCATGCACTTCTTTTTATTTTCCATCACCACCACTCTAACCCACAGCATCTTTATCTTTCCTACATTATTAAAAAAACTTTTCTAAGTTGTTTTTCTATCTCCACTCTCATTTTCCTTCTATCTGCTATGTATAAAGTGGCTGATTTATTCTATTTATCTTATTACATAGTAGCAAATATTTCAAAAGCATAATATATATAGTATGTCTGCCACATAAAATCCTTCAAGGTTTATTCTATTGACCTTCACAATAAATTCTAAATTCCACAGCATGATTAACAACCAGCATGGTCTGTCCTCTGCCTACTGACCGCTGAGGTCCACTCTTCTATTGCTCACTCCTGGCCCAACACTGCTGACCTCTTTCCTGTTCA
Organism: Talpa europaea; assembly: GCF_964194135.1. Lineage (NCBI taxonomy): Eukaryota > Metazoa > Chordata > Mammalia > Eulipotyphla > Talpidae > Talpa > Talpa europaea. The sequence goes on from NC_140073.1 coordinate 51,274,480, forward strand.
TTCGCTCATTAATTAATTTATCCTGCATGTGATGGAGCATGCTCTAAGTGTCAACCTGTCTTGTCCAGCAGTGAACAAAAATATCACTGTCATAGCAGTTTAATTTTTTTGAATGAAACAGTAAAAGATAAAAAATAAAATGTCAGATGAGATAGGTTATGGCTTAATAATAAAGTCAGAAAGACAATCAAGATGGAGGCTACTCTATTTTAGACAGAGTTGCAAATCAGCATTTGAACAATCAAAAAGTGTGAGCCAATATAGTTCTTAGGATAACTATTCAAGGCAGAGGTTACAAGAAAGAAAACTTTCTGAGATGGCAACTATTTGTATTTTGAAGAACAAAAATGGGATCCATATGGCTGGAACACATAATAGAGAGGTATCAATGTTCTAGGCCATGTTCTAGATCATGTTCTTTACAAAGACTTTGTTTTACACTATGAGTGAGATAGGAAGCACCCTGGAAGTTATGAGTAGAGGAGCAACTGGCTCACTCTGCTCCGTGAGAGATGGCAGGATTACAGTGGAGTGGTAGATGAGTAAGGGGACACTTAAAGGGTGTTCAGTGAGAAGTGGTGGTATCTTGGATGAGTGAGGAAACAGTGGAAGCAAATGTCATGGATTTGGAAATGAGTCTTGAAGGTAGTACTAACACAGCTTACTAATGGAATGGGTGTGGGGTGAGGGAAAATAAAGGGATCAACAATGATTTCAAATTTGCAAACCATGCACATGATAAGGGATTGCTATTAAAAAAAATATATAAGAGCCTCCCTGGTGGTGCAGTGGTTAAAGTCTCAGTGCTATCAAGCTATCACCAGCCACTGCACATGAGTTTGATCCTGGCCAGGGAGTTAACCCACATGCTACAGCAGACCTCTCCTGTATCGCCCACTGCTCCCCTCAGCAGTGTATTTTGGTAGATCCACCTACTCTGCTCCCCACTCTGGCTCTGGTGAATCCTCTTACCCCCTGCACCTCTGTTCTATTCTCCAGTTCTTGTATGTATAAATAAACAAAAATAAATCTTTAACATTAAAAATATAAAAAAATGAACAACTTGTGACTTAATAGCTTTCCCAAACAACCCATTTAAAAATGGATAAACCACCTAAATAAATATTTTTCCAAAAAAACGTATGCATGGCCAACAGGGTATGGAAAGAAGCATAATATCACTAATTGTTAGGACAATTAAAATCAAATCCATGCCATTAGAATGGCTCATAAAGAGACAAGAGAAAACGTGCTGGTAAGGATGTGGAGAAAAGGGAACACTTGAACACCACCAGTAGGATTATAAAGTGGTTCAGTCACATAGAAAATGGTACGGATCATTCTCCAAAAAATTGAAAATAAAAATACCTATGCCTGGGCCTCCCTGATGGCGCAGCGATTGAGCGCTGGGCTGCAAAGCTTCCCAGAGCCTCTGCAGTGCCAGTTCGATTCCCGGATGCCAGTGAGGGTCCCACATGGTGCTACAGACCTCTCCTGCCACCCACTGCTCCCCTCAGCAGTGTATTTTGTCAGTCTGCCTGTTCTGCTCTCCCCTCTGGCTCTGGTGAATTCACTCACCCTCCCACACTTCTGACTGTACCCAGAGCTTGTATAAATAAATAAATCTTTAAAAAAAATACCTATGCCCTCACAATCCACCTCTGGGAAGAGCTGAAGGACATGGAGAGATACTGCACCTTCCATGTTGAAAGCAGTGTGTTAACAATGGTCACTTCATGTGAAATGAGTCACACAGAGAAGGATAAATACTGTATGATCTCTCTTACCAGTGGAATTCTAAAGAAATTTATAGAGAAAGGAATTACATCTGTGGTGATCGGGGTGGAGGGGGGAGTCATGAGTGGTGATTGGAGAAAGGTATATAATAATTACTATGATATAATATGCCACCGGATGGCTGTAGTCAACACTGCTGTTTCATGTCTGAATATTGTGAAGAGAATAAATCCTGTGAGTTCTCATTATAAGGAATTTTTTTCTATCTTTTCTATCTATATAAGATAATGTTAACCAGACTTATTGCAATAATTATTTCATGATATAAATATATAAATAAAATCATTATTCTGTACACCTTAACCATGTAGTGATGTCTGTCAATCATATTTCAATAAAAATGGAAAGTAAAAAAAAATAAATAATGATTCCAACTTTTTAACCTGACCAACTGGATTGAACAATTTACAGTATGCTGGATTCTAATGAGTCCAAACCAAATCATTTATTCAACATATAGTTATTAAATGCCTACTGCATGTCAAACATAGTGCTGGGGTTGGATATGCTGATTCAAATTTTGTTCCTGCCCCAAGATATTCTCAGAGGACATAAGGGACAGACATACAACGAAAGTCCCTCTTCCATACATCCATCATCTGAACACACTTTCAAGGCGGCGCAACTATAATAAATCTAAACTCAGGCAAAAACTCAGGAGTTATTTCCAAACTTTCTTCTATCAAATTCTTTTTTGTGTCCTGAGGTAGTTTGTAATTTCATCTTTTCTTTTAATTTTCTATAATAGTTATAAGTCAAGAACGCCATTATTTAGTGACCACATAAACGGCTTACCATGTCCCATTTAAAAATCATTCACCACTCCAATGTTAGTTCAATATTTTTATCAGGACTAGGAAACTGCAGGCTAAGGATACATTGATCTAAATAGCTACTCAGTTGCTAACAGGAACAGAAATAGATTCATAACTAATGAGATGATTGACCTTATGCCATGAACCGTAAATACTTTCAAGTAGAGATTTCCCTGTAATTGTAATTAAGGACACCTGTCTGAGCCCTGTTTTTTGGGTGTGTAGAAGTCACATACATGCCATGAATGCAGATCAATGGACAGTTACCAACCTCCATCAGCACAACCTTTCTGGAATGCTTGATACAAAAAGAAGATATAAATAAGTTAAAAAATGGGAATATTTTGTGTTTCTGAAATATATTGGATATAAAAGAGAGCAAGTGACTGAAATTGAATGGCGTGTTCAAATCTTAATTAAACCATCAATGCAATTTCTAATAACATCTCTATCAACAGTTGGTTGAAAGGACAGATGATGGAGTGTGGAATCCCCAGCTTTCCTCGTTCTTGGGATTTTGTTTGGCATCCAAAGTTGCTGCTGGTCAAGCTGAAATGTAGAGACAGGCAGGGAACCTCTCACCAGGACAGAAGTCTTGGTATGAGGATATCTGCAGAAAACAGCAGGCAGATATTATGACCTGATTAGCATTACCAGCTAGACCACCTAGACAGGAAATTAAGTATAAACAGGGTCTAGAGATAGGATGTTTTGATCAGCAGCAACAATGGAGCCCCCCAGGCAAAGCCCCTATTCACTCTCCCCAAGTTTGTGCCAGACTATTATGCATCCCCAATCCGCATCCCCAATCCACATCCCCACCACACACATCCCTCCACATACTTGCCCACCTTCTCTGAATGTGGTACCAAATAAATGTGAGACTGGCCTGGGGGAAAAAGGGCTGCATTTCTAGAGACATAGCCCCTTCTAGGTTGTGCTCTCACTACTTGGACTTTGAGTTGTGTTTCCTTCGTCCAGCACTGCTCCCAACCCTGCATCCCCATGCAGCGACAATGGAGGCTAGTGAGACTGTGAATAGCTAGCAGATTTCTTGAGACTAGCTCAGATAAATCACTATAATCATAGTAATTTAAACTTGATAGGCCTCCCTGGTAGTGCAAGGAGGGTGCACTAAGCACAGCACTATGAAGCAATCTGCAGCCTCTGCAGCACGATTTCCATCCCTGGCCAGCCAGTGAGCAACACACATGGCACAGCAGACCTCTCCTGTCTTGCCCGCTGCTCCCCTCAGCAGTATCTTCTAGTTGGTCCGCCTGTTCTGTTCCCTACTTTGTCTTTGATGAATCCTCTCACCACCCCCAGCCCCTGCACCTCTGGCCTGTACCCTAGCTCTTGTATGCATAAATAAATAAAACTTAAAAAAAAAATAAACGAGTCAGTCACCTTGTCCTTGAGGAAGTCAATTTTCTCCTCCTAAATTTGTTTAATATGCCTTCTGACCTGTCCACACCACACTCTGCAAATACCTATATTTTAGGACCATTTCTAGAAAGTTGTATGTGTTTATATATACATATGGCACATCCCCAATTATTTGCAGGAACTAAACACATGGAGTGAGTAAGCAATTATACGAGTTTCTGATGAGCCTTTCGGTTACCTGATTATTACAAAAATATAATAATAGTTATTTGTCAGCATCCTGCTATGCATCAGGCACTTTTAAGACTATAAATACATTACTTCATTTAATCTGCATGGAAAGACCTCTGAGGTAGGTATTGTCAATTCTGTAAAAAATCATTTTACAGGTGTGATAATTGAGGATCAGAAATGTGAAATACTTTATTTAAGGTCACATAGCTCAAAGACAATGTTTCTGTGATTCAGACTTAGACTTAAATATTTTAAAATCATTCAAAATTGGTCTTGAGCTCCTTGAAACCAGAAAATAAATTGGTGGAAATCTTGACACTTATTTTCTTCATGGGTGCCTATGCATCATCTTAGAAACAGAGTCATTGATAAAATACTTTTTCTTAGCTTTGGGTTTCTCACATTTGGCATTGTTGAGATGGGGGTTGTATTGTTCTGTATCATGCAGGCTTTCCTGTGCATTGTAGGGTAGTTAGCACCTTCACTGGCCTTTACTTTCTAGAGACCAGTAGCACCTCTTCAATTGTAACAGTCTAGTAAGTCACCAGACATCATTAAATGTCACTTGTCCTGACTTGAGAAAAACTGGCCAACACAGAGAATACAATTTCTGTCTCATGCTTCTTAAAAGATGGGGCGGGGAGGGGTGTGTGTGTGTGTGTGTGTGTGTGTGCACGTGTGTGTGCGTGTGTGTGCGTGTGTGCGCGTGTGTGTGTTTCAGGATTCCCTCCAGTTTGACTATAATGAACTCCACCTGCAAGTGTCGTGCGAAAAAGAGACTTAATGAGTTGCTAAAATGTTCTAAAGTTAATATTCAAGTCAAATGGGATCAGCACTTTCTTGGAACAAAATGTGAAGTTGAAAGATGAAAACAAAAATTTTTGCAAAGGGGCTGCTCTGCTGTGTGAATCAGGCCCTGGAGTCCCACTCCACTAACTTTACAACACACATTTTCTTAATGGCAACCAGGGAAATGAGAAGCTAATACTGCTCCCCCCACCTCCATACCAAGTTTCAATCTTCTAACAATACAGAAAAGCACCATTGTGAGCCTCATACCGGTGTAAATTATACCATAAATATTCATTAAAATGTAAGCCTGGAAACACATGCTACTTTTACAGATGATGAGGCAGAAACAGTCAGAAGGACTGCTTGGAGGAGGTCAGAGGGACACCCTCTACTGAGGAGGCAGGAGAGACAGTTCTGAAGTGATTTCAGGGAGTGGGAAATGTGGAGTAAAGAGAGATTTTTTTTTTTTTTATTTTGTCTACATACCCACGTATGTTGTGGATACTCAAGATATATTAATTACAAACCTGTTACATTTAAAGAGACTAGAATACTCGCTACTCACAGATTATTAATTATAGATACTGACCACACAAACCACTCCACATAAAAAGAGAATTGAGTTCTGCCTACTTACATGTGTAAAGCAATGTTTGCTGGCTTATTACATGCTTTATAACATTTATGATTATCATAATACTCAGTCAGTAAAATATATATATTTTTTATTTTACAGATGACAAAGGCAAGGTGGACTGAATTGCCCATGGCCATAAAACTAATGAAAAGGGGCCAACGTTTTAATGTAGGTTTGTGAACTCCAAAATCAATGTTCTCTTAGTTATATTACAATATAGAGAATGTAAAATACTTTATGGTAGCTAACATTATCTTAATTGATGTACAAAATAATTCTTCTTGATAGGGAAGACAAGTATTATGCTCTTTAATTACAGATGAAAAAACTGAGCCTATTCGAATTCCAAATCCAGTGGAATTTTTTTCTTCGGTGATATTATTAATGTTAAAACCAGAAGCAAAGAGAATATACAGTTTTCCTGTGGCTCCTGTGGGGTGGGTCACAGTGACTGGCATCAAATTCGGAGGGAGAATTATTAGTTTGATCAAAATCACAGATCAAATCAGATTTGAGACCAGGAAGGTACTGGGAAAGAGGATAGTGAGGGCAGGTATGACACTTGGCTTCTTGATCAAATTTAAGTGAGAGCAGAGAGAGTGTCAATGGCTACAGGAAAGGGTCGGGGGAAGAGAAGAATATATGTAAGCAGGTACTAGGAAAAGTGAAAGATGGTGAAAAAAGGGCTTGGATGTATTTTGTGGCTTCTGGTCTTATGTTCAAGTCTTCTATCCATTTTGAGTTTTTTGCGCATGGTGTGAGGTAGTAGTTTATTTTCATTTTTTTTGCATGTGTTCCAGTTTTCCCAGCACTATTTATTGAATAGACTATCCTTGTTCCATTGCATATCCTTTGCCCCTTTGTCAAACATCACACACACACACACACACACACACACTCTCTCTCTCTCTCTCTCTCTCTATATATATATATATATATATATACACACACACACACACTCACATATAAATTTATACATATATAACTTCTTTTTTTAAAAAAAGGTTTGGATAGCTGCACAACATGAGATAGTGAGAAAGAAATGAGAAAAAAAAAAAAAAGTGTAAGCCAGGCTCCTGGTGAAATTCATTCTCCTTTAATGTGTTACAGATGTCCCACACTGATCTCCTATATCACGAATCGAGTGTGTGCATTTTGAAAGAGATCTTCCAAGCAATTCTGATTGTCATTCTTCTAAGAGCCAATCGTTTGCATTTTTCAATAGATAGAATGTAAATTGAGAAGGAGACACAGTAAGCAGAAGTTATTGTAGAGGAGAAAAATAAACACAGACATTAAATATAGAGTTTCGTAAGCTTTTTTCTGCTTTCAAATGATAGTCATACAGTTACATTTCTGCGTGTGTTGCATAACTTACAGTAATTTCATCTAGAGCTTTCAAGCTCCAGTACAAAGAAATTCCAATAGTTAATAGAGTTTTACATTCTTTTCTATTTTATTAAGGACTACAATAATATTCCTTGTGGAGTTCACAGCCTTATTTTCATCTGGAAATGACAGTTGTTTGGAAATACCAGCCAGATATATAATTAACCCCCAAACAGGCCCAGTGACTTAATTATTCTTCCTCCCTAAGAAGCTCCTCTTTCCTGCCTGTCTTTAGGTCAATTTGGACAATTGACCTTTGACCTTGTATATTCTTTTTTCAAGTATGATTCTCTAAGAAAATAGGAGTGAGGAACAAATTAGCATAGAAACTCTTTTCCGTCATTTTGTTGGACTGCTTAAAATATGTTTGCACGGAGCCTCCCTGGTGGTGCAAGGGATTAAGACACAGCACTATGAAGCAATTCACAGTCTCTGCAGCACGAGTTCATCCCGGCCAGGGAGCTACCCACATGACGTAGCAGACCTCTCCTGACTTGCCCACTGCTCCCCTCAGCAGTGTATTTCAGTCAATCCACCTGTTCTGTTCCCCACTCTGTCTCTGGTGAATCCTCTCACCCCCCCACACCTCTGGTCTGTACCCCAGTGCTTGTATGCATAAATAAATAAATCTTAGAAAAAGGGATGCTTGCAGATATTAAGGCTTTCAGTTGTCTTTATCTGACAATTAATTTAGTTATTTAGTTACTTTATATTCCACATATCTGTGCTACAATCCCATATTTATCTTTTTCTTTCTGCCTTATGATTATGGAACTGAGATGCCAAATGGGGGAGAAGGGAAAGAACAAGGATTAGGGGAGGCACAGTGGTCTGTGTGGTGGAGTATGGGGGAGCGGGTGGTGGGTGCATTAGGGGGTAATACCTGATGGGGACACCCCAATGTTACCTCTGTTAAAAATATGTTCATTAATTCAAAACAAAACAACAAAAATGAATGTTTGCACTGAAGGATAGCAATGTATTTCCCATCCCTCTTCTTTGGGTGTTTGGCATTCTCAAGATGGTCTGGAGAAACTGAAAATAAGGCCCCTGGCTGATGGAGGTGACTTGATTTTAATAGATATTAAATGTCATACACACAAAGTTGACAAGTCTAATGGAGTTTTCTCTGATATTAATCAAATTATCTGACATGGAAAGTTTCTAAGCCCAATGAACACAGGCTGCTGTCCAAAGCAGTTACCATCCAAATATATGCAAAAGATGGACAGAACTAATTGTGTTTTATGAGCTGGGTATTTGGAGACTTGGAAAGAAGTTTCAGTTGAAAGGAAGACCTTGGAGCTTGGTGCCTTGTAGTTTACTACCTACGTGGCAGGTAATGAGTTTGCAGACATAAAGACTGTCATTAAACACACCTGCATCCAGGGCCCCAGGGGCCCACATCTGCTTGTCAGATAAGGCCTTCAGGGAAAGTCTGATGAAAGAACAGATAAAAGGAAATAAGTTTCTTATAGCATTTGTAGAGTTGGAAACTCCTTGATACCTGACTTTTCTTTAAACTCCCTTTAACTTCTAATTAGTTGGATTTTTTTTTTTTTTTGCATTTTTTTCAGCATGCAAACGGGCTTTACCTATAGGATCTGTGCTAGTCATCTTCTGCATGTCCTTGCAGACCAATGCTCTGTCCCTTCCCTCCCTGTTTCTGTCCTTTGTTGATAAAGTCAGCCCCCTTCTGCTCTGGTTTCTGGTTGCTTTGTTCAATGGCTGCCCCAGCAGATGAGAGGGATAAAGGGTAGAGCAAGGTTGGGGTTCTAACTCCTAGATCCCCTTCCTGCAGGGTCACCTAAAACAGGCTTTTATCCATCCACCAACCTCATGGATCCGTTAAGAAAGCCAGCTCTGTAATTATCCTTCCTTCCTGCATGGAGGTGCATTCCCCTTTGTAGGGCAAATTTAAAAAGATAGGGTTGCTCAGGCTGTTTTTCCCATGATCTCCCAGCGCAGGTGGCCAGGTAGATGACATGTAGCCTTGAGATGTACTCCATGTGTAGGAAAGCAGTAAATAACATACAACCTTGATGTGTAGTTGGCATATGCAAAACAGATTTCTGTAAACTAAGCCTAAACTCGGCCCTGTGCTGCCTTTGTCCATAAATCATATAAAAGCTAATAGGGCTCCGGGGGATGCCTGGAGGCTGCCATTACTGCCACTGCCGTTGTTGTTGCTGCTGTTGCTGGTGGGGGCAGGGGCCTGGGGGGCCAAGATGCTGCCCACCCACCTTTCAGGAGCTGCTGCTGCCACCTGTGTCCCATGACCACTGCCCTCCTGCCGATGCCATTGCTCTTGCTGCTTCAGTAGACGTGGGCCTTGCTTGAGGTTCTTGACTTTTCTCCCATCTGCAGCACATGAGCAGGGCAAGCTGCTATACCCTATACCCTCTTCCTCCTTCCAGGCTGAAGGGTGACATGCCTCACCATCATGAGCCTGTGTGGCTGTGAGGTCCAGCCCATACCATCTCCTTATTGAATCCACCTGATTCACCTTGAATCCACCTTGATTCAGAGGATTCCATCCTCTGAACTTGGTTTACACTGGTTCTATCACTAACTTTGCAATAATAAGACTACCCTGCATTTGGGGAGATGGATTCAGATATATGAATAACCCCCAAACTGAAGGAACAGGAATGAGGAAGGGGTTCCTTGTGAATGCTGGGGATAGGGTACGTGTAGTTTCATCATCAACCTTGTAAATGAATCTCCATCAGCTGCCAAAACAAAAACCTTAATATTCCTGTGAAAAGAGCACATTTCGCAGATGTGAAGGTCAGTTGATTTATGTCCTTTCATATCTTTTATTTGTTTCCATTTTATGTTGGAGTCTTAGAGAGAATCTAGGACTCACACCTGGGTGTTCCAACTCCCTCTCTCTCTGAATGCTCAGGAGGCCCCTCTTTCCAAATAAGCTTGACTCTAAAATTACATTCTGCTGAAATAAATTGGCAAACTTAAGAAATGGCAGCATTTTGGTTGATTGATAAACTTAGTACTCAAAACAGGATGGCAACCTGGATCCGAGCCGTCATCAAGCCATTATGAGAAACAACATATTAACATAGCATCAATACCTCATCTAAACAAGCTTGTGTTTAATAGTCTTCCATTTAACACGCCTCACTCACTTAAACCTAATCTTTTCCTTTTCCGGTTGTGGAAAAGTGAAGCTCTCTCTGCATGCTGAAAAGGTGCCTCCTGAATGGAGGGAAAGAAACCGAGACAGAGGACAACTATGGATGATCTGTGACATTCTATGTAATATGGGTATAACTGTTTGCTTTTTAAAAACAGTGAATATGCAGTTAGGATACAGATGGGGCCAAATTCTTGTTTCATTTTTACAAACTAGGAGCCTTCTCAGAGATTAAGCTTCCTTATTTGTAAAATGGAAATAATGCCTCTCTCCATGGGGATGTCGTGAAGATTAAACAAAATAACATTTCAAAATCCATGCAGCATGTTTCTGCTTATACCTAGACTTAAGTCTGAAGTGTCTCACATAGTACACCCCTACAAAACGCATAAAGGTGGGTGAGCTGGCGGAACTTTCCAGCATTCCCTATGGATATACAGGACCCTGTTTGCTTTGTTCCACACCAATCTATGCTCAGTTCTTATCACTTCACCTTGAACTTTATTGATGGACATGCTTCCCTGTTTAGAATATATTCTTGGCTTGTTTCCCTGGGTAGGGCTTGTTACTCTCTCTGACTGAGTCCCTGGCTCTTCCTGCCTCTAGCTGATTCAGGGAGGCAAATACCACCTGTTAGACCATAATTGGCCACATGAACTGAGGGCAAGGAAAGACAAACGAAAAAGGCAAGAGCATGCTACATTTGTGGGAGGTGGTTTAGTAATCAAGAGAATTTACTTAGAGGTTGTGTCTTAGGTGAATTGAGACAAGATAGTTTTCCCCATTACACACCAAATCTGAAAAGTTCATATAAAAGCTTTAATTGTATTTAATCTTATGCACCTTCCCCATGATCTCAGCAACTGTCCTTGGGCAGTTTCTGGAACCCAGAATTGTAAATGAAATGCATAATCCTGGCAGGGTGGTAAGGGCCCCCTCATTTTTTGAGATTAGTTCCCAGGTCAACAGGTTGTTACATTCTTTTAATTGTATTCCTCTATATCACCCCATTGTCAAATGTTTGAAACCCAGATCTCTATGACATTTTGCTTTTTTAGCTGGACCATTCATTCCCTGGAGGTAAGAGAACACTGGGATTTATAACGGCTACTTTGGGATAATTGCATTTGAAAGCAGCTGACATTTTAAACTCTTGCAAGCCCTGTCTGAATTTACTCTATACCTCCTCCATTTCAATGTGTCTGCCATCTCCAATGTCACACTGTTCCTCAGTGTTCTCTGACCTCTGACTGTTCAGAGCTCAGGAAACTTATAACTCAGTCATGAGAAAGAGATAGCATTGCCACAGTGGGAACTTTCCAGATACCAATTTTATACCACAGTAGAAATTGTTACAGTTTCTCCTTAGTTCAAAGGTAAATTGAACACTGTTTGGAGATGGTCTTAGCTCCTCTAAACATGATCACTAACTGTGAATTTAGCCTAGCTTCTCAATCCACCTGGAATTCTGTTTTTATTATTATTATTATTATTTATTAAGTGGGAGGAACAAAACTAACCTCACAAGAGTTGTTGTGAAAATTAAACAAGTCATTCATTCATATAATACATTTTATTGCACCACTTCTGAATGCCTGACTCTGAGCTCAGAGATGGGACCACGAGGATAAGGGAGATCTAGTTCCAGTCTGGCAGGATCTCAAAGTCTACAGAGAAAGACAGACAAGAAAATGGGTCTCTGGGGAACCATGAGGCAACATGAAAAGGGAGAACGGAGTTTCAACTTATCTAGGTTTGGGAAGGTCAGCGAATTCTTCAGAAAAATACCCTTCTTATGTGACCCCCCCTGGGAAGATAAATAGAAATTCTTCAGGCAAAGGTATGTGTGTATGTGTGAGGCTTTATGAAGCTACTCCAGGGGATTGTGTGATGGTATGGCAGCCAGGCAGTTTGAGAGCTCGGTAGAGCTGGAGAGCAGTGTTAGGGTAGGGTGGAGAGGAGACAGGGGCTTGGAGGAGAGAAGCCATGAAGGGGGAAAGCATGCCTGTCCTCCTGTCCCACCCGACACAAAATGGGGGCCAGTTGATTTAGGCCCCTGTTTTCTCCTAAAAGGGATTTGTAATGGCTTCTGGAGATCTTCTGATTTCTAAACTTGACTATCCCATGCTTCTGTAAGAATTATTATAAACCTGATTATGGGGTGATGTTGGTAGAACACTTTATTAACTTGCCTTCATTTCAAACACTATCTTGCAAAGCTGCTTCTGGAAACATTTGTTCTGGGAAATGCTCTGTAGTTGAGAGTGGGGAGGAGCACAAAGACTTGCATGTTGAAACATGTTTAGGAAGCTCTCTATTGTATTCCCTTCTTTCGAAACACATATTAAGATCTTAAAAATTCAGAGACACAATCAGGAAGACCCATTTCTTTCCTGCAGCGAAGAAATATATTTTGGGTCGATCTAGAACATTATCGTTATTTTTATCACAGAGCTCTTTCCTTTTTTCTTTGTTGTTTTCCCCATATGACATCTATTTTGACACATGGGCAGGAACTGTTCACAGAAACCAATTAAGTACAAACTCCTGAAAAGACATACATTTAGGACTTGGCTCTTTATTTCTTCAGCTTAATCCCTCAAGCCTTCCTTCCTTACTCTATCTGTAAATAGCACATGGGAGTACAGACTAGAAAGTTCTAAACACTTACAAAGATTTTGTAGATTGCAGGAGGTTCTGTGTCAATTTATAGGGACAAATACTGGTAGCACTTAGCTACTGCTGTTTTTGCAACCCTGTCTGTACCTTTGAATTGAGAGTCTGGTCATGTATCAAGTTCCCTGGTTCAGTTGACAACTTGTTGACCTGTTACTGATTCTCTCCTAGGTATGTGCTCAGAGAGAATGCACCCTATGTGAATTTTCACTTACACCTCCTTGTCTTACTGATTGCTCTTCACCCTAACTTAAGGGGTTGTTTAATAAATGCATTTTAAATTAAATTATGTTGAGAAACCCAGGAGAAATCCAAGTTTATAACTGAAATGTTCATAACATTTGATCTTATAAAAAAAAACTGCCATGGAATAAATATAATTTTCTCCCAAAATAATTTTATGCAGTTTAGAAGTGACACAAACCAACTTGCAATGTATGAACTGTTTTAAATTAATGTTCGTCTTTCAGTCTTTTATTAAGTAGGCTAGAAAACACTAATTCAAGCAAAATTTAAATAATGCCCCTTCTATTTCAAGCCAAAGAAAATGGTGAAATCATTAGATCATTTTGGAATTGGCAAAAGCCATGGAGAGTCTTTTAAGCTTGGAGACAAATGAAGTAACAACTTTAATTTTGGCAGGATTGGTGACTAAATATTTTTTCTCCTGCTAGGTTTTCTGATTTACGATTTGGCTTTGGCTAGGAAAGCAGTCTGTGCAGGGAAGAGCTGTATGGAATTTGGAATGCTACCTTCCTGCCGCTGCTCTTTTACCAAGGGGTGACCTCATCCAAATCAGCCAGCAAGATCTTTCTATGGTCCCACTATGTGCAGGCACCATGTTCTAGGCACTGTGAATACTGTAGTGACCTGGCCTTTTGTGGAAGTCATGGTCTACCAGACTGAAAGCCAATCAACTGCCCCAAGTCCTGCTTTTATTACAGGAGAATACCCGAAGCTCTACTATAGCCAGCCCTCGAATAACTGTTCCATCCAATGTTTTTCATTATAACATTAATGAGAACGAACTCTGTGCTCTTCTCACATTCTCCCCACATCTGTGTGGTTTTTCTCCGGGTGCTCTGATTTCTCCCTGCATCCAAAAGGTGTGCATGTCAGGTTCATGGGTGTGTCTAAAGTGTCCCAGTTGGAGTGAGTATGGGGTGTAAGTGTGCTCTGAGGTGGAAGGGCTTCCTGTGTAGAGTGATGTCTTGTGCCCTAAGCTTCAGGGAGAGACTCAGGCCACTGGAAAGTCTGGCAGAACAATGATGGAACAAAGCAGGGAAGCAGTGAATGAGTGAATGAATAAATACCATTGCTTAATGAATGAGTGAATGAAAAAATGAGTGAGTGAATGAATAAATGAGTGAGTGAATGAATAAACACAAACAATCACTTAATATTAGAACAGACGAACAGACATTAGATTGTTCGGTCTCTTTATGTAAAAAGTAGGTGATATTTTTCTGACTAGAAATATGCTGTACGGATTTAAAATTTGTTAATATCAATTAGCCTATATAAAATGGTTTTATTATTCATTGTCCTTTTGCTTAAATTTGACGATTCTAGAGCCTATCAATGACTGTGACTTAGTGGTGTGAGAGTGTGAGGAACCTAGCAACTACACATCAAGCCGTATGGAAACTGTGTCACTATCTTCCCTTCCCACTGCCATTTTTCGACCCACTTGACACTGTGGAAATCTGGTCTTCCCTCTGCATCTCACTAACCCTGATTTATCTCTAAGCATGATGCATTTTAAGCACCCCAATTTGAATTTTCTTTAATTTTAAAGATTTATTTATTTATGGATACAAGAACTAGGGTACAGGCCAGAGGTATGCGGGTTAGAGGATTCACCAGAGACAGAGCGGGGAACAGAACAGGCAGATTGACTGAAATACACTGCTGAGGGGAGCAGGGGTGAGATAGGAGAGGTCTGCTGCAACATATGGGTTGCTCCCTAACCGTCCGGGAACCGAACTTGTGCTGCAGAGACTGCAGATTGCTTCACAGTTCTGTGCTCAACCCCTTGTGCCACCAGGGAGGCCCTCCAATTTGAATTTTCAGTCCATCCCTACACCTGCGTTTCTCCTGACCTCTCTTTCTCCTTGGTGCCTGCCTGCCCTTAGCGTCCCAGTGTGTTTGCAAATTATACTTTTCTGACTCGCGTGGCTTCCTGATTTCTCTTCCAGGACAAGTTCCAGCTACTCTCACCTACCTCAGACCAAAATATATTTTATTTTTTTAATTTTTTTTTAAAGATTTATTTATTTATTTATTTATACAAGCACTGAGTACAGTCAGAAGCGCGGGAGGGTGAGAGAATTCACCAGAGCCAGAGCGGGGAGCAGAGCAGGCAGAAGGACCGAAGTACACTGCTGAGGGGAGCAGCGGGCAGCAGGAGAGGTCTGTGTGCCATGTGGGACCCTCCTCCAGTGGCCAGGGAGCATCAGGGGATAGAACCGGCGTCACAGAGGCTGCGGGCAGCTTCGCAACCCAGCGCTCAACCGCTGTGCCACTGGGGAGGCCCATATTTTATTTTTTTTAAATTCCCTCCTCCACTCCCCTTTACATGCCCTGACACAAGGGCTAAAATGCTCTAACACAAGGTTCTTCCCAAAGGCCTAACTCTGAACAACTCTATCACCCTCCCCCTTTTTTTTTTTTCATTGAAATACCATTGTTTTACATCCTTATTATTGTTCTGACAGCATGGGATTTTCCCCTCTGGGTAGTCACTCTACCCTCTTTTATTTGAGACTGGGAATCTTTGATCCCCAGGTGTCAAACTTTTATATACTTAGCCTCTGAGGGGCCTCAATCCTCACGGTCTCTAAAATTTTCAGAACACGGAGGCAAGAAGCACCTGTATATATAAGTGCTTAGTCCTGAGTCAGGAATGATGAATCTGAGGAAGCAGGTAAATGGTTATTTAGGAAAACCACAGAATAGTATTGAAGCTCGATGAAACTATCTGGATCTGTGAAATTGCCTAGAAAATTTCAGAGGATAAAGGAATTTAAACTGAGTGTGGACTTAATGGCCTGTCACCAGGGCTGACTTTCAAAGTCCAAAGTGCACTTAAGAAAGGGGGGAGCAGTGATCTGCATTCAGTTGATAGAAGTGACTTGACTGCCCACATCATGCACATTCATTCATTCATTCATTGCCAACAAAGAATTATTCCATTTCTGCTCTACTGTACTTCTCTCTACTAAGGAGAACCCTGGGCATGTTGACCTAGTCCTAAGAATCCTTGTGGTTCTTACATCCAAATCAGGCTAACAGACTCTATCTTGGGAACAAACACATGCATAACGTCATATCAGTGACGGTGCTAATGGGACAGTGACCATAACGTGCCATTTTAACCATAATGTGCCATTTTAACCTACCAGGTACCTGACATTAGGTTAGGGTAGAGTTTCTCAATCTCAACACTACTGATGCCCTGGAGTGGAAATTTCTTTGTTGTGGGAGATTGTTCTACATAATGTAGAATGCTTAGCCACACTCTAAAGTCAGTAGTCACCCCCACACACATACACATAATTGTGATGATCAAATATGTCTACAGACATTGACAAATGTCTTCTGAGCTCTATGGATACAAATGGATATCTCATTAAGGTTTTTCTTCATCTCATTCCAAACATGAAGCATTTAAAGCTAAAAGCTTAAACTGTAATAACTCAGATCTAGGCACAGACTTGGATCTTCCCACCGTTTCATCAGAAGACTAGAACAGGGCCTCCCTGGTGGCACAAGGAGTTAAGCACCGCACTATGAAGCTATCCTCAGCCTCAGCATCATGCGTTTGATCCCAGGCCGGCCAGGGAGCAACCCACATGGCACAGCAGACCTCTCCTGTCTTGCCTGCTACTCCCCTCAGCAGTGTGTTTCACTCAGTCTGCCTTTTCTGCTCCCCACTCTGTCTCAGGTGAATGCTCTCACCCCCCTGCATCTCTGGCCTGCACCCCAGCTCTTGTATGCATAAATAAATAGATCTTTAAAAAAAGAAAAACTAGAGCAGTGGAGTGGCAATGGATTTCCAGCAGAGAGAAAGTGGGAACTCCACTCACCTCCCTTGTGACAGTTGACTTGCTGCTCCTCAGTTTTCCATTTGTCAATGGGTCTTTTAATGTCCTCATCATTTCATAATTGCAGAAACCTCTGCAATGAAACTTCAGTGATATCTATACAAAGTATTTCTGTCTTAGTCTGTGCTTAATAAATGATAGTTTTCATGATGGTCGTTATAACTTTGGTTAGTAAAGTGGGGTCTATATAACTGTTCTCTACTTTGAGTGCAATCTGAGAGCTGTTGAGTGTCTCGATTTAACAAAATGAAGTTGTTTATACATTTATACATGCTTTCAATTATACATTTAATTTTTTCACAGCTAACTTATCTCCAGTAATACTTATAAAACCAACTTCTAAGTCACTGTGGGTGCTAATGGCTTTTTGGAGTCAGTGATTCAGGGAATGCCAGAGGCTAAGATCATAGGGTAAGTTGGATGAATTCCAGTGAGTGAATAGACCTCAAGTGAATGGTCTGGAACTTTGGGTTCTTAACATAGGCAAATTGTCATGAAATACAAACACAATGTTGTGAAATAGGTCCTGGGTTTGTTGGAAAGTTTTGTGTTCAAATCCCAACACTGCTACTTACTCTCCAAGTGCAAGTCACTTCACTCCCAGGTCTCAGTGTCCCTGCCAGGAAAATGGGAGTGATGATGATGACAGTGATGATTCTCATGGACTTGATAATACAATATTGATAATATAATATCGCTGCTCCTGGAGAATTTTGTGCCACTATTATGTGTTTCAGTGTCACTGAGACTTTGTAGTACAAAAGTGTTTTATAAACGAATGCAGGGACAAAAGGAAATGTTACAAAACTGAGGAAACTGTAGAATTCTAAGGATCATTCTGACCAAACTGTAAATTCTCCATTCTGAGAATACACTTAACTCTCAAGAAGGGGCCTCCCTTCAGAGCTGCATTCCACCTGGGAGCGGAAACATTACTAGTTTGATAAAATCACACCTTACAGACACTTCATAAATGGTAACAGTTCTTATGTTATGCCTCAAGTACCCATAGACATTATCCACGCCTCTGATTTGCAAATGTGTTTAGCTGTGGAACCTTTACCTGCAATGAACCCATCACCCACAAGTATCTCCTTTACTTGGAAGCTCCATACAGAGAAATGAGCCAGAAACAAAATGGTGGGTGTGTGAGGAGGTGCAAATCACAAGAAAGTAAGACCTGGTATTTCATATGTTAAGTCAAAGGCAAAGCCAACCTAAGATCTGCATTTATTTTGATGGCCCAGGTTGCCTCCCAAGGTGTTCAAATGTTTGATTTTGCATCTTGCAAAATTATTCCTCACTCAAATAGCAAATACCACCATCAACATCCTTGCAAAAGGATAGAGATGAGAGAAAATCTTCAGTGAATTTTTTTTACACACTTCACTTAACTTCACTATGTCTCACTTTGTAAGTAGGAGAAAACCCTCTCAATTTCCTTCAAGCAGCCTCTCCATGTCCAAATACCCCTCCATTCACCAAGGCACTTGAGCTTTGTGAAAAGGGAAAGAATAATTTATTGTATTTCTTTTTCACACCCTTTTCCTCCTTTAATCATCTTTCCCCCACTTAAAAATGTATCTGGGAGACCCAGAGAAGTTTTTCTCAGTAAAGTACCCAGAAAAAAAACAGTCCCTCAAACAAAGCCTAAGCATTTGCTAAAGCCCATCACCCACAAGTATCTCCTCTTCTGTGAATTCTGAGTGCTGTTGCAAAATGCTTGCTAAATAAGTGTGAATAAGATAATTACCTGCTTCTATTTCTAAAAAGGCTTGATGGCAGGTGGAGTTAGTAAGACAGAGCTCTTGTGTTCAATAATAAGTTTGTAAATGTTGTTTTCTTCTGTTTAAATGGAATAACAAATGATTTCTGGATTTCAGATAAATGCTATCGAGAGGATGTTAATTGACATGAGACTAATTTATCATTCACTGTCCTGGTAATAAAATTTTGAAACAGACAATTCAAGCAAGGGTCCTTCTTTTCAAGAATAGTGTTCCACTATGAGGCTCATTCTGAATTTGATGTTTCCAGGAATTGAGACATCAGACACTAAGCAAGAACGTGAGACATCACTTGTGAAGATACAGATGCTGCCTGATCCTTATCTATCTTGTCTCCTTCTCAGAATCAAGGCAACATCTTTGTGTTGACTTCTAATCCTGCCTCTGTAGAGACATCAGCTGTGCTGATGTTCACTGACGTCTTCTGAGTCTTTGGACCTTGATCCCTGTGTCTAATCTATTTCAGGGTATCACACTGTCACAACTAGATCGATTCCATCTCCTTCTAGTAAAGATGGGAAAACCAAGGCCAATCCCAGGTAAATATCACGTACCTGGTGAAGCTATAAATTAATGACTAGTGAAAAGTGGATTGCGAACCATCTCTGCCTGTCTTTCCATGCTCTCTGCCTGTCTTTCCATGCTCTTCCAAGTGTAGCTGGTTGCCTCTCACTTTGGAACTGGAATACACAGCTTCTTTGTAGTTTCTGCATTCTCTGGGGTGCTCATAAATATTTGCTTGTATTCACTGGATTAATACAGAGGAGTGAGTGTTTCGGTGAGAGTAAGGTCAGGGGTCAAACACCCAAAATGAAGACTGATGTGGTAAGGGAGAAGAGGCTCTAGTACCAGGTCATTATGGTTGCCCATGAGCATTAGCCCGATTTTCTGTTTTTGTTTACCATTTCAATGTTGTGGGTGACAGAAATTAAATCCATGCATGTACAAGTGATTTATTTAGAAATAAATTTTTCTCTTACAAATGATTTATTTAGAAATAAAATTTTCACCTAATATATTGGATGATTCACTTGGTCTTACACCAAAGCGATAGATAGCATTTTACTCTTTCCAAGATTTAAAATGAAGTCAATTTTTCCAGTTTATTTGCTATTGTTTATTTTTTTTTCTGTTCATTTTTGTTTCCTTTATTTTATCCCAGATTTTCTGTCTGGGGTATAACAGGGATCAGTGAATATTTGTGGACTCAGCCAATTAATTGATGACATATATGACAACATTTGTAAGGTATTGAGCCTGAGATGACAAAGTAACCAGATAAGAGAAAGAGGGGTCAATTAAAATTGTAAGTAGACAGTGAAAAGTAGACATATATGATGATGGAAAGCCATACAGTAGGAGTTAGGGGCAGAAAGTCTAGACTCCAGTTGTTTTAGCTCACATTCCGGTCTAGTTCATCTGAGCTGAGTGAAACTGTGCAGTCATTTATAGCATTGATCTTGCTTACACATCCCTAAAAAGCACATGGTAATATAAATCTCATAGGGTGTAGGGTAAATGAAGATTGCTCAGGCTTTTGTACCATTGACTTCTGTGGCTATAACCTGCGACCTTGAATGTAGGAGGTGCTTGGGAGCTTGGACTGGGTGTGAGCATGGGTGTACGCATGGGTGGATAGTGTGGTGTGGGCATAGAAAGTGGGCACATCTGAGCCAGGAGGCTGAGGATATAGGGGCAGCATCACAGAGGATGGCGCAGCACAGGATAGAGCAGCAGAAAACCCAGAGATAGTAAAGATCTGTAAGCCCCCGGCCTGCCCTGCAGCTGGTAGCCTCACTGCAAATAGTACAGAAAGATCATTAAAAGCCTGAAAAATCCACTGAGGGCTCCAGGACTCTCCTTTACCCATCTGCCCAGATCCATAGAGGCACTTTCCCCGTGTCTTGCTGGCACAACATAGGGTTATATGAAAATTTAGACAAAACACAGAAAACTTATTGTTATGCACATAGTAAGAAGTCAAATCAATATCAGTAACCATTATTAATCAATATGGACAGATATTTCTATTTTCCTTCCCACTCCAGAACTTCCACACATTATCCCCTCAAAAACAAAAACAAAAACAACAAAAAAACAAACAAGCACCTAGTGATCTTGCTCAGAACAAAGTCACACTAACATAATTTTGGAGGATGGAAATAAATGATATATAGATGGACATGTGCATTTTTGTATTTGTACAGAAGGAAAGTTTCTGAAAGTTTTCTAATTTTGGCAATTAAACTCCAAAGACTTCACCTCGGGTTAGCTATTTAATCTCCCACTTTACAGATTAAAACAGGGAGACTCAATTCTACATGGACAGTGAGAGCTGGAACAGGGATTTTATCCAGTATCTACATGTTATAATGATCCTGCACTTTATGCTGGTGCTTCCTCTCAGCCAGTGGGAAGGAGAGACGAGGCCCAGGTGAGGTGCGGGTGGCCAGTGAGGGGACAGGATCTCGAAAGGGAAGAGGAACTGGCCAGACTGGAGTGGGAACAGAGATAAATGGCTGGAATGTAGAACAGTTGTTGGGAGGGGTGTGAGAGAAAGTTAATATGAGACAGAGATGGACAGTTTCATCTGGAACATTTAAAAAATACCACTTTTTAGCCCATTTAATAGGCAGAAAGCTAAAAAGACACTTCTCCAAAGAGAAAAGCAAATGACCAGCAGGCATATGAAAAAATTTTAAATATCAATAATCAGGGAAGTGCAAATCAAAACCACAATGAGATATTGCACACCAGTGAGAATGGCACACATTAAAAAAACTGACAACAAAGGGCTCATGCTCAGCAAAATAAGCCAGAAAGAAAAAGAAAAATACTGGATGGTCTCCCTCATAGCAAGAATTTAGAAAACCTAAATAAGGGACCAGGAAAAAGAATAATTATGATAAAGTAAAAATCAAAATCAACAAGCAAATATAAAGCAGAGACACATTATGGGGTGGGGAGGGGTTAGAGTCAAAATAAGTAGGGGAGGATTGTATAGGGACTATAACCAAGATGAAAATGCATACATTGTACAAAAATGAAAAATGAGGTAAAAAATATATAACATAAAAAAAATAAAAATAACAACAAAAAACTGACAACACATGCTGGAATAGATGTGGAGAAAAAGGAACTCTCTTACACTGCTGGTGGGAATGCAAACTGGTCCAACCACTATGGAAAGCTGTGTGAAAGCTCCTAAATTACTAAATATGGAGCTACCATATGACCCAGCAATTCCACTCCTAAGAATCTACCCAAAGGACACAAAAAGATTAATTCAAAAGGAAACCTGCACGCCTATGTTTATTGCAGCACCATACAATAGCTAAGATATGGAATCAACTTAAATGCCCAAAAACAGATGAATGAATAAAAAAGATGTGGTCTATATACACAATGGGATACTAATCAGCAATCAAAAAAGATAAACACATGCTATTCACAGCAACATAGATGGTACTGGAAGGAATTATGCTCCTGAAATAGAAGGAAAAAGAAAAATATCCTATGATTTCACTTATAAGAGGAATATAAGGGAACCAAATAAAGAAAGGATCAGGAAAAAAAAAAGACAAAACTATCTGGAAATTATGAACCAGAATACTTTTTGCAGGGGAAGGGGAGCAAAAGGGATTTAAACAGGTTGATGGGAAAAGCATAAGAGATTATGGTGATGGTGCACAGGTGATTTGGTGGTGGGAATTTAACAGGGACTACACCTGAGAGGAGAAATCAAACATTGTACAAAATGATGTTTTATATATATTTATATATATAAAACATCATTTTTATATACTATGTTTATATATAACACATCATTTTTATATACTATGTTTATATATATAACATCATTTTTATATACTATGTTTATATATATAACATCATTTTTATATACTATGTTTTTATATATATATGTATATATAAAAAGCATCATTTTGTACAATGTTTGATTTCTCCTCTTAGGTGTAGTCCCTGTTAAATTCCCACTACCAAGTCACCTGTGCACCATCACCATAATCTCTTATAAAATGGGAAATGCGCACTTCTCACGAAAATTATATGCGCATTTCCCATTTTATTCCCACGCATTATTTCTGACTTGACTAAATGAAATGCCTGGCTTAGTAACGGGGGAGCTGCCTTAGATCGATGAACTGGAAAGGTGGACACCTGGAGGGCTTGGCCGCTTAGCAGGGAGAAGATAGCAAGCCAGAGGGACTCCCCAGAGAACTTCCCCCATCCTGACTTTTATGCAGCAGCAGAGTCTATTTTTCCCTTTCAGTCTCCGAGATGTGGAAGAAAATGATTTTGATGTCTATTCATTTATTCTTTCATTCATTTATTCAAGAAACATTTGTTTCTTAGTCAGAAAGCTACTTACTAAATGTCTTCCACACATCTCATTTTCATCTCAACCAACACCATGGTACAGATTTTCTGCTCTCATTTTATGGCGTCAGCTACAGATTCAGAGAAGAAAAGTGACTGGTCACACATGTGCAGTGTCAGAGCTCATTTGCCCCCAGGCCTGTCTGCCAGGACCACTCTCAGGCCACTGCACCATGATGGTTGCTCTACCTGGTCAGGTCAAAGGCCCTCGGGACCTGGGACCTGGATGACTGACTGGTCTGAGCTTGACCTTGGAGGGCAGAGAATCACAATACAGATTCTGTGGGACTGGGGAGGGCAGACATGTCCTTTTGCAACTTTGGCCTCCATCTATCATTTTTGTCTCATGGCCGAGATAATTCCCCATTCCAAGCCCTGTGTGAACCTCCAGGGCACAGACTTAAGTGGTGTCCAGTCTGAGAATTATTTCAGTAATTACCTTCTACCCTGCTTATTTGATACCCACTCACCACTACATAAATTTAGCCTTTCTATCGGGCTTTTGGGGGAGCTTTAAAATTAGGGAGTGGGACTTTTATCCTCAAGGCAGTTTCTCTCCTCCTGTGGGCCAAAAATAGTACATGCTTGGGAAATGAGAAGAGTAGACTAAAAAAGACAGCTTCCTTTAAATGGTCTTTTCTTAATATCAACATATTAATTTTTCCTCTACTAAGATTAGAGCTACCTTATAAATGCCCATCCACAAAAGTTTGGCTACTTATGGAATGAGGGAATCAGAATTGATGAGTTTACTCAGAGAAGGCCATCTTCTTCAACAGAGGGTGCCACTTCAGGATGGACGCACATGGAGCAGTGACAAAGAAGAGGACATCCGCCCCCCTAGCCAGCTCAGTCAAATCAACCCTGGCCACCAATGGGGTGACAGATGCGGCAACAGCCAGATCACCCTCACATCCAAGAAAGAGTTTAAGCTGACCTTTTCAGATTGACTGGACTCCTTTCAGGGACATTTTCTCTGTGTGTGTGTGTGTGTTGTGTATGTGTGTGTGTTTGTCAGAGAGAGAGAGACAGAGACAGAGAAACAGAGAGAGGAGAGAGAACAAACAAAAAGTAGGGAGGGAGAAGTAAGTGAGAGGGAGAGGAGGAGGGACTCTGGGCTCTCCCATACCACTCCATGCTCCTTTGCATTTTCTAGAATATAAATGTGATCAGAATGTCACTCCCCCTACTGCATCGGCCTCCACTGCCCACTTGTAAAAATCATACATCATGGCAAGTAAGATCCACCCAAATATGACACTTCACCCCCCACCCTTCCTGCCCACCTCTGTCCTTTTCTCCCTCCCGCCTTGCACTTCACCCTTATCACAGGGCCTACATGCTTCCCAGAAAAGGCTTCCGTGGCAGTGTACTGAGAGGACACTAGTTTTCCCTCATTTGCCTGCAAGCTTTGATGCATCCTTAAAGTCTCATGTCAAAACTTCTTTCAAAGCCTCCCTTGATTAATTTAGTCAGACTTGGGCTGTCTTCCTCCTTAAAAATCACTGTATCATACGAGCATCTTCATTTGAGCAAAAGCTTCATGTGATATCACACATGTCTATTTGACTTTCTATTTCCCCACGCACACCAGACTGCAAACCATAGAAGGTGGGATCATGTTTCTGTTATTTTGTGCCATCAAACTTAGAGTCGTATCTAGAATAAAAACACATCCATTAACTTTCCAAGGATTGTTGAAGGGAGGTTTGTAGGGAGGGAGAGGAAGAGGGAGGACAAATTAATGAGTTACTTTTTCATAAGCAATCCCAGGCTTCTGGATCAGGCAGTGAGCTAGGTTTATTAGAGATGATGCCTCCCTGATCCTTACGGGATCCCACACACAGTATTTGTCATAACTACCCTTCTCAGATAAAGAAAGGAATATTCACATAGAAGGACTATTTTGCATATGAACATCATTGAGAATCCAAAACTGGGATTAGGACACAGGTCTGTCTGGGTCCAAGGTATTATTTAGCTTTGTTGCTCCAACTTGTCTCAGATAACTTCATCTCTTATAAAGTCACCAATTGGTCTCTATTTGATCAGAAAGTATTCTCTTGAACCTACGAAGTAACAAAATAATTCTACAATATACTTAACATTATAACTGAAATACGATGGGATAGAATTGAACACTTCGAAAGAAACAGATTTTATTCTTATCCTCCTTTACTTGCCAATAATAGCAATAAGAATTTATATTTATTGAGCACTGTGGTGGTTAATTTTATGGCCATCTTGACTGGGCCATGGTGCCAAGGTAGTTTGTCAAAGATCATTCTGGATGTTTCTGTAAAGGAGGATGAGAGTTACATCTAAATGATTGGACTTTAAGTAGATTGTCATTCATAATGTGGGTGGTCCTCATCCAATTACAAGAAAATCTTAGTAGAATGAAGAAAGGACCCTCCAAAGCAAGAAATATATTGGACTGTCTTTTGACCCAAACTCCAACTCTTCCCTGTGTTTTCAGCCTGGCATCCCACCCTATAAACATTGGACTTGCACTTCCATAATCATATGGGCCAATTTCTTAAAGTCTCTCACTTATCATGTATGTCCAGGCACCCGAACGTATGGATACATATATAAACAATACATGTTCTGTTGGCTCTGGTTTTGGGAGAACCCTCACTAATACAAGCACCTACTACTTTTAGAAACTGTGCTATGTCTGTGACATAAACTCTTCTGGAACATTAATGGGCATGTAAATCAACGGGATCTTGTCACAACAAAGATTCTGATACAGTCTGTCCGGGATGAGGCTTGTAAGTCTTCATTTCTGATGAGCTTGCAGGTCATGCCTCTGCTGCTAAGAGAGAATTCTACTCTAGGCAATCTGGGTTCAGAGTGCCAGCAATGGGATCAAAGGGTCTGAGTTCAAATCTGATATTGGTAAAGTTAGCCTCTTTATGCTCCATTATCCAGTTTTGTTCTATAAAACTAAGATGACAAGACTGTCCACCCCACTTTATCATATGTCACCACAGGGCTATTGTGACTGCTAATCAATAGAGCAAGTATAAAACCTTCATAACTGTCCAGCATATGGGATACACACATAAGAAAAAATATATAATTATCTTCTGTTGTTGGTGTTGTCTTTAAAATACCCCAATGGCTTTAAGTCTGAGAGAAATGGGGGTATAATATTGTCCCCTAGGGGCCATTTGGCAATATCTAGAGGCACTTCTGGTTCTCCTGACTGGGTGCATGGGGAGGCTATTGACATTTAGAGACTAGAGGCCAAGGGTCTGCTATATGTCATACAATATGCAATTATATGTTCCTAAATATCAATAGCGCTGAAGTTGAGAAATCCTTGTAAGCCTACAGGTTTGGGATTATCACACCCAGTTCCAGATGAAGACACAGAAAGGCAGGGATATGGCAGTTGCACACATTTAGTAGCATAGAATCATTTTATGTGAAAATAGAGACCGATGCTTTGGGGGCTTCCTGAATCAATGTGTGTGAGAGCAACACACACACATCTTCACGTGGTGTGACTCCCTTTTTAACTTCCAGGGCTATAAACAAGCTTTGAGCCAGTATTGCTCTTGAATTTCAATCAGAAGTGGAGTCCCAGAGGAGGGCATTCAGTCATGAACTATTCTTTGCAGAACCAGTGGAGTCACACACCACTAGTGGAATTCAAATCCCTTCAGACAGAGTCAGGGCTATTATTGCTTTTTGAGAAAATGAAAATCCATATGGATTAGAGTGTGGGCTTCAATGCATGTTTCAAATCTCACACAAATGAACAACAGGAGTTTATCATTATTATTTTCCAATAACAGCATGGCACACACAACACACTCTGAAAACCACTTCTCTTTCCCCTTTAATTCTATAAATACTTCTAAACTGTCAATGTCCTTCTAAAAAGTCAGCAAAAAATTTGTAGAGATAAAAACTTCTCAGAGACCTTCATTCAATTCAAAGTAACATGCCAACTAATCAAATGAATAAAACTTTAAATTAAAATCAACCTGCAGCAAACTAGAATTCCATGTAATGTTTTTAGCATGATGATAGAAGTTGGATCATAGAGCAAGACATCCCCATGGATAAGAGACATTGACAACCAGTGAGAACATCACTTAATATATACAACCAAGAGATCAGGAACAGGTTTGAGGAAAACTGAGGTCAGTTCAACCCATGGAAAGGCATGATGTTTTGCCAAGTTGCTAGAGTTTCTCTAGTTCTTGGATACAGACTCTACACGGGGTCCCTATGTGGAAGGATCCTAACATTCCATAGCAAATATAAAGACTAGGACTCCCCCGTCCTTCCCCAAAGAAACCTACAACTGCTTATTGGGTAAATTTAAATTGAGAAAGATGAATCTCAGGACTTTTGAAAGACTGTGGAATACAGAGTTCAAGGTGAGGCAGCCATCTGGAGGGTCAAAGTGCATGCCCCATGTTAGGGCAGAAGATGGGTGGAGCCAAGTAATAGGCAGATTCTGGCTCAGGCTTGTGTTTCAGTGGGTGCATCGATCTGTGACCACTTCTCTGAGTCCCTGATGTGTAATCTAAAAGACACACCCTAAAAAGTTGGCAGAATCTTCACAATGAGACCAGACGTACCGAGTCAGAATGACAGTAATAGGAAAGACTAAATGGAGGCTCCTGAAATTATACCGACCCCACTCTGTGGAAGTAAGTCAATAAAATCCAATATTGTGGGTTCTTTGCCTGAACCCAAGTATCTGCAGGATACTAGATGCTCTCTGATCAGGAAGGTTCCACCCTGCAGTTAAAAGGCACAGCAGATCAGTCTCATCATGTGAGCACACTGCCCAATCAGGGCTAGACTTTGGTAATAGCGGAAAATACAACGGTCTTGCGAACCCCTACAGTTAACAATCAGAATATATTGGATATATTCTTTTAAATAATGGAAATTATGTAGAACAGACAGGCTGGGAAGGTTTGTTTTGAAAAAAAAATGAGCAGGGATAAGCGTTATGAATGTATTAATTTCTGGTTTCAACAGCACTGTCTAACAAAGGTGGCTATAGTTGTAAAAAATCAAAGTGGGGAAAACTATAGTTCAGAAATAGAAAAGCAGCAGGAAATTTAAAGGAGATTCTGGTAGGCAAAGAAGCTCAGAAGGAGTGAGAACCGATCTCAGACATAAACAGCCTAAACTGTTAGTTGGCAGCTAAACAACGCACATGTGGAAGAAAATGCAGGGGCCCCTGCAGTAAAGGAGACAAGGCCAGAAAGAAATCTATTCAAGGAATATGGAGGTATGCAGAGCCAGATATTGAATTTGATGCTTTCTTTTACTATGTATACATGCAAACCATGAGAAACCCAGGTGGCAGCAATCTGAAGCTGAACATTCTTGAAGCATCGGAATGCAGAGCCTGAAGCTAGCAGAGCAACTGGAAATTACAGAGGCTACCTGGCAGCAAGGAAACCACAGAGGGCGACACCAACTTTGCCCAAGTCCTCGCCTGGTTTCCAGGTTTCCCAAGCACAAGGAGAGATGTAGGGGCCAGATTAAAAGATCAGCAGTAGAAGGACACAGGAACTGTTATCAGCAGCTAGATGCTCTAGGAAAAACCAAGTTTTCAATTTGAATCCAAGCAATTTAGATGCCTAAAATAGCCCAAAAGGGTCTCAGGAAAACACAACAAAACCCCAAGTCAAAACTGCATTATTGTGCATTATATACAGTGTAGATTTTTCAACCAAAAATTATTAACCAGTTAAAGAACAGAAATAAGTAGTAAATCTGAAAGAAATTACCCAATCCAAAGGACAGGGGATAACTTTGGAAGAATATTGAATGGACTTTCAAAAATCTGTGAAATAATATCTGACATATATTTAGTTGGATGTCCAAAAGAAGAGGAGAGAAAGAAAATATCAGAAGAAAAAACAATCTGAAGAAATAAATAGCTAACGCAGTGGAAAACATTGATTAATAACAGTAACATTAAATGGTATTATGAAGACAGCGAATCCTTAGAAGGATAAAAACAAGAAAACAAACTTTAGCCATTTCAAAGTTAAACCACTAAAAGATGACACTAAATATAAATCTTAAAAGAATCTGGTGCAGTCTCAAAACCAAACCAAACTAACAACAACAACAACAAACCTGCATAAAGGAGAAATCACAGCCTTCCTGGTGGCCTGGGGGTTAAGTCTCAGCACTGTCACACCTATGGCCTGCGTTGGTCCCCAGCCAGGGAGCTAACCCACATATGGCGCAGCAGACCTCTCCTGTCTCGCCAGGAGCTCCCCTCAGAAATGTATTTCAGTAGATCCGCCTGTTCTACCCGCCTTTCTGTCTCTGATGAATCCTTTCCCTGCCACCCCTGCACCTCTGGCCTACACCCCAGTTCTTTTATGCCAAAGGAAAAAAAAAAGAACAATGATAAGAATGATGGAATACTTCCTATAGGAAGTCATATAAATATGTAAAAACAGAACTTCAAAATATATGAGAACAAAACTCATATAACTAAATATGAACAAACCCATTTTTGCAATTTTTCAAAACCCCTTCTCAGTAATCAATGGAAAAATTAGACAAAACATGGAAGATCAATCTCCTTCACACAATTTGGTTCACAAAATATCAACCACTGCAGAATACACTTTCAAGCATGCACAGAAAGTTCACAAATATAAACCATATTCTAAGTCATAAAATAATTATCAAGAGCTTATCAGATGAAATCTTATACAGCATGTCTTCTGTCTCTAATGGAATGAAATTAAAAATAAAAATAAATACAACATTTAGATAAGCCCTCAAATCTGGAAATTACAAGTCACTCCTTTGGGGGAGGAGATTGGTTGTAAATGCATAGGCGGAAACCCAACAGTTGTGCTGGCTACATGACAATTTGCTTATCAAAACTCACAAAATTGTACACCTAATATCAGTGAATTTTATTGTATGTAAGCTACACATCTATTATAAAAAATCAATATTGTGTCTTGGGTAAATGGCAGTTATTTGAAGGCTGCAGTTTCTCTCTTCTTCCATTTTTTTCTACTCACTTAACCTGGGCATAAAAACTTTAGCAAATGCTAGCAAACTATTATAAACTTAGCCAAGATTTAAAGTCATAGCTGCTATGCAAATGCTTATTTTTCATAGAAAAACAAAGTTTTTATAAAAGTTATTAAGCCATCAATCCTGTGAATCCTTTCTCAATACTCACCATAAAAGACAATATTTCAGGGCCTCCCAGCAGGTTGAGCACAGCACTGTGAAGCTGTCCAAAGCCTGTGCAGTGAGGGTTCGATTCCCAGCTGGCCAGGGAGATTCCCACATGGCCCAGCAGACCTCGCCTGCCTCGCCCACTGCTCCGCTCAGCAGTGTATTTCATCATTCTGCCTGTTCTGTTCCCCACTCTGTCTCTGGTGAATCCTCTCACCCTCCTGTGCCTCTGGCCTATACCCCAGTTCTTGTATAAATAAAAATAAATCTTAAAAAAAAGAAAGATTTCATATTCACATGGCTAGGAGATAGTACATATTTATTTGTGAGCTTATCCTAGGATTATGTAATTTCTGTTTTTATAATATAGTTTGAAGAGAACAATGCCATTTAAGCTTTCTAAGGAACATCACATTGCTTTACTTTTTTTTTTTTAATTGAGGTAGTAGTGTTGGTTTACATTTGTGTTTCAGAATAATAGAATCTTCCCTTTCAGGTGTTTTATTTTTAATATTTTAAATGTATCTAATAAAAAATTAGTCTAGGGCCTCCCTGGTGGCACACGGGGTTAGGACGCAACCTATGAAGCTATCCACAGCCACTGCAGCATGAGTTCGATCCCTAGCCAGGGAGCTACCCACATGGCACAGCAGACCTCTCCTGTCTGGCCTGCTGCTCCCTTCAGCAGTGTATTTCAGTACATCTACCTGTTCTGTTCCCCACTCTGTCTCTGATGAATCTTTTCACCCTCCACACTTCTGGCCTGTACTCCAGTTCTTGTATGCATAAATAAATAAATCTTAAAAAAATTAGTCAAGATGCTTAGGAAAGAGGCTTTTGCCCCAGAGTGAGGGAGATAAAATATACAAACACCCAGGACCTGCTACATCAGTAGAGATTTTAAGGATCCATGCTGGCACATTGTCTCAAAAAACAAATATCCCACTTTACTCCTATCGTTATGAAAGTGGTCCATTGGTATGTTTCTCTATATTCCCCATATAAATAAGACCACATGTATTTGTTTTTCTCTTTCTGACTTACTTGGCTTAGCATTATCTTTCCAGTTCTATCCATGTAGTTGCAAATGACAGGAATTCATTATTTTTTATAGCTGAGTAGTATTCCAGCATGTGTATATGTGTGTGTGTATGAGTGTGCTGGTCTGTGGGATATTTCCAATCTACTCCTCTGCCATTGGGTACATAGGCTGTTGTCATATGTTATAAATAGGGATACTATGAACATAGGAGTCCATATATCCTTTTAAATTAGTATTTTTATATTTTTGGATAGAGTCATAGTAGTGGGTTAGTTAAAGCCAAACAAATAATAAACTCTTAACATCTGACCTCCAAACTGAAGCAGCCAGATGGGGAAGGTGATAGGGTGGGAATTGGAGAGGTAAGTTCCCTGATGGAACATGGTAGAAGTCTATTGGGGTACTGATGGGCAAGGTGGTGGGAGGGATGTAAAAGTGTACATGTGTAGAAGTTTGAACTTATAACCCCCAGAAAAAATACAAAGATTTAAACCTGATTTACTTCTATAAGCATGATTTGGTGTGGGGGAAAGAAAGTGATCCAATGCTTGATAGGTCTCTTTGAATTTTAGAAGTTACATATTCTGCAGTTGGAAATATCATTCCAACATGTTTATTGGTTGATTGGTTACTAGCTTGAGTGGGACTCAGCAAGAAATGATTCTCAAAAAGTGTCTCTGCATTTGAAGCATGCGTGCTGCTTGCGACCATATGATTCAGCAAATCTGTTGGTACTAGAGGTATCTATTATAGAGAAAGATGCTATATGAACAGTCCCTCATAGGAGAGTTTCAGTGTAAATTCTTATAGAGCTGGACTAAGGCCATGCTGTCAGCAGCAGAAAGAAACAAATGTCAACTGAAAAAACAGTTGCCAGAATGGTATTGAACTAATCAGAGATGGAGTATTTTCTATTGGATATCAAGAGGGCATGGGGCCAGAATAGCCCATTCATGATCTGGGAACTATAAGATTGATTGGATAGACTGACTTGAAAAGAACTGTGACCACACCCATCAAAAGTTTTGAATAGGGCCTCCGTGGTGACCTCGGGGTGAAGTCTCCAACTCTATCACCTCCACAACCTGAGTTTGATCCCCAGCCAGGGAGCTAACCCACATGGCACAGCAGACCTCTCCTATATCATCCATTGCTCCCCTTAGCAGGTGGATTTCAGTAAATACACCTGTCCTGCTCCCCATTCTCTCTCTGGTGAATCCTCTCAACCCCTGCACCTCTGATCTACACCCCAGTTCTTCTATGGAAAAAAAAGTTTTGAATAGATGTGATGTAATGTGAGCCCCCTTTGCAAACAATCATTAGGACAGTGAAGCCAGCCAAAGACAAAAGGGGAGCTGGCAATTGCAGTGATAATGGAGGATATTTGCAATAAGTGATAGCAGCAGCTCACATAGCAAGCTAAGCCCTTCCCACAACCTGGGTCTTTCAACTATCACTATAGCACATCAGCCTGTCCAGCCTGGATTTTCTTGCCTTGTGTTCCAGTTGTACTTTATCACTAAATATAAATTTCCCATTCTATTAACTCCCTGCAGGGCATCTGGTCACATGAAAACTTCAATTTGCTCAACTATAGTATGCCAGAAAGCTTTATCTAGGGCTGATTGTACCACATTGAACTGTAGAGAAAACTCAGGAAAAGGGAGATGATGCCTGCCTAGTGTTGCAGAGGGGGGATGTTCTGGAGTCAAAACTCTCCGGTCTGTTGTTCAAGTCAGTGTATATGGAGGTTGAGCCAGTAGGTTTAATCTCAATAAGAAGAAAACGTGGAACTCAAGGGCTGAGATGCCTGTGTTTTGGGGAAATATTGGCACCCCAATATCCTCTGACGATGAACTGAAAAGCAGTAGTCAATTAATTGGTAGGTACTAATAAATATTCACTAAATTTTAGTTTACTTTCCATGATTGCATTAAAGCCATAACATGATACCCACATGTCTGCCTTTGGTAGGTTTGCCACTTAGGAACTTGACATGGCAAGTCAAGTTCTCCCCACTGTGACTGTCGGGCACTTCAGAGCCTTGCATATTTAATAATATGCAAGGGAAATAATAAAACTTAGTATTTACAGGCTATTCATATACTCAAAATGTATGAATTTGGTATATCATGTCATTGGCAAGTGATAAAGATTACTTTTATTTTTTCCAAACACTTTTCTAGAAGCTTCTCGCCAGGACTGCCTTGCTCTTGCCAGCAGGTTGTACACACATGGTTCTAGGAGATGTCTACATTGCAATCTCTGTAAACAGTGACTCCTTATTTGTTCATGGAACAACTTTATGCATCAAATGGTAGTTCTGAATATACCGAGTAACTGGAGCATAATGAAAACATAGTAAATTGTTTTCAAGTGAATCATTCATCATTCAATGAATTAATGACACATGAATCAAGATAGAGCTATTTTACCATAAAATTTGACCTATACCAGAAACAGTTTTTAAATACAACAGCATTAAATCCATTCAACCAATCCTCAATCAATTAAACAGATTCTGGCCCTATGCTAGGTATGAAAGGAAGGAGAAACTGAGTTAAAAACGTGGTTCCCAGTCAGAAATTCCCACTGCGGTGCCCACTGAGAACTGGGCAATACCACATCCAATAATCACTTCTCTGTCTTAATTTTACTTGGCCTCTCAGCAGCACTGACCAGTCTTTTCTTGTTGGAGCACAGTATATTTTCTCTTGAAGTCTGTGTTTTGTCTCCTTCCTCAAGATGTCTTTTCTCTTTTATTGGCTCCTCCTTCTACAAAGGATTGAAAATGTTGTGTGAGACCCAGGGCTCAGTATTTGACATCCTTCTATCTACACTTTCTCCCTCATCAGTGATTCACAACCTTGACTGGTTATTACAAATGGAGTTTTAATAATATGGATGCTCAGGCTGCACCTGAGACCAATTACATAAGAGCTCAGAAGGTTATTGAAACATCGGGTTTTACAAAAGTTTTCCAGGTGGTGTCCACATGTGGTCAAGGCTGAGACCCACTGGCTGGATGATCCCATTCATTCTGCAGCTTTAAGAACCATCCATCCATATGCTGCTGGCTCACAAATTTGTGTATCCAGACCTGGTCATATGCCTGACTTTGATTTCAGCACTGACATCTGTCCCTGACTCACTCTATATGCTTCTAACTTGATTTGGCCTTAGTGCTTGCACAAGCTTTTCAACTCTGGATGAAAACATTCTGGTCCCTGCAGATAACCACTCAGGAGCTGGTTCAAGTTCTCATGCTACAATTTCCCTACAAGCATTCTGCTAGACCCAGCCAGGCTAGACACACTGACAGGCTGCTGATAATCTAGTAGAAACTCACTTCCGTTACATATTCACCACGGGGTAGGTGCTTTGCAGGGTGTTTTATTTAGTTCATCTCATTTAATACTTACCATAATTTAAAGGGCAGTATTACACATAATCTTTTTTTTTCAAAGATTTATTTATTTATACATACAAGAACTGGGGTACAGGCCAGAGTTTTGGGGTGAGAGAGGACTCACCAGAGACAGAGTGGGGAACAGAACAGGCAGATTGACTGAAATACACTGCTGAGGGGTGCAGTGGGAGAGTCAGGAGAGGTCTGCTGTGCCCTGTGGGTCACCACCCTGACTGGGAATCGAACTTGTGCTGTAGTGGCTATGGTGAGCTTTATAGGTTGTGTCTTAACCCCTTGTGCCACTAGCGCGGCACAAGTATTACACATAATCTTATAGAAAATTAAATCTTAAAAAGGTGAACAAATTTATCCAAAATCACATGATCTGTAAGCGGTGAACAAGCACTAAAACTCAACTCGGTTTTACTCCAAAGCTCATGCATAATTATTAAGCACCCCCACTGCCTCCGTCTGGTCCCTCAACTTTCAGCCTATTGCACCTCACTCACTTTTGGGAAGATATTCATGTTTCCAATCATTATGTGACAGAAACTCTTGGGCTTTCTAGAAAGATAGCTTTAGAGAAGGCTGGAGAGTTCTTAGAATTCAGTTCTCTCTTTTTACACTTAAGGGCAATCAAAGAGGTGAGAGTGAGAGTTATTTTCCAAGGTCAAACAATTAATTAGTGGCCAGGCAAGGATTTAGATCAGGTCTCCTATGAATTCAGTGCTCTCCCCAGTACATAATGTTGCCTCCTACTAATGTGAATGCTTTCCATAATTTACTTTTTCTTTCAACTTAGTCAAGGACCCTTCATAAAACAGGCTATGTGTTGTTCAGCAGCATAAAATAATTATTTGCCACACTCTTTTTACCTTTAGTTTCATTCAATTCAAATAGTCATTGCTCGCCAAGCCACTTTAACGACAGAGCCCTTATGAGGTTTATTTGTCACTGAAGTCTTATTTTCTGAGGTAAATTAATGATGTGTTATTCTCAGAGACTTTATGGTGCTTATCACTATATTAACTCACATCAAAAAAAATCACAGGGAGCTATTTTTCAAGTCTTGACAAACACAGCCTAGAGAAATCCTAGTGAATTGGGGGCTTTGAAATATAAACGCACATATGGATTGCATATTTCTCATAAAGAAAATGTTTTCATTTCACATTAGGTAAAAGCTTTCTTTAAAAAGTTGTCACTTAGCATAGGAAAAGATTCATTCCTTGTCAGCATGGTTTCCAAGTGCAGAGGGACCAGTAGTTCCTTCACAAACAAGAGTTATGAATTTTAGGTGGTGGAGTGGAGTCAGGGAGACTTCAGCTGAATTTCTGGCTTCAGATTACTACCACTGCATCCTTAGGTTTGTGATTTGTGCTTCCAGTGCCTCAGTGCTTCATTATATTATGAAGTGTTACATCAAAGTTGTGAGAATTAAGTAAAATAATGAAATAATTAAGTGAAGCAAAATACTCTTGGTATTCCGGGGCTATGGCATGGTTGAATAGACAACTTTCATGAAGATTTTTCTCTTCCCTGACATTAAGTTCGTTCATATTAGTTTAAAAAACTTCAGTGGCTTTTAAAAATTGCTCTAAGTAGGTCCTTCTTTTTATTTTGTCATTCACTCACTCATTAAACACCTCTTAATCATGGGCCAGACATCCCAGCATTGAAGAAGCAGCTCATTACCTACTTCCTTCTAAGGGGCCTGGAATTCACTGTGGAAGACAGACTGGGACACAGTAGATGATACTAGAGCTCACTAAGGACCTGTTGGGTAAGCACCCACACTGCATCCCCCGGGGGTACCTCTAGGGAGACCTTCTTACAGACACTGACTGACTGGAGGGAGTTGCCCGTGAGCTGTCCATCCTCAGGGACAGGCAGAACTACCTACCCACCTGACTCCTCTGGGTCAAGAGAAGTAGACAGAGTCTTTCTTATTCAAGTCAAAGGTAACAATTAGAGATAGTGTTTATATAAGACAAAGTAGTATGTGAGCTTGAGAAGTTCTGTGTTGAAGTAAGACTCCAATTAAACTTCAACAGCTAAAGAAGCTGAGAGAGAAAGTCTAACCTCCCTGTGGAGACACGGGGGAGGAAATGGAAGTCAATAGCATTTGCCTGGCAGCCACAATTTTTTAGGAGCTCTGCTTGGCCTTACTTTCCTCTTCCCCCCAACACTCCCTCTTATGTTTTTAATTCAATCATTATAAATCACGTGGCAATTTTATCCTCATTTTACATAGAAGAACCTTTGTCCCACGAACTTGATGCTACTTTACCCAAGGTCACACAGTGGTAAGTGGCCCAGGTGGGAAATTGACTTCACTCAGGCCACGCAAGCTGAGGTCCCTCTGCCTGGGCTGAGTCAGGATACTAGAGTGTCAACTAAGTGGGTTGGGTTGGGGGTAGTGGGTCATGTAGCCCGGAACGCCTTTGTCATATCAGGCAGAGAGGCACACGCCAAATATGCCCAGAGCATGACGCAAATCAGGAGAAGCAGGATAGAGTCAGAGCTCTCAGCTCAGGGGCAGGACCTTCACCAAGGTCCAGGCAGGTTGTCTTTGGCTTAGGAAAGGGTGGTGCCTGAGGTGGGCAAGAATAGACCCTGCCCCAAGTAGGGAATGCTGAAGAGGTACTGCAGCTGGCCTGGCCTGCCACCCTAGGGCCCTTAATTAGAGCAACCATATTTGAAATGACAGCAAGTCATTGGTGGCAAGAGGGATTAAAAGGGTCATTCCTTATTTAGAAGGGGAAGGCAAAATGGCTGACTGAGCTCTGTTCTGGATAATGAGAACAAGACCTGAAATAAAGGGAAAAAATGAAGTTGGGATGGAGAAGGTGGTGCACTGCTGAATCAGCTCACTGTCAGAAAATGGAATTAAAAGGTTTTCTTTCTCTCTGACAGATTGGATTTGAGGCCCTTTTTCTTTCTTTTTTTTTCTTTTTTTCCTTATTCATCTAAAAGGTTTTCTTTATAAACAATGAATTGGGAATGCAAACCAGGAAATCCTGCCAGAAGCTCTGTCAAGAAGGAAGGTAGGGAGAGGGTAGTCACTGATCTTGAACTTGTTCCAGAGGGATGAAAAAATGTCCCCCTCCCACCAGGAGGAAGGCATCTTCCAATCCCTGTGCCAAGATGAACCAAAGATGCCTAAGCTCCTACTGTAAAATGGAAAGTGAAAGAAAGGAGAACATTAATATCCATTTTGATTATTAAGCGTGAGTCAGCAAGGTACTCAAAAGTATACCATATTGTGTCCTTTAATCTTTAGAACCCCTGTGGGGTATATCATATCATACCCATTTTACCAAAAGGAAAATCAGGCAAAGGGGGGGTTGTCTAAGGTCACCCTGATTGTAAGTGGCAGATCTGGGCTGCATAGTCCAGCTCCAACATCCAGGTTCCTGTCATGGTACCTCATTAGCAGGACACTATCCCACGACCCTCCTTACTCTCACTGTACACTCTAGACAGAGGAAACCTTGGTAGTAGGTAGCCTTCAGGTTTAAATCTAGTTCACAATAGAGAGCTTTGCTCTCTAACCATGATGAAAAAAATTGTAGGAGGAACAATCCTGAAATGAATTCTGAGCTCCCGAAGTTTGAAGCTGCCAGAGCCATGATCTCTGTTTCTGCTTAAACCTAAACACAATGTAATGATGTCTTGTCCTTCCCCAGCCATGCATGTATCCATTCACCCATTCATTTATTGAAAAATATTACATATGTACTATGTGATGGTTCTAGTCCCAAGTAAGGGAGAGTTGTTCCTTCCTTCTCTTATGGAAACTTTCTGTAAATTTGGGGGATCAGACAAAGGTACCTGTTTATTGTGACGGGAGATTGTAATCATAGATTTAAGTAACTGATTCCTGTAATAATGGCCGATTACGCAAGAACTGTTTGAAACCAAAAGAAGAAATGATACACACACACAATCTGGAGCAGTGATGGAACATTAGATTAGGGGAAACTTCTCCAGAATGACATTAGGTGAGAGCTAAAAGGATGACTTGGAGCTGATCAGGCAGAAAGAGATCTCACTGGATATAGGACACACATAAGCAAAAAGGGAAAGAAATGGTGGGTCAGTGGGGAGTTTGGATGGGAGCACAGATACAGACAGTGGCAGGAGAAGCAGATTGTAGATGGGTCAGGGAGGTTCTGTGGGGTTTGCTAAGAGCCTTCACTCTTGTAGGGCCTCCCTGGTGTCACAAGCGGTTAAGCACAGCACTGTGAAGATAGCCCAGCCTCTGCAGCATGAGTTCGATCCCCAGCCTGCCAGAGAGACACCCATATGGTGAGAAACCTCTCCTGTCTCACCCACTGCTCCCCTCAGCAGTGCATTTCAGTCAGTCTGCCTGTTCTGTTCCCCACTCTGTCTCTGGCGAATCCTCTCACCCTCACACCCACACCTCTGACCTGCAACCAGCTCTTGAATGCATAAATAAATAAATCTTTAAAAAAAAAGAGCCTTCACTCTTCTATAGGCAATGAGATGGCACTGAAGAATCTTGGTCTATGCATGATCAGAGTGGATTTTTCTTTTGGGATATTCTTGCTGATATAGGGCAAAATAAGAGACTCGATAATGAGCTAAAAAGGTCTTTCAACAAAAATTTTAAGTGACTTTCACTCATTTGTTCATTTATTTACTATTTGCTTTATTATTTGTATTTCATTATTTATATTTAGTAATTTAGTTATTTGTTCAATCATTAATTGAATATTTATGAGTGTTTAACATGTATTAGGAACAGCATTAGACTCATGGGATACAAAGATGAGTAAAATCAGAGGTGATTCTTGCTTTCATATACTGCTGAGTATGGTTGGGAAACCCGAAATTATTTATATAGTTGTATCAATAACATTGCCGCTGGAATAGAAGCTTTAACCAGGAGTATATGGGACCATGAGAGCCTGTTAAAGAGACTTGCTCTTTTTTTTTTTTGAAAGCTTTATTTTTATTTATTTATGCATACAAGAACTGGAGTGCAGGTCAAAGTTGTGGGGAATGTGAGGATTCACCAGAGACAGAGTGGGGAGCAGAACAGGCGGATCTACTGAAATACACTACTGAGGGGAGCAGCAGGAGAGACAGGAGAGGTCTGCTGCACCATGTGGGTAACTCCCTGGCCAGGGGTGGTACTCATGCTGCAGTGGCTGGCTATAGCTTGATAGTGTTGAAACTTTAACCCCTGATATTGCTGAGACTTTGACCCCTATGCCACCATGGACATCCAAGAGTCTTGTCCTTTCCAACTTTCATGAGAAGATGACACATGACATGAGATTTTCAGGATTGGTAGCAATGAACTGAGGGCAATAAGGAAAGAAGAAGATTTTAGACACAATGAGGATATACAAATACCCTGCTGGGATGGGAGCATGGGAAATATGAGGAGGGCTGGAACCATGGAGGTGAAAAGCATGGCATAAGGTGAGGGGTTGGGGCAGATGTCATTTTTTTTTTTTTTTAATCAGTGGACTGTCAGCTAACTTGGTGCAAAAGTGTGTGACTGGGCTTGATTTTGCTTTTATGGCTCTGCCATGACCATGAGGACATGCCACCACAGGAAGATGACCATACATAGAAAAGCCAAATCACCCTGGACATCCCATCAAAGTCACCAGGCTTGTGCGTGAAATAAATGCTTATTGTTTTAAGTTGATGAGTTTTAGGGTGTTTTATTATGAGTGCATGAGGAGTGGGGGGCAGAGGAGAAAAGAAGGGAAAAAATGTTTCTTCGGTTCCAAATTTACACATCTGGAAAGTCTTGGGTCATTTTCTAAGACAAGAGCAAACTTTAAACGGTAAAGTAAGATACCTCTATCAAAGAACTAGGGCAGGAACAGCCTGATGGTGACTAGGAAAAGCAGAGCATTCCTTGCTACAAAGATGAAGGACACATTCCAAAACCCTAGTTGTGCCAGTCTGGACTGTATTACTCTCAGAGCAGACTTTTGAACTTGAGTCTCATTGACCTAGTTCAAGTTCAACTCTAGCATTTAATTTTTACGACTATGGTGAGTCTATTAACTTCCCTCAATTTAGTTGAAAAATAAAAACAGTAATTTCATTTGCAGAGCTTTTGTGAAGATTATATAGGTGGCATTTGAAGCCTGAACCACATTGCCAACTTTTGCCATATTCAAAGCTCATATGCTACTGTAATGTAATTATCCCAGTCTTTACTAGGCTGTTTCCTATCTGCTGGAACACACTCCAAATCCTTTTTATGTTTTCAACGTGAGTCTAGACTCGCCAAATCCTGGAAATTCTCCCAAACTATTCTCATACCCCATTGACTCTCATTTTTCTGAATTTCCATATGTCTGAATTTCTGCATTCTAATACAAATTCCTTCATCAGATATTTATTGAATATTTATTATGTGCTAGTCACAAGAGGGAACAATAACAAAGCACTTCTTTGCCTTACTCACAGGAGGCAAATGCTACATGATCTCATATTTTCATTTAAAAATGAGTATTCACTTCACCATCCAGGTTACAAATCACTGTGATATACATAATTTCATTTCATGTTCAGAAAACCCTGCAGGGCAAGTATGAGCCCCCTTAATCCCTTTCATCAATGAGTGTAAGCCAGTTGGCTATGTTCCTCATCCCCTTGTCACTTAGTAGAAAACTTCACTATAGAACTTATCAGATTCTATTTATTGTGTAATTTGTTTGTCTTCCTTGCTTGTAGAGTGACTTCTGAGCTCAGGGACCTTGGGGTACTTATGTCTCCATTGCCCACATAAATGCTTGGCAAATAATAGATACTTAATAAATATTTGCTACATGAACTCAGGTCAGAGAGTTTGAGGGATTTGCTTAAGTCTACATGATAAATCAATAGCAGACCAAGGGCTAGATTATAGTTTTCCTTTTCCCCAATTCAGTGGTAGTGGTCACTACAACACACTGTCCTCTATTATTTTTCTGTCTTTACAAAGCAGATGAAAAATGTGTCTGAGATGACCAAGTGTTTCATAAAAAAATCTTCTAATGAAAGGAGGTGGTGGAAACAACAATTATTGAGTGCCTTCTGTTCACACCTAACATGTTATCATTTTTAATCTTCACAGCAATTTCGTAAGTCAATATTATATATATTTTTTTGGCAAAGAAGAAAACAAGTTCACAGAGGTAAACTTGATAGAGTTACGTAGCAGGGAAGTTGTAGGGCTGGTGTCATCACCCAAGTGGGTCTAAATGCAGTGCCTGCTCCTTTTACACTGGAACCTTCAGAAAAATGTGTGAACCAACTGAGAAACACAGGAATGGATGAATGTTGTATTTTTGTTTGACTGCTTTTTAGTAGAGAGAATGGGCCTTAATGTGACAGTTTTTCAAATTCAGTGGCTGAGCCTCCTGATCCTCAAACTGTAATTTTCGCTCCTGTGGCTTTGTAAATAATGTTTTTTGTCATCTCATAAAATGACTCTGATTAGAAAGGGATTGATCATTTCCTTAGACTGTTTTGTAAGAAATATCCAAAGCCCCTCAGCTTCCCCTGTTGGTACTTATTTCTCTGTGTTTTTGATAAAATATAATTGTCTTCAGTCTCTGTGGATTGATTAGATGGAATATTCAAAAGGAAAGCTGTCTTATTACTGACCCTGCATCCTTTAGTTAATAAGTTTTTTTTCCCTAATTTTACTTCAAATATGAAAGTTTCTTAATTAACCATCAGAGGTTCGCTGAAGCTAAGTATATTAAAATCATATTATGCCTTCCTGAGGCTCTCCTTAGGTTTTTTATTAAGCAAAGCTATTGGAAGTAAAGATATGAGGGTAATTGTATCTATATATAATAAAGAAAGATACACTTATGAGTTTTCTATTCTAATCAACATCCCTGCCACAATGAAAAAGTCAATTATTTTGTAATATTTAAGAATGCTAATAAAAATGTATGTTATTTAGTTAAATCTTGTTAGCTCTGAAAATTAGAAACAAGAATATCAAGGACATAAAAAATTCTCAGCTTAATTTCAAATGTAATTTAGCCAATGTGTGTCAAAGCATCTTCATCTATTTCAACAGTTCTTGATGGACCCCCTGCCAATCATCCTGGGATCAGAGAAGCAGAAAAAATTTAACATGGGCTCTGCTCTCAGTGAGCTCACAGCTTTATTGGAGAGACTGATTCTTTGGTTGCAACACAAGAAGGAATGGACATGTTCTGTAGTGAAGAC
The DNA here is from genome assembly GCF_964194135.1 of Talpa europaea. Taxonomy (NCBI): domain Eukaryota; kingdom Metazoa; phylum Chordata; class Mammalia; order Eulipotyphla; family Talpidae; genus Talpa; species Talpa europaea. Next base: position 51,317,528 of record NC_140073.1, read on the forward strand.
ATGTGCAAAGAGAGGATATGCTTGGAAACCGGCCCTTGGGGAGAAGACAGTCCTGATGTGACCATTTTCATGGTGTAAATATTTCCACTACAACTGAGTTTTAGATTCTCAATTAAAAACTCCCAGAAACTTGAAAATTGACTTATTAATGAAAATTTAATGATGGGATGGGATCTCAAAGCCTTTTTTTTTTTTTTTTCATTTTGTAATAAATCTTTGTTAAGCATTCTGGAGTCTTCAACTTGTTTGCACACCACCATGATGTTCATTCCTGATGCAATTTTGTTCATGCTGGAATGGACTTTAAGGAATATTTAAAAATATAATTGGAAGGTTTAATGGACCTGTATATTTATAAAGAAACACAATTGCTGTCATTTACCTTTCACCAACTCCAACACACGAATGGAAGTGGGGGTGAAACAAAAGGGAAAATGATCATAAATTCTGCCTAATATGGGGCTAGAAAAAGACTCAGAGAATTTGAGCTATGCCTATTCCAGGCGAGGGAATGTCCTACATAGATTTAAGCAGGCTGAGCTGAGAATTCATAGGACATGTGTTATTGAAAGAGCTGGAATCTGGGGCTCCAGAAGCTGAGTTGCATTTGGGGTTCTCATCGTGAAGAGCAGAGTCCACACTAGGAGTTATAATTTCTTTTTATAGAACATGGAGGTCTCTAGAGGGCCTCACAAACCCTTTTGAAGAATAACTACTGAAGTACAAGAATATAGGCATAGATGTATTCTGCCCAATAGCCAGACATTCTGCAAGCACTGCTATTTTCCAAATGACTGATTTATTGGCTAAATTTCATTGTTTTTCAAAGAATTTGGCTTATTTAGAATCATGGTCATATGAGGGAGTGGAAAGTGCAGGAAAACAAGGTGAGGCTAAGAAATTGTTACAGAAATCTAGGAGGATTTAAAAAAAAGTAATGGGTGTTCATTATAGAAAATAGAAAAGATATAGAAATGAACAAGAAGAAAATAAGAATTGTCATCCTACCATCTGTAAGTAAGTAATAGAGAGAAAAATCATCTCTTATGAACACCATCTCTTGAGTAGTTTGGGAGAATGATTTTCTTTCCTCCAAGCGATATATTGTGTCATTGAACTAATGCAGCAAATTTGGGAAATATCCTTATACTTGCTATATACCAGACACACCGCTAAAAAGAGATGGGCAGCAAATAAAATCACTGTGTTTCCTAAAAGGAATGCACAAAGCATTTGGGAGTAAATACACGAGTAAGCAGTCACAAAGCAATGCAGTTAATGCTGTGGCGGAAACATGCATGAAATAAAGACCCAAGGGAGCAGGAATCACCAACTGATGGGAGAGAGGATAGAAGTGGTTAAGAACTGCTTCATGCGGGAGGGATGCTTGGAGCCAATTTTAATAGAAGAATGAAAACAATTTAGGTAGACAGAGGGAGGGCATTTCGGAGACAGAAAATAGCATATGCAAAGGCAGATAGAGTAGAAATAGTATAAAGATAAATGCCATATATGTCTGTATGTTTATACCTAGATAGTATATATTTATACATTTCATGTATATGAAAGACATTATGTTATCCGAAGAGTGGAATTTAGCTGTACATTTGAACATGAGTAGTATTATACATACTAAGATCTATATCTGTTTTGCCACCATAAAACTCAGAAAAAGATTCAAACTAGGAAAACTAGAAATCTAACAACAGAGAAAATAGTGTGGATGAATGTAATAGCAATGGGGCAAACAGATGAGACAGATAAGAGAGGTGTTTAAGAGACATAAATGGAGAGGGTTTGGTGGCTAATAAGGTGTTGAGATGGTAAAAGATTTCAGGCTGGGGTGACTTGGTAGATGATGGAGATATCAAAGAAATTGTAAACAGCGGGAAAAGCAAATTTCATGAGTTCAGTTTTGGACATGATGCTTTTGAGATATTGTGGGATATCCAAGTGTGAATGTCTAGGTAGCAATGGCTTTTATTGCTAGATCTTGCTGAAGATTACTGGGATGGTGTGAATCAGGAGACAGTAAAAGGTTAACATTTTTAATGTTCCAATTTTTTATCAAGATCACAGCTTGTGTCTTCTACCATGTACAAACCAGAGGCTACGGGACTTTGCAGCTTCACAGTTGGAATTTCTGGCTTTTCTTATCTGTACCCGAGACCCATAGACCATCTGGAGTAACTGCTGAGAACTCAATGTATGACATATCCTAATTAAAGATCACTACCAAGTTAGGGATCGCTGGAAGCAGGCATGAGATAAAGTGCATTTATTATCAAATAGGAACTCACACCGATTCTACTAGTGATTCTGATTGAAGTGGGTGCATTTGTCATGACTGACTTTCATTTTCCTTTAGAGAACTACATTTTGCAGAAAAACACAAGTAATTGTCTTTTTAGCTTGCAATGTGATGAAAAATAAATTTACATGGCAAATGCATTCATTCATTCAACCAGCTTTAATTGAATGTCTGTTATTTGAGATTCAATTTTTTTTTAAGTTAGGAAATCAGAGATAAATAAGATTTGGCCCTAATTAAGACATGGAAAAAAATAATACATGACCTCTGCTCTCAAGAAACACAATGGAGTGTTTCTTTCTATTATTATTGTTGTACCTATGATTGTCACTAATTAATAAAGAAAATGGTTATAACTTATTTGTGTGTTTGATGATAATATTGGTCTCCTTCATTCCCAGATAAAGAACATATACTGCTAGGCTACATTATCTTCAATTCCCTTCAAGCAGGAAGAAATATGACGTAATGCAAGAGTTTCTCTCAACCACGCCTAAGACCATAGCTGCAGGGATTGTTTTACTACAAATTCTCAGATTTGAGATTTGGAAATTTTGATGAGGTTTAAATCAAAAGTGGTATAAAAGTGGCAATTTTAATTTTTACAGCTACCTCCAGGAAATTCTGAGATAAATGGTTTGTTGAGCGTACTTTGGGAAACCGTGATATGTCAAACACAAGGACTGTGAGGTCTGGCTGCCCAGAATGTCAGTTGGAACTTTATCAGGGGCAAGCAGTGAAATCATAGGTAGGTATTTATATAAACTGTTTGAGCCTCAGATGAGTCATCTCAGAAAAATGACTCTATGGGACATTCTTACTAGAGTAAATGATTTTGTTTATAAAATAGTTAATATTAATTGATGCCTTATTTGAAATATTCTCCTTCTTTTCCCTTTTTATACCCAAACTAGCACTCTGTTTTGTTAATCTCTAGTACTTATACTTTCTCACTTTTATAATAACTCCTGTGTATTAATTTCTTTCTCATTGATCTCCATACTCCTTAACTATCTAGGTTTGTCCTCTGTTTATTTCTGTATTCACAAAACTTGCACAAAGCAGGCAAACACTAAAGTACTTTCCAAGAAATATACCCTAATACCCTTGCTTTACTTCATAATCCCATACCAAAGTGTTTTTGTTTGTGAGATTCTAACTTCATAAAGCTCATCGATTCTGCTTAGTCTTTTTATAGTTGACCCAACTGGCAAGAAATAGGGTCATATACTTTTTAATTTTCTAATCAAGAGAAAATACCTGATTAAAATCAAAGAGTGATAGAATCAATTGTTTGTTCTGACATTTCATTGAAACATGTGCCTTTCTTGACCAAAGAATGACTTGGTGGCTTAGGCTGTAGCTGTAAGCTGGCATATTAATTCACCATATCTATGTTTATTACTTCAGAGAATGCTCACTGTGGTAACATATGTGTCACACACTCTGGGTGGTGGGGATATCCAGTGGACAAAACAGTCCTTCCTTATGTTCAAGGAGCCCAAACCAATATATATGATCGTTTCGACAAAATACGATCCATACTATCATAGAGGAAAGTACAGTTTTGGGACTTCTGACCTACTGTGAAGAGGAGAGGAAAATGTTCCTGAAAGCTATCATTTTCAAGCTGAAATCTGAAAGGGTCACATGGCTGGAGAAGCACTTGTGATGCGGCCAAGAAGTAACAACAGCACGTGTGAACACTAGGAGATGACAGACTGTTCACCTTCAGGTCAAGCAAGTGATTTGGGCTAGTTGCAGAAGAGGTCAGAAGAAGGTCCTAGATATAGGACCCTGTCATGGCGAGACTTAATTCATTTAAGTTAAGGTATTAGCTGATTAGAAAGTTTTAAGTACAGATGTAACATCACCATAATTGTAATTCTAGGCTCAGGTTTTGTGCCTGCAGTAATATTTGTCTTTACCTCAAAGCTTAAAAAGTTACTTATTAAGTGCATTTATATATTTTCTTAAGAGATTTGAACTTAACTTTCACAATCACTCAAGTAGTATGTCCAATAAGAGAGCTCAGAACACTCAATAATCGAACATAATGGAAGTGTCATCTCAAATTTGAGGGTTTTTATTTATTTTTCTAAATAGCATAGTGTCTTTAAGATCACATTAGAGATTTCTAGGGTAAAGTGGCTTCTGGCTGGTATTACTTCACATCGACTCTCCTAATCAATTTTATTGGTCAGGATAAGCTAGGCTATGTTGCAGTAATAAATAACCCTAACTCTCAGTGGTTTTAAGGAAAACAAGTCCTTGGGGTCAGTGGAGAGGGTTTTGCTGATTGTAGTGGCTTAGGTTAATGGAGAAGTCACCTTCTTTGAAGTCGGTGGTCAGTGAATGGAGGGAAGGCAGAGTTCTGGAAACTTCTGGAGTATAGCTCAAAATACACTGTCTGGAGCTGTCCTCCCTCACAAACAAGGAAGCCAGAACTCTAAGTCTTTGAGGGACAATCAAGAGGAAGAGACCAAAAATATATGCTGAACCTGTTTACTATTACTCCAAAACTTAAACTATCTCATATAACTATGAAATCTGTTTTGAAAATCCCATGAATCCAAGAAAGGCCGACATTCTTTGATAACATCTTGGAGAAGATTTTTACCACCTAGAAGACAATGATAGTTCCTTGTCGGGGAAACCAAATAGGCTTTTTTTTTTTCTTTTCTTTTTTTTTTTTTTTTTGCCTGAAGACCATGAACTGAGAAAACCTGACCTTACTAGAGTCTTCTGGAGTCTCTTCATCAGCCCTACGCTGTCTTCTCCATAGCACAGAACCTCAGGATCTGTAGCAAAACAAATTCAATAGCTAGCCATCATTTAGCTCAAGTTTCTCCTCCCAACTCTAATTTTCCATGTGGAATCAGAAGCTGCAGTCACCTAAAACAGGGCAAAGAACATTATGCTGAGTGGCACAAATCTTCCTTTCTGTAGTCTCCAGCCATTCTCTGAGGAAACTAAATATTAAAATCATGTACAAGACTCTTGTCTCCCTTGTCACTGCCAAAAGAATATAGTCTTGGAATCTACAAAACAACAGTGAGACTGTGGTCTGGTGACTTGTGTTCTCACAGGGACAATTTCTTCAAGCTGGCAAACTGAAGAGGACCTTGAGGTGAAGACAGGAAAGGAAATGGGATTTACAGATGTGGATATAAATTCTGGCTCTACCGCTTACTAGCTATGTGGACATAAGAAATTTAAGCTCTAATGCTTCAGTGTTCTCATCTGTCAAATGAAAATAATAATAGACTCAATAGCCTTAGATTGTTGTGATAGAAATTTCCCCGTAGAATGTACAGAACATGCCTGGCTGGAATTATTAATAGTATTATTACACTTCACAAGCCACTAGAGAGTGGTGTTCCCTGAGTTAGGGTCTATTCGTATGTGAACTTTGAACAAAAATACAGTTCTTCCTAGGAAAGCACATCATCTTATTTATTTATTTATTCATTTATTCATTCATTTATTTATTTATACAAGCACTGGGTACAGTCAGAAGTGTGGGAGGGTGAGAGAATTCACCAGAGCCAGAGCAGGGAGCAGAACAGGCAGACAGATGAAGTACACTGCTGAGGGGAGCAGCAGGCGGCAGGAGAGGTCTGCGCGCCATGTGGGACCCTCATCTGGCGGCAGGGCATTGAACCAGCGCTGCAGAGGCTGAGGGCAGCTTCGCAACCCAGCGCTCAACCGCTGCGCCACCGGGGAGGCCCAAGTACATGATCTTCTATGGAAGCCCCAAGTGTGATTATCACAGAGAACTGTGCAGAAATCCAGGTGTTTGTTTCTCCCTGAACTTCATTCCAGAAAAAGCTATTTTCAGCTCCTGCTGCAATCATCAACAGCTTAGAAATGGTATCAAATATGATAAAAATTACAAGAAAGTATATAACCATTTTTTATTTTCTGAATACCCAAAGACTCATGGAATTGTCAGTGAGTGTATACTATTAACATGGACTAGCCTGGGTTTCTCCCCTGTTAGACTATAAATTCCAGAAACTCAATAGCATGTCCCTCTTACATAGACTGAACTTTGAAGTGAGCCTGACATGTTCACAGTAGAATTTGAATGCATACTTCATGGAGTCATCTAGCCCTATGCCATGTGACCTGATACAGGTGGTAAGATTAAATTTTCTGAATTTCAATTTTTTTCTCTGTAAAATAAAAAAGGGGAGCTGTCAGGCTTGCAAGCTGACATGCTTTGAGTGGTGTGGTCATGTTAAAGTGTGAAAAGGCACCTGGTAGTATGCAGGAAATAGTGGTAGGCATGGTGGCTAATTAGAGAGTAGCCCTGAGTGATTTGTACACACTATTTCTTTTTGACACTTAGCACACAGAAGAAAATCTATCCCCTGGAGAATGAACTCATTCTGCAGGCTGCTTGTTAGTGACCCCTGGTAGTGATCATTCATGTTCTTTCCCACACTGGGTGCTGAGTTGAGTGAGCCAAGGTGCTCTTGGAGTCTCTCTGCCTATCCACAGTGTGACTGCTACCAACCTTGTTAAGCCCTAATTTTTTTAATGAGATGCTTCCAAGGTTTGCATGCAATTCCAGATGATTTAGCTGTCTTATTTATCGAGGATGCTGTCTTACATTAACTGATTTTGAGATAATATAATTTATGTCCAGTTCTGGACATTAAGTGAATGGCTTATTCACTTATGGCCCAGACATAAGGTATCATGAGATCCAGAAATGAATTATTCCCGCTTGGGTCCCTTTGACACATGGCTCCAAGAACTCATCATTTAGATGTCAGTCATTTCCTCATTCTGGCTCTGATGTCTCACAGGTTTCCTGACAACAATTAGGGGGACTAAAATCACTCATAATCACAATCACACCTGCCTTGCTTATTGGCTCACAGGCAATTTACTCCTCTCAGCTCTTCTGTCACATAGCAGACCCCGGGTGTTACTTTTCCAAACTTCAATTATAGACATTCAATCTGACAGCCTCCATGAAGTCATTATTCTGCCCCCTATTTTCTGATATTGATCCCAAATGTTTGGATAAAAGTGCAAAAATAAATGTTGTCAGCCATCCAGATATTTGGGGATATCCAGATGTGTGTCCCCTATGTAGAAATGCCTCTGGGTGATGGGTGTGATTCTGTGAGCATTGCCGTTATATTGAATCAGAATAGAAATTTTTGACTGCCTCCCTCCTTTTGCCCACCCAGAACTCATTAATGTATCTGTTAACAGGAAGTTCCAGCTACACCTGAGTCACCCTCCAGTCACTCACAAGACATGGCAAAGGGTTGGAAATTGTGGGCTCCTTCTTCTTCCGCAGCCATTTTCTGGAAGAGGACTAGAATAGCTTTGACATTTATTTCCCTGCTAAAAGGACTCATACTGCCAGTTCTCTTAGAAGGCAACAGTATTGTCAGTATTATTTGAAACTAGTTACTTAGCCTATTACAACAATAGCATCACTACCAGATCCTGAATATCTAAAATGTGTTAGGCAGTCAGCCAGTGGCTATAGATATTTTATGATATTTTATCTTAAAAGAAATTAAATGTTGGTCTTTCATTCCTATTTTATAGATTATAAAAATTTAACTTGCTGGGGCCTCCCTCTTAGCGCAGGGGTTAAAGACAATGCTATCAAGCTACTGCCAGCCACTACAGCAGAGTCCATCACCTGCTGGCCTGGTAGCTGACCCACAAGGTGCAGCAGACCTCTCTCCTGTCTTGCCCAATGCTCCCATCAGCAGTGCATTTTAGTACATCTGCCTGTTCTCCCCACTTTATCTAGTGAACCCTCTGACCCCACACCTCTAGCTTCACCCCAATTCTTGTATGCATAAATAAATCTTTAAAAAAAGTTGCATTCATGTTAACTCATGATGACACATACATGACATACAGAATTCAAATGCAGTTCTGATTCCAAATAAAAACATTAGCAACAATAGCTGTATGTGTCACTTTGCAATAAGTCAGGCCTTCAGCACATCCTATTTCATGTAATCCTTATAGCAACCTAGGAGATACTTATAGTCCTCCCTACTTTACTTCCTTCCAAGTCTGAGTCTCTGTGAGGTTTTCATTTTCAAACTTCTTTCTTAATTTCCCTAATGTAAACACTGGTTTTATTGGTGTCTTGATATATTTTTTAATTTAATGGATATTTAATGAATGTGCCACATTGCTTGGGTTTATATATATAGGGTAAACAGATTAAACTTCTTGTTGGTGCTTATTCATTGTTCAATTATTTTATCATTTAACATGTCCATGAAACTACTTTTTTTGTGAAAGTGTCTCTCCTTCAAGGCTTCCACATCCCATATTTTAAACAAAAATGAGAGAAGAAACGAACCATTGGCAATCTAAATGCCAGCTCATCTCCTGCTTAAGTGTGAAATCGAAGAAACACTTTCTGAGTTATAGTTCACTCACTTATAACATGGACATATGACACCTTTGCATGTGAGCGAGCGTGCACGCACACACGTGCACACATACACACACCCCTCTATAGAGTTTGATTAGGTTACAGACTGAAACTGCCCTATCATGTAGCAGAGTTCTGAAGGTGAGATGTCACCTGAGATGACAGTTCTAGGTGGGAGATATCCATTGTAGTGATATCTCTTATTCAGGCTACATTCGAGCATGAATGGTTGGTTACAGTGCCTTTGACAAAAGCATGAATGGTTGGGTACAGTGCCTTCGACAATATCTGCAGTTCAAGTCATGTAAGTTCCTTCTTGTCTTCTCTGTCTTTTTTTCTCTAATTAATGTTACCTGCACATAATAAGTATTCCATAAAATGTGAGTAAATAAATGAAATAAAACCCAGGAGCTGTTATCTGCATTTTAACAATGAGGACCTGAGGTCCAGAATAGTTACTGAAAACCCCTAAAGGCACACAGCTAGAGATTTCCAGAGGCATATCATAGGTCTGGTTTTCCAGGCTTAGTCAAAGCTTTACTACATAAATACCTATCTCTTCATTATAAATGTACTCCGACTGATTCTATTTTTAAAGTTTTATGTTTTATCGTAAATGTATTAATTTAATGTTTTAATTGCATTCAGACATCTTGATTTCTAAATATTTTGTCACTTCTTAAATTTGGATCCTAAGTTGAGTGTCTCATTAAACTTACTTTAGTCTTAACTCTTTATCCTACTTCTCATATCAATTATCAAGTAACATGTCTTAGTTATTGTTCCATTCATTAATTCATACAAATCCATACAAACCAATGTTTTATACAGTCTGGAATGTTGGTCTTCTTCTAACCTAGCTTTAAATAAGTCCCCACTGTGATGGAGCCAAGGCAGACTCAGGAGCCCACACTTGAATATTAATGAGTGGAAAATGGATGATTTTATGATTCCTGACCTTTCCGCTTTAATCCATTAGGAAGTATAGATTGGTTAGTAGTTAGCACAACTGGGAAAATGCTGTCTAAGTGGAAAATTGATCATGGTAAGTGCATGCATAGTGGTTCCACTTGTTAATGCGTCCTATTTTAGCATTTTGAACTTTTGCTCACAGATACCTCAAGTTCATGCCCCAGTGTGCCAAGCTGAAGGTGCAGTGACTTAGACTTAGCATGAGTTGACAGAGATGTCAATTTCTTACATGTTAATTAAAAGGATAAGTTAAAAGAAATGGCATAAAAATCAGCAGATCAGTACCAGGTTCTAAGATGCAGCCCCAGGGGTTTTCTCACCCCAGATCAATTGACCTTCTTACTGAGAAAGTTTTACAGACACTTGCAAATACCAGAGCAGGCCCATTATCTTTGACTCCACAGAGAAACTAAGATCTGGCTGCCTCTATTTTATTGTCAAGATGTTGAAGGCAGTTCAGGGAGAGGAAAGACATTGTGGTCTGGTGGATTGGGTAATGGGAACTGATTTCTTCATCCAAATTTGTCTCATTCACTATCTATACCTGGTATTTATTTCTTCATTTGAAAAGGTAGAAGGCTGGATAGGTGGATCCTAAGAATGAGCCCTAGACTTTTATGATCCCTTGAGTTCCCCCTATAGTTCATATATGCCTCCAGGTCTTAATTTTCCCTAGATAAGGGTTGCCACCTCGTGGGGAGGCAACCTTGGGAGTGGCCTGGGATGGAGGAAAAAATACTCAAAATCCAAGTAGTGAGAGAGAGAGAAAGAGAGAGAGAGAGGCCTAGAAGAGCTATATCTCTGGAGATGCAGCACCTTTCCCCATGGAAAGTCTCATATTTATTTGGAGTTCAGATTCAGAGAAAGTGGGCAAGTCCCTGGAGCAATGTGCATGGTGGGGATGTGGATTGGGAAAGCATAATAGTCAGGCACAAGCAAGGGAAGAGTGAATAAGGGCTATTGTTTGGGGGGTTCATTGTTGCTGCTGATCAAAACATCTCATCTCTTGTCCCTGTTTCCACATAACTTTCTGTCAACATGGTCTAGCTGGTGATGCTAATCTGGCCATAATGTCTGCCTGCTGCTTTCATCAGATATCCTCATACCAAGACGTTTGTCCCGGTGAGAGGATCCCTGCCTGTCTCTACATTTAGCTCAACCAGTAGCAACTTTGGTGACCAAGCAAAATTCCAAGAACAAGAGGGTTGGGGGACCCACAAGGGTAGCAACTATATTTAATTTCATGTGCTAAACCAACTAATCACTAGTGTCTGGCAGGAATTCTGTACTGAGGGATTCCTGAAACAGCATCTAATTCCAGAAGAATAACTTCTACAACCTCCCCCATGTTTGGAGTGAGATCAGGCTTGGGGTCACAGAGTTTCTTTGAAAGCATTATAATCCCTTTGCAGTAGACTGGGAAGTCATTGAAATAGGATCCCTCTCTTTCATCTTTGTACTCTAGCTCAGGACCTTGAAAATAATAGATGATCAATAAATGCTGAAGAACCCTAAAGTAATGGAAGAACATTGCTCTTGTAGCTCTAAAGACTCCAAGTATCTAGAGGACAGAAGGTACTTATTTTAATGCCCACATTTCCTTTGCCCAGCACAACACTCAGCTTGCGATATTTCTCGGTAAGAGGAGGGTGAATGTTTGTGTAAATGTATAATTTCTATAGCAAAAGGAATAGAAAGAAGTGGTAATGAGTTGGTTGTTAAAGTCAAAGTGCTTATATCCAAATCCAAGGCCAAGTGTTTATTAAGTGTTTTCCTTAGCAGCTACCTTCATTTTACTAAACCACAGTTTTGTCATCTATAATACTGGGAATAGAATAGTACCTAAATCATGTGTGGCTAGAAGGACTGATAAAGGTGGGAGGCCACAGTAGAGTGTCTTGTATATCAATTTTTCAGCACATTATAGTTATTATTGTAATTATTGGTTATTACTTAATGGCAAATGCTGACAAATTATGCTTGAGTTAAGGATATTTCATGTTTTCATAGTACTTCTAAGAAAATAAAGATTTTGAGGAGAAAAAAAATATATTCTTATCCTTCTGAGAAGGAGTGGAGTATGAGAGAAGGAGCATGCAAAACACACAGAAGTGGGAGTCAACAACCCAGAGCCTCCTGATTATTTCCAGATGATTTCCTAAAGCCCTTTACCTACTAAGCCTCTTACATCTGTAACTAGTCCCTCTTCAGCTCTGAGGTGAGAGACAGTAAATGGTTCTATTACATAGTACTGAATACAAGTAGGACTGTTGTCTCTAAACTACAGGCTCTTATTTAAATGATTAGTTTCTTAAACACTTGGCACCTATCACACTTTTAAATCAGGTAAAAGATTTAACATCCAGAGATGTTGAATTATCCTGGTAGAATCGTGGAATCCTTTCTCACTGTATGATAATGATTTGTATACACTAAACGGCATATATGCTGTATATGGGACATTTGAAGGGGACTGAACAAACTCTTTGGACTAGTGCAGAAATATGTCTAACATGAGAAGGAAAAGAAAATTACCACGACCTAGGTGATAATATTGACCAGCTAGCTAAATTATTACATGTCAAATTGGCCAGCAGATAATCTGAAATACAGTAGCTGGTCATTATGTTACTCATCTCTTTTTGCCCCAAATCTTATGACCATTCTCATTTTAGGAATACCTTGCTCCTTACACTCAATGCAATAAATTATTTTCACAATTCTTCAACTCACCCCCTTCTTTTGCTATGAACAGAATTTTCTCCCCACTTACTGACAAACAACACACATTCACAGAATCCCTCCTGTGTGACAGGTACTTGGCAGGCATGTAAAAGGCACAAAATAAACCAGAGATTGGTCCTATTTGCAAGGATTTTACATAAGGATAATTACATAAATAAGTCTAATTGTGGAAAGAGGTAGAGACCAACATGGAGCATCATAAATAAAAAAGCAAAAATTAAAACAGGATCTAGACATTTGGACATAAAATATAAGTGAATTGGAATGCAGGCAAGGAGGATAAGAAAACTAAGATCATTTAACAACTGCTATGAACCAGGTGCTGTTCTAGTCATTAGCCATGCTTATGTCTCTGAGTAATCCATACCTTTATCTATAGCTATAAAAATATATCTATACCTGTCTATCTACATCATAAAATATGTATGTGCAAGCAAGGGCAAGAGAATTATTGCTTCTATTTCACAAATAAGGAGCCTGGCAATCAGCTGTCAGTTAGAAAGTACTCTTAGAGGAAAAGGGGAAAAATTATAGTCAGTAAAATTGTCTCCATGACTCATTTTTCCTTTGCTTCCTAGCTTCTAGATCCTTCTCAAAAAATATCTCCCATTTGTTAAATGTCAAGTTTGTACTAACCTTTTCGTACGTATTACTTAATGATAAGAAGAACAGAGTGGAGGATCTGTGATAAATAGAGACTGGGGGATCTCATGGGAAGGAGTTCAAAACAGGACACCCAAATTGAGACATTCTCTCTTGGAGAGGGGCGTCTCATCATGCTCCCTCTCCATCATCTAAAAATACATATGCATGTAACACACGTATGTACTACATACATTTGTACAACAGTATCAGTATCATATATTGCATTCTCATTGTTGATACTAAGCTAAGCCCTTGCCAAATAGAGTAATATTTTACCTATTTGAAAACCCCATGACAAAAATATAGTCATATTGCCTTTATAAAGAGAGAACAGGTTCAGAGAGTTAAAAAAATTCACTAAAGTTCACATAGTAGGTAAGTGACTAAGCAGGACTATACATGCTAGCAGTCTGACCTCAGAGGCTTCACTCTTAAATTGTTGGGAGGAAATTGCTGGAATAGGGCATTGGCATGTTGACGGGATATATAGTGCTTGGGCAGCAGAATCAGAGAATCAAAAACTTTATAAGAACACTTGTTGGTTCCACCAAAAATCCCTTAAACCAGATATAACTGCAGTGTATGAGCTTCAGTTCATAGTTAAACAGCTTGAATGTTTGCTTTGAATTCTCCTACCTGACGGTTCTCTCTCTCTAAGGTCCACATCAACAAGAATCTTGGAGAGCAAGGACAGCCTGGTCCTCTAAGCCCACGTTTCTGAAAGTGACATTAATGCCACTTTGTCTTACATAAGGCACCTCCACACTTCTTCTGCCAGGGAAGGCTGCTCCAAGTATTGACAGTCCTGATCAGGAAAATCCACTCTAGTGTAAACAGGGCCAAATAATTCAGGCAAAACTTTCTGCCTGGAGATAAGGTCAGGGCTTCACTTGGTGAGTGGGGGAGGGTGAGAGAAATCTGGTCACTTGATCCTTCTGTCTTGGAACAGTGATTATAAGATTTGGTGCCAGGCCATCTGGGCTGGAATCAAATCTCTGTTCTATATATTACTAGTTAAATGACCTTAGACACTTAACTATTAATATATAGACTTTAATCAATATATTATAGATATTAAATATTATAGATATGAAATCTATACTATAAAGAGATATTAAATCTTTTGAGCTCCCTACACCACACAATTTTAATAATTCCAAACATTATAAGGTTAAAATGAGATAATTCATGTACAGAAATGATCTCATATATTTCCTGGCACAAAGTTGGTCCTAACTGTATCAATATAACATTTATGATCTTTCTCCTCATCACCTTCATCCCAACAATTTAAGAGTGAAACCTCAGCCTCTCAGCCACAATTGTCACATACCGCTTGAGAACATCAGGATCTACCATTGTTGGATAATTTGGTCAAAGACTTATTGTAGGTTGCAGAAAAGATCCTCTTTCTCAAGTTCAAATATTTGCTCGTCCTGCAGGCAAAGGAGAGCTTGCTTTAGAGATTAATTTGAGATCCAATTTTAAATTTCCCATGTTGGAACTGGGGATTCTAAATAATGACCTAGAGATTTGAATATCAACATTCCCTAGAGAGGAAGTTGCCAAATGGCATTTTCTATTGCTTACAGCAAATCCAATTAGTGAAAAGCTCCATTTACAGAGAATCATGGGAGGGGTGTGAGGGAAGAACATTGAGTAGGAATAAAGAGAGTATGATCAAATCAAAATAATATTCTAATTAATATTTGCCTTGCTCTATGCAGTTTAAAACAATTTCATAGTATTTGACCTTTCTAACAACCCTGTGGACTTGTTATTATTTCTCCAGAATCCAGCGCTCACTAAGTCCTGCTCCCTGCATGCCCTCACTGCTCCCTGCAAGTCACTATGCTATTGCATCCAGAAGCACAAATGCAACCTTAGATCAGACTCCTCACCTGTTGCCTGGTGTGTTTCAATTGACTCCCCACTGATCTCCCCCTCAGTTTCACACCCTACATTTCACTTTCTAACTCTATGGTAAAAGATTATTTTCTCTTATCATAGAAGATGATAACTCAGTCACCTTTCAAATTTCTATGCCTTCAAATTGCCATGTTACTTTATCCTTTCTCCCTCACTCCCTTCCTTCTCTCTTCTCTTTCTTCCTTTGTTTTTGGCTGGACAAATTCTGCCTCATGTTTGTCCAATTAAAGCAACAATAAACACAGCTGCTTTGGTGAAGGAAAAGGCAGGAGCTCAAACAGCAGTTGTTTTCCCACCCACCCTGTCCCTGCGCTGCTTCATCCCCTCCCTACCCAAGTAGTTCATGGAGCCCTTTGAAAAGTCACTGGCCTGCAGAACAAAGTTCAGGCTTCTTATTGGAGGAAACACTTGGCATTTGACCCACTAGGCTCTCAGTGAGGAATTAGCCCAAGTCATGAAGGCCCTCTGAGAGCCTGGCCTTCCATTGCACAGGGTTGAGCTGATAGGTTTGGGTTGGGGAGAGGATAAGCAAATGGGGAATGACCGATATCCCCACCGTCTCTTTGTTGGAACCTTTCACAGTTCCGTGAATGAAATATACAGACTTATATTTTAGAAACTTTGCTTGATTTAGTTTCTCAACCCACAGATATCAAGCCCTGCACATAATCTCTGACTCCCCTGCCCTTCCCTTAGGCTCTCTGGCATACCTTGTACATATATTTATATGCCACTTAATGCTTCACTCTATGAAAACACAAGTCACTATGATATTGCATTTTTACGTGTGTCTCTCCCACTGGACTTTGTGAACAGGGTGTATGCCTTACTCATCATCATTGTGGTTGGCACATAGTAAGGTGCTCCACCGATATTTGTTGAACTGAAGGTAAGGATTTAATTCACAAAGAAATGTTCAGAAAGATTACAGATACTAGCCAATGACATGGTGAGACTGTAACCTGTAAGATAAAATTATTTTACCAAAGGATTTGGCTGACAAGAGCTGAATTAACAAGTGACTCTTCTCCAAACCAGCTTCTGCATTATGAGAGGTGAGCTATTACCTCCAAATAAAACAGACTGACTAAGTTTGGGACTGCAAACAATTTTGGAATCTGCATGAGATGATGTGTATGGGAGGGACAAGATAATAAAGAGGAAGAAACATTTGGGCAAGATCCAAATATTTCTGGCAACCGTAAACTGTGCCTTCAGTCATCTGAGCTCTTGACCAAGAAATCAATGTGCAGCAGCTGAGAGCTGATATTAGGGTGATCACCATAGAAACAGCATTGCTCCCCGGACAGGTCAACTTTACTGTATCTAAATCAGAATTATATTTGAAGAAAGAATATAGAGAACCAGAAGAGAACAATCCCATTAGCATAGAGAGTATGAGCAGAACGAAAATGGACAGGGAGCTGCAGCAATCCCCATGAGAAGAGACATGGATTCTTGGGAAGCAGTTCTATCCCAGTTGCTAAAGAGAAAGGTCATCGACTATATTTTAATATTGATAAAAAGTCCTTTGTGTCAATTTTCATTTCCTCACTTTCTTACGTTTTCCTCTTTATTCATTTATTTAGCAAAAGTGTATAAAATTAGTCTGGATAACAGAAAGGAAGGCGGTAGGATGGATAAATCAAGTGTAAGTTGTCAGGGATAGAGTGAAGGAAAAAAAATGAGACTTTTAGTGGTGGGCATCCAGAGCATGTACAGATGTTGCTTTATAATGATGCACACTTGACACTTAGAAAATGTTATAATGCAATATTTCTTGAATAAAAAAAAATTTAAATGATTATTGAAATACTATGCTTTGGAGTCCAATAGACTCAGGTTCATGTCTGGTCTTGTCCCTGCCTCAGTATGGAACCGAGAGTGTACACTAGAGCTGCAATCTTCCCATAGCACACTAGGCCTTCCTAGGACTCTACACGGCACCCATCTCCCCACTGTCTCAAGGATTTCTGAGAGGGCTGGAGGCTGCTTTGCCTGCAAGCCCAGAGCAGGTCAGAAAGACTAGAGAACAAGCACCCCAAAATCCACCCTCAACAGACTTCAACCATGGACTCATGGAGGATGGTACTTCAGCCCCCATCACATACTCCTCTGGTGGAGAAATTCTCAGGTATTTGTTGTACACTGACTGTCAGAGTTTCTCCAGTGGAGCCAAATGCCAGTCTTTCCAGTAGTCTCTGGAGAATGGGCCCTTAATTAGGAAGGCAGGAGGAAAAATCATTCATAATAACCTTCACAGAACAGAAGATGACCCTCTCTAATCTGATCCCCTATGCATCAAATAACCCCTACTTCAGTCCCAATCTTGTCTGATTGCAAGAAACCAGATTCACTATTGGGAGTAAATATTGGCACTTATTCATTGAAAGGAATATCTTCATTTCTTAGATGGATAAGAAAGCTGGTTTGATCTACTTTTGAATTTTATGACTTGATTTATAGTCTGGCAAGTCCCCTCAGTTACATCAACTCTGGGCCACTAACAAGATGGAATTTATGAAATTGAATGGGGGGAATGGGACCCTGAGTGTGGCCTATTCATGACACAACGTCCCATATCAATCTTCTTGGTGGACTGACTTCTGTGGCAGACTTATGACAGTATGTTCTGATTCTATGTCAACATTTACCTCCTCTTCCCTCATTCTAGAGTTTAGGTTTCTCTCTTCTAATGGCAGGAAATGTATACCTTCATGAACTTAGGTAGCCAAGACCACTGATAAAAATCTGAGCCATGTTTCCTTCCCAAGCCCTGGGCCTGGAAGAAGTTTTAAATTACACAAATGTGATAGGGGTGGATTAAATATTATATGGTACAATTCTTTGAATTTGTTTAAGGGAAAGTAATAAATGCATGCTATTATCTTTGCTTCTGGCTGTAGAAACTAGGGCATCTGAGACCTCTTTCTATTTTAATTTGTGTGTGATTATTATAATACTTATCTGCTTATAGGTATTACTGTAGTAGTCTATCGTGCCTTTAATGTTGAATAACTTCAAGAGTCAATGACCATTGGAAACACCACTTCTCAGATATCATCAGGAAGACATGTTTTATTTTTAATTGAGTGATATGGATTATTTTTCTTTTTTGGTATTACTGGAAATGGGTATGAGCAGATTTTCCAGAATGGTGCAATAAAAATAAATTTTGATTGATTAATTCAATAACTATGGCTAGGAAGCATCTTGAGCAGCAGTTGAGAGGAAATGTACAATTCACTGCAGACATAGTTTGCATAACTCACATTTGTTAGAGAGACTCCTGACCCTGGGCTAGTTGCTGGCTTCTTGGAGACTAACTCACTTTTGGAAGCTCAGAGTAGGTTGAGTGGGTTCTTTTCTTCATGAACTTCATCTACCAAGTTATAACCTTGGACATCAGGGTATAGAAAGTAAATCATATTTGTAAAACTCTTTCGCAAGCCACCCTCTGTTTTTGCCATGATTTTATTGGCAGAAAACACTTAGGACCTGCCTGTGGCCAGAGAAGTTTTCATTCTGAGGAGAAGACTGCTGAAGGGGAATTTGCTGCATCCTGCATTGTAGGGGATTATAATCAGGCACCACAGAACACAGAACACTGTAAGCACAATGCTTATGAGCACAATTTTCTTTGGAAGGGATGACACTAGTTTTTCTGAGATTTTTATGGGTCCCCAAAAGGTAAAGAACCATTGCAATGCTTCTTATGACAGTTGGTATTACAATGTATATGACTTTTTAATATTTATTTGTAAGCCTAAATAAGCATCTGACCTGAGATGCAATTTTCCCCTCTGAGGATTTATCTTAAATTTTGACTGAATTTGCAAAAGATACTAAAGCCTGCATTAAAGGAAGGTCTGCATGGATAAATCAAAAGTGGCATGAACTCCTACTTATCCTTGAGGACTTGCTGAAATACAATTTTTTCAAATGTAATCTCACTTTGCATATATGTAATATGCATACATATGTATGTGTGTGTGTGTAATAGGGTCATCAAAAAGCATCTTTCCTAAGAAACATGTATTTGAATAAAATTCAAAGGTGAAGTGTTCAAAGAATATTTCTGGCATAGGACACTGCGAGTGTAGAAGGTCCAAAGTAGGAACTAGTTTGTCTTTTTCTAAGATCTGCAAGTAGAATAAAAGGTAAATAAATAGTAGGAGAGGACAGTGGAAAGTTGGCCAGGGGCCATATCCTGTGGTGTCCTTGCAGGCCATGGTCAAGTGTCCATGTAACCTCCATGTGCTGGAAAGACATGGGTCCTGTCTGAGCAAGGAAGGGACACATGTGCTGTTCTGGGAGAAAGGTAGAAACAAAGACATCAATTTTGCTGCTATTGCAATTGAAAGATGATGAAACAATGAGTCAGGCAAGCAACAACAGAATTGATCAGGTTTGGAAATACTTTGCAAGTATTTGCTGGCAGGATTGAATTATCAACAGAATGGTATAAGGGTTATTTACATTTTAAAGGAAAGGAGCTAGATATTAAAGATGTATTTTACAAGAACAGCCAACATTAATGAGCACTGTATTAGCTGCTTAAGTGTGCTAAGTGCTTAACACTCATTTGGCCATTTAATTCTTGACTCCCAACACAACATATTTTGATTTTGTTTTGTTTAACTCTGACTCTCTCTCTGTATAGACATTGAACTCCTTGACTTTTTGCCCCATTTCCTTAGGCTCAAAACTTAAAACTAAGGGTGGATATAACTTCTATTTTTTTAAAGATTTTTTTATATATGCCAGAGGTGTGGGGGTGAGAGGATTCACCAGAGACAGAGTAGGGAGCAGACAAGAAGATCTACTGAAATACACTGCTGAGGGGAGCAGCGGGTGAGACAGGAGAGGTCTGCTGCACCATGTGGGTCACCTCCCTGGCTGGGGATCAGACTCTTGCTGCAGTGGCTGCGGATAGCTTCATAGTGATGTAACTTAACCCCTTTCGCTACCACGGAGGACAGATATAACTTTAAAACCTTTATTCCATGAGTTTCCCAGGGAGAACTTTTACACTGTCACATGCTGTTTCTTTGCTCTACTGTCCTTTAGATAATCACGCTGTTCTTCCAAGTCTTAGCCTGTCCCTGGCTGTGATACTCTAGACCCCTGGGAATAGAAAGCAGCACCTCCATTGCTGGCATTCTTGTTCTTCAGCATTGTGAATTTAAGTTTTGTATAAATTCATTATGCATGAAAGAACAGTGATTTGCACTGCACAGAAAATTTTAAAAACAAAAGTTCTTTAATCAGGTCTCAAGTGGATGGTCTGAAAATAATAGAACTTTCATTAAGTTCAGCTCTTGGAGAATCAGATTAACTCACAAAGTATTCTTATATCTGAACATTCATTAGTAAAGTGCTATTCTGGTCATGTTTATTGATGTAGGTGAGGTTACCATCAGCGTATACATTTGCTTTGGCCACAACATGATTTCAAAGCTAGTCTATAGTAGGGCAAGCAGTGAACATTCAGTGTAACATAAATGGCCACTTTTAGAATTAATGAGATCTAATTTTACTTATGCACAATGCAATTCCCACTCCTTGAAGTCAAAGCCTTATTGTTTGATGTTTTGGAAAGTGCCATATGGATAAGCATAAACTGTGTGTGTATGACCCTCAGCTTGTTTTTGGGCAATGTTCAGATTCGCTGCTAGCACATGGGACTTTCCCATCTTTCCTTCTATAGCTTGCCTGTGTCTGAGAATTTTATTGATGTGATAACATATCCCCGGAGACTAGGCAGAAGACTGACAGCCACATCCATTAGTCTGATGGTCACCATAATGTGAGAGTATGCCTTTTTGCACGTAGTAGAGAAACATCATCCTAGGAGCTAGATGTAGCCATGGTTCTGAAATTATCAAGATAGAGAACTGTATGTAGGGTCTTTCATTGTTATGTTTATTTTTAAATGGCATTTTTTTTAAGCTAGGTTGAGCTTGATTCTGTTCCTAACACTATAACTTGTAGAAACTATCAGCTAAGACCTCAATTTCCTCAAATCTAAAATCAGCAGACTAGACAAGATAATTTCTCATGTTCTTGCAGACTGCAATTTTTTTTTTTTGAGTTTAGCTGTTCTTAAAAAATATTATTTTTAAATACAGTGCAATGAAAGATAAACTGATGAATATTGGACCTAAATCAAATATCTTTTAATGAAGTCCCAAGTTAAACACACACACACACACCACTACCTAAAGGAACAAATAATAATAATAAAAAAAAACATAAGTTCTGCAACGAATAGACATATGCAATCACAGCTGGGCAAGGTAAAAACACCTCCCTCTTTAATTTCTAAACATTCGAGTCTAATATTAGCTAATCACATTTGTAGAGTTATAGAAGAAATAGAAAATCTAAAGTATCTAAAACCTGAGTAAGAATCACAGAAAGCTTTTTAAAAACTGTCCAAAAGATAGGTCCTGAGAGATTTAACAGTGATTTTGTTAGAGAAGGTGGCAAGGAGGGACACGTTGAACTCCACCCTCATCTGTGACCTCCTGACTACAACACCCATCATGCTGTGACCTGAACTTCCTGAATTCAGTGCTGCTGGGGAGGAGAAAGGGGCAGTGTGGCCATGTTGAATGGGGAAAAGGAACAGAAGACCAGGTACCGGTTTCTCCTTATCCTTGCCCTTTGCCTCTTTAGGTCTTTATATCCAGCTTTCTTTAGAGGCTGTGACAGTCGCCATTTTGATCTTGTGCCTCGTAATCGATCTTGGGTAGTTTTCAAAAGTTGGTTTTCTCCTCTTTTTCCAGTCCTTTGAGCCCTGGCTAACCTCCTTGCTAGGGGATGCCTTGAACTCATTCTCCAGACAGTTCTGCTCTTGGGCCCTGCCTGTTTGGCTGATCTGGTGTCTGTGGTTGGGGGGGGGGTGATTTTGGAGTTTGACAGGGAGTCTGCATTTTGAGGTGTTTCTCCTGCTCTTCGAGTTCTCTATTCCCTTTGAACCTCACTTATTAAAATTATTTGAGTACACTTGGGTGTGATTACTTCTCCTTTATGCCTTCAGGTGACATGGGCCCTGAGAATGGAAATCAAGGTTTTTTTCCCCTTAACAGTTTCACGCAATGTTCAGTTTCAATCTGCTATGGTTTTGCTCAGTATCATTTATTCAAGAATTTAAAAAATACACAATTATATTCGTCATATTATATTCTAAAAGACAGAAGATGGAGAAATTACCCGTTTCACTACTCAAGATAGATTTGATTTTGATCCCAAAAGTTGATAAAATATTATGAAGAAAAGGAAAACAAAACAACCTCAACCATGTAAATAAATGCAAAATCATAAATTAACTACTTCAAAAGAGTTTAATAATCTATTATTGCCAAATCAAAAATTAATCCAACAAAAATGTAAACATTTACAATATCAGAAAATTGAATAATGAAAAATAAATATCTCAGTTGACAAATGTTAAAAAATATATAAAAGTAGATGGCTGTTGGACCTCCCCACTGTTGGACCTCCCCGGTGGTGCAGTGGTTGAGCACTGGGCTGTGAAGCTGCCTGCAGGCTTTGCAGCCCCTGTTCGATCCCCGGCCCCCCGCGAGGGTCCCACATGGTGCGCAGACCTCTCCTGCCACCTGCTGTTCCCCTCAGCAGTGTCCATCAGTCTGCCTGTTCTGCTCCCCGCTCTGGCTTTGGTGAATTCTCTCACCTTCCCGCACTTCTGACTGTACCCCAGTGCTCATATAAATAAATAAATAAATCTTTAAAAAAAAAAAAAAGTAGATGGCTGTTTCAATATCTCCAAAATGCATTTGATGAAATTTCATAACATTTTCATTTTTCAAGTTGGAATAAAATAAATTTCCCTTGATAGGATTAATATTCCTATTCTAAATCCCAAATCAAATGATTTTTTATTACAAGGCACTGGACACAGATCTCTAAATTAAGGAGGGGGGGAGTTGGTCCACTCTGTTCACTATTGTTAAAATTATTTAAATATGTCTAGTTGGTGCAATAAGGACAGTAAAAATACAATTAATGTATATTTTAAAAGATAAAAATACATCATAGGCCCATAAGCCTTGTTTGCAATTCTAAAATCAAAAATAATCTGAAAACTCAACATGTTGCTTCATTTGTTTGATGCAAAAACTATTTGAGCTGCTGTAAAGACATTTAGTAAGAAGGTTTATGCTGTTGCATAATAGATATTAATATGTTTGATTATGGACTTCTTCAGATCCTGCCAGGGATGTTATGTAATATATATAATATCACCATTTTACCATTCAAAACTCAATTACAAACATATCTAGCACATGAATTTTAGGTAAAATGTTGTAAATCTCCATTATGTGCAGATGACATGATTATACACCAGGGGCATTTTATATATAAGATAACATTTGTTAAAATTAATGAAAAAAAATACCATAAATGACTGTTGTCAACAAAGCTAATGTTAAAATTGTTTATTTATGATCTGTCTACCCCCTACATTGGTTAGTGCTTGAGGACATGGGTTACATTTTATTTGTTTCGATCTCACTTCTACCCAAAATACTTTTTGGTGTAGGAAAAGTAAACAGATATGTTACTTAAAAGAATAAAAGATGAATATATCAAAGTTTTATTTTAATGTGTAGATTTTTTTAAAAGATTTATTTATTTATGCAAGAACTGGGGTACAGTTCAGAGGTGCGGGAGGGTGGGAGAATTCACCAGAGACAGAGTGGGGAGCAGAACAGGCAGACAGACTGAAAGCACTGCTGAGGGGAGCAGCACTTGAGGCAGGACAGGTCTGCTGTGCCCTGTGGGAATCTCCCTGACCAGCTGGGAATCGAAGCCGTGTTGCAGAGGCCGCGGACAGCTTCACAGCACAGTGCTCAACCCGCTGAGCCACCAGGGAGGCTCTTAATGTGTAGATTTTACACAATTCCAATTAATATTCCAACAGGAATTTAATGTTATTTTGCTTTCTTTTAATTTCCAAACTCAAGAAGAAATTGATAAAATAAGCATTTTGGGGCATGCCTAACAAATAACAAAGAACATCCCTTAAAAGACAAGCAATTAAAAAGAGAAACCAGGTCCATACTGGGCTTTTCCCCTTACTGAGTGATTTTTTTGATGCTACTTACCATTTTTAAGTATCAATGTCCTCATGTGTAAAATAATAATAAAATATAATATTGCTAAAATAATTAAGTGAGGAAGATAAGCCTTAAATACACTGTTTGGTCATTTTTTTTACCTTTGAATTGATTGCTGAATATCCCCACTGGCCATTTACTCCGTCAAGGTGTTGATTTTGTGTTTGTAAATTGACTTATTATAAATGCCAAGCATGTCACATGTGTTGAGTCTCTAGTCTTTATGTGCTCTTATTGATTTTAATCTATTTTGGGGTGCTCTTGTTACTATTTACAATGTTTTATTTCCCAATACCAAGATATTTTTATAAGGTAACTAAAATATATTTCCATACGTGGTGGAGTTAGCAAGAGTGGAACAATGTGAAAATTGGAGAAACAAGTTGCTTTTTAATAATGTTTAAGCTATTATTATTGGCATGAGTATCGTAAAAGCAATGGCAACAGAATGAAACAGTATTCTGTTTGATCCTTATGCAACCCCTCAGGCAGATATTGTTATTCCCATATTATACATAAAAAAGCTGTGGTAGCCGGAGTCTAAGGACACAGATTTTCTTTTCTTTTCTTTTTTTTTAAGATTTATTTATTTATTTATACAAGCACTGGGTACAGTCAGAAGTGCAGGAGGGTGAGAGAATTCACCAGAGCCAGAGTGGGGAGCAGAGCAGGCAGACTGACGAAATACACTGCTGAGGGGAACAGCGGCACAACAGGAGAGGTCTGTGTGCCATGTGGGACCCTAGCTGGGGGCCGGAGATAGAACTGGCACTGCAGAGGCTGTGGGCAGCTTCACAACCTAGCGCTCAACTGCTGCGCCACCAGGGGAGTTCCTAAGGACACAGCTTTTCATGGTTGTGAATGGCAAAGCCAGGATCCATCTTTAGAGTCCCTTTCCTTATCTAGCCAGCATGAAAGTGTCTCCATTTTATGTTAACATAAATTGCTCAGATAAAACTTTCTACACGAGGCATACAGCCTACCTAAGTTGTTCACACTTTTTAGAAAACTGAGACTAAGGTGGCATGGTGGAAAGCCATTATGGAAAATGACTTGAAAGAAAGCAGGGGCAGTGGATGCAGTTCTAGACACAGAGGGCAGAACTCATACAGGTGAGGGGCCTCCCTGGTAGTGCAGACATTAAAGACACAGCACTGTGCTGTCAAGCTGTCGCCAGCCACTGCAGCATGAGTTCTATGCCCAGGCCAGGGAGCTACCCACATGGCACAGCAGATGGCTCCTATACGCTGCTCCCATCAGCAGTGTATTTCATTCAATCTGCCTGTTCTGCTTCCCACTCTGTCTCTGGTGAATCCTCTCACACACACCCCCACCCCCACACCTCTGGTCTACACCCAGTTCTTGTGTGCCTAAATAAATGGATCTTTAAAAAAAAAAAAAAAGAAGAATTCATACAGGTGAGGCAGGTGAGGTAGCTTCCCTTCTCTCTTTACTTAACTGGATGGAACTCAGGTCTACTTCTTCTGATCCCAAATGCTAAGAGGATCTCAAGAACTCAATATTGGCCTTAACTACTTAAGGTGTTTGCCAAAATGTGCACGGGGCCTGGGAGAAAAAATGGAGGCTCTATCCTTGTAAGGAATCTGAAGGATTAAATGGTAACCTCCAGGGATACCTAGGAAATCAACTAGGGATAGCCAGAACTTCAGATAATCACCTAACATCCCTCTGTTTTTTACCCAGCTGGTTAAATCTACAAGAATGGCCCGCTTCTCACCTAGGACACCCCCACAACATACATTGCAGTCTGCAGGCATGCACATTTACTCTGAGCTATCACCCCCTCTTTTCAGATAAAGGTACTTCCTGTTCTAGTGTCATGACTTGCTTAAAACCCTTCATATTCATAGACCATCAAGCAGCTCAAACCTCCCCGTAGCGTTTCTGCTCAGCCCTCTTCCGTTCTATTTCAGTAAATTGGCCGAGTCACTGCCATGGCTCAGTGCAGGACTGAGTCTCAGAAAGACAATTACAATCAAACTGTAAGACTTCATTCTCACGAGCCCTTGGGTTACTGAAATACGACACAGTGCTGGATTGTTTCAATCCTTGGAAATATGGTCATATATATCAATATGTATGTTTTTACAAAAAAATTTGAACAGTGAATAGGAGTTTGTCAGTCAGGTGATGAAGAATTGAGCAAAGAACATTCCAGGCAGAATCAACATGTGCAAGAGCAGGAAATGTGTGGAAAAGTAAGAGGAGAGTGCAAGGAAAGAGTGTGGCAGGAGGCAGAGAAGGGCATGGTATATGCTATGGAATTTGCATGTTTACACAAAGCCAGTTGGGAAAACTTGATGTTTACACATAGGGATGATGGCTTAGATCTTCTTGCTTCAAGATCATTTCAAGCCTGGGATCTGCCACAATCATGTCCCACAAATCAGATTGTATTTCCTTTCCTACAGGAAGCTGTGCATCCCGCATCTGGCTTAGCAGGATGTAGGCTCTGGACACTAACCCTGTAGCTGCTCTACTTCCCTTGCAAGGATATGTAGTGTGTCTTTTGTCCATTTTCTCCCGCCTGTCTCATAGTATCACCCAGTTCTGGTAGGTTCTTAGTAGTGAAATATTGTCCATGGGCCACCAACAACTGTCTCACCTGGAACTAACTACAAATGCAAAATCAAGGTCCTGCTTAAAACCTTAAGTAAGAACCTGAATCTTAAGAAAATCTTCAGGGGGGCATGTACACATTAAGGTATATTTTGATGTACTACTATAGAAGTCATCATGGGGCCCATTTACACTGTGACGGAACTGCCATCACGAATAGACTGGAGGGCACAGGAGTGAGAAGAGACTGACAGCCTCTGAGGGGCATGGCCTAAGTGTGTTAATGCCAGGTGTGAGCTAGAATCCTCCCATGTTATTTCACCTGGTAGCAAGCTTGCAGGGTGAGTCGTGACTCCCATCTCACAGGTAAGGAAAAATGCTCAGTCCTCTTTAATCTAGTGTATACCATTTCCTCTAGATCTCTCTGTGAATCCTAAGAAGAATGAGATTGCCATCTCTCCTGCACCTAAAACAAAGTGCAACCCAGATGAAAAAGAGACTTGCCAATTCTTCAATAACCAGCTCTTCATTCCTGCGAGTCTGGAGTGACCCTCACTCATCTGGCCAGGTTCCACGTTAGGCTCAAATGCAAATGTGGTTTCACAGGGTTTGTATTTCCCCTAGTTCGCCTCTTCCTTCTCCACAGCTATTGCAGGTAGATGTAACATTCTGTGTCTTGCACCTGACTTCCAGATTCTTGGTCAGCACTGCACTATCTCAGAGAGCGAAATCACACAGCTAAACAGCAGCCTATCTCAGAGAGGCAGGAGAAAGCAAGTGGATTGGCTTTAACTACCTAACAAAGTGCATTTATGAGCATCGTTGGAACAAATGCCTCTGGTAACTGCAGCCATCACCCCCTAATGGTGCACTGAGTAGACACTAGGAAATAAATAGGGCTGGTAACCGGATTTTCTTTCAGCTGGTAATGGCATCACCACCTCCAGCCTCCATAGCTAGGAAGTCTATGACTCACAAATTCCTTCTCATTTCTAAAGCCCTTTGGAACTGAAATACAAGAAATAAAACAATATTTATAAGATTCATTCCATCAGTAGCATGTCATTAACATACCACACCACAGATGCCTTAGAACGTGCTGAAATGAATTACCAAGGCTCAGACCCCTTGGAATTTGGTCTGGTAGTGGGAGAAGTGCAACTCATTTTATTTGGAAAATTCCAAGCTATTATTTTCTTAGAGCCTTTTTTTTTTTTCTGAATTATTTTTCTGCCCCCTTCTCTATACTACCCTGTGCTGCCAGCTCAAGCATTTCCTCTGCTGCCTCTTTGCTTCTCTGTAGCTTCTACTGCCTGGTCCAGCACATCAAAACCCCTGCCCTTCTTTGGAACATTCCACCAGCTTTCCTCTGGTCTCTCTAAGTTATTTTACCTTCCACATGCCCCCTGTACTGCATATTATTAGTGTAATACATGCACACATGCCTGCTTTTTCATTTAGACTGTGAACTCTTCGGAATGAGGGATCAGCCCTGACTCTTTTACTGCTCTCCTTCCAGAATTTAGCATAGAACATGGTACGATACTATGGAAAGGAATTAAAAGTACTCTTCAAAGAATAATTTAAAGAGTAGTGGTTATGTTCTGTGCACTAAAAATGTGTCCTAGAAACCCAGTGCAGTACCAGCACCTTCTTTTGATGAAGACAGATTTCACAGACCACTATGGGAGGTATCCTCCCAATTGTCCTAGCTTCCCTTCTTCTCTGGAAGTCAGGGCTCATTCGGGCTATAAGACATGCAGGAAATCACACAGTTCTTTGCAAGTGAAATTCTATTAAAATGAACATCAAGCCTTAAATATGTAACAAGGAGCCACATAAGCTCTGCCAGAGCAGTGTGTGAAGGTCATAGAGGTGCCCATCCCATCAGTCTAGTGAAGCAAAAAATCTGTGAGCTGATCATATGTATTTAATTCAAATCTGCTTCATGAACTGCAGACATATTTATTTTAGGTGGTAAATGTCATGAATTCAAATATTATAGAATTGCAGTAACGTCTTCCCAACTTGGAGTTTGTATTAAATGCAATTCTGGTTTATGTCAGTTTATGTCTTTATACTTTCCTGGAAACCTCAAGAACGTTTGCTTCAACTGATGTGTTATATCTTTATCAATGATAACATTTCTTATGATTTGATAAGAATGTGCCAGGAGCTGTGCTAAGTGCATGCTATGGGCTGAATGTTAAGATCCCTCCAAATTCATATCCTGAACTCCTAACCCTCAAGGTATGGTATTCATAGGTGGGATCCTGGAAGAAACTTAGGTCATACAAGGAAATTAGTGCTATGCATGAGACTCTAGATATCTGCCTCCTTGTCCCATGGGAGGGCCAAATGAAAAGAAACAGACTAAGAAACAAAAAGAAGGTTCACTTAAGTACACTAGCACCTGATCTTGGACTTTCCAGTCTCCAGAACTGTGAGAAATAAACTTACATTATTTCTAAGCTACTGGTCTTTGGTATTTTGTTATAATAGCTTGAATGAATGGAGACCGTGCATTTAATGTATACTCATTGAACTTCATAAAAATTTAAAGATAGATACAATAAACCCCCATGACAAAATATCACATGGTAACACATTTTCACATGTAATGTGATTGGCAGCTAGCTCTCATCCTTTGTCCAGCCCTTATTTTCAGACAGATAAAGAAGTTTAACAAAGTTCTTATTTTCTCCAAATGGTGGTGAGGTTGGACAGTGAAATGTCAACTGTCTAGAAGTCAGGCAGACTGAAGATCAGTCCCCACATCTTCAACAGGCAGAGGCAAGAAAGGCTAAATCTTCTATCTGATGGAGGGGATTCCAGGGCACCACAGGGTGCTGAACAGCAGCCATTAAGATATAAGCTGCCCTCATGGAAAGCTGTGTGGAGGCTCCTCAGTCTAGTAAAAATGCAGCTACCATATGACCCAGCAATTCCACTCCTAGTGATCTACCCAAAGGACACAAAAATATTGATTCAAAAGAACACCTGTACCCCTATACTTATTGCAGCACTATTTATTTCCAGGTAAAACCTGGAAACAACACAAATGCTCAAAAATAGATAACTGGATCAGGAAGATGTGGTACATAGACACAATGGAATATTACTCAGCAATCAAAAAAGACAAACTTAAGCCATTCACAGCAATGTGGATGGAGCTAGAAGGAATTATGCTCAGTGAAATAAGCCAGAAGGAAAAAGAAACATAGCGGATTACTTCACTTATAGCAGGAATATAGGGAAACCAAATAGGACATCAGTATAAAAAAATAATAATGGCACAAAACACAACAAAGCAAAAACAGACAATTATAAACCAGAGACATACTCAGGGGAGGAGGCGGGAGAGGGATCAGCGGGAGGGAGGGAGGAGCACAGGGGACTGAGGTGATGGTGCACGGGTGCCTTGGGGAAGGAAACTCTATGGGGACCACACCTGAGGGGGTGGGGGGAAGCAAATGTTGTTTAAAGATGAACAATGATGTAAAAAATAAAAAAAATAAAATTAAAAAAAAGATTTAAGCTGCCCTCGACTGTGGCCACCAGAGGGCGTCCGACCACAGTGAGGCGTCGGGTGGTTGAGGATTGCCCATCTGGACTGAAAGTTTCTCCAGCTGACTATAAATGCTTACCTTAGTTATTTTATTAATGCAACTTCTTATCTTATGTGATTGAATTGTATGCCCCACTTATCCTGTTATAGCTGGGCTCACTGCACCGTTATCCTCTTACTACAGAAGAGAAAGCAAGGTTAGAGGAGTCAGCTTGCTCAAAGTCTTAGGTGGTGAATCTGAGAAATGAACCTGGATGAGTGTCATGAAAAGCCCACAGTTGTCATCACTACCACAGCAACTCCAAAGCATGAGTCGCTCTGAGCCTGTCTTGTTGGTCTGCCATTGGGATAAGCACTTTGTAAGCATGAGGTCACTTAATCCTTACAGCCACCCAGTGAAATCGAAATAGTATTTCTCATTTTTCAGATGATAAAACTAAGGATCTCTGAACAGCAGAGATGAGACTTAAACTTTAGATCTCTATGACTCCAGACCTCTAAGGAAATGCTCACCAGCACCTGAGAGGAGAAGGCATACATTGTACTAAAATGAACAATGATGTAAAATATATATTGAACAAGTCAACTAATTAATTTAAAAAAGAGTTAATTTGAGGACAGAATAAGAATGGCAGTTTCTGCAAATAAGTGTTAGGAGAAAGCAAAGTAACAAAGGGAAGGTAAACTTTCCCTCTTGTACCTCAAAAGGGCAGGGGGTGGCACTGAATGTGAAGGGACTGACAGTGCGTGTTGGCACCTGCATCTTAGACCCACAGGTGGGGCTCAGAACACTGAGTAATCAACTCTGGACTGTAACATCTGAAAAGTCCTGAATATCTAGATGAACAACCAGGCACAGTAAAAATCAGTTCCTCTTAGCATGTACTTATCTACAACAAAGCAAAACAAATACACAAGCAAGAAGTTCTTTCTGAGGAAAAGTAAGTACACTGAACTCATGGAACAATTTTTCTTTCCTCTGATTTTGAACTGGAGATGTGGAAGATGTCATTCACATTCTCTTTATCATCTGTGTCATTTTCATTGATACATTGATTTTATTAACTATGGGGTTGCATTTAAAGTGCTTTCAGAGAGTCACCACAACCTCAGTCTGCCAGACGCTATTTTTTCCTTAAACTGACTTATGATTCTGATCCTCCTTCAAACTCTTCAGCAAAACCAACAGTGGTTATTTCCCAGAACCTAAACCTGCAGTTAGGGGCAGGCTCCTGCCCTTGTACTTATTTTGACCAAGAAATATGAAGTTTTTGAATGCTGTGCAGGTCCCTAGCAGCCTGCAGGGAGACAGGAAGCTGGACCAGCATCCTTGCTATGCCCTGTCAAGCTGCATCCATCGAATTAGGTTAGGAGTTAAGATGTTACATGATGTGACCAATGGAATCAGAAGCAATAACATAACCTGTCAGCTTGACAGTGCTGGGGTGAGACATGCCTGCTAGCTTGCTGAGGAGGGGAGAGTGGCATCTGGCATGGGATATGGGTGAAAGTGCTGTTTAGCTCCTTATTTGCAAAAGTGGCATTGGTAGGGAGGGAGTGGTCAATCGACATTACTTCCCTAGACTTATTTTAGAGTTTTACTTGCAGCTTCAGAAGTAAAAGCTTTATCTTACAGTGCAAGAGATGCAAAAATTTGAATGTAACATTTCAGGACTTGGATGGTCTCCAAAGAGCAAAAGCCAAAGAGACTGCAAGACTTTCTATTGCATAAGGGTGATGGAAGGTCACTTCAGCCAACCCTGTGCTGAGACAAAGCCAGGAAATGCATTTGAAGTTAGGAGACACCTGGCGCCAGCTGGAAGGTGACTTCATTGTGGCTTTTGTTTGTCATTGTTGGGGCCAGCTTGGTGCAGATGAATAGCCTGATGCTGGCAGACAGGAAACATGAACTTGGCTCCAGTCTGCGCCATGTCCATGCTACCCTGCAACGTACTGCAAAGACTGACTTAAAGACACACCACACTGACTAACAGACAAGCCAGCAGCAGAAATGCAAAGGAGGAAGGAAGGGTTCTTCCGAGAGAGAATATTCATACACTCACAACTGTGACAAATTCCACATTTGCAATGGCATTTCCAAAGAATTTTTAGCCACTGGAAAATTGTGCTAGAATTCTCTTTTCCCATGTTGTAATTTGAAGCCTGGTTGACACATTGATCATAGACATAGCTCTGCAGAGGCAAACTCAAGGTTTGGCTTTGTTTGGGTGAATCACCCTGAATTCTCATTTGTTCAAGGCCAAATACAAACCAGTTCCTTTGAAAGTGCAGTGGCAATATAGTGTGACCATTGAGAAGTGGGCTCTAGAGTCCTATTATCTACATTCCAATCCTGGCTTCATAGCTTTTTAGTTGCATGGCCTTGGGATTATTACTGGAACTCTCGGTGCTTCTTTTTTCTCATCTGCAAGATGGGGATGATACTAGTATCTTTCTCTAGTTAATGAGTTCATGTGTGTAATGTTGAAGAGTGCAGCCTGGCCTGCGGTCAGTGCTTCATGATTTTCTGAAATTTTATTTTATATACTTGGCTCTATTTCTCCTTTCTGTCTGTTTAATGCATTTATGTTTGCCAGAACTAGTGTTTGTATTTGGTTTATGTTGCTTAATAGCTGGTCATCTCAAGGGCTTTAGTTTGGAGCTCCATATTATGGCTACCCAGGTCAAATTTCCCTCGAGTCAGCTTCCAGAAGCCTGATTTTTGGCATTAACCTTCTAGGCAGCCTAATTTTCTGATATGGATTCCATCATCTAGATTTCTGTGGTGGAGAACTCTTACCCAAGCCATTCATCAAAAGTCTTCTTGATACGATTCATATCTTGGCTCCTTCCTCCCCTATACTGACTTCTATGACTTGAGAACTCAGCTCCAAGATTTTACTTGTCAGCTGTCTTTCTTCCTTAGACAGATGGGAGGTGATCACTAAATATTTGATCCCTGGCTGGCCAGGGGTGACCCACATGGTGCAGCAGACCTCTCCTGACTCGTCCACTGCTCCCCTCAGCAGTGTACTTCAGTCAGTCTGCCTGTTCTGCTCCCCAGTCTGTCTCTGGTGAATCCTCTTACCCCCCACACCTCTGGCTTATACCCTAGCAATTGTATGCATAAATAAATAAATCTTTAAAAAAATAAATTTTTTTGTACAAATCTCCAGTTTTTTTTCCCAGGCCTACTCAACTGCTCCTAAGTATCTTTAGCCTCAGTGTATAAGGCCAAGTCATTCAACTGTCTTCCAGCCAACTTCCTGGTACTGAGTCCCCGGGCACCCGGGTGGCGATTCAAGCTTGCATGTACTTGAGTTGACCACGTTCCTCATCCCTGTGGGCTTGGGCTACATGTAGCCTGTCACATTAAAAAGCTCAACTCTGCATGTAAGAGCTCTTGATGAAGTGCCAGAAAAAGAGGTTATGGAAAATACAATCAATAATAACAAATCTATTCACATGTGAGAGCCCCTCATGGAAACTCTGACCCTGAACAGTGGTCCTGTATGTCATCCAGGTGGAAGAACACCTGGGAGTCATAGAACACCAGGGTCATTGAAAAACCCTTCACAAAAGATACAGTTAACCCTAGTATTTGAACGAGGTATAATTTTCATGAGCAGAAACTATGACTGAACTGCTGTGTATGAATTCAACGGAAAACGAGAGCAAGTTAGTTCGAAACTATAAAAAATATCGTGAATTAAACATGATCACTTATGTCTGAATCTTTCCGTGAACATCATTTGTGACTTTTTCACTAGTTTTACACTGGCTGGTACACATGGAAGGCCACATAAGAATAAGTCCTAAAGCTTAAGGAGAAAACTAGAGAGGAATGTTTTAAACTCAAACTTCTATCCGTTTACTTATTCTTTTCTGTGAAAGACAATAACTGGTTATTGGACTTTTGGAGAGGTCTACTTTAGAACTAGTGGAGAACAGTAGTATTTTCTGCCATAGATTAAGTCATTAGAAGGTGGAGGGAAGGGCGGGGATCCAGACCACTTTCCTTCCAGGAATTCATTATATCTCTGACCCAGTTTTCGCTCTCAGGCCTCTGCTATCTTGGGCTACACTCTGATCCTTTGGGGTAGATGAAACGAGGTTCCTATTGAAGTTACCTTTCATCAGCTATCTTTAGATACTGGGCCTCTGAGTTTTAGAAAAGGGCATCAAATTGCTCTTCCATGTTCCTCCAAAGAATCCCCTAGTCCTTCTTGAAGCCATGAAACAGCCGGGACTAACTTCATCTCACCGCCTGGATGTTTCTCTTCTCAAGCATCAACTTTTGATTCTTCACAAAAGCCCTTCTCTTTCCTTAGGTTGTCCTTGTCACTATGCCATATGGTTTCACTACAGGCTGCCTTTTGTTCTTATGCTTACGTTTGTGCTTTCCTCTTTAATGGCAGACTCACCACTGGACTGGGCCAAACAGGTTTCTATTATGTCCTCACATAGGAACTAAGCAAATTCTGCCATTCTGGTGCTCTAAACAATACCACATGGGGAATCAGAAACCAAGAGTTCAATCAGGATGAGAAACCAGCATATCGACAATGGGAGTTCTTCTCCCAGTGCCTGACAGCCCCGCAGCAGCTTCCTGGGAAATAGGCCAAAAGCTGCTTCTTTCACTGTCACACTCAACCCCTGGGACCTATCCACATTAAGCACAACCCATTGCATCACATATTGACACAAAGTGACAGACAAAAAACTGCTGTGAGACACAGGAGTCTAAGGACCTAGATAACATTTTCCACTGGACTCTTTCCACTTGAATGTCTCTTGATGGATCATGACAATTCGACTCAATCTGACCCTTGTGTATCGGGACTATTGTGTGTGGTGCACATCAGCATGGTACGGAAGCTAAATGATGGTCAGATGCAGAGACAGCTGTGTAGCAGCAGAATTGAAGGACCAGTCTCATCTCTCTCTTAGTGAGCAGCACAGAGAACAGGTCACAGCCAGAGGTGGATCTCAGCGTTATTATGCCACAGCAAGATGGGGCAGGCTGGGCTGTGCCTCTGGATCTCTGTTATGTGCTCAATGTTCTTCCTTTTCTTCTTGAAGTCTGACTATGTTAATGATCAGTTGTTTTTTTTTTTTTTTCAGTTTCCGCACTTTTCCAGGTGCTTTATACATAATTTCCCAACCAGTTGATTTAACTTACACATCCCTCTATCGTATGTAACCCCAAAAGAGCGTCACCCTCCCAGGACCATATCACAGCCTCCTTTGGAATTCTCCCCCTTAGGCATGACTTTTGAGCTAATGCAAGAGCTGAAACACAAAAAAGTGTAATTCTCCAGAGTTCCTCTTAAAATATGTATTGCATTTTCACATATGTTTAGCTAAAATTGATCATTATAACCAAAAAATTGATATTTTAAAATGCTCACACATACACACACACACACAAAAGCACAACAAATGCAAGACTCAATATGGAGACCCACTTGGAATACCAGATTTGATCTAACGAATCAGCTGCAGACATTTGAGATTCAATGGATACACAAAGAAGCCTTCTCAGAGCTTCTCTCATCTGACAGTATAGGGAAAGGAACAGAATTAAGCAGAATCTTCTAAAACATTAGGACTGCTGTAAATTTCCTCTTTGAGTTTGCTGTGTTCCCAAGAGACAGACCAAGAGTAAACCTACCGTAAATCCCCTCTCCAGAGGAGATTTTTAGGTTCTGAAAAAGATGGAAACACCACTCATAACTTCTACAGATAAACACTATCACCTACCTTCTTATCTTCCCTTTGTTTTAAAAAAAATCACGTGTATTTCCTACAGGAATCAGTTCTTCACCCCAGAGGGGTGAATAACTTTCTTTCTCACCAATCACTAGCCCCTACTAAGTATGTATAGAAGTCCTGAAATGGAACTACTCCTTTGAATTACTCATCAGTGAACACCCCCTTGTGTAATATGAATTACAAATATAAATAAACTTTTCCTGCTGTTAATATTTTTGTCAGTTTAATTTGCAAGTCCCAGACACTAAACAAAGACTGTTAGAGATAAAGATTTTCTTTTCCAGAGACCAAACAATTTACTTAAGTTTACTCAAATATAGCCCTGTCCATGTTCAACTATAACCTACTTCAGCCATCTCAAATAGTGGGGATCTAATCTGTAAGGATTTTCTAAGTCCTGGACCTCCTCCTTGCATTGCAAGTAAGGTCTCCCTCCTCATCTTTGGACTTCTCCAGAGATTAAACCAATTATTCCTAAGACAATACATTTAAGCCAAAGAAACCTGAACATTTAAGGCCAGTCACCTCTACCCATTTGTGACAAATCGTCCCGACACAAGTCTTTTGAGAATGTCATCAAAGATCCACAGGATTTTAACCAAAACAAGAGAAAAGGAACATCACACCTCAGTTATTAATCTCCCCCCTCCCTTAGTCCCCCACAAGTTTCTGCATGTTGAACAAAGACTAAGTATAAGAAAATGTAGTTATATATAAAATATAATAGGAAATATTTTCCCTTTACCTTAATTAGACGTCTCTGTCGAGGTCCAAGTAGAACATTGTGAGTCAAGCTTCCTTGTGAGCAGCAGTGCTATTTACCCTGGGAATAAGAAAACACAAAACCTCAGAGACTGTCTACTTTTAAATCAGGTGATTCATAGTTTATAGAAGGCGTAGTGGATGGGGAATGAACAAGAGCTTTTCATGGAAATGGTACAAGACAGTTAACAGGGAGAGTCTAATAACCAAGAAGTTCAGTAACAAATGGTTTTCTTGGGTCATTTGTGAAACATAGGCTGGTTCTTTTGGAAACAAATTTGTATCCAGTGCATTCCTGGTAAGCAAGGACTCTCTCTTAGAAGGGAGAGGAAAAAAGCTTTTGTATCAGAAATTCAGAAATGTAACCCAGATGACCAAATGATATAATTACTTGGAGTTTTAATTTTCTTCAATTGCAAAATGAATAATTAAGAAGACATGAAAACTCCCCATGCAGAGCCGTATGCACAGTGGATGCTGTACGGGTGTTAGCACTTGTTTCCTTGATAGGAGCCCCTACTCACCCCCACCCACTCAGTGTTGCTTCTCTTGTTATTATTCCAACACCTAAATCACAGTGTTAGCTCCATGGTATTTAACTGGAAGAAAAAATATCAATGAATTCAAAAGAGCTGCTTTAAAAGTGAGGAAAAGTGATGAGTCAACTTCTCATTTAATAAGAACAGGCATATAACTGAATGTCTCCCCCATGCGAGGCCCTGGTCTAATTAATCAGTTTATGCCACTAAACTCACTAGCCCCCACAGCAGCCACCCAGAGAAGGTGACAGTAGCAAATGGAGACTTGGAGGGCATGGGTCCCTTTTTCGAGTGGCAGAGTTCAAAGGTGGTAGAGCTAAGAACTGGCAGCCTCGCCACAGCCCTGCCCTGTTCTCTGCCCTACCTCGCTGGCTTCGTGTCACTCTGTGTGGTGAGAAGGATCATGTGAATCCTCCACTCAATTCAATGTTCTCACATCTCCTCCACTCTCTCCTTACTTTTAACCTGAATTCATTGTTTTGCCCATTCATTCTTCTGCTCTGCTCTGGAAGACTAGGACAGAATGTTGTCATTGTCAAGAACCAGGTTATTCTCCTGGACTCAGCCTGTCTTAGCTGTGTCATCTCAGATAAGGCATTCATCTTCTCTGGACCTTCTTTTTCTCTGTAAAATAAATGCATTAGATAGGATGATCCTAAAAGGCAGGGTCCTGCTTACTGATTCTATGTATCACCCACTGCTTCAGAAGCAGTTTAAGATCCTGGCAGAATCAAGATCTCCGTGGATACAAAGAGTTGTAAACTCTAGTGCACTCACAAGTGTCCTTGTCTTTACTTAGGTTAAAATTTCACATATGGACAAAAAATACATATTTTTTATAGACTCTTTAAAGAGCTGTAAAATGAAGATGGCTCAATCATCTTAGATGACAAAGACGTGACAGAGTGAAAATTTGAACCTGGCTTCATCTATCTCTGAAACCCATTTTTTTTTGAAAAGTCTAACAGAAGATACTTTACAGAAAAAATAATTGACCCAAATTTATC
Source organism: Talpa europaea (assembly GCF_964194135.1). Taxonomy (NCBI): domain Eukaryota; kingdom Metazoa; phylum Chordata; class Mammalia; order Eulipotyphla; family Talpidae; genus Talpa; species Talpa europaea. Next base: position 51,355,937 of record NC_140073.1, read on the forward strand.
TCATTTCTGATATTTGACTCAAAATTTAGGGCATAATAAATGCAATAGCTAGTATGCCTGATGAGCTTATTATGTGTTGGCCAGTGATGTCATATCTTCACATATATTCTCTCACTTAGTCTTTCCATCAAACCAAATGCCAGGTACTGTAATTACCATCTCTGGTAGATGCAGAAATTGAGCACCGGGAAAGGCATTTGTTGCCTAAGACACAGTGCTTACATGCAAAGAATCTAAGCTTTGAACCAGGGACAAACCAGTAATGGCTGAGGTTATGCTTTATTATGCTCACTTCATGAGGCAGTTACACTGTTTAAAGCCAATAGACTATAGTTTTTAATAGTGGAAGAGAAAGTTAGGGATGGTTAATGTGAGGGTGACCATGAAGACGGCCTTGTTCTTTAATATTCTCAGATTCCAGTAAAGAAGACAAGAAATTCCTTTAGAAAAGTTTGCCAGAGACCTGCCTCCTGATGTTTCCCCATTAAAATCGCCAGCGATTGTCATTCTCTCTGACAGTGAGAAAGACATGACAAAGTGAATTTCACAGGACACTGTTTGTCAGTGAGGTGCACGGTATGCCCTTCACACTGAGAGAGGCTTGCCTACGTGCTGTCTAACTTTGGATGAAGGGAAACTGAGCTCCAGGGAGAGAGCAGGAAAAGCAAATAGCCGATGAGGGAAAGAAACACTATTTATTTAGCTGGGCCCAAATTTACTGAGAAAAATGTTTTCCAGATGCATTCTAAACACGGCCACATGATTAGGATGGAGGAGGCAGTCAAGTCTATTTGGCTTCTGCAGGGGATTTGTTTGTATATTCTAATTGCATCATCGTTTAGGTTTATTTCATCTGGAACCTGGCTGCCAAATGAGCATATTGATTACCTGTCACGGATGCATATTTCTCAATTAAAAGCCATCAAACCTTGTAAAATCTCAACCACAGTTAAGACCCAGGAGTGGATATTAGTATGACATTGAGTCGCCCCATTAGCTGCCCATTTTGAGCGTCAACTACAAGACAGGCACAAACCAACTACACATGCAGTCTTATTTAAATGTCACTACCCCCTTATTTAAATGCCACTAGACATCATTGTCTTCTTATCTTTTAAATGAGGCTCAGGAAGGCTTAAAACCTTGCTCAAGGCAACACAAATAGCAAGTGTTGGAACATTCAAATTCTACGGTCTCTGCTACACACCATTAGCACAGGGCACTGGTTAGATAATGGAAGGGGTTTCAGTCCCAGCTCAGTCACTTACCAGCTCTATGAACCTGAGTAAGTATCCGAACAACTCTGTGCCTCAGTTTCCTCATCTGGAGAATCAGGGAATAAAGGCTCACGGAATTTCCATTGGGATCAAATGAGCTACTAGACATGGAACATTTAGACTTGTTTCTGAGATAAGGATTAACCATCATTTTTATATCCTCTGGATACAGTGAAAAAGAAACTGTAAATCTTTGACCTTCAAAAACTTGCTGTAGGACTTTGCACTGGCAAAGTCTTTACAACAATTCAATTTTCCTCCCAGCAGCCTCATGCTTTGGGTCAGAGCGCTGTCTCCCCATGAGGAGCTCTTGCCCTCAATTTTCTCTCTCCTAACATCCTCATCATTTCCTTCTTAGCACATATCATAAGGAGACGTGAGGACCATGGTGCCAAATCTTTTTCTGTTCATGCAATTCATGATCTTCCTCATCACATCTGAAGAGACAAACTCTAATGCAATTTATTTTCATTTACCCACATTCTTGGATAACCAAATCTTCTTACTACAACCTCATGATTGGTTGCTATGATTTCCATTTCATAAACAAAGATGATATGCAGAGAGGATTTGTTCAAGTTCATGTATCTGGTCTGTAGAAAGACTGGGATTGGAACTCAAGTCAGAATGTTTCTGCAGTCTGTGTGCTCACCTCCCAATCATGTTACTTAACCACTTATCCTACTTCCTTGTCTCCCCAGTGAACTCTCTATATTCTGGTGAGATTCCACCCTCATATCTATCACCTTCCCTGAGTGTTTTATTTTTTTAAGATTTATTTATTTATGCATACAAGAACTGGGGTACAAGCCAGAGGTGTGGGGGGTGAGAGGATTTACCAGAAACAGAGTGAGGAGCAGAACAGGAGGGTTGACTGAAATACACTGCTGAGGGGAGCAGCGGGCGAGTCAGGAGAGGTCTGCTGCACCATGTGGGTAGCTCCCTGGCCAGGGATTGAACTTGTGCTGCAGAGGCTGTGGACAGCTTCATAGATTGCGTCTTAAACCCTTGTGCCACCAGGGAGGCTCCACCCTGAGTATTGAGTATTGAGTATTGAGCTGTTGATCATATACTTTGTGGAGCCCTTTCTACACTCCACTCTGCTGGGTGTGATGTGAACAGGGGTGGACACAGGTGTGGTCTCTGAATGAAGTTCACAGCCTAAGGGTGGTGACACACAATTTTATACTTGATATATCCTCAGAAGGAAATGATGAGGATCTAGGATAGAGGAAATTGAGGGCAATGAGCCAGGACAGGGATTTTCTCAGGACATGACATTTCAGCTAAAATGAAGGATGAGAAGGAGGCAACAAAGAGGGAACCAGGGTTTCCTGGTAGAAGAAGGACGATGAACAGATCCTGAAACAAAATGGAAGTGTGGGGCTCAGAAGGAAAGCATGGGTAATGGGGGGAAATGAGGAAGAAGAGGTGAGGACATGAATGGTTGGGGTTGGTAGTAGAGGATGCAGGGATGAGATAAGGTCCTATTCAGGGACTAGTGACCCACAGTGACATGTGGCTCCGAGTCCCACAGACCTGGTTGGCAGATGGTCATGATCACATTACATTGTCATCATTATTTTCTGTTCTCTTGCCAACCATGAGCTTCTCAGGAGGCCATGGCAGTGTTCAGTACAAAAGTAGACATTCTGCAAATTGAATGGAGTTGGATCTGTTAACACTGAGATTCTACAAAATTCTTATTGAAAGGTAGTCAAAGTAAGGCTAGAGGAAAAATATAAAAGAGCGTTTTGTTTTTTCTTCCAGTGAAGAATCAAATCAGGGCCTCCCCAGTGCCGCAGCAGTTGAGTGCTGGGTTGCGAAGCTGCCCGCAATCTCTGCAGCGCCGGTTCGATCCTCAGCCACCAGGCAAGGGTCCCACATGGCATGCAGACCTCTCCTGCCGCCCGCTGCTCCCCTCAGCAGTGTACTTCAGTCTGCCTGTTCTGCTCCCCACTCTGGCTCGGTAAATTTTCTCACCCTCCCGCACCTCTGACTGTACCCAGTGCTTGTATAAATAAATCAATCTTTTTTTAAAAAAAAAGAATCAAATCAATTAGACATATTTACATCTATGTCAAAATAGATAGACATTAATATATTAACCATACTCACCACTAGTAGTTTAGCACTCAACTCAGAGATTCATATAAAGCTATTAAATTTTCACAATAAAAAGGAAGTAGTGTTTATCCCCATTCTATTTTTTTTAAAGATTTATTTATTTATTTATTTATTTATTTATTTATTTATACAAGCACTAGGTACAGTCAGAAGCATGGGAGGGTGAGAGAATTCACCAGAGCCAGAGCAGGGAACAGAACAGGCAGACTGACCGAAGTACACTGCTGAGGGGAGCAGCGCGCGGCAGGAGAGGTCTGCGCGCCATGTGGGACCCTCACTGGTGGCCGTGATCAAACAGGGGCTGAAGAGGCTGCATGCAGCTTCGCAACCTAGTGCTCAACCACTGTGCCACCAGGGGAGGCCTGCTTATCCCCATTTTAGAGAGAAACAATAGCAACAAAACTGGAGCAGAGTTTAAACAAATTACCTACAATGAGAAAGACAGTGCTTGGAGCAAAAAAATTTGAACCCAGCTATATTATTCAAACTATGTAAATTATGTAAAAGTGTAGTCTTTAAGAGGAAATGAATAATAATAACAGAAAATAATGTTTTTAACAATTGTGAATAGTTAAGAAAAAGATAAAATTTGGTATATTGCCATTAATAGTGATCAGGAAACCAATAAAGGAAAAGGAAAACACTCTATGCACTGGAGCATTGTTTTATAGATGTACATAATTGTCTTTTTTTTTTTAAATTTATTTATATAAGCACTGGGTACAGTCAGAAGCGCAGGAGGGTGAGAGAATTCACCAGAGCCAGAGCAGGGAACAGAACAGGCAGACTGATGAAATACACTGCTGAGGGGGGCAGCGGGTGTGGCAGGAGAGGTCTGTGTGCCATGTGGGACCCTCCCCGGAGGCCGGGGATCGAACTGGCACTGCAGGGGCTGCGGGCAGCTTCGCAGCCCAGAGCTCAACTGCTGCACCACCAGGGAGGCCCTACATAATTTTCTTTACATACTGCTTGTATATTTTGTATGATATACATTGACTTGTGTATAGCCAATATTTATAGTCCTCAAATTTTTACTACTATTTCCAGTTGACTATATTTGGAAGGTCTTCTTTCTCTCCTTGATGTCTGAATAATTCCTTCTCCTTCCTCAATACCCAGATAAAAAATCTGAGCCTGGGAAACCCTACCTGGTCTTCTGCATATATTTGTTTCCATCTTAAAATTTAATATAAATGTTATAACTTTTTTCTTATTCATTTATTGCAGAAATCAAGCACTATACTAAGTAGGCAGTTTATGAGCAGTTGTTGAGTAAATAAAATACTGTTTTGCCCAATTAGTCCATTAAAATGCAGATGTTGCTGAATCTTTGCAAAATGAAGACAGATTGAATATACTGGGGTCACCTCCTCCAGATGATCAGAGCTACATTACAATGAAACAAAGCTAGAAAAACAGATGACCAGAGCACACACTCACGTCACCTGCCTGGAAGAAAAGGGCAAGAAAAAGTTTACGTGAACTTTTTTAATTGTGATAATGGGGTAGCACAATCCTTAAGAGTGGGGAAAGCTGTTGTACAGAGCACCCTATAGGGGTTGACCTGGGCAGATGCCAGCATCAGGGACTCTTAAGACCCAGCACTGAACTGGATAAGGAGGTGTATGAGTTGGCACCCAAAACAGAGTTTGTACTGTTGGAGAGTTTTAGAGCTGGGTATACAGAGCAAGGTACTGGCTTTACCCTGAGGGCCTCAATATAGAATATCTGGAGTAAGAATTGGCAGGGAGAAGCAGATCAGAGCACCGTGATCTTCTCACAGAAGAAGATACTATTAGAAGAAGCCAAGACTGAGATATTCAAAACACCTGCTACTCCCCAATGCAGAGCTAAACCCAAAGAAAGAAATGTTTAATAACAGAGCCCAAGAATTTGTCAATTACAGGAACAAACTCCCCAGGATAAGGTTCTGTGCTGGAAAACAGAACAACTCCCAACCTATGACCATACCAACCACATAGTCTATACCCAGTGCTGCATCTAGTTCTTAAAAATGGCCTAGAGAGGAAGTGGACAGGAGCCAATAAGAGACGCCAATATCAAAGAACAGGCATAGAGGAGGGGATCCCTGTGACTCCCTGCCACACAATTCCAGCACTTACTGGACAGTAGGAAGTTCAAATCCCTGAACTTACTCAAGCTGATCCTTTGGTGCCCTACTTCCATAGCTCTCTTTTATACCTACGACCCCTCACCAATGCCAGTTTTCAGATAACTTTAACAAGTGCATGGGCCTCCCCAGTGGCGCAGCGGTTGAGTGCTGGGTTGCGAAGCTGCTCGCAGCCTCTGCAGTGCTGGTTCAATCCCCGGCTGCTCCCCGGCCACCGGAGGTGTGTCCCACATGGCGCGCAGACCTCGCCTGCCGCCCGCTGCTCCCCTCAGCAGTGTACTTCGGTCCTTCTGCCTGCTCTGCTCCCCGCTCTGGCTCTGGTGAATTCTCTCACCCTCCCGTGCTTCTGACTGTACCCAGTGCTTATATAAATAAATAAATAAATCTTAAAAACAAAAACAAACAAACAAACAAAAAAGTGCAAAGACACAGTCTGAAAATATATCCTTATTACAACTCATAAAAAATTAAAAAGGAGGTGGAAGAACATACCACACATATCATAGGAAAAACAAACAAACAAACAAAACAAACCATGAAAGGAACCATAATCCAGCCAAACTGCAGAAAATGACAGAAGAATTCAAGGTAACAGTTCTAATTATGCTTATGGACTCAAAAAAACAAAAAAAGAATATGAAACAGCGAAATAAAAAGAAAATATGACAGCTACAATTAGAAATAAGAGAGCTAAGAAACACTATAACTGATGTAAAAAAATACAATTGAGAACCTCAATAGCAGACAAGCAGCAGCAATAGGTAGAATTAATGAGCTTGAAAACACAATTTTGAAGCACACATGAATAGAATATTTTAAAAAATTGAATAAAAATGATGAAAACAGTGTAAGAGACCTTTGTGGCAACTTAAAAGAAACAACAATCATATAACAACATGGGGGTCCCAGAAGGAAAAGAATATGAAAAAGAGAAAATCTATTTAAAGAAATAATCACTGAAAATCATCTCGATCTGAGAAACAAACCAGACATTGTGATCCAAGAGACAAAGAATTTCAAACAAAATAATACCAGACAGACACACACGACACATTATAATAAAACTATTGAAAACCAATGACAAGGACAGAATATTAAAAACATTTAGAGAAAAGAGGGTAGCCTACAAGGGAACACCAATCAGACTATTAGTGGACTTTTCAAGAGAAATATTAGAAGCATGAAGAGACTGGAAGGAGATATTTAAAGTACTTAAAAAAGGACATCCAGACCAGAATCCTTCATCCAACATGATTAACATTCAAGACAGAGAAACAGAAAGGGACTCCACTGAAAAGCAAAAACTAAAAGTTTATCAACACCAAACCTCACATGAAAGAAATACCAGTTACTGTGAAGCAGCAGAATCATAAATGTGAAGGAATAAGACACGTAAATCACAATGTGTAGAAAGAAAGTAACAATGTGGCCTATTACAACCAGTCATAGAACAGAATGATCCACTGGCCACATATGTAGTCCATCATATACCAACCTCAGTAGGATGCTGGAACAAAAATTAATGGAAGAAACTATAAGTCAACAGAAGTAGAATTTAAACAAAATATAATGGGAAGACTTGAAAAAATAAAAAGACAAAAAAATGGCAAGGAGCACTTTTGTCTCAATAATCATGTTAGATGTAAATGGCCTGAAATCACCAATCTAAAGATGCAGAGTGACTGAGTGGATTTTAAAACCATTCCTGGGCCTCCCCTGGTGGCGCAGTGGTTGAGCGCTGGGATGCAAAGCTGCCGCTGCCTTTGCAACACCAGTTCAATCCCCGGCCACTGGGCGAGAGTCCCACATGGCGCGCAGACCTCTCCTGCCACCCGCTGCTCCCCTCAGCAATGTATTTTGTCAGTCTGGCTGTTCTGTTCTCCGCTCTGGCTCTGGTGAGTTCTCTCGCCCTCCCGCGCTTCTGACTGTACCCAGTGCTTGTATACATAAATAAATAAAATCTTTTTTTTTTTTTAATATTCCTGAGAGATGCAGGGGAAGTCATGGAAAATACAGATGTATTTGGGAGGAGATAAAGAAACAGGAAATACTGTGAGTACCATTTGGAATGAGAGTCTGAGGGGGCAATTCTGCTCCATGGTCCCGGATTGCTCTATGAGGAAGCTCCACATACAGAGTATGAGCAAAGGGGGAGGAGAGCCAATGGTCTATGGTGGAGGATATAAGAACCTTGGTGGTGGATGTGATACGGTAACATACATCTGAAGAGGTGCAAACCTATTTCCTTATATCACCTACAGTGTTGTAAACCAATGCAACCTCAATTGAGATAGAGAGAGAGAGAGACAGGATGATTACTGAAACCAGTCTAGCTTGGTTTGAATCCCAGCTCCACTGGCATCTACTTAGGAGACCTTGGGAAAATTGTGTAAGCTTTTTGAGATTCGGTTCACACATCTGTGGAATGGGAGTGCCAATAATAGCTTTTAACCTCTCAGGGATGTTATGCAGATACAATGATCATGTCACAAGCTTCAACTTCTTGCACTTAAAAGGCATAAAAGTGAACTATTTTTTGTTGCTTTCATCAGTAACAAAAGGAAAGTTACATGTTAAATAATGTGTATTGCCATGTATTGAAGGGGTCCTTGAATTGGTTGCTTATTGTGGAAACAACAGGAATGACATGACAGCTACTAATTAGGTGACACGTAACTCTCACAAAGGGCTGTACTTATATCTCCTTATTAATTCTCAGGACAATACCACCATGAAGTGCGAACAGTAAAAACGTTTTTTTTTTCTGTTTGTTTGTTTGTTTTGTTTTTTATTGCTCATTTTAAACCAAGGAAAATAAGGGTCGGAGAACTGATATGGTTTCACTGAGTGCAAGAGCTGGGATTCAAACCTAGATTTATCTTGTGCCCAAACCCATGTCCAGAGTCCCATGCTGTGCTGCCCCCACAGGACCACTTCTCCCTCCTTTCTAGGTTTGTCAGCGGCTGCATTATTTTGACTATGAATCATGCCCTCCAACAACCCAAGGCAGAAGAGGAAGTTAATTTACTATATTGTTCCAGAGGGTAAAATGAACACAGCATATAAGGAAGGAACTATGGTTCAACATTTAAAAAGAACTTCACTATGAGTCACCTGTGGGGTCAAGACACTATCTCTGGACTGATGAGTCAGAAGGACACTGAATTTGAACTCCATTTTTTGCCAGCTAGGACAATGTATGGGCTGGCATTCTTTAATCCTCAGTTTTCTCATCTGTAAAGACAGAATGGGAAACCTTAACTTACTTGATTTTTTGGGAGAATATGATAAGATGAGAGATGGAAATCTCTAATAGTTAACATGTGTTTGTTCCTTTCCCTTACACAATTTTTAAAGCAAGTAGAACTGTTTCAGAATGCAGTGGGAGGTGTCAACCCCTCTCCCCATCACTAGTGCACAAGTCATAGGTTCTTCATGACAGCTCAACCTCCAGTGGATGGAATAACTTCAAGGAACCAAAGATGCTGAAATCAGGAAGAGAAGATAACGTGTGGATGGTAAAAGACAATCTCAACAGTTTGTTGAGGGTGTTAAAATTAAGGCAATGAAATGAAACAGGATTGAGTAGAAAAATAAAAGTTTTGTATATTTAAGTTAGAAATAAAAAAATAATGTTAAAGTAGCACAGAGTCACTTTGCAGGTTAGATAGTGGTGGAACTGAAATTGTGCTGAAATGTCTTATTGATCACCAGCTTATTGTGTGTCTCAATTTCTTCAACAAACAAGCAACAACAACAAAATAATAGATTAATCCAGATTGCATAATATTTTAGAGATACAGGGTCCAAGACTTATTGTCCCATTCACATCCTGCTGAGGGGGAGTTATTTCAAAAGTCAGCATGTAGGTATAATTGTCATGTTATCTAAAACCAACTTTAAAAAATCCTTATTTTATACACAAGATACAGTATTCACTGTTTGGGGTGTACAACCCTGCTTGGTAACTTGTATGCACAATCAAATTTAAGCACTGCAGAGCTAAATTAGATCCAAAATGAAAGATTATTTCATTTTTAAAAAGTTTAACAAATCCCTAGTAGTGATGGGAAATGGATAGACAATTATGAAGTGTTCTTGTTTGTCTTTAAGGTTTGCTCAACTTTTAAAGGAACACTCAGCCCTTATAACGTAGATCGTGCCAATTAAATAAGATTATTATCTCAGTCTTAAGTAAGCATTAAATTTAAAGATGAAAATTGACAATTCAAAGACTGACAATAAGGATTGTGAGGTTCCAGAAAACTGTGGTCTGGGGGCAACATAGAACCTGCCATTTGTTTTTATACACCTGCAAGTGAAGAATGGTTTTCACGTTGTTTCATGTCTCAAAAATAAAAAGAGAGGAAGCTACATGGCAGAGACCAGGAAGGTCTGGAAAGTCTAGAATATTTATTCTCTAACCCCTTCCAGAAAAAGTTTGTCTCTCTTGCCCTTAGAGAAACTGCAGATTTGCTCTGCACAGAAGACCGGCCTCTCCCATCTCTGGGTTCACATTGATGCTCCTTGACATGCCTCGCAATCCCCTTCTCCTTTGGCACCTTCTTCACCATCCCCAGGGTCACATCTTGTTCCCAGAAGATTAAAAGGGCTGTAATTCTCCACCCCTGACATGCTGCTTTGTTCTTCCTGCCCTGGCCTGTACTGATCCCCAGCCGAATTCATTGGCTTTTGCCCTTTCATCTTCTCCCCAAACACTTCACCGAGTCCACTTCCCTGCGAGCTCACACACGGATGTCTCTCTTTGCAACTGACTCCATCTAATTGAATGCATCAGCTTCTGATGGTCTCTAGAGTCTAGACAGCGAGCTCCTCAAAATAGTGGCACTAGGGGAGAAAACTTTACTATGCAAAAATGAACAATGATGTAAGAAAACAAGTTTGGGGGGGAAAAAACTGAAAAATAAAGGGAAGAGGCCATGGCTATATTTTAAAAAAAAAATACACAACTTATTCACCTGTCTTTTTAGCATCTAACATTGGTCGTAGCACTTAGTAGTCTCGTAGTCAGTATTTTCTGAACTGGGGTAAATATGTTTAAATAGTTCTGGCAGAGCTATTAGAGCAGGAGGGAATAACTGCTTTGGGAAGCCCTCAAACAGCAAGTGAGAACAATGAGGCAAAATGAAGGAACTGGCTTTTCTGACTTCCCATGGGGAGCTAGGAATACTTAAGGGAATAGATTTTATCATCAAGAAGACCTGATGTTGAATCCTGACATGTCTTAATTTCATTGAGACTTTAAACAAAGGAGTTTACCTTAAGACTCAATGTTCTCACTTTTAGCCTGAGAATTTTAAAACCTGCCTTGTAGGGATAGTGGAAGATAATGTCCATGTACTTTAGAAAGGTTGAAGCAATGTCTTTCTTTATACATAGTAGGTGATCAGTTTCCTTTTGCCTTTTCTAATTCCCGATTCTGAGTCCTCATCAGATTCCTCCCCAGAGCTCCCTCTCTCCTGTACCTGAAGAAAAAAAAAGTGAATTTCCACCAAACTACCCAAAACATTTTATCAGTTTCCCCTGACTTAATATACCACCCCGAGAAGATAAATGCTAGGGTTCTGTCAACAAAGACTACTATGCATCCAGACGACAGTTCATAGCAATTTTGTCAGCAAAACTGTAACAATAAAGGCCCAAACAACACTTCATCTCCCTGTCAGTTGTCTTGAAAGGGCAGATTACTTTTTCCTCAATCTTGGCACATCTAATTAAGGTAGACTTACAAGCCAGGCAGGTGTAAAGTGCAAGCCAGCACTTGTTCACATTAGCAATTATCAATGGAAAACTTTGCAGATGCAAAGGCTGGGCCCTGCTGTTGCCCTAGCAACTGTCAGCCTGCAGAAACCCTGTGGACACTGACAAGAACGCTTGACATCTTTGCCCTGAGAAAAGATGGCTTCTCTTCTCTATTTTGTGTGTTTGTCCTTGAAAATTCCCTGAAAATACTTCTTATAATCTACTTGGTATTTGGGAATTTACCCAAGACTTAAATTGACAATCACAAGTCTTTGATGAACATGTCTTGACATCTATTATGTGCCAGACACTGTACAAGATAAGCCACTTTAAAGCTAGAAAAAATAAACTCGTTTTATTCCTCCCTACCTCCTTTCTTTCATCCATTCAACAAACATTATTCAAGGAAGCATGTGGGCCAAGCACTGTGCTGAATCAGTTGATGAAGCAGTGACTAGAACTAATCCTTTTCTTCAGAAATAGAACTAGTCTAGAACTAGTCTTTTCTTCAGGAAGTCCTTGTCTCAGACATATTGATAAGCCATAAGGCTATAAGAACCTTCGATAAAGGCAAATGTGTCCATAAGAAAAGTTAAAAATAATATCTTACAGGAATGTTGTAAGGCCAAAATAAGAAAATGCCTCAGAGATTTTATAAAGGTAGGGACCATAGTAAAATACAAAGTAGTATTCTTACAACTCGTATTGCTTATTCAATCTTTTATCTATTCACACACATATTTTGGATGTTTCAGGGCAAAGAAACACAATAAAGAATAATGAGTTCGGGAAAGAGAGAGGATAAGAAACAAGCAGAAAGAATGGCAAAGGTTAGGTTAGGGAAGGAATTCACCTGTATAATCCCCAACACCAAAGCAAACTCTATATCTGATCTAATTTGAACTTCAATACACACAATAAGTTAGTTTGCTCCTTCTTCTTCCTATACCTCCTGCTTCTTACTTTTAATTCACAGTATAGATTATCAGATGAAGAAATATTTGACTCATGGAGGTTAACTCACTTGGAATCAACAATGCCTGCATTCAAGCAAGTGTCTGACTTCAAAGCTTGTGTTCTTGCTATCATGTCATGAGGGAAAGAGAATATGCAAATCAATGAAACATAGACAAAAAGAAAGGTACACATGGTACCAGGTGCACAAAGGTACCAGGAAGGTGGCCAGGGGTTAACTCTCAGCACTCTTCACACTGCTTCCTGAGTTTGATCCCCAGCCAGGGATCTGACCAGCAGACTTCTCTCTCACCTGTTGCTCCCCTCAGCAGTGTGTTTCAGTAGATCTGCCTGTTCTGCTCCCCACTCTGTCTCTGGTGAATACTCTCACCCCCAACACCTCTGGTCTACACCTCAGTTCTTCTACACACAAATAAATAATTATTTAAAAATCATTAAACAGGGGCCTCCCTGGTGGCACAAGGGCCACCTTAGGCAGCACTATGAAGCCACCCTCAGCCACTGAAGCACGAGTTCAATCCCCGGCCAGGGAGATGACCCACATGACACAGCAGACCCCTCCTGTCTTGCCCGCTGCTCCCCTCAGCAGTACATTTTAGTCAGTCCAACTGTTCTGTCCCCTACTCTGTCTCTGGTGAATCCTCTCACCTCCCACACTTCTGGCCTGTACTCTAGTTCTTATATGCATAAATAAATAAATCTTTAAAAAATAATAAATTAAAAATATTAAATAAATAAGATTTAGACACCAGGAGGGATATTCAACTGTTGTTCTCTGGTGAATAGGAAACCACTGATGACTAATCCCAAGAGCAGACAAATATGATTTTTGTATGTTATTTCACAGTAGAACTTTATCTGACAAATAGGTATTTAATAAATATTTACTGACACAATTAATAGTATCTTCAAGTGCATCACATCATGGGGTGACTCCAACACTCCTGTTGGATAGATAGAGCAGGGATTGTATTGCACATGTTTATTACTATTTTCTTCATTTTATAGAAAACTGAAGATCAGGTAGGAAATGATATGCATGAAATGTTACTGCTAGTAATTTCAGGCTCCAGACCTCAAATTCAAGTCTTACATGTTCAAATATACCATCTTTAAGCCAATAATACTTCATGTTTTAGGTTTCCTCTTTTTTAAAAAAGATTTATATATGTATGCATTCAAGCACTGGGGTACAGGCCAGAGATGTGGGGGGGTGAGAGGATCCACCAGAGACAGAGTGGGGAATGGAACAGGCAGATTGACTGAAATACACTGCTGAGGGGAGTACCAGGCAAGACAAGAGAGGTCTGCTGTGCCACACAGGTACTTCCCTGGCCTGGGATTGAACTCCTGCTGCAGTGGCTGTGAATAGCTTCATGGGTTGCATCTTAACCCTCTGCGCCACCAGAGGGGCCAGGTTTCCTATTTTTGTCAGTTTGTAACTGACATCTCATACTAGGAATTAAATACTCAGAGAAAGAACAAGTAAAAAGATGTCCTATTGTGTCATGGTAACTAGTCCTTTCTTTTGCATGAGTATTGTGCTGTGTCACCAACACTCATCTCTCCTGAAGTTGGTGCTGACAAGCTACCTTTGAAAATCTTGCTCTGCCATCTTGGTGGGAGCTGTGTCTCCAGGTAACCAGACCCAGCCTCCTTCCTCATTTCTAATTATCAGTTATTAAGCTGTCTCCATTCAGAAAGAGTAGCCCAGATTTCATTCATGGACCTTGAACAATTCAATTTATGGAAAGACTTACCAAGAGAGGGGGAAAATTAATATAGCAAGCAACTTGGTGACCAAGTAGCTAATCAATACATGATGAGCCACATGTCATCTTTCCAAAGTCTATTTCAATTTCTGGTGACTGAGATTGCCTCTGTCAAGTTAATAACTAGGGCAGGAAAAGAAAATATTCTTGGGATGATAAATAATCATTCCCAATGACTATGTAGTAGAGTAAAAGACTTGGAACTGGGAATCAAACTAAAATAAATGTTGACTCTGGCATTAAGATCTCACTGCTCTCCTCCATTTTATGACAAGTGATTGCTCACCAATTATGCACGGGTAAAGTGTAAACTGCTTCCTTCAGTCCTCACAACATGCTATCAGCCCTGTGTTGTAGCTGAGATGGAAGGTTAGGACGGGTTAGTGGTCTGGTCGCACAGTTGAGAAGAGGCAGAGTACAGCTCCCTATCCTCTTCTGTGCAACTCTCAGGCTCACCCCCTCACTTTATGTGAGGGCTTCCTGTGCTAATTTGGTAACTTGAAGATTATTTGGCTTTCCTTTCAATATAGAAAGATGTAGCACACGCAAGGATCTGCCCATAATGAGCATCAAAATTCTGGGAAGGGGTGTGGCACATGGTAGGTACTCAATATTGGTATTTTGTTTCTTCTTGCAGCAGTTGAGAGAGAGGGTCCCACATGGTGCACAGACCTCTCCTACCGTGCCCGCTGCTTCCCTCAGCAGTGTACTTCATCAGTCTGCCTGTTCTGCTCCCTGCTCTGACTCTGGTGAATTCTCTCACCCTCCCACGTTTCTGACTGTACCCAGTGCTTATAAAAATAAATAGATAGATAGATAGATAGATAGATAGATAGATAGATAGATAAATCTTTAAGAAAAAGAAAAAAAGAAAAAGAAAAAAAGAAAAAAAACCCACAAAAATTATCACCTTAATTTCAGCTCTGTAAGAGTTACAATGATTTTTTTTATTACAAACATCATTTTCATTGGTGCTAACACAAAATGTTGCGTTCCTAGCCTAGCTTTGTAGGCATCCTCACAGGGCCATGGGATCTGTTACAGAACACAGGGACAATTTAATTAAATTTATTTATTTATTTATTTATTTATTTATTTATTTATGTATGTATGTATGTATGTATGTATGTATGTATGTATTTATGTCATTTACCACAGTGAGAGTTAATAGGGGTTTAGTGCTTGAAAGTGTTGCTACCTATCTGCTAATTAATACCAAAATATTATTTTTGGGCTAGCAAAACAACCTTGTGTTGAGTATTTCTGATGTAGACTTTTGGCTCTGGATTTTGGGTGTCTATGGCCCAGGCTTCAGCTTCTTCATGACTCTTTCCCTTCAATTTATTCCACTTTTGGACAAAGAAAACAAATAGCCCATGGACAGGGGTTTCATATTTGGAAGTATAATGGGATGAATACCACTTATTTCCCAACTTTGCGGCAAGAAGTCAATAACATAATGTCCCACATGCCAAAGTCATTTTAGATGGTAGCTAGTTCTTATTTTCTGCCTTCCAAAGTCTAAAGTCACAAGAGGGTCATGCGTCATCTCCTACTTTGCTTCTAGAAAAGTTGAACAGATGATCAGTCCAAATAAATTGTTTATGAGAATGATATTCTTGGGAATACCTGCTTTGGTGCATATATATATATATATATATATATGAATCCAAAGATAGCTTTTATATGTGAAGATAAGAGATAATAGGGCCTCTCCAGTGATGCAAGGAATTAAGAGGCAGACTATGGAGCTATCCACAGCCACTACAGCATGAGTTTGATCCACAGCCAAGGAGCTAACCCACATGGTGCAGCAGACCACTCCTGACTCACCCACTGCTCCCCTCAGCAGTGTACTTTGGTCAATCTGCCTGTTCTGTTCCCCACTCTGTCTCTGGTGAGCCCTCTCAACCCTTGCATCTCTGGCCCGTACCCAAGTTCTAGCATGCATAAATAAAGAAATATTTAAAAAATATATATATATATATGTGATAGTCGAGAGATGGCTGATTTTTAGAAAGTCCATGAAGGAGTCTCATAAGAGGCATAGTTAATAAACAGAATTGAGGAGATAGAGAAGCTCAAGCAGTTAGAAACATTAAGTCTAAGGAAGAGGTATCAAGGATTTGTTTGCTATTATTTTTTTAAAGAACTATTTTAAGAAGCAGCCCAAATTTGGGATACAATTCTCTACTGGGGGACAGAAATAAAGACAATTGAGTGAATGAAGAATTGGGGATGAAGCAAGGTGAAAGAAGTGTGAATTATATAATTGGACCTAATAAATTAATAAGAAAGGTCCAAGGCCATGTGCATCTGAAATGTACCAGTGAAACATTAGAAAACAGTCCTCATCAGGGAATTTTAAGAAATTCAGTTAATACCTAGTCTGGTATTCAGAACTCTATGACTTTTTAACCTCCTTGAACTTGCATTTATTTCTCACTTATTAGGTGAAGATAATGCATAATGCAACCTTTTATTTGGAACTTATTATGACTATTTTCCAGGTATTTTGCAGGTGATGTCACTGAACTCCTCATAGCAAATTTCTGAGATAGCGATCACTATTTCTGTATTTTATATGAAGAAATGAAACCTCAGATACTTAATTGAGTAACTTGCTTAGCTCTATAGTTAGGAGAGAGCAATCCTAGATAGACAACTTAGGCTGTCTGGTTCTAAAACACAATCTTTTCACTACCTGGCACTAACTCCCTTAGAGAATCACCAAAGAATCACATAAAATAAACAACAAAGAAAGGGCCTCACTGGTGATGCAAGGGGTTAAAGTCTCAGCACTATCAAGCTATGTCCAGCCATTGTGGCCTGAGTTCGATACCCCATCAGGGAGCTATCCACATGGTGCAGCAGACCTCTCCTGTCTCACCTGCTGCTCCCCTCAGCAGTGTATTTCAGTCAGTCTGCCTGTTCTGTTCCACACTCTGTCTCTGGTGAATCCTCTTACCCGCACCTCTGGCAGTATGCATAAATAAATAAAGATAAATCTTTAAAAAAATTAACAAGAAAGCTGGTAACATTTGTCTTGCATGTTACTGGCACTCAGGAAATGTTGAAACTGAGACCCATATGATACCCTTGCTCCAGGTATCCCTCGGGTGAGAAACAATTGGAGTTTGAAACATAAGCCAACACCTTCTTATATCAGAGTAATTTTTTTATCTGGGGGAAAGATGTGGAATGTTGGCAATTTTGGCTGTTAAAGTCAATGGCTTAGGAGTGGTTCATGTAGTGGATGGGAGTGCCTGGAAGGAAGTGCCCAAACCAAAGGGCAACAGGATAGCCTCATAACACAAGTCCTTAAAATATAAAAGCACATATTGGCTGTATGTATATCATAAAGCAAGGTTTGGGCTTGTAGAGAAGAAACATTTGAAGGTACATCCCAGCTGTACCTCCATGCTGAGCCATTTGAGTTTGTGTCCCCTCTGAGTCAATTATTGTCAAGAACCAGAACAATTTCTCACTTGTTCGATTTTTGTGGTGTTAGATGAGGAGTTATATATGCAGTCACTTTAACACAGTGCCCACATGGTGGAGATTATCAGCATGTGGATAAACTCACCACATGCTGAGTTTATTCTTAGGTTCCTTGATTCCTACTTGTAAAAACAATGGGCCTGAGGTTCTGACAGATGTAATGAACATTCTATCACCCTGCATCTTTTGGTGATATGATTCTTCATCATTTAGAACATAAGTTAATTTTAAAAGTAAGATATTGTGAGCATTTGGCACCTGGTTAAAGTCATCCAATCAGAAAAAGGTCATGTTAATGTATAAATATTGAAAAGAATGATAATTAGGCAGGGAAAACAGCAAAACACATTAAAACAGCATGGAACAATTTTTAAATGTTGCCATTCTAATTTAGTAAAGTTTACCCTACATTTGATAGCTTTATTTCAAGTCAGATTTCTGGGGTAAAAAGGAAGTAAAGGGTTCACTAAAGTAATTCCGGAAATACTCACGCACACAACCACACATACACATGTACACAAATGAGTGTTTGTTACTTGGGGATGCAGCTATTATGTTGAATCTCACAATTCTCAAAACCATTCACACAATAAACTTCTACAAGTCAAAACAACAAGACAACCAAAATGGACAGCAGTTCATTTGGCAGTTGGCACGTTTCAAGAGGTTTTTAGCAATCTGGCCTGGATGTTTGTATGAAGCCCTTTAGTCTGGAAAACATTCCAATCACTGGCTTTCCAATTCACAGATCAGACTTTGAAATGAACATTCATTGACTGTGCAAGTCAACTTACACACTGATTGTGTAAGTCCTCAGAGTCTGTTTCCTTGTCTGTAAAATGGGAGTAAAACTGACATGTATATTATAGGGTTGCTCAAATAAATAAAGCCACAAGTATAGCCTGTGGCATTTAGTGATGAGTTATAAATATCATTCCTCTTTTGCTATCTCCTTTTCTGAGGTGTCAGAAAACGCATATGTTATCTTTGCTCATTTGCTAATCCTTATAGGCATCTGTGATTAGTGATTAGTGATTAATATTCATGTTTGATGTTAATGTTTTTATATAACATAATTTTAAGTGTGCAAAACACTTCTGTAATCTTTTTCTAAAAGGGTCTTCACCAAGACCTTGTGAGTTCATTAAACAATGATGCTAGTACAGATAAGACAAATAAACCAAGGCATAAGGTACAGTTTGGAGAAGATCTGGAGTCTCCACCTCCACTAGATCTTAGCTATGCCATGGTTGTTCTAGCCATGAATGACCAACTGCTGCTATCCCTGCCTTCCCCCAACTTTGTAAAGCTGCAAAGAACATGAGAACACTGTTTTCAGACACTTTACAATAGGCCACGCCAGACTGGTCATTGGGAGATGAGGTGAGTCAAGTGTTTGTTCCAGATTTCTCCGTAGGAACATTCTTTATTTTTTTTTAATACTTTTTTTATTTTTTTAAAGATTTATTTATTTATACAAGTATTGGGTATAGTCAGAAATGTGGGAGGGTGAGAGAATTCACCAGAGCCAGAGCGGGGAACAGAACAAAATACCCCACTGAGGGGAGCAGCAGGTGTGGCAGGAGAGGTCTGTAGCACCATGTGGGACCCTCGCTGGTGGCTGGGGATCGAACCGGCACTGCAAAGGCAGGTTCCTAGAGAGGCCCTCCCTAGGAACATTCTGCAGCACAGATAAGTATAGCCCAAAACAGAGGTTGCTTAAGGAGGCAAAGACCACATTTGGGGCTGCTGATGCAGATAGCATTTAAAAACGCAGACTGATCCTATGCAGTGGGTGAGCCATTGAATTATGCGTGATAGCTCCTAATGGGACTGTGTGTGTTAGACTATGTGCGATCACAGCAAGCCTAGACTGAGTCTAGTTGAGAGTCACCACTGCATTGCTAAGAAGGAGTCAGAAGCACTAGTGTTTGCACAAGGCAGGCAGGAGATGATAAAGTTGTGTCCTATCCAGAGTGTATACATAGGCTGCTCAGCACCTAAGTAATCCAGTTGCAACCCAAAATATGTATAAGTAAGAAAAAGTAAAGAATAGAAATCAATAAAATTTAATAATGGTCACAAATTAGCTCAGTCAAGATTTATTTCCTTGAAAGAATTAATAAAACTGATAAACCCTTAAGCAAGGCAAGACTGATCAGAAAATAAAGTTTTTGAAGTCAATAAGCCAGTTTTATACTCCCTACTCTTTCTACTAAAGTATTTTGTCTCATTAATGAGAACAGAGATTTGGACGCGGGCCTGTCCCTAAAAGCTTGTGATTTCCCAAGACATTTTCCCATGGACTGAAAGTGCCAAAATTAGGGAAAAAAAAAAATTAACAAAAGGGCATGTATTTCTATGTCTGCTGTGTCTTAAAGGACAATCTTCCACAGTATCCCTTGCACACCTCACAGCACCACCATAAAGAAGGAAGAGTTGACATCTACGTAACAAAAAGGCTAGAGGAGCCTCAGAAAGGCCAAGTGTCACCACCAAGTTCAAGTGGCTAAAAGGTGACCCTGGAGCAACAAGGATCAACATTAACTCCAGTCTTATTTTCATGTTGAAGCAAAAAAATCATAAAATGAGTAGTAGTGAGGACTTTTTCCAACCCTCTGTCAATGATTACACTTGACCAAGAATGACTGTTTCTTTTATGATATATATATATATATATTTATTTATTGTTAAGAGAAGTGGATTTCCATTATTCTGAACAGTCAGCACACACCAACTAACAAGGCCCTGTGTCTCAGCCTGATGACAAGTTCTTCTTTTCTTCTCTTTGTTTTTTTATTTCCAAATTCAATAGAAATTAGAAATAAACTTTAGAGGTGCTAAACAGCTAAAATGAAATGTAAACATGTATGAAACCCTAAAGAAAATTAAAATCAATCTAAAGGTCTCTATTTCAATGAGCTCACTAGTCAACAAGAAATGAGTAAAACTGTAACAAGGTAACATGAGTCACTAACAAAATACTGTATCAATCATTTTTTTTTTTAATTTTCTAGAGGCATGTCTTATTTATTTATTTATTTGTTTGTTTGTTTGTTTGGTTTATACATGCACTGGGTACAGTCAGAAGCGCGGGAGGGTGAGAGAATTCACCAGAGCCAGAGCGGGGAGCAGAGCAGGCAGAAGGACCGAAGTACACTGCTGAGGGGAGCAGCGGGCGGCAGGAGAGGTCTGCGCGCCATGTGGGACCCTCCTCCGGTGGCCGGGGAGCAGCCGGGGATCGAACCGGCGCCGCAGAGGCTGAGGGCAGCTTCGCAACCCAGCGCTCCACCGCTGCGCCAACGGGGAGGCCCGTGTATCAATCATTTTTAATTGCATTATTTTTTGTAATCTATAATAGTTTCCTTTTCATTTCAAAGAAGGCCTTTCAGCTGCTTCTGAATTTTTGTTTTAAATTCAAGTGGTAAATACCCTGATTATAGTTTATATTTTACTTAGTTTTTTTTTTTTTTTTCCTTTTTCCTGTTTTAAGGATGAGGGAAGTAAGGAAGGGTGGATCGTATTTCTGTCCCAAGATAGACGCTTGGTAGGGAGGAGGTTAGAACTTTGGCTCCAGTTCTGAAGTCATCACTCCTGGAAGGCTTTGTTTCATCTAGTAGATGTTAATCCCTTATCTTCTCTAACCCTCCCTTTTCTCTAGCTTTAACTTCTAAACATGGCCAAAATCAGAGTGATTGGGTTCAAATCTTTGCCGCTGTGTGACCATGAAAACAGTTACTTAATCTATCTACTCTTTGGCTTCTCCACTTGTAAAAACACAACTGCTTGAACATTGGATGATATCATTGATGTGAGGTGTTTAGAAGAGTGTGTGGCTTGGGATTCCCTGGTGGCTCAAGGGGAAGCTGTCCACAGCATCTGTGGCACAAGTTTGATCCCCAGCCAGGGAAATACCCACATGGCATGCAGACCTCTCCTGCCTAGCCCTTTGCTCCCCTCAGCAGTGTATTTCGTCAGTCTGCCTGTTCTGTTCCCCACTCTGTCTCTGGTGAGTCTTCTCACCATCCCCCGCACCCCTGGCCTGTACCCCAGTTCTTGTATGCATAAATAAATACTATAGTATTAGGTTTACATGTATGACTCCAACTTCCTTGCTCTGATCTAAACTGTACCCTATGGCAAGAATAACTTTCTCCAAATGTTTCACTAAGTCATGCATTTTCAAGTCCCTTTCTCATTATAGTATATGTTTTTAGTTTTGTCTGATATTCCTTCCTTTACCTTCAAATCCAGAGATGGAACTTTGCTAATTTCTTTCCTGGACCTTCTCATCATCCATACATCCATCCATCCATCCATCCATCCATCCATCCATCCATCCATCCATCCAATAACTGTTGTTAACTCACCTATAGTACAAAGACACAATCTCTTAATTGAGCACTTAAAACTAACTTCAGGGCCTCCCCAGTGGCACAGTGGTTGAGCACTGGGTTGCGAAGCTGCCTGTAGCCTCTGCAGTGCTGGTTTGATCCCCGACCCCCGGGTGAGGGTCCCACGTGGCGCACAAACCTCTCCTGCGGCCCGCTGCTCCCCTCAGCAGTGTGCTTTGTCAGTCTGCCTGTTCTGCTCTCTGCTCTGGCTCTGATGAATTCTCTCACCCTCCTACACTTCTGACTGTACCCAGTGCTTGTATAAATAATTAAAATAAATAAATAAAAGTAAAAAAAAAAGCACACATGCTTATTCTAAAAAAAAAAAAAAAAAAAAAAAAAAAACAACTAAATTCAGTTCCTTCCCAGCTCTAAAAAATGGTACTAATGCAAATTGGTATAAAAAATCCAACTAGAATTGATTGACATTTTTTATTCTGGGAATGTAAATATGAGTAAAATATGGGTCTCAAGGAGTTTACAAACAAGAAAGCAAAACTAACACTTAGATACATCTTACAAGTCTAATGGCTATTGAAATGCAAACACTAAATAGAAACAGCATCAAATTTGTACTCTGCCACACTAGGGCTCAGTGACCTGGGGAAGTAGCTCAGCTGCTCTAATGCTCACTTTCTTTCTTGTAAAAGGGTATAATTGTATCACACAATGTTGCTTTCATCACAAAGTAAGATAATGTGGAAAAGTGCATATGACATGGAAGCCATGTTTAGAATTCATATGGTAACACTGTCCTTGCAAAATCACTATGGAAAATAAATGTGATATTGGAGAAAAACATTCAGCACATTCACATACTCAATACATATTAACTTCCATCTTTCCTTTTTGGTAACTCATTGGTCAGTATAGTTACCATACTATAATCCCCAAAGGGAATACTTTAGGAGTTCCATGATCTCTTAATGATTTACTCACTCTATGGAGCCTTCCTGGTGGTGCAAGGGGTTAAGCACCACAATATGAAACAATCCACAGCCTATGCAGCACAAGTTCAATCCCTGGCCAGCCAGGGAGCTATCCACATAGTGCAGCAGACCTCTCCTGTATCACCCGCTGCTCCCCTCAGCAGTGTATTTCAATCAGTCTGCCTGTTCTGTTCCCTGGTCTGTCTCTGGTGAATCCTCTCATGCACCCTACCCCCACCCCGCATCTCTGGCCTATACCCCAGCTCTTGTACGCATAAATAAATCTTTAAAAAATAAAGATTTTCATACTTCACAGGTTTCTGACACAAGTTAATACTATTCTCATCTCAGATTTCGTGTTATCTTTAACCATGTGACAGAGCAATCTTTTTGACAGGTAGGTAAGCCTGTCCTTCTAACTCTGGGCAAATCAAGTGACACATACTGGCACACTGTGACCCCCACACTGTGGACCCACCCCCACTGTTGTTGCCCTGATAAGAAGATTGAGAGGCTGCTTAGAGGGAACTCAGTGCATCTGTGTCCTCAAAAAAATAAGCGACAGAAGGAGTAAGACTCTCTCCCATAAAATGGAAACCAGGAGATCTGTGGTGCTAA
Source organism: Talpa europaea (assembly GCF_964194135.1). Taxonomy (NCBI): domain Eukaryota; kingdom Metazoa; phylum Chordata; class Mammalia; order Eulipotyphla; family Talpidae; genus Talpa; species Talpa europaea. The sequence goes on from NC_140073.1 coordinate 51,379,424, forward strand.
GTTTCTTTTAAACAAACAGAACCTGCCTCTTCATGTATATCTTTATTCTTTTTTTATCATATACAATAATATCTTCATCAGACATTTATTAAGTGTATACTAAGGGTTTAGACCTGTGCTAGGTGGTGTGACTCAGAGATGTTATTTTTGTTCTAAAGGACATCAGAACCTATTGGAAATGACAAAACAATATTAAAATGGCTGAAGTGTTAGATGAGAAGAATATACAAGATGTTGACTAGCGCCCTTGGCCATTCTAGAGAAAGTGACAGGTATCTTAGGTTTTAGAGAACAATAGGAGCTAAACCAATTTTATCTAATAAATATTTATTGAGCAGTTGCAATAGTCTGGCAATATATTAAGTTTTGAATTTCAAATATTAATATGATACCATTTGAAATACCAAAGGAGCTCATGCCTAAGTAGCTGATCATGTAGCATGTTCCAGAAGAGGATTAATCATCAATATCTGTGGGAACGTGACATGTAATGAGTAATTCAGGCTTGGGGGGACTAGAAAGTAGCAAGAGTGAGGTTGATACTTCATTCAAAGAACTCTATAAGTGATGTGAGGGATTAGCATGGAATTTGGAATTTTAACTTCAGTTTAGTAGAAAATGGACAACCATAAATGCTAATACAAATTGGAAGTAAGAGGAATCATATGATTACCCCACTCCTCAGAGAGACTCTCCATAATGTTTATGAACTAGTAGCATCGGCAGCAAGTGGGGTTTCCTAGCAGCACAGAAATCCAGGCTCATCTCATAGCTACTGAATCAGGATCTGTATGTGAATAAGATCCACAATCAGCACTGGACTCACATGCAGCATAAATTCTGCAAAGCTTTTGTTTAGGAAATCAAGCAACTGATTTTGATCATGCAATTGATCAATAGTAGTTTCCTAACCTTCCACCCATGTGCTCTTTTCACTTCCTTGCCCATTTCTCAGATATCTTTAGGACCCCCACACTAACTTGTTGTGGGACAAGAGATTCTTGTTTCTAATCATTCCATGTTAAAGTAGAAAGAATGGGTCTCTCTAGGAAGGACCAACCTAAAGAGAAATCCCACTTTGGTCAAAAGTGTGTAGCAAAAAACAGTGAAGTCATATGCCACCACCAACTGTTCCTACAGCTTTATTTCATACACTGTTCTAGCCAATACGCTGGGCTAAAAATACTGTCCTAAAACCAAATAATACTGATTAATAAAAATAATATATTGTTGCCAATGAACAAGTTGCAATGGCTTGATAAATAAGTTAAAACCTCCTAATAGTTTTTGAAAATAAAGAAACTTATTTACAATAATGAGGGATTTTTTTTAATAATTGAAGAGCTTTTTTCTAACAAGTAAATTTTTTTCAAATAAATGATGATTACACTGCCTAGATAAGACAAATAGGCAAAGGATAATAACATGAAATTTACTGATATCATAAAACTTATGGTCCAAATATATAAATATTTTTCAACTCATAATTAAACAAATAGACATAAAAACAACAGAGAGGTATTATTTTTCTTCTATCAAATTGCATGTGCTTTTCAGTTTGGTAATATTCAAAATCTATAATGATATGAGAAAAGATCATTTTTACACCTTGTATGTAAGAATGTAAATCAGGTTTAAATTTTTGGAGAATGATTTCAGCAAATTCAAATTTGCAAATGTGCATGCCTTTGACCCATTCATTCCACTTCAGGAAACGTATTATTAGGAATACTTCCATAACATAAGTGCATAAAGATTATATAGATAATGGCTGAATAATGTCTAAGTAAATATTGGCATAATCACAGAATAAATATCAACATTACAAAAAAATAATGTGATGTGTGTATTAATATGGAAGCAAAACAATATATAGTACAATTAAGAAGAAGAAGAATGGTAAAACTTTTAGTTTTGACGGATTAGAATTATCCTGATGAGCAGACATTTCTTTCACTAAGAGCAACTTCAAGAGGCTACACATAGCAGGAAACACAATGACAATACTTGTGGTGTGTCATGTAGCAGCAAGAGAGTGAGAAGGGACCAAACAGGAGCACAGGATGGCACTAAGAAGTGAGAGGGAGATTTTGGGCAAGAAAGCTGAGGCTTTTTCGGGAGTCCAAGGTGCTCAAAAATGGTTAGGGACACAGCATTTTGAAAAAAAAAAAAAGTTGCCATGGATTGTTTCAGGATCCCTGTAAATGTGTAATAGTTTAGTGAGTAGTGGAATGTCTCTTCAAGATTAGCTGCTTTACGCATGTTCACACTCCAACAATGAGTCAGGTATTGTATTTTATATAAACCTTAAAAAAACAACATTTCTTCTAGGGTTCTTATTTGAATTTGAAGCTAGTTTCTAAGGATGTCTCTCTCCTCAACAAAGCATGCCTCCTCATTTCCTTCCTTTACAATGAGGTTGGTCATGCGACTTGAATGATAGAATCCAGGAGGAATTATGCTTTATGGGCTCTGGGCTTTAGTATAGGAAGACTGAGAGCTTCTGCCTAGATCTTTAGGATGCTTGCTCTAAATAAAGCTTTACATTGACTTTACCTATGGACTTCTATCTACAATTTTATATTTGACTATCATACTGTGAAATTGAAAAACTAGTAAATTTAATAAAGAAAGTTATAAAATCAAAAAAAAAGCTTTACACAATGTATTGAATTCTTACCACATCCCTATGAATTAATAAATTAAATGTGAGATAGACAACAATCCAGAAACCATGTATAAAAGAGGAAATAAATAAGTAGGATTGCTGCCCTCCAACAGCTATGGTTGATTCCCACCACACCATTGCATCCACACCATCCCAAGCCTTTCTGTTTTACTGTCTCATCAAGGATAGATAGGATCTTAAAACCCTATGCCTCAGCTATGCTAGCCAGCTGGCATTCTCCATAACCCTGGATTCTTCACCTTCCATTCTATTTAGCAATCACCATTCACCACCAATCCATCACTTTAGAGTACCATTAAATATTGTCACTTCCCTGTCATGAAACCAAAGGGATATATTGGTTGAGTCTATAGGCTTCATAAGGAATAGTCAGAATGGGGTATCAGTTGATTAATAATCACTAAAGTTAGAACAGGAATCCTTCTACATAAGAACTAAAACATTGGAAGGGAGAGAGTAAAATGTATCAGTGTAATACAACAGATTATAGAAGTTCCAGTGGTGACCAGGTCCAGATACAGAAGACTACTAAGCAGTATGTGGCTGAAGTTGAGAGAAACCAAAGCAATTGAAATTTGGGAGGTTTTGGAGGTAGAACAATTGTATACTGAGTGCATCAATCACAAAGACATAGTCTTTATAAAAAGTACCCTATATTGTGACAAAACTTGGGGTATAGAGTAATATTAGGAGTCAGATAGCAGGCATCACTGCTGAGTGTGGGGAAGTCACCAGGCAGTCAGTGGATGAACCTGGAAGACATCTAAGATGACAGGGTAGAATTAGCTTTCAAGGAGATGGGAGAAAGCTCTGTGCAATGAGAACAACTTGAACCTCTTTGCTCCCATACCTTGAGAAAGGAAATTCTTTGAACCTCCTTGCAACCATCCCATGGTAAATGGGATGTTCATTCATTTATTCCACTGTATGTATATGTGTCTGTATGTATGTGTGTGTGTGTGTGTCTGTCTCTCTCTCTCTGTGAGTTCACTATGTACAGAAAATTGGACTGGGATTGGAGGGAGGGGGAGAAGCACTTTTCATTCCATGAGTTCCTTGCACGAGAACTTCCTGAGGGGAAGTCCATTGCTGTCAATCAGACCCTACACAGCAGTGCTCATAGTACATAGTACACACAACAGTTGTCTGCTGCCACATTCTTGTAACATTATGGGAATTCAATGCCACAATCATTGTTTACACAGAAAAAAATCAAGACCCATTTAGGGAAAATAAAGCAATTGCTATTATTGTCAAGCCTTTGATTCTTGGTATTTTTAGTAGCTAGTTATTAAGGTGGCCACCTTGTGATTTTGTTCTTTGTCCTAACTTCTGTCAATTTTGCTGGCATTTGAGTCCTCAATATTTCCACACTCAGAGGACAAACAATTGAAAAGAAAGAGAACAAAGAAATAATGCTCTTATGCTTTGTCTATTCCTACGTATATTCCCTCAGATCTCTTGTCTAAATTGTTTCTTATAATGTACTTGAAAGTTCACAAACCTAAATCACTGGGTGGGACTGTTGAAACACAGATTAAGGGGCTCCCATACCAAAGACTGTACTGTAGTACTCTAGCATGGGGTCAAGGAATTTGCATTTTTCACAGTTTCCCAGGTGACTTTGATGCTGCTGCTTCAGGAAGACTGCTTTGAGAACCACTGGTATATATAATTCAAGAGATCTGTGTTTGAGTCATGAAACAAATTAATGAAGTAGCCTCATGCAAGATATGTAAATTTTTGACTTGGCTTCTTTGTCAGTAAAGGGAGGATACAAGAAATACATTCCTCTGGAAATGGTTGCAAAGATTCAGTGAATTAATGCATGTGAAATCTTGTAAACACCAAAGCTCTAAAACATTAAACTCTCTTCATTTTCAAGAGGGAAAATTTAATTAATTTTTAAATATGTTGAGGGGTGGGGAATGGGTGCTGAAAGTAGATATCAATTTCCTGATTATAAATTCAATGTTTTTTTCCCATAGTACTTAAATAAGCCCACCATGCTACTAAAGAAATAGAATTTCACTCTATATATTCCTCCTCATTCAAATTTCTTACCCACTCCACCCCTTTCAGAAGTAAACATTTTTTTAGTAAATTTCTGTTAATAATTTCATTGCCAAAAATGTTTGCTTAATTTTAAGCTACATATAAATGCCATCATATAGTAAATTCCTTATTGAGCATCTCTCTTACTGTTGCACTCATGGAAAGTGGCATATTGAAATCTCCTAGGATTTATGCTGATGTACATTTTTATACAATCCTGTTAATATGTGGTTCATATATTTGGACGTTCTGATACAAGGTAAGTAGATATTTATAATTATTTTATCTTTCTGGTGAATTTTTTCTTCTGTCATTATTTGTCCTTCTTTATCTCTGGTGATCAGTTTTAGTCTTCCTAACCCATGAAGTTGTTGGGGGTTGGCTGTTTTCTCCTACGTGTTCCTTGCTGAACTTAGAAAGACGATGTGAGTTCCATGAAATTCCCTTTTCGTTGACTAAGATGGTTTCATGAAAGGCCTCTTATCTGTTTTCTAGGTCTTTCTTGAGTGGAGTTGGTCCACGTAATTTTTTTTTGTTGTTGTTGTTGACTTGATGTCTTGGCAGGAGAGAGGATCTGAGTTTTCCTAATATACCATCTAGCTGATATCCAGAAACAGACCCCTTTTAATTTATCCAGTCTCAATGTTCCTACCACAGTAAAATGCCAAGGTTTATTTCTTTTACAATTCACTTACCATTTAGAACATTTATTTCTTCACCTATTATATATATAACAAAACTTTTTTTTTTAATTTTTCTCAAAAGGATTCAATATGATTGAAATTTACTTAAAAACAAAGGTTCTAGCCTAAACAAAAGTTTTTGGACAACTGACTGGTTAGCAGAGTCAGAAGTGATGGAAGAAGAGAGGAGGGAAGATGACAAGAGGAGATCAGTCACCACTCTCAGTCGAGGTCAATCCAGGAATGAACCAGCTTGAGTTGAAGATGAGGATGAATGTGACAAGAATTTACCTATATTTTATTTATTTTTTGAAGATCAGATGTGAGTTCCCATTCTAGATTAACTTTTTTTTTTCTGATCCTGCTCAGTGAAATAAGCCAGAAAGAAAAAGAAAAATACCGGATGGTCTCACTCATAGCAGGAATCTAGAAAACCTAAATAAGGGACCAGGAAAAAGACTAATTATAATAAAGTATCAAAATCAACAAGCAACTATAAACCAGAGACACACTATGGGGGGGAGGGAGTAGGATCAAAACAAGAGGGGGGGTGGGAATTGTATGGGGAATATAACCAAGATGAAAATGCATACACTGTGCAAAAATGAAAAAATGATGGAAAAATGTATAAAATTTTAAAAAAATAAAAAAAATAGATTATCTTTCTTTTCAACCTCATCTCTTACCTATTATATTATGTTGTCAGGAAGCTGATGTTTTTACCTCCACTGGTAACTTAAATGAGCTCTTTATATAGAGACAATTGAATGTGTGACTTTATTCCAACTTATTACTTTTAGTTTTTGTCTTTCAGTTTCTAATGGCTCTCTTGTAAGCAAAAGATGAGTTTGACCAACCTTGCCTTCTCAATATCTGCTCTACCACAGACACTGCTTCATGGGCTTGCTGATCCCCTCTGTCCTCAGCTAGAACAGAAGTGGGGATTCTTTATTATTTTGTCTACCACATAGCCTCTGTGCCTAGAAAAAGCAAAAACATAGATTCCATAGATTTATAAATGTCAGATATGTGAATAAAAGACTATCAAACTCTTTCAGTGTGCCAGAGATTGTGTTCAGAGTTTGACACGAGGAATTTTATGTAACTTTTTTTTTGTAAAGATATCATGGAAATGACCCACGTTATTGACCTGTCCTCCTCAAGTAGACTGACATCTGCATGAGGACAGGATCATGCTTGCTTTTTCCATCACAGACCCTACTGCCTAGTGAGCCTAGAAACTTATATCGCAAACATAGGAACATGAGCTACAACTTAGATTTTAAGCACACTCATGCTCCCTTTGGTCATGGGGCTGATAACTCATGGACACTGTACACAGTGTATCTGTGAAGCCTGCCCTCTTGGGGTTGACAACTAGACAGCTTTGTGCACTAATTACTTGTTAGCCACTGCCTCAGAATGACTCCCTATCTGCCTGTCTTGCTCTTGTTTCTTCTGTCCCCATTCTCAAATCATATTATGTCCTTGTAAGCCACCTTGAATCCTTCCTGGTACAAGGCAGAGAATAAGTTAATTAATTCACAGATTCATTTAATTCTCAGAGCAACTCAGTGAGGTAGGTATTAGTTCTCTCATTACATGGCAGAGGAAACTGAGCCTCAGAGATATTAAGCAATTTGTCCAAGGTCACACAACTGGTAAGTGTCTGCATCAGGATTCACATTCAAGAGAATCTGTCTCCATAGCAGGTGCTCCCCCACCCTCCTTAGGATCTGTTCTGTCTCAGGATGGTTTTAGGCTGAGGACTAGTAGAAATGATATTGGACAAGGATACAGAAGCCTAGAAGTCAACTGCGGGCTTTTCTGTTTTTAAGCCAATGTGACCCTGAGGTGTTACATATTTTCCAAATTTCAGTTTTCCTATTGTTTAGTGGAGATGGAACTGCATCTCCTTTCCATACTGTCCGAGTTCCATCTAGGGGCATCTACCGAAAAAAGAGCCTTGTCTGAGAGAGAGTAGTCAGAGTTCCAGAACAAGGGCCCCGATTCAGAACCAAAAGCCCAGTCCAGAGGACAGAACTCTACAAGCACATCATTTGACATGCACAACAAGTGAAACTGGATACATAATTGTGAGCCTTGTCCAGCGTGATTCTAATTTCTTTCTATGCCATGGACATAGAAATATCAGTGTCTGAGAGGCTTTAGGCATAAAGGATAGTGAGCAGGCATTGGACTTAGGCATACTTTGGGTAAAGCCCCAATCTGTCTACTATGCTGTGATTTTGAATCTCTGATGTTATTTCTTCTACACATCAAGATGCACAAGAAAATTAATCACAGTAATATATTTGTATTTTTAAATAAAGCCTTTGATAATGGTGCCTTTAAAAATGGCTCCCTGCACACAGAAACTACCCTGCTTTTGATCATGTGATTTTTCTTCTCAAATTTCTTTTGCAAAGGTCATGCTTTTCCTACCTAGGACCCCACAGTTGTTGGCAGATTCTTACAGGAACAAAGATTCTTCAGGATCTTAGTTTGAGAAAGAAACCTTAAACATTTTTCCTCAAGAAACCCCAAGGAAATTTATATGAGACTAAGGCTGAGTTTTCATTCATATTTCATTCATTTATTCACTCAGTCATTCGACAAACTCATGGAGGTCTGCTCTGTGCCAGTCCCCATGCCTGACATGAACAAGATAAAGTTTCACTTTAGAGAGGCTCACATTCTAATGAGAACAAAGACAGCCTGGTCAGGAAGTATTACTGGGGACAAAATGAAGGAACAGAGAGAGGAACTTAAGGGACACAGAGAGGATCCAGATGGAATCGTGCAATTTGCGTGTCCTTTGACAATACAGTGCTTTCGGGCATGAGCCTAGTTCTGGTTTTCTGTTCCAGCTGGTGACTTTGTGTGTGTGTCTGGAGGGGGGTTGGGGGGAGATTGGGGGTCTCTTGATCATCCAAAGGGCTACACCAATAAGCTTTCCCATTCCCTTATTCCCTTGCCTTTGCTGCTGAATAAAGCCATAAAATTCATCTGGGTTTGGCACTTTATCCAATTGAATTAGCTTTAATTATTCTTACCTGTGTCTTTGTAACAGTAAAGCCATTTTTCTCTTTAGAGGGAAAAGGTTTTCTGTTTGTGGAAACATTACTACCTCCTTTCTTTGTATTAAAGGAAAAAGGAGACAAATTGTCCCCTGCCATGAATTCCTCAGATTCACCAATTGCAGACTGTGAACTAGCCCCGTTACTGGATGACTGCTGGTTTATCCCCATGGTTTTCACCAAGTAGAACCTGAAATCTGGAGAGCAGGGGTCACTCAGTCTCCTCACTTTACCCTCTCCCACCCCAGCCACTTGCTCTGACGCTCCAGAGCTTGCGTACCTGCTCTCTCCAGTCAGCGTCTGCTGTGACCAGTGGTTCTCATCTTACTCAATTCACTCTCGTTACTTCTTAATGAGGGTTTAGACATACTAGACCCTTTTACAACTCCCCTATGTTGTTTCTTTTTAGATCACAAAGTTACTTTTGGGACTTGCTGTAATAATGCAATTGTAACAGGATATTTTAAGGGAACCACATTGAAGAGCCCAGTGATATCCTCTGGGACTAAAGAATAAATTTGTTCACTCAAGAGAAGGCAGCACATTCTTTGCAGAAAAGAGACACTATGGAGTCTACAATTCTTACCCAGACCTACTGCTGAGTGTTAGGTTCACAAGACAAGGCAATCTCTCCGTCCTCTCTATTAATAGAAGCACTATCTACCCACCGTACCAAACCAGAGCACTCTAGACCTACTCCAGCATTGACTTTGCATCCAAGCGTGGGCAACATAACCTTTAATCACCTCTACTCTAATTGATAGCCATACCTGCTTGGAAAAGGTATGTGGTATTGCTGAGTTTACACAGAAGCTAAAAGAATAGTGAGGATTCAGTCCCAAGAGTTAGCCTATTTAGCTCACGATATGAAGCAGAGAAAGAAAGGAGAACATCTAGCAGAATGACAACCTCTTTCTGTTAGTCACTTGTTAAATTTCGCTGAACCTCAGGTTATTTTTCTATTAAAAATAGAAAGAAAGCAATATCTTCCCTGCTACTCACCACTAAAAATAAAATCAGAGAGTAAATCAACAAAACACTTTGTTCATTTTAAAAATAACTTTTCTCTATTAATTTTAAACGAACATCCATTTTTTTTTCTTACTAGCAGGGAAATTCGGGATCTAATATTTTAAATCAAACATTGATTTTCAAAGTGCTGGCAGCTGGCACTTTGGGAACAAATTAGCACCCAGAATCAAAGATAAATGGAAAGCATTTATAAGCCACATGATCTGGAAAATGGGAGGAGAGTAGATTTTTAAGAAGAAGGGAAGAAACAATTGACTAAATAATTAGGAAATAAAAATGGCACAATAACAGCACACCACAGAGAACAAGATCACTGGTGGACTCTGTGGGGGGTTATTTTTTCTTTAACACAATCTCAGAATACAGGCATAAAGGGCAAGAGGCCCACTGTTAAGAAAGCTGCAGAGGGGCCTGCCTGGTGGCACAAGGGGTTAAGACACAACCGATGAAACTATCCGTAGCCTTTGCAGCACGAGTTCGATCGCCAGCCCAGAGCTACCCACATGGTGCAGCAGACCTCTCCTGACTCGCCCGCTGCTCCCCTCAGCAGTGTATTTCAGTCAGTCTGCCTGTTCTGTTCCCCGCTCTGTCTCTGGCGAATCCTCTCACCCTCCCACGCATCTGGCCTATACCCCCATTCTGGTATGCATAAATAATCTTTAAAAAAAGGCCAAAGAGTCGCCTAATAGTAAACACACACACACACACACACACATTGCAGTATGTTTGCATTGTAAACAGAATTCCAGATGCAGTAGCAAACTGATGGTGGTAGAATGGAATTATTGAGGCAGATAAAGACGATTGCTTCAGCACAACTGCCAAATCAAATCCAACGGGAAATTCAGAGAACCTTTCCTTTGGGGCATTTTGCAGACCTGGTTCCATTCAAACCCTCCAGGCCTTTCTCTCTGGCTGTTTTTCCTTTGTTGCCTTTCCTGATTCAGCAAGCCTGGAATCAGGGCACCTGGATTTAATCCCAGTTCTGCAACTAACACTCTTTGTGACCTCAGGTAAATCATATACTTCACTGAGATTTTGTGCCCTTTTATAAAATGTCCATTCTAGCACCTTCCCACTGAACTTACAAGCAGTTTTGAGTCAAGAGGCAAGAGATACCATTGAGAGTGGGAAGCATGGATCCTATAAGAAGGCAGCCTGGGCATGAATCACAGCTTCATGGGTAGCCATCAGCAAGTGGCATACATTCTCTGGCTTCAATTTCTTCCTCTATAAGTTGGGAATGACTGTGGCACCAAGTGTATTGAGTTGTTATAGGAGCTGATGGAATTAACACAGGTAACTGGTTTAATACAGTGTCTGACATTCATTAACCACCAAAGAATGTTAACCATTTTTGTCTACATTGAACGAATTTAACCTGCAGAATAAGACAAATCTTCAGACTGGGGACCATGATATCTGCCAACATCAGTGAGCTTAGCTTCACTTAGCTCCTAGGAACTACCAGACAATAAGGGGTAAATTCCAGAGAGGAAGAAAGGACAACAACAGAAAGATTGAAAATATGAGAGGAAAAAAAAAATTACCTGGAAGATATTAATTAAGAATTGGTACATACTGTGGAGAGCTGTGTGGAGATTTCTTGACCTACTAAACATAGAGCTTCTATATGATCCAGCAATTCCACTCCTAGGAACTTACCCAAAGGACAGAGAAACATCAATTCCAAAGAGCACCTGCACCCCTATGTTTATAGCAGCACTGTTTACAATAGCTAAACTTTGGAAACAACCCAAATGCCCAAAAATAGATGACTGGATCAAGAATATGTGGTACATATACACCATGGAATATTACTCAGCAATCAAAAAAGATAAACACATGCAATTTGCAGCAACATGGATGGAGCTGGAAGGAATAATGCTCAGCGAAATAAGCCAGAAAGAAAAAGAAAAATACCGGATGGTCTCACTCATAGCAGCAATCTAGAAAACTTAAATAAGGGACCAGGAAAAAGAATAACTATAAGAAAGTAAATATCAAAATCGACAAACAACTATAAACCAGAGACACTCTATGGTGGGTGGGGGGCGGGGAAAGGAGGGCTTGGGGTCGAAATAAGGGTTATAATAATTGTGTAAGGAATATAAAAAATAAAATTTAAAAAAATTGGTACATGAAAGAATCTTGTTTTTCTCTTAAAACCCACTTTGGGCATCACTCTCTGAAGCAAGCATTGCAAGGAGAGAAGAAAAAAAAAAAGTAGAAGAATTAAAAAAAAGGAGAGTAGACTGGGTTTGGTGACCTTGCACTGCCTGACTGCTGGATGGCAGAGGCCACTGACTTAACAGAGATTATGTTCTCTTCCATAAAATGGGATGACAACAAATAACTAGTGAATAAGATTTCATGAGGAGTAAATTAAATAACTATTTAAGGTATTTAGAACACTGAGAACTCCCTGATCACATAGTGACTGTCAGTAGATATTATTCCTGACCCCTGAAATATGCTACGTTGTGTTTATGTCAATGTACTAGCAAATTACTAAAAGCCTCAGCACAAGCCGTTGAAGAGACCAGAGCTCAAGGGCATGGAGTGATTTGCTCAGAGCCCATCAGCTAATGGCTAGCAGAGTTGGGACTCTGATCCAACCCTTTCTGGCTCCCAAGTTTCATGCTCCACCACCTCCCAAATGAATCAGCAGGAGCAAATCATATTCATTCTACTGCATGACACCTCACTTAACACCCATAATATAACTTTTCATACTTTAAAGGAATGTAGTATTTTGTGTCAGCCCAAGCTGACATTGAAAATTAAATTTGAGCAATTAATAACTATAGTATCTATGCCTTATTAAATTCTGAGTATTTTATTTCCATCATGTCATCAGCATCATCATTGCTATCATTGCCATTATTATTTTATTAATTACCTATATGCACCTGATCCAGTGATTAATGTTTTATATCAATGTTTATCAAACTTTAAATAAGTTACCTGAAGATCTTGTTAAATTTCAGATTCTGTCTGATTCTGTCTGAGATTCTACATTTATAATTAGCTCTCTGCTGATACTAACGCTGTCCTTTTATAAAACTTAGAGTTGCAAGATTCTATAGGATTTTCTTATTCATTCCTCATGTGATTGCTGTTACAAGGATTTTTACAGGAACTATAATGCTCATATTACTGAACGAGAGACTCATGTTCAAAGGCTTTATGTATGCTCTTCAGCATATGGTGAACAGAAGGCAGAACCAGTATTTGATCTATCTGGGTTCAATGTCCATTAATACTTTCCATTAAATACATTGTAATGTATGCATAATCTGCTTCAAGATTTAGCATATTAAATTTTTCATTTTTATTTTATAAATAGAATGCTATGCATTAGCAAAATGTGCATACTTGTTTTTTAAAAGCACTCATTGGATAACAAAAGATGATAAGCTATACATCCTTGCTCTAAAACCAGTCTAGTGGGATGGTAGAAAAATAAGCAAGCACCTAATATATAATAAGAAGATAATCAGTGTTGGCAAGGGCATAGGAAATCAAAGACTTGAGTGTGATCTCATGGGAGTGATGAATGGCACAAATTTTCTGTTGGGCAATAGGTTATACACCAAAAATTCAAAATGTATGTATTGATTAAAACAGCAATTTCATTTCTGTCCTAGAAAAATGGATAAGAAAGGGACATACATTAGGATGTTTATTGCAGTATTGTTTAATAATAGTGCATAATTGAATACAATTGATAATTGAAGTCCATATCCATTGAAATAGAATTAGGTAAAAGTTGTTGTGTATCCACACTATGAAAGACCATCAACTTACTTAAAAAGTAAACTATATCGATTGACATAGTTAATTCTATATAGTATATTTTTGTGGGAGGGACAGCATGTTACTGAAAAGTATGTTTGGTAAGACTCCTTGTGTAATGAATTTATCTAACTGGTAAAATCAAGGTAAATAAAGTATACTTTCTATACATGATGCTTGTCAGAGGATGGAATAAATGTAGGGGTTTTCCCTTTCTCCCTATGTGACTATATTCAAGATTTTGCCAAGTAGTTACATCATTTGTATGATTGGCAATAAATACAAGGATATTGCCATTGTACAATGAAACGTCTACGGTCGGCAACATTATAGCAAAGGGCATTCAGGGTGTTACTGCAACTGAAAGGCAGAATCTCTTCCTCTGCCAGACCAGGTTAGGGAAGCTCTGCAGAGAGGTGACCTTCCAACTACAACTAGAAGCTTGAGTTGGATTTCCTTAGAAGGTAAAGAGAAGAAAAAGCACTCAGGATTGCAGGAACAAGTTAGACAAATCACTGTGACCTGGTGACACCAAACTGAGTGGCTCTTGATCCTATTTGCCCCCTAAGAATTCCTAACAATTGTGGGGAAACAATACACACAGAAGACACATCACAATTCAAAGCAAGACAGACAATGAAGGGATTTAGAGGGCTTAGACAGTTTGGCTAAAAACTTTTCTGGCTTAAGAAAATTTAGCGTTTTCTACAGAGCTTCTTAATTTGCCCCAGCCCCAACATAGCTAAATGATAGGCCACCTTTCATCACAATGCTGGCACAGAAGAGTAACCATTCATTAGGGAATTAGGGACTATATGTGGTTTCCCATGACAACTCCAGGCCCAGAAAGGTATACCCTGGAGGGGGTGCTTGATTTAAAAAAGGTTAAGTGGAAAAGCTATTGGTTTGTGGAAGCTTAGAACAATTGTTCTAAGTGAATGTTTGGCATCGGGTGCCTCTCCATGATGATTTCCCTCTGTGTTAACCAATGACTAACACATCTTTCTTTTGATTTATGCCAATTTGATTCTAGTATAAAATAATTTAAAAGTAATTTTAAAATTGAACATGTTAAAAAAATCACTCATCATCCACCAATTTAACATAACTTCATACATTTTGTGTTAATTATTAAGTCTTTAATCTTGTTAAATCTTTGTTCAAAGGCATGTATCTTCTTAAGTAGTGATAATGATACATGTATATTCTATTCACTGATTTTTATTGCTTAGTGTTACACATTTTCTCATATATAGTCTGTAATTAAAATATAAATGGTTGTATTATTTTCCACTGAATTGATGTGCTATCATTTATTTATTCAGTTGTCATTTTAGCTACAATGAGTAACACAATCAATCTCTTCTTTTTATATTTTTAAAAATATTTATGATAAATTTCCCAGAGGCAGATTAAATGAAAGATCATGAATATTGAGCCTCCCTGGTGGCGCAGCGGTTGAGTGCTGGGCTGCGATGCTGCCCGCAGCCTCTGTAGTGCGGGTTCAATCCTCGGCTGCCGGGCAAGGGTCCCACATGGTGCACAGACCTCTCCTGCCGCCCGCTGCTCCCCTCAGCAGTGCACTTCGTCAGTCTGCCTGTTCTGCTCCCAGCTCTGGCTCTGGTGAATTCTCTCACCCTCTTGCGCTTCTGACTGTACCCAGTGCTTATATAAATAAATAAATAAAATCTTTAAAAAAAAAAAAAAAAGATCATGAATAATTTTTGTCTTAAAAAAATCAAACAACTTTCCATGACTTCTCTCTACTGTGTAAGCACAGTTTTATCACAGTGTCTCTAGTACTTGGTATTGTTTTTAGACAAAACATTTCTTAATTTTAGAAACCTAAAACTCAGCTTGCTTTGGTATGATTTTTAACATATTCCATCATGAATTCTAGTGAATTTTTTTACACTGTGTTAGTTTAGAGATAATGTGAATTTACTGGGTTTCAAGCCTCTCTATGCTTGTGAACTTGGGCAAGTTGTTTATTACACTGTTGCTTATTTTAAAATAGTATATATAATTACATAGACTGGGGATACTAAAAATGTTTAACTTTGGATTATTGTGAGGATTAAATGAATTAATACATAAAAACATTTAAAATGGCACTCAGTACATAATAACCACTCAATTTATGTTATATGTTAATGTTATTGCCTATGTTGCTGTTATATTATTGGCATGACCAGTAGTGGTATTATATTAATAGAATAAAAGAATTAGGATTTCTATTTCCTATTACAATAATTGATATTTCAAATCATTTGATATGTAAATATTTTCTGTAATTTGTTGGCATATGTATCTGTTACATTAATACTATTTATAAATTTAAATATGACTGCTAATTTTTTTAATTAGACATATGGATTTATTTATTTTTTTGGAGTTAGAGATTTTTTTTTCTATTTATTTTTATTTTTTTATTTTTTATTTAATTTTATTTTTATATTCCCCATACAATTACAACCCCCTTATTTTGACCCCAATCCCTCCTTTCCCTGCCCCCCACTCCCCATAGAGTGTCTCTGGTTCATAGTAGTTTGATTTTGATATTTTCTTTCTTATAGTTATTCATGCTCAGTGAAATAAGCCAGAAAGAAAAAGAAAAATACCAGATGGTCTCACTCATAGCAGGAATCTAGAAAACTTAAATAAGGGACCAGGAAAAATAAAGAAAGAATGACTGCTTAAATTATTGGTAAAACCACATAATTTCCCATTGTTGTATACTTTCAAGGCAGTACTTCATCTCTTTGTATCCATTCCTTCATGCACCCAATATGAGACTGAACATACCTTACAAGACTTTTGTGGAGATTTGAAATAAAACTCATAATGACATAGAGAAAATGTTATCTACTTGGAGGCTAATATGAGAATTATCTTAGCAAAAGGACCTCCTTTGTACAGAAATACCATAATAAAGGGACTTATGTGGGCTTCAAGGCTTCGGCAAAAGAAAAGCGATCATCACTTTTGAGACAAGGAGGTGAACGGTGCCTGAATAGGGAAGAGGATGGGGGACAAGGTGGCTAAATCATAAAGACCCCAAAGACTTAGGGTGATATCTTGTGCCACCTCTGACACCTCATATTCTTAAATTTGTACACTCGTATTTGTGGAGTGAGTTCATTTTAGGGGAAGGATTAACTTTAATATGGGACAGTACAGAGGAATTGCCAAGGAAACTCGGGTACCCAGAACTTAGTTACAGGGTCTTGGGAAAGAGGTGACACAAAATTAATGGGATTTCTCCCCTTACAGCATTTGTCATCCCAAAGGCATAGAATTACTAGGATCTTAAGGTACAAGGATACTCAGTTATCACTGTGATCATAGAGACATAAGTCACTGGTGCATTAGAAGTAATTGCTCAATAAATGGAAGCATTTTTTAAAAGATTTATTTTTATTTATTTATGCATACAAGAACTGGGTGTAAGTGTGAGGTGTGTCTCTACCAGAGACAGAGTAGGGAGCAGAACAGGCAGATCTAGTAAAATACACTGCTGAGGGGAGTAGTGGGTGAGACAGGAGAGATCTGTTGTGCCACGTGGGTTAGCTCCCTGGCCCAGAATCCAACTCAGGCCTCAATGGCTGGCAATAGCTTGATAGCACTATTGTGATTTTAATCCCTGGACCACCAGGGCGGCCCAGTAGCATATTTTTAATGACTTTTTTGTATGTTCTGCCATTGATTATGCCTTTTTATATATATTATTTAATCTTCACAATAATTTCATTTGGCATATTTGGGAAATATTTTCTGAATCTATTGTTTTCTTTTTTTTAATTTCAGTTATAGCATTGCACATGTACTTTTAAATTATAATTGAATATGTCATTCTTTTCCTTTGTGATTTCTTTTACAGCTTCAAATATTAGAAGGTCCAAAAGCCTTGTAAGTAATCAACAATATCTTCCACTAGTCATCTGATAATTTTATTATTTTATCTTTTCTGAAAAATTTAACTCTACATGCTCACGGAAGGACATATGTGGGAGACATATAATGAACTGTGACATTTTACAATAGGTGGTTTACATGTCATACGTATGGAGATATCTATCCACACCTATCTATGCATATCTATCTATATATAAATAGATATATATCCACAACAACCTTGTAAGACAAATTTTATTTTACACATTTAATAGAGAATAATGTCGTTACTGAGCCTTTCCGCTCTCCAAGGCTTTCTTTAGGCACTTTTCAGTTCATCTTCACTCCAGCCCTAGCACAATACTATGGCATTAACCTCACTTCAATATGAAGAAACTAAGGCAAAGGACAGTTAAGTCACTTAGTTGAGGTCACAGCACTTGCAGGGGTACAGAGCAGAGATTTGTACTGTCAGTCTGACACCAGATAATTTTGCTGAACCATCAAAGAATACTGAAAATGTTGCTACTCAGAGAGGTTGAGTTACACACACAGCTATTAATCCCATCTGTCTAAAGGTACAGCTCAGGTTCTGTTCACAACTATACTCTGCCTCAGTGCTCCTCCCCTCACATTGAATTGTTGAGATGACAGTATCTTTAGTGCACAGACCTCCTGCTAATTGCACTCAACCTTTTGAGCTATGTCTTCATACCAATCAACAAGGCAAGAGTGAGCAACATAGAGAAGCAGGAGCTTCAGTGAGTGCAAATATGCTTCTCAGTGCTATTTTCATCAAGGGGTTTATGTGCCTGGTAAAAATTAAATGACTGTGATAAATTGACCATGAGATAAAACAATTTTCAAGGGAATAGTGAGAGAAGGAACAAAAATGATTAAGAAGATGGGACTAACTGGGTGAAAAAAGATTAAAGGAGTTAACTGTGTATAGCTGAGCTTAGCGAAGGCACAAGGACTTAAGCACCAACAAATACCCACACTGGAGAAGGTCGTTGGGAATTCTATGGAGTGAGAGGCAAATTTGTTTTGTATGTGTGGTTTTATGTGGTTTACACCCAAGTTAAACACAAATTAACAGGAAAAGAAGACTCACCAAAATCATAGCCACAAAATGACATTCAAATGATAACCAGGTCATATAAAAGCAGGCTGGGAACAACGAGAGTTTATCTTGCTCTCTGTCCTCAATTCTATCAAAAGGCAAACATGGTTCCAAAGATCTTTGCTCTCTCTTGTGTAGCCCAAATGGCGTCTTTCCCCATTCTCCTACTATGCATCCCCTTATTGTCTGGGCTGCTTTCATTCAAGTTCTTGACCAAACCTAGTATTTGCCTCCTTTAGGGTCTTCCCAGTGGTTGTTATCTTTACCTAGAATAATAATCATCTTTGTCATTGTCATCATCATCACCATCACTATCATCATCAAGCCAAGTTCTCATCTAATTCCTTCATTAATTTCTTACAAAGCTTAAATGATAGATTTTATTAATTGTTCCCTTTTTATAGCTCTGGAAACTGAGGTTACAGAATGTTTAATAGCTCATTTCACCCTAGACAATTATTTTTTCTCCATCTTTTCATTTCTTATTCATTCTTTTAGCCTCAGCTTCAAGATAATTTCCTTAAGGAAGACTGTCCTGACTCTACATCCCAACTCTTTCCTATTTTAAAGTAGCCATCAAATAACTGTCATGCTCACACATTTCCATTTGCTTAGTACCTTTCTTTTTCTTGAGGTTGAAAGCTCCATGGGAAGAGACACAATTATCTGCTAGGCAAAAAACACAGTTTACTTTAGCTGTTTAGCAATATATATTGAAAAGATGTGAATAAATGAATAATAAGTAGAATAGTAGAGGAGGTGACCTTGCTCTTTTAGAGTTCATATATGGATTCTCTAGTTTCTTTTTTAAGATTTATTAATTTATGCATACAAGAACTGGAGTATAGGCCAGAGGTGCAGGGAGTAAGATGATTCACCAGAGACAGAGTGAGGAGCAGAACAGGCAGACTGAAACACATTGCTGAGGGGAGCAGCGGGCAAGACAGGAGAGGTCTGCTGAACCATATGGATAGCTCCCTGGCCAGATGGGGATCAAACTCATGCTGCAGAGACTGCGGATAGCTTTATAGTGCTGTGCTTAATCCCTTGCACCACCAGGGAAACCCGGTTCCTCTAGTTTCAAAGAATATGTATGGCAATAGGAATATGTTCAGAGAAGATTAATGGGCATCTGGAGATAGCTGTGAGGGTGACAACTGAAAGCTAGATCATATAAGCTATAACTGACGTACAAAGACTGTTTACTCAGGAAAAATAAGTTATGTGTATGTATATATACATATATTTCAAATATAAAAAGACTATGTGTTTAATACATAACATAATCAATTGCACTGCTGCATTAAATATAATTATCAATATCTACTACTTCCCTGTCCCTTTTTAAAAAGAGAGTTGAAAAGAAAAATAAATCCATAAATGAACAACTAACATCTCTGAACCTAGTTTGTGGAATAGTACAAAAAGAAAAAAGAAAGCTCCAGACAATTAAGAACATGAGTTTTACCTTGATTTTGAGGGACATCTACTAGGGCAACACAAACCAACATCCATAAGAACAGGAGTATTTTGAAATAGTCAATATTCAACTAAATTGAACTTCATCTTGAGGTAATTTCAAAAGTTTCAAAGAGTTTTGTGGTACACTGATCATATTTGATTGCCTGAGCTTTCAGGTATTTGTGGAGCCCAAGGAACAGTGTAGGGATATTTAAGGATCAGCAATTAGTTCAGTGGCTAGGTGCATTAACTAGAGGGCCATGAATTATGTGGAGCTGCCCATTTTAACCTGTATTTTACATAACATTCCCTTTTATCTAAGGAGCAGTGATTCCTTAGCCTTGCATTTAAGTCTTCTGATTTTGATTTTAATGCCTAGACCACACAACAAATCTCTTGGCTAATGCCAGAGTAATCGATCGTTCCTTTGATATCAAGAGCTTCTTACTTCTCATCTCACCTTTTCTTTTCCCCATAGCTTATCTAAATACTCCCCACCCTGAGACCATACTTATGCCATACTTTCCCATGAGGTCTTGCTAGATCTCTGTAGACCTGGGATCTCTCTGAATCTTCTGTGACATCCGCAAACTTACTTTCAGACTAACATTGATAACAACATGCACAATGATTTAGCAACATATGGAGTATTTTGTATCTCTGGCAAAATTAGCATTAAATTAAAGGCTGTTTATTTTTGTTTGCTTTTAATAACCAGGGGGTACTGCGCAAAAAGCAAATAATTATTGAATGAATCTTAGTGGCTTTTACTGGGTTGACAAATCAAAGCATTTTAAAATACATTTTAAATAGGTTACCATATTTTATTTATCAGTATTATAACTATTTCAAAAAGGATTTGAGATTCACCATTTAAAATGTCAAACACACATTAATATTTTGGGAAAGAAAGTAGGTCTCAAGTCATAAAAAATAGCAAGCATCAGAATATGCTAACCATGAGGGTTAGTGTTGGGATGAACATTAAAATTGATTTTGAGCCTCCTGGTAGTCAAGGAAATAGATAATGATATGTTAAATAATCTTTTACTATCTAATAAATTGGCATGAGCCAGTTCTTGATCATTTTCCTTACACAAAATTCTGCTGGAAACTTCTCTCTTGAGATGTTACATAACGGGCTACTAGGTAAGACAATAAATGATGCTTTCAGTATATTTTACAGCAAATGCATTTAGATTTTTCTTCCGATATTTGCAAAGGACCAAAAATGCACCCAGAATTGAGACCACTTAGGGATAGGGTGACTAACTTGATAGGTCAACTCCCTTAAGCACTTTTTTCTCAACTTAGCTTTTCAGGATTTCTTTTCATTGGTGTCTTCATCTTATGACTGAGGTGCTTAGTTATTGGGACCATTACCAACTCCACTCTCCATTCTTATAACTTTATATTAACGTACATTTATTGGTAATAATTAGACAATGAACATCCATTCAGTGAGCTACTGTCCACAAAATGATTTACTATCAGACGGAATATGTTATTATCCATTATTGAATGTGACCCTCACAAGAACATCAATTGCTATTACTACCGCCACTTTTTATATGTGAGAACTAACAAGATACAAGATGAAGAACAGATATGAGTCCAGTCTACATTTTTAATACATGCATTTACAAGACATGTGGGGAATGGCATTAAAGATGGTAATGGTGCTTCCATTCATTTCCAAGACAATCCATTTTGAAATAGCAGTGCCATCTAGTGGTTATTTTAGACATGGGCGAAGAAGGATGTTTCAAGATGGCCCCTGGACAGTGAAAACACTTTATGCTATTCTGACATGCATTATTTGAGCTTAAAGCATTTCCTGCTTGTTGACAGATTTTGGCCTTTCAATATGGAAAGTGCACCACATCTACCCAGAATCAGTCAAAGCTATTGATCCTGATAAATGATTTGACCTCAAGCAGTTGTTCTCCTCCAGTTATTTAATGCCTAAGAAAGCCAGCAATGTAATCTAAGAAGGTCAAGTGCTTAGGAAGGACTCTTGACCTGATATCAGAAGGAAGCTGATAGTATGTGTAGGTGTCAGATAAAAATAAGACTTGTGTTTCTGTATGTTTCCAAAGAAAGGGGTCACTAAAATATTGTCTCACAGATAAAATGGGGTCTGCATCTAGCAATAACAGCATAAATAATGTGGAGCTTACCATTTTATAGGTTACAAGGGCTATCTGACACATCATCCCATGCCTTTCCTATAAATATTGACAAGCAATGAATGTTTTTCTTTTTTCAGTCATGCCATTATTATTATTATTATTATTATTATTATTATTTTGAATACTCTGTCTTCTCCATCTGTACTATGAAGAACCAACTAAAGTGCTACCTTAGTAAATAAGTGTCTCCACTTAGTATATCACCTTAAACTGCTAGTTTTCTTTTTTATTCAGCTTTTACTGAATGAAAAAAAAATAACAAGTGACTATTGTTACTTCTCATACTTATCTTGTTTGGTCTTATTTATATCACTTTTGCCTTTGTTCTATAACTTCTACTCATTCAAAAAGATTTGAGGTATCTTAAGTCTGACTGGTTACTCCTTGACAGAGATGCCCTATCTCTGGCCTAGGGCCTATTATCATGACCTCCAGAGAGTCCTAGGTAGCTGACCCTTGTTCTAATTCTGCATATCTAAGTTAGGCGAGCACTTAAATGAGTGTTGTCAGTCTGAGAATGCTGAGGGTGATAAGTGAGAACTATTTTCAAAGCTGAGGGCACAGTGCTCTTCTGTATTCCTTAGCCACATTGTACATTGCATGACCCAAAATTCAATAAAGTACACCTGCTGATAGAAGGTCACCCATTACAGAACTACTCAAGTCTTTATGTACATAAGTATAACTCATTTATGGACATAGGTGGGACAGATTAGGTTTTCCATTGCTTTGATATTACATTCACTCACTCAGATATTATCATTTGCGATTGTTCATCCATAAGCAAAAAAATTGAAGTTTTAAAACCTGTAACTCCCCCTGTCTTGTGTAATGACGATGATTCCTCTACCATCTTACTGTACTTTCGATAATTCAAACTTGATGATCTACCAAGAAACATCATCACATCAATCTGAAGCTACTACTTTTAGCAGTGGCTGGTTCCTTAGAAAAATATTTGACCCAGGGCCTCCCTGGTGGTGCAGTGGGTTGAGTGCTGCACAGTGAAGCTGTCTGCAGCCTCTGCAACACCAGTTCGATTCCCAGCCACCCAGGGAGAGTCCCACATGGCTCAGCAGACCTCTCCTTCCTTGCCCACTGCTCCCTCAGCAGTGTCTTTGGTCTGTCTGCCTGTTCTGCTCCCCACTCTGGCTCTGAAGAATCCTCTCACCCTCCTTCACATCTGACCTGTACCCCAGCTCTTGTATAAATGAATCTTTAAAAAAAAATTTGACCCAGAGTATGAGCTTCATATATGATGGTTAAATAAATCCAAGAAAAAGTGAATGAATAAACACATGAATTACAAACTGAATGAAGACAGATATATAAAATATATATTGTGTGTGTGTGTGTATATATATATATATATATACACAATAAGTACATGAGATAATGCTGCATTTTTATTTTAATTACTCATTTATTCAATACATATTTATGAAAATTTAAGCCCTACAAGATGTTGGGGGAAGCATTTGGAGCTGAAAGAAATTTAATAAAATGGTATAAAAGTTTTGAAGACAGTGGTGTTGTTTCTTCTCCTACTTCCACAGGACACAGATCAACTACCCAGTGAGTCTGACATCTGCTGATATCTATTCCAGGTACTTGGAAGATAGCCTAGGGCAGTAGACAACTGCAACATTGAAAGCATAGGAGAAATAGAGAAAAAGAAGCAAGCAGTCAGCATCCTGCCATGGTAAACATTGTTATTACCGTGTATATACTTTCAAAGATATTAATGGAACAAGAACACATACATGCTAGAGTTTATGGAGTTCTGCATGAGTGCCGGGCACTGGAAGTCATACTCTTTGCAATGCCACATCGTTTAACTATTGCCATGGACACTGTGCTGAACCTTCCAGAATAGAAGGATACACTAGTCCTTTGACCATTCACAATGGAAGGACAGTTTCTAACTACTGGAAGGGTGTCTTGCTGATGTGTTCAGCTCTCAGCCTCACCAAGAATGGCCTCAGCGATAAAGGACTGCCCTCCACACTGTCCCCACCTTCCAGAACCAAACAGCATCCAACGTCATGTGCTAGATAAAGGGCTACCCTCCCCGGCCCCCAACTTTGGGCCACTCTGAAGGGCAATCCCAATTTTGGAGTTTTCATGAGGGTGGTTTTATTGTAATTCTTCTTTGTTCAAGCCACCTGCAACTTCCTTCCAGAGGCACTGGTCCCGAGAACATTCTTCAGTAAAGTTTCACATGCCAGCTTTTGCCCCAGCTTCCTGTGGGGACCCCCAAACTGCTCCAGCTACCGGATGATAGAGCAGATTATCAGATCGTATTTTAAATCCCCACTTTATAGATAATGAGCTGAGGCAGAAAATGTCAGAAAGTCTCTCCAGATCCTTCTCAAAAGGAAGAGGTGGGGGCCTCCCTGGTGGTGCAGGGATTAAGACGCATCCTATGAAGTTGTCTGCAGCCTATGCAGCGTGAGTTTGATCCCCGGCCTGCCAGGCAGCAACCCACAAGGTGCAGCGGACCTCTCCTGACTCGCCTGCTGCTCCCCTCAGCAGTGTCTTTGGTCTGTCTGCCTCTTCTGCTCCCCGCTCTGGCTCTGGTGAATTCTCACCCTCTCGTTCTTCTAACTGTACCCAGTGCTTGTATAAACAAACAAACAAATAAATAAACAAATAAATAAATAAATCTTTAAAAAATAATTTTGTAATCCATATTTTTTCAAGAAAGAAAAAAAATAAGAATTATATATTTTCAGGTGTAAGCATTTCCCTCCCATTTTTTTCTACTTTCTTCCATCCCTCAGCTCCCAAGAGACTGGATTTTGTTTTGTAACATTAGGATTTTGGATGCCAGGGGAAGAATCCATTAGGAGCACTCAGATCTGAAGGGCATGGAGCCCAGTGCTTGTAGTTGAAAGTGGACAAGATGGACATCCCTGGTGGAGGAGGGGTTAAGTCTCAGCACTATCACTGCTACTGCCTGAGTTCGATACCCTGCCAGGGAGCTACCCACATGGCACAGCAGATACCTCCTCTCTCATCTGCTGCTCCCCTCAGCAGTGTATTTCAGTAGATCCACCTGTTCCGCTCCTCACTCTGTCTCTGGTGAATCCTCTCACTGCCCCCACCTCTGGCCTACACACCAGTTCTTCTACACATAAATAATAAATCATTAAAAAAAAGAAAGTTCAAGAGGTCCTCATCTGGAAGAGTGAGCTGCCCAGAGGCTGATCAGGAGACTTGCAGCCCTCCATGTCTAAGGTGTGTACCCTGTAACATAGAGCATCGAGGTGTAGCACAGGGTCTCTGGGCAGTGGTGTGTAGATGCAGGAGAGAGTGCACAAGGTCAGGGTTTTAAGAACTCACACTCAGTGTGTGAGTTTTAAGAACTCACACTCAGTGTGTGAAGTCACCTACTTTGAAAGAAGTGGATTGTGAATTTTTCTAAAATGGTATAAGGAAATACCACTACAGCAACCAATAATAGCAGTGCATAGCTTAGGGCTCTGGTAGGATCCCTTGGATGCCTCCCAGGAATGTGTGAGAAGGAATTTAGCACCAGTCATGTAGGTGGTGTTGTAGCAAGGTTATTTTATTTAAAGAAATACAGGAAAGTAATGTGTTTTACTCTTAAATGTTGGGGAATAAATTATTCATTTCTTTCAAGGAAAATATAGATAGCTAGGTGTACATGGCTAAAATATATATCATACTTCCAAATTCATCAGTTACCCTTTATGTCATTTTCAATGTCTTCATGGAAATCCACTTGTGTATTTTCATAACTAATGAATTAATTCAACTTAAACATCTACCAACTCACATCCTTACATCCTCATCAATAGGTATTCTTTTTTAATTGTTGATTATTTTATGTACAAAATGTGTTCTTTGTGTTCTTAAGTGTCAGCATTCATGTTTGGATTTTTTTATTACTTTGATTTTTAGAAGATTACAGGCACAGACCTCAGGTAAATATACTTAGAAAGGTAGCATTCGCAGAGATCCAGTGCTTTTTATCAATTCCTTATTTCCCCAACAACTCTGAATGTCTTCTCCAGGATTCTTTGGTTAGAATGGACAAATTGTACAAGAATAATAAACACAGCTAAGTTAGATAATTGAACTCAACCTTTCTCTCTTTCCATATCAAAGCTGCCTTTGCTTGTACCATATCCTTAAAATACAAAAGAAACAAAAGACAATATTGCAGGCATTGATCTTGGAGTGTGGAGTGTGGACAGTTCAGAACAGAACAGAAATTCAGACATCAAACCCTGTTCGCCCCAGGGATACACTCTGATCTTTACAACATTTGCTGTATTTCTCCTAGAGGTCAACCTCAGTGTTTCCCCCAATAATTGTAGAGATGCAGTAGAAACATCTTTTTTATTCATTTACTTGTTTGTTTATTTAATATATTTGTACTGCACACTTAATTTGTGTAAAATCCTACACGACATTCATTATTTTCATAGCTATCTCTTAGAACTATTAAAAAAAAAATCAAGGGGGCCTCCCTGGTGGTGCAGGAGGTTGAGCGCAGTGCTGTGAAGCTGTCCACAGCCTCTGCAGTGCTGGTTCCATCACCACTGGCCTCGGAGCAACCCATATGACCAGCAGACCTCTCCTGTCTCGCCCACTGCTCCCCTCAGCAGTGTATTTCAGTCAGTCTGCCTGTTTTGTTTCCTGCTCTGTCTCTAGTGAATCCTCTCACCCTCCCAAGCCTCTGGCCTGTACCCTGTTTCTTGTATAAATAAAAAATAAATAAATTAAAAAAAAAAACAAGCCTAGCAATGTAATATTAACATCTGCAGTAGTTTGTCAGGGGCTACCGTAGTTGATATTTGAACTTCAAAGAAACAGAAGCTGAGTGTTTATACCACAGAAATTTACTGTCTCATAGTCCTGGAGGTTAGGAGCCCAAGGTCAAGTTGTCTACAGGCTTGGTTCATTCTGAGAGCTGTGAGGAATCTGCTCCATGCCCTTCTCTAGCGTCTGGTGATTGGCTGGCGGCATTTGTTCTTATTTTTATGTTTGCATAGAAGAACTAGAGTGCAGGACAGAGATGTGGTAGGGTGAGAGGATTCACTACAGACTGAGTGGGGAGCAGAACAGGCAGATCCACTGAAACACACTGCTGAGGGGAGCCAGCAACACAAGAGAGATCTCCTGTGCCATATGAGGATTAACTCCCTGGCTGGGGCGCTGAGACTTAACCCCTAGGACACCAGGAAGAACCCATTCACTCTTTTGATTTGTAGAAGTATCACCCTTCCATGGGCCTTCATCTTCACATGGTGTTGTCTCAGCAAACTTACATGTGTCTTTTTTATAGATGGACACTGGCCATATGGATTAAGGACCCACCCTGCTCTATTATGAACTCATCCTAAGTAGTTGCATTTCAAATGAACCTATTTTCAAATGAGTTCAGCCACATTTTGAGGTCTAGGTGTTGGTCCTTTAATATATGAATCTTGAGGGGGCAAAAATCAACCCATAATAATATCTCATTTATAGATATGAAAGCTGAACCTGTTTAAAACACATATTGAGTTCCTCTGAGCTGTATATAAGCTGGGGTATGAGATCATCGTGCTTTCCTTTATATTAGGAGCTTCTGCCATTTCAAAATCAGACACCTAATGAGCCCTACATGAGGCTGAAAAAGCAGGTAAGTGCTAAAATGGCAGGGGTCTGAAGACCAAATTGAGATGTTTGGTACTAATTCTGGAGGCAATCTTGAAAGTTGTCTGAGCAATTGAATGCCACAATCAAAGCCTTGTAATTGGTGGTTAAGTTTTGAATAAGGTCTGTATTTCCCAGGAAAAATAGTTTTCTAGTTAGTACCTTAACTCCCTAACCCTCATCAATTTCATTGTTTAGCTTATATTAGGGCTTATATTAGCATAAAATTTCCTTGGTAAAATGCTTCACAGTGGAGGTAGGTGGCAAAGTTAGTGGTGGAAGCTAACACTTTTGATTTCTCCTGTACTTCATGGCAGTTATCTGCCTCTCAGATCCCATCAGGAGGGCCCAGCAATTCAGTCCTATTTTGACACTGCCAGCATTAGTGTCCAGCTCCACAGATTTAAGAGTTCAGCACCAAAAGGCTGCCCTCATTTAGTCACCAATCACAAGTTTTGGGTCCCACACTACCCACCTTTTTGGCTATATGTCAGGGGTTCTTGAGATTCCAACTCAGGCTAAGAGTTGGAAATTTGCTGGAATGACTTACACAACTCAAAAAAAAAAAAAAAAAAACAACAAACACTCATTTATGTTTACTGCCTTAAAAAACATACATACAGAAATGCTGCATGGAAGAGATGTAGAGGGCACAAATGTATGTGCCTTCCTACACCTTGGTATATTAACCAACCCAGGAGCTTGGAGGACTTCACTGTTCAAGAGATTTTAATAACCTGACCTCCAGTCCCTCTCCCTCCCTAGAGTCTGAGCAGGGAAGGGAGCTGAAATTTCACCCTCTGTACTCACTCAAACATTTGCCATTGCGGTGCCCAGCCAACACCCTGAAGTTATCTGGGGACCTCACACTGAATCACCTCATTAACAACAACTCAGGTGTGTTCCCAAGGGGCTTTTTATAAATAATACAAGATACTCCTAGCACTCAGGAAATTTTAAGGGATTTGGTCCTCTTTGCAATGAATCAGGGACAAAGAGTAAACACGTATTTTTATGATACCCCAGCAACCCTAGAGTGATTGAGTATATATTAATTTTTTAATCACAAGTAGTTCCACCTCATGGTTATCCTTTAACTCTTCTTGGGCATATACATGTCTTCAATGGAAGAGAAAAGTCTAGTATTTCTTTAAGAGAGGCACTCCATAATGGTTATTAAGTATGGGGCGCAGCGGTTGAGCGCTGGGTTGAGAAGCTGCCCGCATCCTCTGCAGCGCCAGTTCAATCCCCGGCTGCTCCCCGGCTACTGGAGGAGGGTCCCACATGGCGCGCAGACCTCTCCTGCCGCCTGCTGCTCCCCTCAGCAGTGTACTTCGGTCCTTCTGCCTGCTCTGCTCCCTGCTCTGGCTCTGGTGAACTCTCTCACCCTCCCGTGCTTCTGACTGTACCCAGTGCTTGTATAAATCAATCAATCAATCAATCTTGTATAAATAAATAAATAAATAAATAATTTTTAAAAAAAAAGTAGCTATTATGTCTCAGAAAATGTGAAAAGGAAGTAACAACTTGCTCTGAGAATCATAATTAGTAATTCCAGGTATTTGGCTTCCCAGATACTTTTCCTGGTTCTTTGGTCTTAGGAGAAAAAAAAAATTAGCTTAGATTTGTTCAACATTTTGTAATTTATTTGTCATAATCTTTATTCCATTTGAACTACTAGCCTGACCAACCTCCTGGAGTCTAGACTTTTTCTCCTTGGATCTGCAGAACTTATTTGCCTGAACTGGCTTGGTGGAATCTAGATTTATATCCTTAGTGGTCTCAAGATTAAAAAAAACAACAAAAATGAAAACAAAACAATCTCTTTCTGTTCTAAAAAAAAAAAAAAAAGACTCCCCCTGAATTCCCTCTACCTGCTCCACACAACTGGCAGGCCCTGTTCTCACTCCCACCACTAATAACCAGCTAGATTGCTTTGTTCTTGCCAGGTATGGCAGCATTGTGTAATAGCAGAAGCAGAGTAAACAAGGTCCTGCAAGAGTCTTTATTAAAATGAAAAGCAATAAAATCATTCTTGCCATATATCCTGCACCCCATGGCCAAAGGCAGCCCAAAGGAACAAGCTAACAACAGCTCCATGGGAGAAACAGATGCTGTACTTGATGGAACCACGTTTCCTTGGGATAAACCACCCCGATGCTGATGGGTTATTACCTGGTTTCTATGCGACAGATGATGGCAGTCAGATATCAGAACACGTGATGATGCTGGAAAGTCTGACCTTCAAGATCCGCTGGAATGGACTGAGAAGGGGTGATCCTTGAAGAAAACCACAACCACCTCACATAAGGAATATTTAGCTTATAGAAAAACATGGGAGGGATCATGTCTATAGCTTAACTTATCAGAAGGGCTTATATGTTGTGGGTAGAAGTGAGAAAAAGAGGCAGATGCTTTTCTGTTGGCCA
Organism: Talpa europaea; assembly: GCF_964194135.1. Classification (NCBI taxonomy): domain Eukaryota; kingdom Metazoa; phylum Chordata; class Mammalia; order Eulipotyphla; family Talpidae; genus Talpa; species Talpa europaea. The sequence continues at coordinate 51,409,530 of NC_140073.1, forward strand.
AAGATGTCCAGACATAATCCTTAGTACACTGTTGAAGATGAATCCCCTGTCTTGAGCGCCGTTAAGGAGAGAATGGGAAAATTTTGAAAGAAATGTGGTTGAGGAGATTCAAAATAGGATGGATTTATAATTTTAATTTATAATTTTAATCTTTCTTGGATTCTTAGGATTCTACAATTCCAGTGTCTCCATAAATATCTCCAACCTCCCTTAAATAGGTGCACACAAAAAAGAAAAGAAAAACTATAAAAATAAAATAAAAGGTCCCTTAGAGAATACTATGACTCTGAATCCCATGTGATATAGATGGTCTCGATCTTTTGACTTTGTCATCTGTGTCTCCAGGACGGTAGGTACCAAAGAAGGCTAAGTGTGTCTTGCTGGGAACAGGCCTGGCACTGCAGCTCTGATTCAACTGATGAACAAGACTCCTGCCTCTTTGTCCCATCAATCACTGGCTTCTCCATTATGGGAAAAAGGATACTAGAGAAATGAAAATGGACGCGAAGTGAAAACACAGAGGAACACAAGTTGTCCAACCATATGTGACTGATGGTTTGTAACAAGTCAGCCTCTCTGGAGAGCCAGATAAAAGCTGGCAGAGAGAAATATTTCCTTCTAAGGGCAACAGTTACTTCACTAAACTGAATTCAGGAAGGAGATGCACCTATTTTTGATGGAATATTATAATTACCCAACCACACTTTTGAAAATCAACACTATAAAATTTGCCTAACTCAATGATAGTCCATCTGGACTCATCCCATCCTTTCTCTGACACATTGAAACCCACATAGACAATGAAACAAAAAAACAGCACTCCCCTGTGATTTAACCCTGAAATCTGCCTGGCTATTCCCACAGGTCCTGGTCCCACACAGTATCTCAGTCAGAAGTGATTATGCTGGTCCCTTTCATCCCTGTTGCTTCAAGCCCAATTCTGATTAGTTGTGGATAGGAATGGATGGGTTAGCATTTTTCCCCTTTACTTCCGAGATGCCATAGGATCCCTCAACATACATAAAACTTAGTAGAATCCATAACCAAGTGGTCCAGCGCTGGAATCATCAGATTACAGAGGTGACGTGGAGACAGCACTTTCCTCCAGAAAGAAAAATGCAGTCAAAGAGAAAGACACTAGTATAAGGTCAAGAACACTGAGTCTCAGCAGGGTGGGGTGGAAGCTTGGGGAAGATGACTGCCTCTGGCCTGTGACTAGTTAAAAAATTCCTTGTTGAAGGATGATGTGAATAGGAGCAGATGACTCACAGTTATTCTCGTTGATGGAAACTTACACTATTATTTCTATTTGTCTATTGACATCAACTTTTCATGCCATCCTCTTTCCTAATATGGATATAAATGAAGTGAATGTGTGCGTGTGTGTGTGTGTGTTTGAGTTTGTGTGTTATATTGACAGATCTGACAGATGAGGAAACTAAAACTCTGTGACATTCAGTGGCCTGCCCATAAAAATATTAGTGCCAGGGCTTGAGTCCAGAACACCAGATACTAAATTTGCTCGTAGGGACTATATCTGCCACACACATACACACTGTATACATACATGTTGATATTGATAATTTATTGAGTGCTTCCGTGGTGAAAAACAGCTCTATCATTAAAGAAAAATTGCAGCATGTAGGTGCCAACTTTTACAATTACAATTCATTCAATATTGGCACATTTTATCTGAGCCTGCATCATGTACATTAAGATTGAAAATCCCCTCGCCCTTTGTCTGGGCCCCATATGATACTACCTCTGATCCCTATACTGGCCACTCCTTTCTGTCACTTTTCAGTTTATTCTTTGGGTACTTTCATTCCCATTTCCTCTTCTGATGCTGAAATGTGCCATTTTTGTTAAATTCTGCCAACTACAAATAGTTATTCTGTGACTTTCGGAGCATAACAAGTATTTTGGTAGGTGCTAGCCAAGGAGCTCAAGTGACAAAAGCCAAATGACAAAAGCTTCCTTTCTCTCCCAAACTGGCCTCTGAATGATGCCAACTTGGGAATGAAGGACAGGCCTGGACTCTCCTTACCCCTCCGACTGTCTTACTGTGTCAGCCAAGAGCCACAAAGCCTTCCCTGGGAACCTTCCAACTAGGTGAATCTGGAGTCTGATCCTGCCTCTACCACATCCTCCTTATGACGTACTAAACCTCTCTGGGACTTGCTTTCTCGTAATAGCATCAAACTCACTGTGGTTGTTAAAGCATAAAAACAGGAATATAGGGCCTACCTGGCGGCACAAGGGGTAAGACACAAACTGTGAAGCAATCCGCAGCCACTGCAGTACGAGTTTGATTCCCGGCCAGCTAGGGAGCAACCCACATGGAACAGCAGACCTCTTTCCTCGCCCGCTGCTCCCCTCAGCAGTGTATTTCAGTGGATTTGCCTGTTTTTCTCCCCACTCTGTCTCTGGTGAATCCTCTCACCCCCTGCACCTCTGGCCTGTACCCCAGTTCTTGTATGAATAAAAAATCATTTAAAAAAATAAAAATAGCCATATACATGTATATTTCCAAGCAGAAAGATAGACATAGATAAGCTTAATGCATAAAAGCACATTTTTTTTTTCCATATCTGCCTCCCCCTCTCTCATCCATTCACTCACTAACTCCCACAGCTGCTTGGTGGAGAAATTTCTGGTAATAAATGACAGTGATACAGACAGGCATGTGCCCATTCTTCCAGAGATAGCAAGTTATGTTATTCTTCTCAGAGTTGCTGCCTTTTTCTCCCTCGTGAATGACAATTTCATGGAAAAGGTGTGGGTTGGCACACATGCCCTTATCTTTGGGCACTTCACTTCTTCTCCAACTGCCCCACCCTGGGGATCAACCAGCAGTACACACTTATAGACCCCCTACTGTGTGCTAGGAGTTATGCCCTGGAGTACATCATCTAGGGCCTCAAGTAAGGAGAGTCTACTTTAGGCCATACTATATATACAAAATTCCATAGGACACACTCCTGTGAAGTTGATACAGGGCTGCGCAGGGCACTAACACCATCCAATGACACTGCCCAAATAGTTTACTGGTCACTGTCTGAGTCTTCACCAGTGTGCACAACTGCAAGACTTCTCAGGCTCAGGGAAGAAAACTATGGGATTTATTGAACAAACCAGGGAAAAACAAAGAGTTACTGAGGCCAAAACTGGCGTTGACCTCACCCACAAGCAGTGCCCAGTGTTTTTCAGACCTAAACAAAAGCAGATAAGAAACAGTCTTCCTGCCACTGAGGATGGGGAGCTCCGCTCCCAAACAATAGGCCACATGCCCAAGACGGCGTCTTCCTGCGACTGCCAACCTGGAGCATGGGAAGCCCAGCTAGATGCCAGATTTCAACTCATGAAGACAACAGAAGACGCAATAGGAGATTCTCCTGGAGTTGCCAGGATGCCCCAGCACAGCACCAGACAAGCAACACTCAAAACAGCAGCTGTAGCGGCTGAACAACCAGAGAAACAGCCATACTCATGCAGCTCATCGAGACGCCTGCTCCAGGACCTCGTCTTCTCCGTCAAGCTGTAACGGCAGCAAAACCAGGAACAGTTTCAGCTGCTTGGCTAACTGCAAAGCCTCCGAACTTTTCACCTCTGATGTTGGCTGCCAGAGGCCTCCTTCTTCATAGGCCACCACAGCCTTCTGGAAGAATGGTGCAGTGGGGCCCGAAATCTGCCGACCCCAAATGCTGAAGATCCAAAAACACTGGATCCCAAAAACTGAATGAATCCACACCCCCTTCTGCAGTCCCTTATGTTTCTTATCAGTCTCTCCACCCGCAAAGGTGATACTGTTTAGCATTTTCCCTGGGGCTATCTATCCTCACCAGCAAGCCCCTCCAAAGGCACCACCTGTAACTGTCTGTAGCTTCAGCCACTATTTACAAAGGCAATACTGGAGTGGGAAGTCTGGGGTAGGTGATGCCAATAAAAAGGCTCTACTGAAAGCTGAGATAAGAAACATGCTGAGCATAGTTCACCTGCATGGCAAAAGGGCAGTGGGTTGCACAGGTGAGCTCCTGAGAATGAGGAGTTACAAATGGATCTCTGGATGCCAGCTCAGGCAGTACTATGGATGGAGACACGTCTAATAAAATTGGAATATGAGAGGAAAACAGATTAGGATGATTGTGATGAAGTCAGGTTTGGATCCATGGCATGGAAACTTCTAGAAATGCAAGTGGAACTTTCCAGTAGGCACTTGGCATGATATTTTTTGGACACTACTGTAGGGTAAGGAAAAATGTCAGGCTTTTCTGCCCTCCCGCCATCAGGATAGATGATGGATCCTTGCAGTCCTGAATGCATGCCTGATGAAGGGCACCTGGAGTAGGGTGTGGGCATAGGTAGATGGGATTCACCTGGGCTGAGACTGCGCTTTTAAGGGCGGCGTCACAGAGACTCCAGCAGAAGCCGAAGGAGAAGCCAAGAGTGAAGCCGGGAGAAGGCCGGAGAGCCCAGAGAGTGAAAACTTGCTGGGGGCTGGGAGGCCTGCCAGCCTCCCGGCCCCTCAGCATCCCGGCTCCCCAGCACCCCTGCCTGCCATATGCCTGGTGAACCCAAATAAAAGACCTGCAAAAGCCACTAAGTACTCTGACTCCTCCTTTACCCGGTCTGTATGGGATCCTAGAAAACCTGCACCATGTCTAGTCCCCTACACTAGGAAGTCAGAGCCTGAGGTGAGTGAACATTCATAAAGGATACGATGAATGAATGATTGAATTAATACTACAAAACAATGTTCCCATCTTTAAAAGCAGGATTTTAACTTTTAATAACAATGATACGCTCACAAATTAACACAGTCTCTAAATTCACTATTTTCTGAGTATGTATATGATCAATAATTTCATCTACAGTATTTAAGTCTCAGGTACTTAACAGAAATATATGTAACATTTCTCCTGTCATCAAAGAAAGGGATCAGAAGAAGCCTGCTATAGTGGAACAGAATATGAGAATTAGAGAGTGAGAGAGTCCTTGCATGATCTTTTCCAATTCTGCACTTTCTGGTGAAACTTTCAAAATTTGGATCAATCATTACTTCCACTTTGAGGTCTTCTCTGACCTGCCTTTCCTTCCCTTACCTTCACTCCTTCTCAATCTATGCCCTAAAAGAAACAAACATTCCCTTCCAAGATGTGATATCTGTTCTTGGCATGGGCTTACAACAAGAAAGTTCCCAGGCCTGGTATGTATTACTGTTACGGAACAGCCCCGACATAAAAACGGGTTGCCTGGCTGTGGGTCCTCACCCGCGCGCTTAAAAGGGACTTATTAATACTCCACTACAGGCACACACAAAAGGTTAATAATAAAAGGTTTATTTACAAGGGAAAAGGAAATAAGGAAAATGTACAACTCAGGGAGAAAAGAGGGAAATAAAGTTTTTAATGCGTCCTACCCGATCCTCTGACCTGGAAACCCAAAGTCACTCTCAGAGCTGGCCGAGCTGCTGGCTGGTGGAAAGCCAAAAAAAAGGGAACCCCCGCCAAAGCCCACGTGTCTGGTTTTATACAAAACCTGGCTGCTTAACCCCACCCTCAGTTTCCAGCAACCTTCCCTTTGGTGGTGATGGGATTTGTCTTTCCCAATGTCCTATTGGCTTTGGTCTGGAGTGGGGGTGGAGTCCACAAAGCCTGTATGGGATTAGCTTTAGGACATCCTTTCCCCCTAACATTACTTTTATAACTTTGGAAAGGCACTTGCCATCTCTCATCAATAATATTTATTAATAACACCACCAGCACAGGAGGGAGGGTGTCAAAGCAGTGGAGGGAAGAGCACAGGGGACTATGGTGAGGGTGCACAGGTGCTATAGTGGTGGGGGAATGACAGGACTACTCCTGAGGGAGAAATCAAATGCTATTCAAAAATTTAAAATGATATAAGAAATTAAATTAAAAAATTAATACCAGCTATATGGAACCTACTAGTCATTAAATATGTGTAATCAGAATGTGTTATAGAGCAACCCCGATATTAAACGGGTTCCTGGCTGTGGGTCCTCACCCGCGCGCTTTAAAGGGACTTATGAATACTCTACTACAGACACACGCAAAAGGGTTAATAAAAGGTTTATTTACAAGAGAAAAAGAAATAAGGAAAATGTACAACTCAGGGAGAAAATAGGGAAATAAAGTCTTTAATGCGTCCTACCCGATCCGCCGACCTGGAAACCCAAAGTCACTCTCAGAGCTGGCCGGACGCTCCGCGCTGGCCGAGAGCCCAAAAATGGAGAGAGCCCCAAAGCCCACGTGTCTGCCTTTTGTATCCACCTGGCTGCTTAACCCCACCCTCAGGTCCCAGCCACCTTCCCTTTGGTGGTGATGGGATTTGGAGTTCCCAGTGTCTTTGGCTTTGACCTGGGGTGGGGGTGGAGTCCACAAAGCCTATATGGAATTTGCTTTGGGACATCCTTTTTCCCCTAACAAATGGATGCATTTAACTGAATGGGGATTTTATAAAGCACAGAGACAAACTTAGAAGGTCTGACAGGGCAGGGCTCAGTGACAGCCAGTGTTAGAGTGGAAGTGTCAATTATTGTACGCATCCTCCTCCTCACTCATACGTTGCTCTGCCCTTGTGTATCACTCTAAATTATGGACAATCCTATTTAATCATCTGTGTTTATTGTGCTTGGCATTTAGTAGGTGTTCAATACAGTGGTTGAAGTGGGCCATTGAAGAAGGACCAGCATCCTTGGGCTGACTGTTATTTCCTCCCCCAACACTTATCCACAGTGCTGAGTAAAGACACACTTAAAGTAAGGAGGGGGGTGAGAGAGAGAGAGAGAGAGAGAGAGAGAGAGATTGACTTAAGGACATCCAGTCCTTCCCCCAGTCATTGTGTAGTTCTAGCTTATTCCACATCACCATATGTGTCCTCATTCCACAATTTAATGAACCATTCTCCTGGCCTGGCCTTTCCTCCTCCAACGCTCCCCTGCTCCTGCATCCTTCTCCTTTGAGCTCCTGGTCATGCTTTATATAACATAATTACAGCTCAGGTTGACTCCTAAGTTCCCAGAATGCAGAGGTTACTCTTTTAATTGCAGTGAGAGCTTTCAAGTTCCTGCTTATTTTTAATTATGAATGCCTGAAGTTGGTCTGTCATAGTCTAACTTCAGGCTCTGAAGAAAGAGAACAGAAGTAATAGGAATTCTATTTTCATGCAAATGGCCTCAATGACAAAACAGTGTGAGAGACTCAGTCCTGCATTCCCTGGAGGTGACACTGGCCTTTTAAAATTGCAGCTCCACCTTTAGAAGGGGTTTAGATAAAACTGGCTCATTATGCCAGAGTTTCAGGCCCTATAAGCATTTCAGCATCCCCACTTCCTTGCCTTTGTTTAGGGCTCTTTTCTGATATTTTGATTGGCAGGATGGGCCTTAAGCAACACTTAAAAAAAAAAAGAAAGAAAAGAAATCTGCCTTCAGGAAACAAAACTTCTTAGCCTAGCACCTAAAACAACAGTCTTTCATTAACATGTGCTGTTAGAAACAAACCACCACGTGTGAGACGTTTCTTTTCCCTGTTGTCCCTGTGTTTGCATTAGGTAGATATGCCTTCTTTTACTTCATATGTGCCTGGTTCTATATAAAACACCACAATTATTATTATAATTATTATTATTATTTAAAGATTCATTTATGTATGCATATAAGAACTGGGGTACAGGCCAGAGGGGGGAGGTGAGAGGATTCACCAGAGACAGAGTGGGGAACAGAACAGGCAGACTGACTGAAATACACTGTTTAGGGGAGCAGCGAGCGAGTCAGGAGAGGTCTGCTGCACCATGTTGGTAGCCCCTTGGCTGGGGCCCGAACTCATGCTGCAGTAGCTACAGATAGCTTCATAGTGCTGCGTCTTACTAATATTAGTGAAAATATTAATAAAATATTTAATTATTTGGTATTATAAATCAGCTTTAAATCACCACAAGCCCGTGAAGTAAGTATACCATGCCACATTGCCCATTACTGGACTCCAGAGTGGCTGGGGCCTATTTCAAGAAGGGTGACCACATTTTTGCAGTTGCTACTAATTAAGTGACCTCTGCTTTCTCTCAAGCTGTTCCCTTTGCTGCTAGGCATCCAGAGTTTTCAAGGGTTAGGAACTGGGAAGTACATCTAATACTCACCGAGTCCCTAGCTGTGGCGGGGAAGATAGGAAGCCTTTCATTTTAATCATAACTAATTTCCTTCCTTCCTTCCCTCCCTCCTTCCCTCCCTCCTTCCTTCCTTCCTTCCTTCCTTCCTTCCTTCCTTCCTTCCTTCCTTCCTTCCTTCCTTCCTTCCTTCCCTCCTTCCTTCTTCCTTCCCTTCTTCCCTCCTTCCTTCCTTCTTTCTTCCCTTACTCCCTCCTTCCCTCCCTGCCTCTTTCCCTTTTTTCCTTCCTGTGAAGTGTCATTGTCTTGCATCCTTGTAAACATTGGACAGTGTAGAATTTCTCCCCTCAGGTGTAGTCACCGTAGCTCTCCCACCACCCAAGCACCCATAATTCTCCACCACAGTCCATTATGCTCCCCCTTTTCTCCCCGCCCCTTCCACTTCTTCCTCTCCCCACTCTCTTGGGCGCATCAGATCTACAGTCAGCATTGCTTCCTTTGCCTCTCTTCATAGTCTTTCATTTAAATCAGAAATACTTTATGGGGGGAAAAAAAGCATCTCTACCCTTGGGTTTCAGAAGAGAAAATGGAGACTCAGAGAATTTGGGCAGCTTGAAAGACCACTGTCTCGGTTCTGATTCCCCAGAAGCAGATGCTCAGACAAGGAGTTGTTGGCAAGTGGGTTCATTTGGCAGAAAACAGCAGTTGAAGTGGGGTAGGAAGGCAAGTGATGGTGACATCCAATAAAGAGTGCCTAATCCAGCCACCTGTCTCTATGGCACACTGAGACCCACTGCAACTCAACCCAGCAGTGAAACTCGTTTCATTGGTTTGACAAAAAAAATTTTTTTGAAAGATTTATTTTATTTATACAAGTGCTGAAGTACAGGCCAGAGGCATGGGAGGGTGAGAGAATTCACCAGAGACAGAGCGGGGAGCAAAATAGGCAGAAGGACCAAAAGCAATGCTGAAGGGAGCAGGGGGTGAGGCAGGAGAGGTCTGCTGTGCCATGCGGGTATCTCCCTGGCTGGCTGGGATTGAACCCACGCTGCAGAGGCTGTGGACAGCTTCACAGCGCAGCACTCAAACACCTGGGCTACCAGGGAGGCCCAGGTTGACAAAAATTTCACCGTGCATTTCCACCTGGGTAACAAGGAAACTGGGAGTCATCCATAAACTTTTGTCAGTCATTCCTTAAGGGCTGCTTCCAGGCATGGTAGTTTCCTGCATCTCCCAGTCTTCCAAGCGGTGAGTCAAGAATAGCTCTTTTTGACTGGATTGTTTACTTTGTTTTTGTTGGGTTCCATCAGTTCTTTGTAGATCTTTATGATCATATCATTAGTATTGTGTGCAAAATTTTTCTCCCAATCACTAGGGTGTCTCTTTGTTCTGGTTAATGTCTCTTGCTGTACAGAAGCTCTTTAATTTGATGTAATCTCGGTTGTTTATCCTTTCCTTCACTATCACTGTTTTGTTTGATGTGTCTTTAAAGATGTTGCTGAGGTGTATGTCATGTAGTGTTTCACCTATGTTTTCTTCTATATATTTTATGGTTTCAGGTCTTATGTCTAGTTCTTTAATCCATTTTGAGTTGTTTTTGTGCATGGTGTGATGTAGTCTAGCTTCATTTTTTCTCATGTAGCAGCACAGTTTTCCCAGCACCATTTATTGAATAAAATTTCTTTGTTCCATTGCGTATTCTTTGCTCCTTTGTCAAAGATTAGTTACCCTTAAATCTATGAGTTTATTTCTGGGTTTTCTATTGGTTCCATTGGTCTGTGTGTTCTTGTTCCGGTACCATGCAGAAAATGGGAAGAAGAGCTAAAAAGACAATTCTCCAAAGAGGAAATGCAAATGGCCAACAGGCATATGAAAAAGTGTTCAACATCACTCATAATCAGGGAAATGCAAATCAAAACCACGATGAGATACCATCTTATACCAGTGAGAATGGCACATATCAAAAAAACTAGCAACAACAAATGTTGGTGAGGATGTGGAGAAAAAGGAACTCTCTGCACTGCTGGTGGGAGTGCAAAATGGTCCAACCACTATGGAGAGCTGTGTGGAGATTCCTCAACCTGCTAAAGATGGAGATTCCATATGATCCAGTAATTCCACTCCTAGGTATCTACCCAAAGGACACAGAAACATAAATTCAAAAGGACACCTGCACCCCTATGTTAATTGCAGCATTATTTATAATAGGTAAGCTATAGAAACAACCCAAAATGGCCCCAAATAGATGACTAGATCAAGAAGATGTGGTCCATATACACAATGAATATTGCTCAACAATCAAAAAAGATAAACTCATGCCATTCACAGCAACATGGATGGAGCTGGATGGGATCATGCTCAGTTAAATAAGCCAGAAAGAAAAAAAGAAAAATAGCAGGTGGTTTCACTTATAGGCAGAATGTGGAGGATACAAAGAAGGGATGAGGTAAAAAAAAGTAATTATGATAAAGTAAAATCAAAATCAAGAAGCAACTATAAACCAGAGACATTCTGCAGGAGTGGGGGAGAAGGGAGTAGGATCAAAACAAAGGTAGGAAGATCACAGGGACTATGGTGATAGTACACAGTGAATTGGGAGTAGGAATTTCATGGTGACTATAACTGAGATGAGAAAGCATACATTGTACAAAAATGAAGAATGATGTAAAAATATATAAAATAAAAATTTTAAAAAAAGAATAGTCCTTTTTCTGCTTTCAAGAAAATCATTATTCAAGGAATGCCCATACAGGCATCTGAAATTGGTGGTTTTATTTTCCACCTGTTTCACTCATTCCTTTTCTCATCTTCCTCTATACCCAGCTTTGGTCTTCAGGACTCAGTGGTAAGGCCAAAGAAATAAAAGGAAAAGAGGAAACAACAACATCTGCTATAGCCACCTCGTTCATAAAAATCAGAAGAGAAATTCAAATTCAGGGTTTTCCAAGGTCTAGACTAATTCTATGATAGCATATCATATCATAGGCCTGTGAAAAGGATAAGATTTGGTATAACTGGGAGGATGTTTGTCTGTGTTCTCAAAATCTATACAAAGCATATGGAACAGAGTTTGTAAGTTGCAAAATATTCAGCAGACAAGTGGGGTCACAGTTTGATAAAGCAGGTGTTATTCCTTTCCTCATGCCACCAATTGCTGCAGGAAAGAACAGGTTGTCTCAAATGTTCTGTTCAGTGCATGTCTCAACCCTGCCTCACATCTTGTGTTAGCCTCTAGCAAATCCTTGTGTTGGCTAGATGAGAGAAAACCACCTGATAGCTCTACCATCTTAAGAAGCAGGATCTCTAGGAGAGACCTTTCATCCTTTCCCCTCTTCTTTGAGCTATCACTCTCCTTGAGCTACTAGAGGGAAGATTAGTCCCCTACCTTCCTTAGGACCACTGACAAAATTATTCAAGGAATTTTCAGGACCACTGACAAAATCTATCTGCTCTTCATCCTTTGGATCCACTCTAGCCAGAGGTGTTTCCCCCACCCTGCTGTTCTATAATCACTTGTCTTCATTGCACATTCTGGAACCCAGAGACCATCACTCCTGATTCTTTCTACTCTTTTATCCAAGTTCTTGTGCCTTTACTTATAGTCCTTCTTGTCTAACTTCTATAACTATAACTGTAGTCATCTATAGTGTGGCTATATTTGCTTTTATTCCCCATGTCAGAAATGGGGTGTTGGGTGACTGCCCTTTTACTCTCCATTCTTCCAAACATTTTCTTCCTCTTCCCCTCTAAAAACTTAACTCCTTTGACTCTTGACATCATTAGAATTTATTTCCCCTTCCTTTTCCCCGTCACTGTCAGCCACCTGCTTCTTCCTCAATCTCTCGTATAATTCATTGATAACATTAACACCTACTTTTTTGTTTTTCTCTCTCTGTAACCCTGTCACCATTCTTAGTAATTCCACGATTCTTTTGGATAATCTATTCAATGTTTAGTCCTTTCTGTTCTTGAAAGTAGACTCCAGTGATCTTTCCAGTACCCCACCTCATACACCCACTAGTAGGTTCACACCTTTAACCATGTCGACACTAATAACTACAACCTATTTCACAGATCGATCAGCCTGTCTTCCACGTCCAGGTCACCTATCTAAAACCCCCATATCAGCTTCTTTCGTCATCATCAGAACTTTTATCTTCTTTTTATTTTGTATCCATTTCACTCATTCTTTTTCTCATCCCCCTCTATACCCAGCTTAGGTCTTCAGACTCAGCAGTATAACTGCTCCTTTTAGCCACCGTTTGCTTTTACCCTTTTACCCTACTTTCCTGTTAGAGACCTAACCCTAGTTAAATCTAATTACCCATCAACTGTGTAGCTGCACCTGAGCCACTAAATATTCTGAGATGCAAACACTTTTGTTGTCTTGTCTCACTTTAACAGTGCAGCCACAAATTCCAAAGGATATTCCAGAATTCCTCATACTCCTAGTACCACATAACTACCCAGACTCTAACCTCTTCTTGTAGGAATGGATGATCCTCTCTCTCATCTATGTCTAACCCTCCACTGGAGGTCTGTTTCTTATCCTCTCAAATTTTTTAGGGAATTTGTTCCTGCAATTATGTCCCACATTCCATGGCATCAATTTCTACTACTTTATGGGAATATTTTAAATAATTTTTATAATCATATACCATTATGTTTTGCCGGTAAAATAAAACAATAAAAAACATTTCACAGTCCACTTTCTCCTCTAGTTACTGCCTCATTTTTAAGTTCCTTTCGCAACAAAATGTCTTCAAAGAATTATCTATAGGTGATGTCTTAACTTCCTAGCATTCACATTCTTTTCTCAGCCCATTAAATCTGTTTGTTTTTTATTTTACCTCAAGGCTTTTGTCATATCACCAGTGACCTCCAAGATGCCAATTCTTTTTGTCTCTTCTCTGTCTTTCTTTATTTTATAGGATAAAGATTTAGAAAGCGGACTCTGGAGAGAGAACTTCTGGATTGAAGTCCCAATTTTGCTAACTAAAAAGGTGTGTGCTCTTGGAAAGTTATTTAATTTTCCAGTGTCATCTAAAAGGTGAGCATAGCAATTGCACAAAAATCTTAGATTTGTTTAGGAATTAGATGAGTAAATGTATGTAGCATTTGAACAGTGTGCCAGATACAGAGTCAGTACTCAATAAATGTTAGCTTTCATGATGAAATGATTTCTACAGAAAACCTACTTCACCACAAGCAATGTTTCAGAGAAAAAACATACTTTTTAATTTTTTTCCCCACCTACCCTTCTGTTTGACTTCCAAATAGTGATCTCTGGGGCTCACTCTTTGTAATTTGAGTCTTCTCTATTGTTGGCAATCTCATGCAAGCTTATGGATTTAAATATGCTCCATGAAATAAGTCAGAAGGAGAAGGAAAAATATCGGATAGTTTCATTTATAGGAGCATTATAGGGGAAGCAACAAAGGGATTAAGGAAAAAATACAAAACTAACAGGAAAATATAAATTGGGGACATTCATCAAGAGAGAGGGAGGGAGAGGGATTAAAACAGGGAGATGGGAAAAGCATAAGAGATTATGGTGATGGTGCACAGGTGACTTGGTGGTGGGAATTTTATGGGTACTACACCTGAGAGGAGAAATCAAATATTGTGCAAAAATGAACAATGATGGGCCCTCCCCGGTGGCCCAGGGGTTAAAGTCTCAGCTCTATCAAGCTATCACCAGCCACTGCTGTCTGAATTCGATCCCCAGCCTGGGAGTTAACCCATATAGTGCACCAGACCTCCCCTGCATCTCCTATTGCTCCCCTCAGCAGTGTATTTCAGTAGATCACCTGTTCTGCTCCCCACACTATGTCTGGTGAATCTTCTCTCCCCCAACCCCGCACCTCTGGCCTGTACCCCAGTTCTTGTATGCATAAATAAATATAAAATCTTAAAAAATAACAATGATCTTAAATAAATAAATGTTTAAATAGATAAATAATCTCTGTATGATATTAAGTTCTAAACGGATTCTCTCTTAAAGACCAGGCTCATACACTGGAAGCTCACTTGGCATCTCCACCTGAATGGCTAATATATCTCAGACTTGACAGCACCACTAGCAACTCGTCTGTGTGCCTCAAGTTGATAACCATCCATCTAGTTGATTAAACCAAAATCTGAATTCTTGATACCCACATTTCTACTTTCCCCCATGTAAACTGAATGTGCTCCCCACAATTCATATTTTGAAGTTTAAATCTCTAATGTGATGTTATTTAGAGTAGAGATCTTCAGGAGGTAATTTGGGTGACAAGAAGTCATAAGGTTGGGGGCCATACAATGTATTAATGCCATTATTTTTTTTTTTTTAAAGGAAAAGACAGGAATTCTGGAACATCCGTGGGAAGTTCAGGATGTACTTTTATTTATGTATTTATTTTTAAAGGTTTATTTATTTATGCATACAAGAACTGGTACAGGCCAGAGGTGCAGGAGGTGAGACGATTCACCAGAGACAGAGTGGGGAGCAGAACAGGTAGACGGACCGAAAACACTGGTGAGGGGAGCAGCAGGCGAGACAGGAGAGGTCTGCTGCGCTATGTGGGTTGCTTCATGGTGCTGTGTTCAATCCCTTGCACCACCAGGGAGGCTCCAGGCTATACTCTTAAATTGAGACAAGACCAGAATATTGTATGCATCTCCAGTGGGAGGAAACTTACAAAAGCCTGCTGACTGACTACAGACCAAAGAAAGAGCTCTCACCAAACATTTTCCTGGCCTGGGGTTGCCCAGTCTCTCGGACTGTGAGCAATAAACACGTGTTGTTTAAGTGAACCAGTCTATGATATTTTGTTATAATGGCCCAGGACAAACAAATATCTTGCTTTCATGTTCCCAACCTTTATATATTGAAAGCCTACAATATGCTGGTCATTCTTCTGAGCACAGAGGACACAGATATTAATAGAACAGAACAAAACAAAACAAAATATGTGTTCATGGAGCTTATCTTCTTGTCTTTGTCTCTACCTTGAAATGACATCTCACATCTGTTCACCGTTTTCTATTATTTTATCCTAGGACAATTACAATGACCTCCTTACTCTTACCCCTCAATTCTAGATCCCATTACATTCTTTCTCCATTCAGCAGCAGAGTGACTTGGGAAAATCCTGCTTCCACTGCTAGCAGAGCTTCTCATATTTCTGATCAGAACACCCAATAGCCTCACCTTGATCAGCCTCGACTCCATCAGTGCCATGTCTCCTGATAGGAGGAGTCTAGCACCTGCCCTTCCTTCCATACAGCTCCAGAACTATTGCCCCAGCTGCCTACCCCCTACCTGCCCCTCAGCATCCATGTTTTAGTTTAAATGTCACCTCCTCAAGCTAGAAGGGATCATGCTCAGTGAAATAAGTCAGAAAGAAAAAGAAAAATACCAGATGGTCTCACTCATAGCAGGAATTTAGAAAACCTAAATAAGAGATCAGGAAAAAGACTAATCAATACAAAGTAAAAATCAAAATCAACAAGCAACTATAAACCAGAGACACACTGAGGGGAGGGTAAGGGAGGGGCAGGGAGAGGAAGGACTAGAGTCAAAATAAGGGGGGGGGTACAATTGCATGGGGAATATAACCAAAATGAAAATGCATACATTGTGCAAAGATGAAAAAAGATGTAAGAATTATATAAAATAAAATATTTAACTTAAAAATAAATAAAAAAAATAAATGTTACCTCCTCAAAGACACTTTCTCTGACCATCCAGTCACTTTTTTCAGTCATCTTGCATATTTTCACTAGCGTCTATCCCAAAATCCTTTGTACCTTTCTTACACCACTTTGGGCTTTAAACTTTTTATTTCCTCATTTATGTGATGAATGCATTAATATTTTCTCCTCAAACCGTGTTTATTAAGGTCAGGCCTTCTACTGGTTTTCACTATTGTATCTTTTTACTGCACCTTAAATAGTATCTTGCGCATAATATGGACAAAGTAGTATTTATAAAAGAAAATATGAAAGGATGGTAAAAAATATGTAACAATACATTGAATACTAACTTTATCACCACTTACAGGGTATGGCCTTCGGGTGAATTGTCTTCCTGGGACTCGGTTTCCTGATTCATAACATTAAGTCATTTCACAATGGGCAAACATTGGAGCTAGAATGGTCTGTCACTTTTTTTGTTTGTTTCCTTATTTTTTTGTTTTTTAAAAATTTTCATTCTGGCTCTGTCTTCCATAGGGTTTATGAATTGGAGAAGCGATTTAAACCTACCCTATATATCCAAAGCGTTTTTATGAGAATAAAATAAACGATGGGGAAACTAGCATGGAACCCACTACATGTGGACGCTCTAGAGATTTGGATTCTTTTCTCTTTTCCTTTCTGCTCAGAGCTATAATAAGCAATGTTCCTTGAACTCAGCAGACCCCAGCTAAAGATGTATAGAATGAGTAAAGTACTTGTAAACTGAGAGCACAGAAATTCATTTTTCTTTTGTCCTCATTTCAAGCATAGTGATTACAAGGACATCCCTTGCTTTGTTCAGCCCTAAGTTTGAATGTATTAAGCTAATTAAAAGAAAGAAAAAAATAAAAGAACCTCCCTGCAGTTGCAGATAGAGCAGGCATATAGTATTTGCACTCCGAAGAGGGAGAACAAGATATATGCTAAAACTGCAAAACATGAACTGGTTCTCCCTCCAGGACTCGGTTGTGCCCCAGGAAAGGGGCGCAGAAAGGGAAGATGCAACAGGAGCTCTGGGGTGCATCCTCTTTTGACGTCTCCAAGCAGAACAGCACCTGAGTAGCACCTGGGCACTTTAGGAGGCCCTGGAGTCCTCAGCTCTCACAGCTGCTCCAGAGTCCTTACCTGTCTCATTTCTCTCTAGGGAAGAAAGGGAATTTGTATTTACCGAGTCCCAGCATGTCAGCCATACTCCCAGGAAACACAGAATCCTCACAACCACCTCATAGTAGGCAGGGTTTTTAACATTTTAGGATTGTTGAGTTTCTCCTCTGCGCCAGACATGCCTCATCCTTCTCAATCTCCACAGCAATCCTGGAAGATATGATCATGCGCTCTGTGCAGGTGAGGAGCGGAGGTGCATAGAGGCTGAGGAACTGTGGGGAGTCTCTCCAGCAGTGAGTGGTAGAGCTGAGATGGAAAAAGGAGGTTATTCTGAGTCTCAAAACATGAAGCAACCAGCATAGAGTCGGCATAAGTGTCCTTGTGCCTGCCCCTACCTGATATTTTTAAGGTGCCTTAATGGAAGGCTCAGGGATTTGGGTTGTGTTCCCTTTTTTTCTATTTAGGGTGTTGATTCCCATTGTTCACTAGATACAAACTATCTTTTTCCTTCATTCTCAAATTGCTTATTGTGCTTCATCCTGTAGCAGCCCAGAGGGAGGGTGGGAGCAGATCTCTGGGTAAGAAACTGGTCTTTTTGGTGGTATAATCAGAGAGCATTGGGTGGGGGCTAAAAGAGACATTGTATGTAAAGTGCCTGGCTTTGGTGAAAAGCTCCATCTGTCATGTTGTTGATACCATGGTCCTCATCTTCAGTTCTACTTCTCTTTGGAAACAATTTTTCATCTTTCTAAATAAGAATGAGCTTTCCTACCTCTGGCATTCTGAACAAATTTAGCTGTACTGTTTTTGATGATACTCAGCAATTTCTGTCCTGTTTAGATGATTTCTTCTTCTTTCCTATTTTCTATAAAAACTGTTTATCTTGAGGATGGAATCTGGATCATCTATTTTTTTCCTCTCATTATATCTAGAACGTAACTATACACACAGTATAAGATCAGGGCATGTTTGTACAAGGGGGAAATGAGGAAGGGAAGAAGGGGCAGGAAAAAGGAAGGAAGGAGATAAACAAAATTAAATAGAAAAGGGAGGACAGAAAGTTGCAGAACAGGAAAGTTGAATACACTGGATTGTTATGCCTAAGTCCAATGTAAATAATAGCAACCATAGGAAAAGTAATTGCAATTTAAATCACTAGACCAGCAATAATAATAGCCTACCTTTGTGAACACCTGTCTTATGTCAGACACCATTCTAAGTGCTTTCCCCAAATTAGCTCAGTAAGTATTGTTGTTATCTAATTTTGTATAGATGAAGAAATTAAGGCACCAGAGCCTCAGTGTCAAATCTTGAATTCCATTGTTCGTCAGTAAAGCAGTCAAAATCCAGAGCCTAGTTCTTTACCATTATTCTCCAGGCTATTATAAGTTTTTAATTGTTTGGCAAGCTTTTTTTCCCCCAATTTATTGTTTCTCTGAATATTCACAACAATGCTGTAAGTTTCTATCATTATCCTCAATAGGACAGTTGAGTGACTTTCCAGTCCCCAAATTGGTCATTCTTGAAAGCATGACTCATATTCAGACTCCTGACCACAATTCCAGGGGGCTTTCTGCACTTGCTTCCATGTGAGGAAAACACTTGGTGTCTGGCAGAGGTTTGCCAAACATGTTGTGTTTTGAGTGATTGACCTTTATCTGAGTGAGCCTGGTCTTCAATTCTACCTGCATCATATGACCAACCTTAGAGTATTGTTATTTATTTATTTTGGTGGTTTTTTTTTTTAATTTTTTTTAATAGAGGCATGTTTTATTTTATTTATTTATTTGTTTGTTTTGTTTATACATGCACTGGGTACAGTCAGAAGCGCGGGAGGGTGAGAGAATTCACCAGAGCCAGAGCGGGGAGCAGAGCAGGCAGAAGGACCGAAGTACACTGCTGAGGGGAGCAGCGGGCGGCAGGAGAGGTCTGCACGCCATGCGGGACCCTCCTCCGGTGGCCGGGGAGCAGCCGGGGATCGAACCGGCGCTGCAGAGGATGCGGGCAGCTTCGCAACCCAGCGCTCAACCGCTGCGCCACCGGGGAGGCCCTGTTTTTTTTTTTTTTTTTAAAGACTTTATTTTGTATAGTAATTTTAGCCAATTGAGCAGAAGATACAATTTTCCCATAGATTCATTGCTCCCACATATGCAAACTCCCCCTCCATTATCAGTATTTGTTATATGAGTTACAATTGATGAAACTACATTGATGCATCATAATCACCCTCAAACCCATAGTTTACATCGGGGTTCACTCTTTGTGTGCATTCAGTGGTTTAGACAAATGTATAATGGCATGCATCCACCATCTTATGACCACACACAACAGTTTCATTGCCATAACATTTTATGTGCTCTGCCTACTTATCCCTCACCCCCAACTCCACTCTTGGTTACTTTTTATTATCTTTCTTCTCTACTAAAGAAATATTTCTATATCATTTGCATACCTCTACTTTACTATATAAGGCTTGTCTGAATATTCCACAAACATTTCAGTAACTGTGTAAGTGGAATTTATAATGAGTGTGCCTTCTTCATATTGGGATAGAAATCTCAGGTACATTGTTATGGATAAGGCAATCTCTGTGTTGGAGTTTGAAGGAGAAAGCTAATAGGGGACCTCAAAGGGGAGATTCTTATAGCTCAATGTTTCAGTTTTAAAAATGTTTTCCAGATAATTTCATGTTGACCTCTATTTCTTTGGCTCTATCTATCGGTCTGTCTGTCTGTTGTTTATCTATAATGTATATGCCTATAATTATATAGTTACACATAATATATTTGTAGCCAAACAATGAATAAACAAACTACACCATAATCTCACACATGTCTGTGAGTTATGAACACTCTGGTTAGTTAGAGTGAGACAACCAGCAGAACTGTTAGAGAATATCCTTGGTACATGTTGTCCTGAACAAAAATCATTTGGGACCATGAGAACCCCCCTTTTCTCATTAAGAAGGGCTGTACTTTGATTCCTGATAGAACCGACAACTTCCAACTTTCTTACTAGCTCCCAAGCTCCCCCGTTGTTGGCAATTGAACTTACCAAACAGCACAACAAAATAGTTGGCACTTCTACCCAGTCAGCCCCCAGGATTCTGCCCCTTGCATACTGACAGGTTGATTTCATACTTGCGCCATGAGAAGGGATAACCATAGAGGGCATGTCCTTATCTCGGAAAGCAAATTCCCTTTGTGTCCAGGAGAATATTCTGGCACCAGCATGACTCTGTATGAGAACAAGGAGCTACTAGAGGGAGGCTAGTGCTATGTTAGGCACCCTGTGTCCTCTGTCCACACTCTGATCTCTGGTATCTACAAATGTTACTCGACATGACAAAAGGGACTTTGCAGGTATGAATAAGATAATAAACCTTGTGATCGGGGATTATCCACGATATATTTATGTGACAAATCTCATCATATTAGTGTTTAAATGATGAGAAGTTTTTTTGTTTTTTGTTTTTTTTTTTTAATCTGTGATCAGAGAGAGATTTGACACAGAGAAACAGTGTTGCAACATGAGAAGTGTTCAACCAGCCACGGCTGGCTCTGACAGTGGAAAAATGGGGGCCATAAACCGAGGAATGTGAGCGATTGGTAGAAGCCGGAAAAGGCATATAAATGATTCTCCTTAGAGACTCCACACAGAATCACAGCCTAACTGACACTTGATTTTAGCCCCGAGCAGCATGTATTGCACTCTGACCTACAGAACTGTGAGATAACAAATTTGTGTGGCTTGAACTATCAACTCTATGATATTTCATTATGGCCATGATAGGTAATTAATACAAATGGTTCCTTCTTGCCTCTCCAGACCTTAACATTTTTTCTTAACTCATCGTCCAAGATGTGGGATTCATTCTGAAACTTGATAAATAGGTGACCATCTTGAATGAGTTGGTTCATCTAAAAGTTACTACTGAAAATTAAAAACAAAATAAAAACCAGTCTTTTGTACCTTTGTATAAAAATCAAGTAAATGTTGCTTCTTTTGTTATAGGACAGCCCCGATATTGAACGGGTTTCTGGGTGTGGGTCCTCACCCGTGCGCTTACAAGGGACTTATTAATACTCCACTACAGGCACACACAAAAGGTTAATAAAAGGTTTATTTACAAGGGAAAAGGAAATAAGGAAAACGTACAACTCAGGGAGAAAATAGGGAAATGAAGTCTTTAATGCGTCCTACCCGATCCGCCGACCTGGAAACCCAAAGTCACTCTCAGAGCTGGCCGGATGCTGCAAGCTGGTGGAGAGCCAAAATGGGGGACCCCCCAAAGCCCACATGTCTGCCTTTATACCAACTTGGCTACTTAACCCCATCCTCAGGTCCCAGCCACCTTCCCTTTGGTGGTGATGGGATTTGGAGTTCCCAGTGTCTTTGGCTTTGGCCTGGGGTGGGGGTGGAGTCCACAAAGCCTGTATGGAATTAGCTTTAGGACATCCTTTTCCCCCTAACACTTGAATTCTTTCTTGTTTCTTGTGGGTGTATATTGCTATATACTTTGTTCTTAATATCCGTATCAGATAGTTTCACTTATATGTGAAATATAGGGAAACTGAACAAAGGGTCAGGAAAGGAAAAAAAAAAAATGGGCCTCCCCTGGTGGCGTAGTGGTTGAGCGCTGGGCTGCGAAGCTGCCCACAGCCTCTGTAGTGCCGGTTCGATCCCCGGCCACTGGCAAGGGTCCCACATGGTGCTCAGACCTCTCCTGCCACCCGCTGCTCCCCTCAGCAGTGTATTTCATCAGTCTGCCTGTTCTATTCCCTGCTCTGGCTCTGGTGAATTCTCTCACCCTCCTGTGCTTCTAACTGTACCTAGTGCTTGTATAAATAAATAAATAAATCTTAAAAAAAAAAAAAATAAGACATGACTGAGCAAATTTCTTTAAAAAAAAAAAAAGATAAAACGTGGAGCTGACCATAGATCTGAGGCATAGACAGGGGAGGGGGGATGCAGAGGAGTCAAAATAGGGGAGGGAAGAGCACAAGGGACTGTGGTGATGGATCATGGGTGCGATGGTGGTGGGAGAACTATGGGGATTACCCCTGAAGGGAGAAATCCAATACTTCACAAAAATGAACCATGCAAAAAATAATAAATTTAATAAAAAGATTAAAATAAAACATTGAAGATATTTTTTAAAAAATCAATAAAGGTAAGTGGGGCAGTGCATCTCTGTTCCTAGCACATTAACTCAAACCAAAATTATTGCATATTATTTCACTGAGGTAGCACAGGATTGAGTGAGAACACATGGCGGAGGTAGTGCCAGGAAAGCAGTCCCTGGTTAATAACAGTGTCAGGCCCTCCAGGGACAGCGTGCTCATGGCTGTCACTAGAAGTGGCTCTAAACCCAGAGGAAGGGCCTCCCCTGGTGGTGCGGTGGTTGAGCGCTGGGTAGCGAAGCTGCCCACAGCCTCTGCAGTGCTGGTTCCATCCCCAGCCACCGGTGAGGGTCCCACATGGCACGCAGACCTCTCCTGCTGTGCCCGCTGCTCCCCTCAGCAGTGTATTTTGTCAGTCTGTGTGTTCTGCTCTCCCCTCTGGCTCTGGTGAATTCTCTCACCTCCTGCGCTTCTGACTGTACCCAGAGCTTGTATAAATAAATAATAAATAAGTCTTTAAAAAAAACACAAAAAAACATTAAACCCAGAGAAGAAGGCATGGTGGTGTCAAGCCATGCTGCGACCAGGGCTATGTCTTGGTGGCAGGGTGGAAGAAACACACAGCAGTGACAGTGCACATGTAGGAAGTTATCATCCAGAAATGCCCCACTGACCAGTTGGAGCTGCTTGTTCTAGGCCGGGTACCCATAGTCCAGTTACATTTTGAAAAAGTACCAGAGACTTCCTACACTGCTATTCTAAGACTCTGCCACCCAACTGTCAACATTTACTATTCTTCAGTCACCAAGTTCTTGTTTTGAAAAATGAATAATGGAACCTATTTTGGGCCACTTGTAGGGTTCCAGAAATTGTATTTATGCAGCTGGCGAGCATGCAGTTAACATGTGGAAATCAGTCCTCATACATCGTCAAAAGATGGGCCATGAGTTACAAATAGAACACTGGGGCATGTTTTCTGTCTAGTTTCTCTGTAAATCAGTCCTATACGTACACACACAGGAACGTTTCCTCCTTGGAGTGTGTCTATAAAATACATTTGTCATGACACAGTGGAAGAAGGATGGTCTTGGAGTCAAAATGCCTTGTTCACATTTTAGGATTGCCACTTACTAGGTGTATTTCCTTAATCAAAACGACTTAGTCTCTCCATGTGAAAAACAGGGTTATAAAAAAAGTTGTTAAGAGGATTATTATAAGGATTAGATGAAACAGTTTGTGAAAGGTGTTTAATATTAGTCTTGGTTCCTAGTAAGGACCCAATAACACAAATCGATTTTATTTTTACTATTATTTTCAAGCAGCAGCAAAACATAGATTGAAATAAGAAGCCTCAGTTGTTCATTATTGGAGTTAAGCATTCTATTTGTTTCCCAACTGTTTTCTTTTTCTTCTGTCTTCCTTTCTGCTCCTCCCTCCTTACTCTTCCCCCACCATGGCCAAGTTTTAAAGGAAACAGTGGACTTTGATTATTATGGCAATTTTAGTATCATCAAAAATAATCTTCTAAACTAGACATTATAAAGAATGAACTGAAGCAGAAAAGGACTGGAGGTAATGAGACTCATTAGGAGGCAATGATTATCACCATTATCTCTGGAATTTCCTAACATGGATGATGGTTCTTTTATATAACTAGTCTTCATGATTAGATTTCTTGGAGTTATAAGTCATCCTCAACTTAATCCCTACTTCCACCCCAACCATCTAAGTATTTAATCAGTCCTGGCCATTTAACTTCTTAAATGCCTCCCAAATCTATTCCCTAATCTCTATCCTTTCAGTAGGAGTTTTGTGAAGAGCCTCCTGATGCTTTGCTGCTGCCTGGCTCACTTTCCATCTAGTGTGCATACTGTCACCAATGTCATCTTTAAGAAAGGGGTAAGTAATCTGTGCCATCCTTCATTTTTTTTTAAGATTTATTTTTATTTATTTATGTATACAAGAACTGGGGTGCAGGCCAGAGGTACAAGGAAGTGAGAGGATTTACCAGAGACAGAGTGGGGAGCAGAACAGGTGGATCCACTGAAATACACTGCTGAGGGGAGCAGCAGGCGAGTCAGGAGAGGTCTGCTGCACCATGTGGGTAGCTCCCTGGCCAGGGATCGAATGCAGGCCATAGTAGTGATAGTGCTGATATTTACCTTCTGGACACCAGGGAGCCCCCACCTCCATCCTTTTAAACTATTGCCCTGAGAATTATGGCTGAAATCTGTAAACTGCACATGAAATATTTTGTGATGGACCGGACATGTCTCCACTGGCGAATCTCACACTTTGCAATGCACCATTTAATATCGCACTTGCTACTCTAAAATTCCTATGATTGACCTTAAATCCTGTGCTCAAGCCAACTTTTGCACAACCTTATCCCTTCTGCCTAGAATTTTCCAACTGTGCTCTCTCTGTTTCTCATTCTTTCTCTGGTGAGACCTGCCTTCCTTGCAGGGAGGGCTCCCTCTGTGTTCCCTTGGTATTTTGTACTTCCTCATTAATGTCCTGCTCCTCCATAGAAATAAATATATAGCCAAAAGGCAGAAATAGTCTTCTAGAACACTTAAAAATACCATGTGATCTTGATTTCTTCATAACATAAGCAGAAATAGTCTTTCTTAAAGCCGTTATGATGATTACAGTAAACACACAGTGAGTACTTAGAATAGTGACTGACACTCAAAAGTGTTTTTATTATTATGGCCTTTGGATTCCTAAATTACACAAATTCTAGAGTTTGTATCTACATTCCTCATTCCAACTGGACTATAAAACCCTCTCTTACCTTCACCAAGTTTTAATGTTCCTCAAACTCAGGACTCAGTTCCAATAATTGCCTGTTCTGTGAGGACTCTTAAATTCAGCTGGGAGTTCTCTCTTCCTCTTCTATGCTTCAGAAAGAAACTCCCCCTGTTTGTTTCATCTTTTGAGTTTCAGTTTGAGTTATTTAAGTCCCACTTCCCATGAAAGCAGTTTCTAAGGGGAGACCCTGATGTGGTTGTCTTCATCTAGCACATTCCCCCAGTGTCCAGGGCAAAGTCTGGCATATGGCTAGAGCTACATCTGGAGGACACCTCTGTTAGTGCACTTGCAGTGCTATAACAGAAACACTGTAGATTGGGGGACATAGAAACAATAGAAAATTATTTCTCACAGTTCTGGAGGATGGAAAGCCCAAGATCAACTCCAGGCAAATTCTATGTCTCCTGAGAAAATCACTGCCAGGATCACAGACAGTTGTTATGTGGCTGGTCCTCACATGACAGGAGAGATCTGAGGGGCATCCTGGGGTCACTTTCATAAGGGCATTGCTTTCTTTCATGAGGGTGCTACCTTCGTGATCTACTCACCTTCCAAAGATCCCATCTCCAAATACCCTCACACTGGAGTTTGTGTTTCAACACATGAATTTGGCAGGGGTGGGAGTGGTGGAATGCAAATGTTCAGTCTGCAGAAATAGTCCTCCCACGTTCATGTTTTGCTGGGAATGTTGGCCATATTGAGGGTCTTTGGCAGTAAACACTGAGCAGATACAAGGCTCAGCCACTAGACATGCCATATTGCTAATGTCCAGAGTTTCAGCTCTCTGCTTTGCAGAGAGATATAATGGGGGTTGTTGAGTTCAAGACCATTCACTGCTATGAAGGGAAAGCTGAGGAAAGTTTCTGACAACAGAAAATGCCAGAAAAACATCCTGAAAATGATAAGGTCTGAACCCCCATTGGTAATAGCAAAAGAAATTTGGCCCTTGTTTGCATGGTTGAAGGGCCAGGGGTAGAGGGGCCAGGGAGACTGGATAACACTTCTTTCTGGAAGGTTTGGAACTGTGGGGTAAGTTGGCGCAACAGAAGTGGATACAATTTCCAGAGTAGTAAAGATTTTCAGAGATGATACTTTATCCCTTTACTGTTGCCCCTTAATCCCCATTGTCGTTATCACAAACACCATCTTCCACATTCACAACTCTTCAAATTTTAATAAAATCTGATTTCTAGTCACTATTTCATGAGTATCTAGTTAAAAATCCTATGAAATAAATATAATGACTCTTATTTATAGATTAGAAAATGGGACTCAGACATGTTGAAAGTTTGATGTTGGGAGAGCTGGTCGTCTTCCTGAGCATCAGCTGAAGGATGGGTCAGATTCTGGCAAAGATGCACCTGGTACCTCCATTTTGATAGAAGCCACTCCCCATGCCCCACTTCCAGCTTAGGTCCTTCACTAGCCTTCTCTCCTTTCAGGATGTCTTTTACTCCACTCTTATTGCATAGTTCTTTAGGACAATGGGCTGGGGAGCAAATGAGCCCTTGAAGGTGTAGTTAACATTTGGCAAACTATTATTCAACCTTAATCACTGTGGCATCTTTATGTTTCCTGATTTGCCCCCAAATGCTCAGCAAATGAAAGACCCGTGTGTTAGTGAGTTAATGCTTTAATGGGTTTTAAATCTCCTTTTATTTTGCCAAGTGGAAACTTTTTTAACCAAGCAACTAATATTATTACAATCTTAATATTTCCTCCTCGAAAGAGAGCAGAGAGGGATGGAAAGGTAAATGGAAAAATTGCTAAATCATCTAGGTTTGATTAAGCAGTTAATATACTAATCCTGAGGATTATTCATCTGTCTGTAGCACTCTCAGTGTGGGAGGCTGTATAGGCAGATTTGGGGAACTGCTGGGAGTACCAAAGACATGTGCATCAACAGGTAGGCCCTGACTTCTTGCAAATGTGCCAACACAAAATAACTCTATATGAGAAGAATGAAAAATAGCTTTAAAACTTCAAAATTAGGCACACTCTAGAATATATCTCCCTCAGTCCCCTAATTTTAATACTTAAAATGTGCTTCACCACATTCTGAAATATTAACAAAAAATGTAAAGGAGTTGGAAGTAAATTGTGATATTTACCATCTTGATAAAAACATATCAGATTTGCTCCCTCTCCCCCTGACTCTTTCTCTCTTTATACAATAAGTTTTTATTGAACATAGTATAATTTTCTAGGGCTGCCATAACAAAACACCGCAGACTGGGTGACTTAAATACTAGAATCTATTTTTCTCATAGTTCTAGAAACTGGAACTCTGAGATCAAGGTAATTATGTTTGGTTTCTTGTGAGGCCTAATCCTTGGCTTGCAGGTAAGTTACTTTCCTCTTGTGTTCTCACAGCAAGGTCTTTTTTTCTGTGAGCATGCACTCCTGGTGTCTCTGTATATCCTGGCCACTTCTTATAAATATATTAGCTAGATCAGATTAGGGCCCACCTGACTTATATTTTTGTTTGCATTAATTTGAACTTAATCACTTCTCTATATGTTTAGATTTACTGGAGTTAGGACTTCAATGTATGAATTGGGGGAGGGCAAAATTCAGTTCACAACAGATATCTGGAGTTTGTAAGTTCACCTCATGTCCGTTCTTACTGTTTCTCTTATTCCTTTATTTTTTCTCTAATTCCCTTAAGGTTCTTTCCCTATGTTTTTAGGATTTGAGGTCTTTCCAGAAACATCTCAAGCTTTTCAGTGCTTCCCTTTTGTCTTATAGACATAATAGTTTTATCCACTCAATTTTGTTACCTAATAGCTAGAGTACTTAAAATACATTTGAGTGAATTATTTCTACAACTACAAACATGATTTGGATTATTACCATCACCACTGTTCTTATACAGCCACTAACCACCACTGTAACTGCTACTACTACTACTACTACCACTACCACTGCTACAGCTCTTCCTTTCTCCTCATTTCCTTTCACATAGATGAGAACATTTCCTAGGGATATCATCAGAGTAATTTGTGCAAAACTTCTAATATTGCCTGGATATTGTAGTAAAAAAATGTCAATATTTTCTCTGTCAACTGAGTAAAAGAAAGAAAAATCAGGAGATAATCGACCCCCATCCCTTCTCTTATTCCTCCTTTGCTTTGGACGTCTTTGACTTAAGAAAAGGTTACTTACTTTGACTTCCAGACCCCATGGGAGGATTTGGCCAACCCTGAGCTGCTAAGTTATTTTCGAGAGCCCTGTGTCCTTTCCTTATCCAGCCCTCGCCAGTACAATTACCAGCTGCATTCAGGAGCACAGCGCCGCATCCCCCTGCTGGCACACTTAGGCACTTGTGACCCTGGTGGCCTGATTGACTTGGCATGGACTTGGCCACCCCACTGCAAACCTCAGCACCGTGGCGTTTTCATTCTCCGCCTCCTTGCTGGTAGAGTCTGGGCTAGGTCAGAGCTTTTGTGCTCTAATGGACGTGTCTAAATGGGAAGGAGATGCTGCTTTCCAAGGAATCAAAACTGATCATGCTCCTTAGGGAATGTTTTAATCAGAAAAAGGGAAGAGAAATACTGAATATTGTCCTGTCCCTCCCTCCCTCCCTCTCCCCCTCCCTCCTTCCCTGCCCACCTTCCTCTGTTCTACCTTTCTTCCCTTCCCTCTTTTTCTTTTTTTTTTTTTTTTAAGATTTATTTATTTATTTATTTATACAAGCACTGGGTACAGTCAGAAGCACGGGAGGGTGAGAGGATTCACCAGAGCCAGAGCGGGGAACAGAACAGGCAGACTGACGAAATACACTGCTGAGGGGAGCAGCGGGCAGCAGGAGAGGTCTGCGCGCCATGTGGGACCCTCGCCCGTTGCCTGGGATCCAACCGGTGCTGCAGAGGCTGTGGGCAGCTTCGCAGCCCAGCGCTCAACCGCTGCACCACCAGGGGAGGCCCTCTTCCCTCCTTTACTTTTTCTTTCCTCTTCCCTTTTCTCACTTTCTCTTTTTCTACCATTTTCTCTGCTTCCTTAATTTCCTCCTCCTGCTAATGCTTTTCACCCTCATTTCTCCACAATTCTTTCTCTCTCTCTTTCATTATAATTGTCTAAAGTTTAAGTTAATGGGAATTTTCTATGGTTTGTATCATGTATGACTCCAAGTGGAAACAAAGAGAGGCTTCCAAGCTCATTCCTGCTTAGATCTCTATATACTTGTGTAAGTGAATCAGGGAAAAGTAGTAACTCATGTTCTTCTGATGAAAAGGGTCAGAATTTCTTCCCTAATATTTTTTCTTTCTCTTTTAAGTATACCGTATTTTGTGTGATTGCTTCTTCATTTGTCCACCTCAGCCACAAGAAGTCACTGTTTAAGGTTTCTTAGTGGACTCATTATCATGATTATTAAATTAAAGGGGTTCTGACTATAGTACTATTCTCGCCTTCTGGGAATGAATGCCCGTTGGCTGTAGTGTTTTCATCTATAATAAACTGTGGAATTTTGTTTTTATTTTATTTATGTTTTTGTTTTGCATTAATAAACAGGAGAAAGCCTGGTCTGCAGTCTTCTGCAATTGTTTTGGTATAAGTTCAGGACTTGTGAAACAAAGATCTGATGCTTATTTATGTATTTATTGATCTATTTGCTTTGGAATACTTTTGAAATTATTAAAATTCTTGTTCCTTAAATGTCTGTCAGTTCATATGGCCCTGGCATTTTCCAGAGCTACAATCAATTTGTACCTTAGTGTTTGAATAACTGGTCCTTCAGTGGGAAAAATCAGCATCCCTGATTTGTAGCATTTACTGATTTCAATAGTGAAAACACCCCTGTACCACCACAGCTGATTTCAGGTTCATGAATATGATGTCATAGATCCTGGAGGTAGAAAGAAGTATACCTAATTGTCTTTTACAGTTAGTGCCAGTCAGCTCAAGTACACTGCTGGTTATGATCATTAATATCTTTCTTTTTTAAAATATAAAACATAGTTTTAATTTTTATTTTATTTTAATTTTTAACTATATTGTTCTTACAGTGTTCATTTTTGGATAATATATGATTCTTTTGCCAAATGCTTGAACATCATAGAACATTCTAGAACATTATATTTTATGCAGTAAATTTTGATGCATATTTTCTTGGTAAATTACTCATTTCATTCACATGTTCAAATGTATTATTTAGTCTTGAAAGCGCCTTTTATAATTCTTTTTATTTCCTTGATAGCTTTGATACCTCTACCCCATCCTTTCTATTTCAAATGTTATATATTTGCACTTTGACTTCTTGTATTTATCAGGTTTGATTTTCAAAGTCTGTGCATTCCAAGAAGATTAATAGAAAATATCATAAAATATGCCCCATGTTTCATCCATGCCAGTGGCTATCCCTTCCACGCCTGGCTGACTTGCATTCCCACTGAGTCTACTGCAGTCTACAACTCCCCTGGTTCCAACTTATGCTCTCACAATAGTCAGATTCCCTCTCAACACCCTTCTTTCTCTGCTTGTGGTTTGCCTCCTAATCATTTTGTGGGACAGAAGACACAGTTTCCTTGTAAGCATGGCTTATACTGCCTTTGTGGCTTGTATTACAGCAAAGTCACTTGGATGTTTCCTGGGATATAGAATTTCCACTTGAAATTTAGATCTGTCAACAAGATACATTCCTTGCACATAGTTTAAGGAAATATATCAATGGCTTTTAAAACATAATAAAGGGAATTGTAATAAGCATTTGCTCTTTGTTCAACTTGCTTTTTGAGCAATGAATATGATGGGTGACTGGGTCATTAAAGAGTAATGACATTAAAGAGTTAACATGGTCCACTACTCAGAACAGTGTGAGTTTGGAGTCCAAATAAAAAGTGATTAAGGCAGAAGTAAAAGGAAGAATGGACTTGTGTTGGTGGAGTGCTTACTGTGTCCCAGACTACACTAAAATGACATCTGAATACTCCTACATAGTAGGTATTTGCTCAAAATAGAGGCTCAAAAATAGTAGAATAGCTCACTCAAATCCATGCATCTAAAAGGGTAGGAGGCAAATTACAAAGTCTATCTGACTCTGAACTACACAATTTCAACAGAATCTGCTGTTCTGTTTAGCTCAAATAGTTCTAGGCAATTTATATATTAACTCTTATTGTCTCGGTCATCCCATATGGTGAGTTCTACAAAAATTCTGATTTGTTTAATACTCAGAATGCTGGGGAATATCCTTCGGCCACTCTATGACTGCTTCTCAGTGCATGGCAGGTACAATAGGTGTTTTGTTTGCTTTGCCACTATTATTATTATGATTATTATTATTCTTGCTATTATTATTAATCATTATTAGGATATCCAATAGATGTCATTTAGAAAATGTCCTGCCCAGTCTTAGTTTTTTAAGTGTTTATAACTTTAGTTACTGTGGTTGTATATATTGAATGTTATTCAATCCCTATACCCTTACCTCAAAAGTTTCTGCTGTTATTTTTAGTAATGCTCAGATCCCTAACCTCTCAAGGCCTGAATATATGCTTTGATTCTATCTCTGCCCCAGCTGATATCCATCGTCAACTCTATGCTCCTCCTCCAGTTTCATCACTTTTTTCTCTTCTGGGTCAACAAACAAACAAACAAATAGCCAATGAAAGACTAAATTAGGAAGTAAATAAGGGAGGCAAGAAGAAAGAGAGTAATTTAATAGTTGTTTTAGAAGTCACTGGTTACAATGCCCTGGGTCCTCTCCCTTCTTATCTTGGACCTGTTATTTTTACAATTTTACCATCATTTCTTATAGAACTAGATCAAGTAAATACTGTCACTTTTCTCCTGGATTTCAAAAGAAAGTGGAATCTATGGTGCCTGCTTTTCAGGGTGCTCTTACTGATAAAAGCTGCAGAAGTTACTTTTGGATATTGCAGTTTTTAAAGCCTCTAACATTAACAAAAAAAAGGCAATCACTTTATGATCACTGGACTGAGAATTTGTCTGACTTCATCCAGAAACCGTATTAAAAATATGTGTGACCCAGACCTTAGCAAAGTTGATTAGAACAAGTGGCTTCTTATAAGAGAGGAAGAAAGGACACATTTGTGTTTTGTGGTGTGGATGGCACTTCCATAGGTAACACTAAACTGATACAGATTTTTGCCAAATGAACTCTATAGTGAGCAGCCAAAGATAGAATGCACACAGAGTTAAGAACAAAGAAGACTTCAAGACCAACTCAGAAGCCATGTCCTAAATCTCCGAATAAATATCACTGAGCTTTTCTTTTTTAGATTTATTTATTTTTGCATAGAAGAGCTGGGGTGTTAGCCAGAGGTATGTGTGTGTGGAGTGGTGTGTGTGTGAGAGAGAGGATTCACCAGAGACAGAGTTGGGAGCAGAACAGTTTGATCTTCTGAAATACACTGCTGAGGGGAGCAGCGGACTAGACTGGAGAGGTCTGCTGCACCATGCAAGTTAGCTTCTTGGCTGGGGATTGAACTCAGGCCATTGTGGTGACAGTGCTGAGACTAAACCCTTAGGCTACCAGGGAGGCTCTGGTAGGGCTTTACTTGATGTGAGCTCTCATCCTAGCCATCGCGTTCCACAAAGGCACCTCTCCCTACTTTCCTTAGGCTAGATTGAATAATTTCTTCTTTTCTGTAATTCTTGTTTCCTGAGCGTCTGCACCCCATTTGCTGAGTGGCAGCAGCATATATTAATGAGATGACTCACTATCCAGGGCACTAAGATCCTTAGGGTGAATCCTAGCACCAGCACTGTGCAGTGAGGAAGGATGAACAGTGACTTACATGGCAAAAGGGACTTTACTGATGTGATTAAGGATTTTGAAATGGGTTGATGATTCTGGATTATCCAGGTTCCGTTTAAATATCATCATAAGTGCCCTTCTAAGATGGGAAGAGAAGATTTGACACAGAAGAGGAAGTAAGAGAGGTAATGTGGGAAGAAAAAGGCTGGAGTGATAAAAGAAGGGGTTATGAGCCAAGGCAGGCAGGCAGCCTCCAGGAGCTGGAAAAGTCAGGGGCACAGATTCTCCCCTGGCATCTGTTGAAGAAGCCTGCCCTGCTGACAACTTGGCTTAAGCCTATGGGAACTACAAGCAGACCTCCGAGATCATGTGGGTTATGCTCCAGACTACCCAACAAATTGAGTCACATGGATTTTTCCATTTCCCAGTGGAGTATAAAAGTTACACTCATGTGCAATAGCACTGCGTCAAATCAAGTAATGCACACACCATAACTACATGTGACACAAAGTAAGCACATGTTGGAAAAAATGGAAGCAATAGACTTCTTTGATTCAGGGTTGCCAGAAACATTCAATTTTTGAAAAAAAAAATGCACTTTTTGCAAAATACAATACAATGATGAATGACCTTTGCGGCCTCAAGAGCTGTTTTTGCGGCCTCAGCTAATTTGTGGTGTTTGAAGCCACGTTTGTGATCATTACAATGGCATTGGGAAGTGACTTTGGCAGCTTTGTGACTTTGCACAGATTTCCTCACCACTCTGGGCTGTACTTTCACCATCTGTAATGTGGGGGGACCTGCAGCCTCAGCAGGTGTGGTGAGAATCAGGTGCTAATACGTGGTCTGCCATGCAACAGGCTCTCCCTAAACATTCACACATTCACTGCCTCTTTATTTGATACAGCTATAGCCACACAGTTAGCAGCAGAGTCTGGATTCTACACAAGTGGCTCTGACTCCAAATCCACTACTGGCAGGTTGGAGGAAAATTATCATTTGACAGAACAAATATGATATCATGTGCTATTTCTTGCTCTTTTTTTTTTTTTTTTCCTTAAAAACGGTCGTTGAAAGAGGAAAAGGCCATTTTTTGGTCACCTTATCTGGAGTTGTAGAAAAGCTAATTTTACTTTTTGTGAGCCACAGTTCAGTTTCTTCTCACTGAGAGAGATATAAGGAACTAGTCTAAATTTCTCACTTCTGCTTTTCCTACTTACCCAGTTTGTACATTTCTAATTTGAGCTCTCATATTGGGCTTTTTAATGAATAGATCACTTTCATAACAATTTTATATTTCCGTATTTAAACAACTTAGTCATACATTGGAATGTTAATTTAATTCAACAAACTTAAATACCTATTGTGTGGGTCCTCCCTGGTGGCACAGAGGTTGAGCGCTGGGTTGTGAAGCTGCCCGTGGCCTCTGCTGCGCCGGTTCGATCCCCGGCTGCTCCCCGGCCACCGGAGGTGGGTCCCACATGGCGCGCAGACCTCTCCTGCCGCCCGCTGCTCCCCTCAGCAGTGTACTTTGGTCCTTCTGCCTGCTCTGCTCCCCACTCTGGCTCTGGTGAATTCTCTCACCCTCCCGCGCTTCTGACTGTACCCAGTGCATGTATAAACAAACAAACAAACAAATAAATAAATAAACATGCCTCTATTAAAAAAAATACCTATTGTGTGTAGGCAGTATCCCCTATGTTACAGCAAGCACCCCAGTTCTCCATGTGTACCCTATCCTTCCATCCATCAGTCTACCTAGAGACCTACTGATTTCACAGGCAAGCACCTGTGGAGCATAATCTGGGCAATTTATTCATGGGTTCATTCCCTGTGCAGATGAGAAGTTGTCGTCTCTGCCTATATAGGCCTTGCAGTTGAGTTTTAGAGCCAGCTCCATTACTGGACCCTCTAAAGAAATGTAGCAAGATCAGTTATCAAGGTTTGTCCAGAGAGTGAGAAGAAGGGGAAGGGGTGGAAGCTTAGCTACATCAGACAGAAAGCAAGGTTGTCACAGAAGTACAGGGAAAAGGGAGGTGAGGTGTGGGGAGGAGGAGCTCAGGCAGAAAAGAGCTTTAAATAAAAGTTTTAGGAGCATTAAAAGGAAAAGACAATATGAGTAGATTAGTCATGGTATTTGGTACCATACAGTCCAAAAATAAACCCAAAGAACTGCTCCCAGACCAGAGTGTAGATTGGTATTTGGTGGTCTGGTGGAAGTAATTTTGAATAACATACCAGGATGCCATCGATCAGGGCAGTCAGCTTTCTCAGATCTGATGCAGGCATTGTGACTTTTTTTTTCCTTTCTCTTTTTATTCCCTGGAACATTACTGACAGTCCCCACTATAGTCCAGCTCTCTTGAAGTTGACATATGCTGAGTGACAGATTCAAGATAAGAGTCAAATACATTTGAATGTGCCGATAAAGGCAAAATGGGAAAGGGATGAAATTTCAGAAATATAAAGGTGTATCTTTAAAGCTCTTAGGAGAAAAATTGCTAATCAGGAATAGAACTGTATAGGGGCTTGATAAGTTTGAATGGAGAAACCCTTCTGGGATGGAAACGCTTTCCCGTGTGTAGTGATTTTATAAGAAGCCTAATAAGATCCATTTGAAAGTGCTGGCTCCATTTGGTATGAAGGACAATTGTCAAGAGATTTCAGATGTCTGAATGAGCTGTAATAAGCCCAACAGGGCCAAGGTGGGGTGTCCGATTGGCCAAGAGGCATAAAAGCTGTCTTTGGAAACTCATCATCTGCAAAGGTACATTCTATTTCCATTAATTTTTGACAAATGGAATCCATCTGCAAGGAAATAACACTGACATGGATCAAGTCAATCATAGCTTGTATTTACCTGTAACCTATAATTCTAGTATGTTCTATCATTTACATGCAATGAAACATATTTATGCACACATGTGAGCACATACACACACCTCTACACATACAGGTATTCATAAAGTACAGGAAATTTCAATTCTTATCCTGTCGCCTAGTCCTCAAATTTTATTAATTACTTCTGGTAAAATTAATTTCTTCAATATTTAGTTACTTATTTTAGAAACTACAGTTCCTAAGCACATGCAGTGGTTGTCTGATTTACATACTTTCTCTTCTCCATGATCACTTGACCATTAGTGTACAGGTATGAGAAATTGCTAAGATCTGTCCCTGTATTCCTGGTCCTCATGCATTGATTTGGAAGTGAATGTCTGACTCTAACTGGGCCAGGGAATGTCTCCCTGGGAACTGGGGAGAGGAAAGGGATCCCAAAGAAACCCATTCAAAATATCCCAGTTGCTCAGGGGGGTCTCATCCTAGAATCCTGGAGTCCCAGTCCTTGGATCGCTGCTGGGTCTGTTTGGTAAATGTTCCTTCTATCACTCCTGGAATAGCCTGCAAAATTGCTATTTGCCAAAAATGGGAACCACAGTCTTGGTCCTCACACTTTGAATGGTAGCAGCATAGATTCCCAAAGAACTCAGAAGCTCCTGGACTTATTTCTCCAGGAAGATACTTCACAAGAAAAAAATGATAAAAGGGGGACCTCTCTGGTGACCTAGGGGTTAAATTTCAGCACTATCTCTGCTAAGACCTAAGTTCCATTCCCGCCCAGGGAGCTACCCACATGGTGCAGCAGACCCCTCCTTTCTCACCTGCTGCTCCCCTCAGCAGTGCATTTCAGTCAGTCTGCCTGTTCTGCTCCCCACTGTCTCTGGTGAATCTTCTCACCTCCCCACCTGCACTGGTGGCCTACACCCCAGTTCTTCTATGCCAAAAAAAAGAAAAACTTGATAAAATATTAGATTTTATTTTGTTCCACAACTACATTTCCATGTCTTTTGCCATCTTTAGAATTTACTTGTTAAATGTTCCATTCAGGAAAGATAAATCTTGCAGGTATCTAAGTGAAATTATAATAAACCCTATGCTGTAATAAGTAATTTATTTGGTGTTTGCCCTCAGTTTCTGGCATGCAGCAAGTAAACACTAATCCTAAAGGGCCCTTTTGATCACAAGGGGGTTTATGCTAATGAGGTGACTTAGGAAGGGTCCCCTAGATAGCCTCAGGATGGGGGCTGGTGAGGGCACAAAAAAAAAAAAATCATGACTTAAAGAGTAGTTCTCAGTTCTACTATCTTCCAAGGGGTTAAATATGTGTATGTGGGGCAAATGGTGTGGGGCGAAGGGTGTGGCGACAGGCAACTGAGTTATAAAAACTCTTGAATAAGAATGATAGACGAACTCCCAGGCTGGTTCCTGGAAAGGACTTGGAAGCTTCCCTACCAGGTAACCTTACCTTATGCATCTGTTCTATGTGGTTATTCCTGTGCTGAGTCCTACATACTACACCTGTAATGGAAGTGTTTTCCTGAGTTCTGTGAGTTATTAGCAAATTATTGATCCTGAGGAGGGGCTGTGGAGACTGGTGTGTAGCCTATTGGTCAGAAGTGGGTAGTCTGGAACTTAATATTGGAATCTGAAATGGGGATGGATTTTAGGACTGAGCCTTTTATCTTGTGGGATCTACTGCTAACTCCAGGTAAGAATTGAAGGTGGATACCTAGATAGTGTTACAGAATTGGAGAAAGCACCCCAAAAACATGGATAAAGGGATGGATGGATTTGGATTCTGATTATACTAATATTATTCAGACCAGAATGATTCATGAAATTTTATGAAACATAATCAATTGCTTTGTGCATTTAAATTACATAACCAGCTATCCCTGAGGTATACTATTGATATTGAGCCTTGAGAGTCAAAGGAATAGGGCTTCCCTGATGGCGCAGGCAGTTGCACGCCACACTGCAGAAGCTGTCTGCAGCTTCTGCAGTGTGGGTTACATCCCAACTGGCTAGGGAGATACCCACATGGTGCAGCAGACCTCTCCTGCCTCGCCCGCTGTTCCCCTCAGCAGTGTGTTTCAGTCAGTCTGCCTGTTCTGCTCCCTGTTCTGTCTCTGATGAATCCTCTCATCCCCCGCATCTCTGGTCTGTACTCCGGTTCTTGTATAAATAAATAAGTCTTTAAAAAAAAGAGTAAAATGTATAAATGGATAAACTAGGGCCTCCCCTGGTGGCACAGCGGTTGAGCTCTGGGCTGCGAGGCTGTCCGCAGCCTCTGCAACGCCAGTTCGATCATCCCCAGCCACCAGTGAGGGTCCCAAATGGCGCGCAGACCTCTCCTGCCACCAACTGCTCTCCTCAGCAGTGTATTTTGGTCCATCTGCCTGTTCTGTTCCCTGCTCTGGCTATGGTGAATTCTCTCACCCTCCCGTGCTTCTGACTGTACCCAGTGCTTGTATAAATAAATAAATAAATAAATCTTTTTAAAAAAATAAATAAATGGATAACCTACCACTTACCACCATCCAGGAATACATGAATATATTATTTATGTTGATTATATCCCAGTTGCTGTAGCTATATATGCTAAAATAAATATAAAATATAGCATAAACATTATTATCAAACACAGAAAATAACATTTTCTGTGGATTTTTTGATCTTTGATAAGTATTATTTTGTAATTATTAGTACTTAAACTTAATTTCAGCTTACAAGGTTGTTTATAGCCATTATTTAGAATGATTTTCACTATATCCTCTCACCCCCACACATATGCACTAGTTGGTAATTAAGATTTTTTTCCTTAAATGAATGCATCTTCACATCAACATTAACAATCTTTTCACCTTGACTACTCCATTGTTAATTAACATTTTGCCACATTTATTTTTATCATATCTGTATGTATGCATATATGCAATACTTTTTCTTAACTATTTGAAAGGTAGTTGTTGATATGAAGATGATTAACACTAATATTTCAGCTTGTATCATCTTAGAACAAGAAGGCTCTATAGGACTACAAGACAGTGGTCCTATTCAGGAAATTTAACAATACAGTTCCACTATTTTTTTTAAATATTCATTTATTTATGCATACAAGAACGGGGGTATAGGCCAGAGCTGTGGGGGGGGGCAGGAAGACCCACCAGAGTCAGATTGGGGAGCAGAACAGGTGGATTGACTGAAATACACTGCTGAGGGGAGCAGCGGGAAACTCAGGAGAGGTCTGCTGCGCCATGTGGGTAGCTCCCTAGCTGGGGATCGAACTCGTGCTACAATGGCTATGGCTAGCTTCAAAGTTTGTGTCTCAACCCCTTGTGTCACCAGGGAGCCCAAAATACTGATACTTTTGAAGAGTTCATTATTATTTTTTCAAAATATCTCTTACTAAGGCATGGGTGATTATTTTCACATATTTGGATTCAGGTTAAACAATTTTTCCTGAACACAACTGAAGTCATAGTTTATCCATAGTCCTTTACATTGGCAAGTGCATAATACCAACATTTTAAATCTCTTTATCCTTAGGGAGAGCTTGAAATTCTGAAAGGGTAAATCCAGTCCCAATTCCCCATCCTTTCTCTGAACGCGGCACTCATTTTGAAACCAGCAGCATTTGGAAAGTAACTATGATGTTGGTGCCACTCTGTATTCATTCAACTGAAATTCATTATGTACATTCAATCATTCATTTATGAATGGATGGCTCCTCTACGAAATGGTGAAAAATCATTTTTCATAAATTAAGGACTTTTACATGCAAGATTGGAGATTATATCTGTATGGGAGCTTTGACTTATGACTCAATTATAGTTTTCCCGAAGTAGTTTGGGAGGGAAGAGCTTCAAAAAGTAAAAATACAAAGTTTAGTAAGAATTAGCTGAAAACCTCACTTTCCACAGCAGATATAATCTTGTAAAGTATATTGCTTTAAGTGAGAGATTATGAACAAAGTTACTTGACTTTTTAGGCTGAGTTGATATATTTTCAAATGACCGGTATACAATGGACTATGGTGGAGGACTGTGGCTGCCTTGGTGGAGGTAACATTCACCTGATGAGGCAAGAGCCTATCGTCCTATTCATACACAGTGTTGCACACCATCATTACCTCTCACAATTATACAATTGGGATTTTTTAAGAAATGAAAGGGATAAATCAACAATTTCTAAATTCTCTTCCCTTTTGACATTGTTTCTGACTAATTTACTAGCATTTAAAAATGTGGTTTAGATAAATCATTGAAGACAAATTAATAGTGGGTTATTAAGGGGAATCAAATGTTTGGAAGTCATCTAATGTCTTAATTAGATATCACAGAAGAATCAACATGGCAGTGTTGCGACCCCCTGCCCCTGACACACTTCTGTTCACTTCTCTATTGTGAATCATTATGACTTTCCAACACCTGCCTCATTTCCTCCCCTAAGCTGCATTTTAAACTTCTTTTTATTACTTCACCTACTTATTCTTTGGCTTTTGAGCCATACCATGTTTCAGATTTGCTCTTTGACTTTGCTGCTGTTGACTAATCTGTCTGGCCCAGAGTCAGACAAAATCTCCAAGTGCAGCTGCTGATTGTGACCTGCCTAGAGAGTGGGCCCCAGAAAACAAGTCCAGTCTGATCGAATATGCCACATACATATCCTTAATTGTTAAACCCAGAGGTGCTGACATGCTGACCTTTTCAGTTCTAGAATCACACTCCATAGGATTCATTTCTACTTCATGGCATAGCTGCGGGGAAATTGAAAGGAGAAGTGACAAACTACCCTTAAAAAAAGAGGCTAGAGGGGCCTCCCTGGTGGTGTAGGGGTTAAAGTCTCAGTGCTATCAAGCTATGGCTAGCCACTGCTGCATGAGTTCAATCCCCAGCCAGGAAGCTACCCACATGGCACAGCAGACCTCTCCTATCTTGCCCGCTGCTCCCATCAGCAGTACATTTCAGTAAATCTACCAGTTTTGCTCCCCACTCTGTATCTGGTGAATCTTCTCACACCCGCACCTCTGACCTACACCCCAGTTCTTGTATGCAGAAATAAATAAAAATAAATCTTTAAAAAAGAAGCTAGAGACTGGTCAATTTGAATTATGCTGAATTTGAGAACAGGTCATATAGATTTTTTTTTTCTGATAATGTTCAGCTAGTGAGGTTTATTTATGCATTTACTAGTCATGATATTATAAGTGAAGTGGTAGAGGGCATATTCTGGGCTTTGGATGCTTAAGGTCCATCTCTGTTGCGTACTAACAGCCTGACTGTGTTTTAGTTTTTGTATTTAAAAAATAGGAATAATTGGGCCTCCCTGGTGGCACAAGCTGTTAAGACTCAACCTATGAAGCTATCGAAGCCTCTGCAGCATGAGTTCGATCCCTGGCTGGCCAGGGAGTTATCCACATGGCAAAGCAGATTTCTCCTGACTCTCCTCTTGCTCCCCTCAGCAGTGTATTTCAGTCATTCTGCCTGTTTGGTTCCCCACTCTGTCTCTGGTGAATTCTCTCACCCCCCCTACACACACCTCTGGCCTATACCCCAGTTCTTGTATGCATAAATAAATAAATATTAAAAAATAAATAAATAAAAAATAGGGATAATTGATGAAGTTCAACCAGTTAATATATATGAACCCTCTATAATACTACTTGACACATAGCAAGTAAATATATATATTTGTTATTATTATTATCAATGATTATTGATCTCCCAATCTCTTATATGTCTAACATAATATAATGAATCTCATACACATTCTTGGAATCAAAGAATAAATTCAAAGCAATATTTGACATTCAGGAGTTGGCAGGTGATAGGAAGTATATGATACTTATCCATGGGATTTCTTCCTAACGTCCACATCATCATCATCACTAAGTGTGTTGAGTGTACACTCTTTGCACAGCACTCTTGAGTGTTTTTCACTTTCTTAATTTTTTTTTTTTTTAGTTTCCATTTTACAGAAATGTTAAATATTTGTCAGAGGTCATATGACTTGAAAATGTCAAAGCCAGGATCAAACTCAAGCAGTCTCACTCCAATATTTCATTCTCTTAATAGCAATCAATGCCTACAAATAATAGATGTTGCATGTCCATTCAATCCACATTCATTTACTGGAAACATGATACATACTCATAGTGGAGAGAGTCCAGTCAGACCCCTGCCAACAGACAGCTCCTGCCATCAAGGTGATCACTTTCATGGTGAAGGCTACAAAAATGAAAATGACAAAGTGTGGAAGATGCCATGGTGGTGATATACACAGGGCAAGCTCAAGGACCTGCTGTCAATCCCAGGAGCATTAAGAAGGCTTGTAAAAGGAAGAGATGCTTCAGAATGTCAAGGATGAAAAAGAAGCAGGTAAGTAGATGTGAAGCAGGTATTTGAAGCAGGAAGACAACATGTAAGAACAGACACAGCACTCGTGGAGCACTATGGGACTTTGTGACAGGAGAGCATTAAACCAGGCTCTAGGAGACAAGGACCAGATAGGTAAATGAGGTCATCACCAGGAAACCTATGTCTGCTAATGTAATGTAGCAAAAAAAGCATGGGGATGCTTTGGAAACATTTAACCAAAAAGAAAAAAGTATCAAATTTGCTCTGGCAAAGATCATTGCACAAAAAGTATTAAGGAGTGTTTTCATTATGCCTTTAAATTAACAGCATGTTTTAATGGAATCTATCTGTATTGAGTACCTCGTCTTTGTGGAATTATTTATTTATTTATTAAAGATTTATTTATTTATACAAGAACTGGGGTACAGGCCAGAGACGTGAGAGGGTGAGAAAATTCACCAGAGGCAGAGCGGGGAGCAGAACAGGCAGACCACCGGAAACACTGCTAAGGGGAGCAGCGGGCGGGACAGGAGAGGTCTGCTGTGCCATGTGGGTATCTCCCTGGCCAGCTGGGAATTGAATTCGTGTGTAGAGGCCACAGACAGTTTCACAGCGCTGCACTTAACCTGCTGCACCACCAGGGAGTCCCTCTTTGTGGATTTATACAAATGGATTCCATCAGGTAACAATACTTAATGTTAATCCCTACTATGCTTCAAATTCTTTAAGTTTATGGCACGTTTTCAACTGAATTGTCTCCCACAACTTCTTACTGCCTGATTTTTAGTATTATTTCCCATTTACAGTTATAACAAGTGAGTCTGCCCAATGTTAGCCTTCATAGACTTGCCAGGGACAAAACCTGAACAGGGAAGCTTATGTGGTCACCACATGGTCATCTTCCACCCATCCCTTCCCCTTCTGATAATCTCCAGGGCAACTTGAAAATACTGCTATGGCACCAAGGTCCATTTAGACTCAGCCTAACTCTTAATCCATTTAGGTTGCTGTAACAAGTTACCACAGACATAAGCTTGACTACAAACACTATTTTTTTTAAGATTTATTTATTTTTTATTTCTTTTTAAAAGACTTATTTCTACAAGAACTGTGGTATAGGCCAGATGTGCAGGAGGGTGAGAGGATTCACCAGAGACAGAGCAGGGAAACAGAACAGGTAGACTGACTGAAATACACTGCTGAGGGGAGCAGGGGGCAAGACAAGAAAGGTCTGCTGCGCCATGTGGGTTTCTCCCTGGCTGGCCTGGATCGAACCCACACTGCAGAGGCTGCAGACAGCTTCACAGTGCAGCGCTCAACTGCTTGCACCACCAGTGAAGCCCTAAAGATTTATTTATTTATGCATACAAGAACTGGGGTACGGGCCAGAGGTACGAGGGTTCTTCATAGAACACGAGCCTGAGGAGTTTGCAGATTCAGTGTCTATTGACAACCTACTCCCTGGTTCATAAACAGTGGTCTCCCTGCATCCTTAGATGGTGTTAGTGCTCATGGGGCACTCTGGAATCTATTTTATAAGAGCACTAATCCCATTCATGACATTTTCACTCTCATGACTTAATCACCCTAATACATTGGATATTAGGTTCCAATATAAGAATTTAGGGTGGGTGGGACACAAGCATTCAATATATCATGATACCCAATGGCCATTCTCCTGTTTTATTGATTAATATACTTTGATTATGTCCCAGTAGCAGTTGTGATTGGTGACTGTAGGGACAATACCCCTGGTGGTACTTTTTGGGGAGACTTTTCTCTGATAAGAAAGAATTGTGTGAGATGATGATTCCTTTGCTTCCTTCCTGTTTTGAAAGCTCACTCTTGCTGCAGTGGCTGCAGATTGCTTCATAGTGCTGACGCTTAACTACTTGTGCCACCAGGGTGGCCCCTGTAAGAGGTCTTTTGAGGACAAAAGGCTACCTGCTGAGGTTGGTGGAAGGGAAGAATGTAGAATCTCTAATGGACACTGGGATTTGCTGCCCACATTTAGGGCAGGTTGGAAAAACCTGCTGCCTAAGAGTCCCTGATGGGGTTACCCTCAACAGTCAGTTCCTTTGAGATATTTGTTCAGTAGCACCGAATTTCCTTGCCTAAGGTCACATCCCTTTCCTAGGCTGGTCAATATGCTATGACTGATAGGCTCAGAGGCTACAAAATCCCAGCCTCTTCAGCTCAACTATGAGGGGTCATTCACGCTTCAGGACCATCACCTTCTCAACTGAGGTGGCCCTTCGTCCTTCACCACGGTTTTGACATCTTCTGCCAACTATTGCCTCTTCTCCTCCCTTCTATGATGCTGACCCCCAAACTCTCTCTTAACATTGTTTTGTGAGCTAAAAATCAATGTCAGAGTCTGCTTCTTGGGAAAGCAAACTGTGGATCACTGATATTTGGTTAAGCTAACAATTAACATACGGTTTTAGCTGTGATTAATTGGCACCAATCACGGTGCATTTGTTTATTCACAGAATTTATTTTTTTATTCATAGGTGTTTCTGACTAGTGTATTGTGGAATCTGTTTTTCTAAGTGGGTCAGACAGACTTTTCTCAGTAAGCCCAGAATTGGTACAGGAACTAGAAGTCAAGCAAGGCCTTCTGAAAGGGGTCTGTTGCCATTACTTAAAAAATGCAGATTGTTTTTGGTTAAGAGCAATGAGGGTCCTGAAGGCTAAGAGACATTTCCTTTTTGGTCTAAGTCCTTTTCTTTCTCTAATCAAGACCACATACCTAGAAGAATATAGTTTTGAGGGTCTCATCCAGGTATAGGTTTATCAGTAAACATGTTCTGTCTACCTAAGAATCTCGTCTTTATTCTCAAAGGCTGATAAGCAGACAACAATTTCTGAGAATACAGATAGCTATTTATAATTCCT
The DNA here is from genome assembly GCF_964194135.1 of Talpa europaea. Lineage (NCBI taxonomy): Eukaryota > Metazoa > Chordata > Mammalia > Eulipotyphla > Talpidae > Talpa > Talpa europaea. The sequence continues at coordinate 51,454,235 of NC_140073.1, forward strand.
CACCAATAAATAAACTACAGACAACTATTTCTATGAGAGTCAATAGCAGAATGATGGAAAATGTTTACTTTACAGCCACATTTTTCCTTAAGGAATTATTCATTGCAGTGACCTTAAATAACAACTGGTAAATAGTATTTCTTTTTTTTTTTTAAAGATTTATTTATTTATGCATACAGAATGGGCGTACAGGCCAGAGGTGTGGGGGGTGAGAGGATTCACCAGAGACAGAGCAGGGAACAGAACAGGCAGATTGACTGATGTACACTGCTGAGGGGAGCAGCGGGTGGGAAGCAGGAGAGGTCTGCGCGCCATGTGGGACCCTCGTCTGTGGCTGCGGGCAGCTTCACAGTCCAGCGCTCAACCGCTGCACCACTGGGGAGGCCCCAAATAGTATTTCTTGATAATTAAATTCAAGGGAAATTTGGGATGCTTGGATAAAAGATTTCTCAAGTTTCGTTCTTTTAGAACAATGGGAGCTAGGGAGGAGATGCAGAAATACATAATTTAATTTCTCCCAGTTTATTAATCAAATAACATGCAAAATAGATGGAGGACATTTTGAAACTACTCAGTTATTGATCTACTCAGTTATTGCTATAACATATCCATTGTTTTCATTTATTTTCTTGAATTTTTTTAAGATTCTCTCAATATGGAGCTGTGAAATTTTTATACTTGAATTATTTTTAAGAATAGCATACTGCCAGGAACACAGGACCTTAATAAATAGAATTTGATGAGAAAACACCAAAGTTCAGCTTTTGCTCCCAAGAGTACAATGTAGGCAGCTTTATTTGATAAGGAAGTATTCCCACAGACTGGAGCCTCTGGTTAGAGCTCATAATGGCACAAAGAAATATTGAATATGAGAAGAAAGATATATTTCCCAATGAGATATTAAATAAATGGAAAAGACTGAAGTTTTGGAGGGGAAAGCAAAAAAGAGTTTCCAGCATATAGAGAGATAAGAACACTGCATGTTTTAAATTTTTTTTACAATACCTTTCAATCAAAAATGAACATTGTGCACACTAATGTATATGTGTTTGTTTAAAACCTCATCGTTGGCCTCTGTACTGTGATGTTATTATTATTCCCTTTCTACTGATAGGGAAACTGAGGCACCCCTGGACTAAGTAACTCCATACAAGTTCCAGAGCTGCTAAGCGCAGATCATAGGCTTGTGGTGATGCAGACTGGCTTCTGAGTCTGTGCTCCTGACCAGATGCACATCTCCCACCCGTGGATCATGCCTGGATTCTTGATTGGGGAAGGAAGATAAACCAATTGATGAGTGCCTGCTATAGACTTTACGTGTTCTCTTTTTAATTCCTACCACAGCTCTGACAATTAGCTAGTACCATCCACATTTGATACACAAAGAAGGGGAGATTCAAAGCATTGATCATTTTTTGCAAGGTCACACAAATAGAAAATTATGCAGTCTTGTTACAAAAGGTCTTCAGAATGTTTCAAAACTTTACACTACAAACACACTACCATTCCTGACTGACTAGCCTTTATCTTTGTGATAGAGAAGTAAAGACAAGAAACACTTAAGAGATTAAGCACACTGACCTCTAGAAACAAAAGAGAAAGAAAGAGATAAGAAGAATGGAACAGGATTGAAAAGCTCATCTCTGAGGACATACTACGTGCAAGAGACTGCTTGGTGCTTAATAATAAGTTTTTTTCATAGAAACATTTTGGCTCCAGCAGGTATCATGGATGAGTGGTTAATCACACACAGAGGCATATGTCTAGACATGCATCTATTTATATTGATACTTAATGTGTAATAGATGTAATGCAGCATATTACTCTGTTAGAAGTGCTGTGCTAGGTCTTTAATTGTGCTATTGTTAGAGTTCTTTTTTCTTTTTTTTTTAAAGATTTTTTTTTTTTATTCATACAAGCACTGGGTACAGTCAGAAGCGCAGGAGGAGAGAATTCACCAGAGCTAGAGCAGGGAACAGAACAGGCAGACTGACGAAATACACTGCTAAGAAGAGCAGCGGGTGGCAGGAGAGGTCTGTGCACCATGTGAGACCCTTCTCCAGTGGCCGGGGAGCAGCCAGGAATCGAACTGGCACTGCAGAGGCTGTGGGCAGCTTCGCAACCCAGAGCTCAACCACTGCGCCACCAGGGAGGCCCATATTGTTAGAGTTCTTAATGTTTACAGAAATCCTATGAATTAGGGACTGTTCCTGTCTCCCTTTTCCAAATGGGAAATTGGGAGTTCAGATGCCTGGAGAGATTCAGGAGCTTGTGGAGAGTCACCCAGACAGGAAGCCAACCCAGCTAGTAGATCCTTGGCTTCTTACCATAACATCTTGACTCCAGACTCCACTGCTATTAGGTATGTTCTAGGCTCTCACTCCAGACTTACAGAACCCATAGATTTCCTGGGTTGAGGGAAATCTAATATGTACAGGAGAACCCACTGGGAATCAGAAAGCTGATTTCATTCATTATTTATCCATTCATTTGTTCCATAAATATTCATGGAAGCCTATAGCCAAACACTGTTCTGGGAATTAGGGGCACGGTGGTAAACTTCAAGACTTGTTAGGTTTAACCCATAACTGAGAGTTAAAAAGGAAGAGATTGTGCAATATAGGAGACAGTGGTAGATGCTTTGAAGAAAAATAAGTAGGATATGATGTTCAAAATGACAGGGAAGGGCCTCCCTGGTGGAGCAGGTAGTTGAGCACCACACTGTGAAGCTGTCCGCAGTCTCTGCAGTGCGGATTCGATCCTGGCTGGCCGGCGAGATACCCACATGGCGCCGCAGACCTCTCCTGTCTCGCCCACTGCTCCCCTCAGCAGTGTATTTTGTCAGTCTGCCTGTTCTGTTCCCCGCTCTGTCTCTGGTGAATCTTCTCACCTCCCGTGCATCTGGCCTGTACCCCAGTTCTTGTATGAATAAAAATAAATCTTTAAAAAAATGACAGGGAAGGGGAGTTTTGTTAGGAGACAAAGAGAGGATGACTCGGGAGGCCTGGGGGAAGGAGACACTTTGATTAGAAAACCTGTGGAAGAAGAGATTTGTAGGGGAAGGGGAAGTGGTAGAGGGGGTGAGTGATAGAGACAGGTAGAATCAAGGACATAGGTGGACAGAGAAGGTCATGAGCATCATGAGAGGAATTTGGGACTTATATTGTATGTGAGCCCTTGGGGCTTTTTGAGCAGTAGAGTAATGGGATCTCAGTGAAATTTTACAACTTCACTTTGAGCAGTGTCTGGTCAGAAAGCTGCACAGCTGCCTTGGTGAGGCTCGGTGGATTGTTCAGACTAGGGTGATAGCAGAAGCAGTGGGGGGCTGTTTGAGAAATAGAACTTTTTTGAGATTAGGTAGCTTGTGTTGAGGCAAGCCAAATGGGAAGCAAAATCGTAATCATAGACACTTCTAAGTGTACGATGAATGATTGCTGGGATAGGGTGTGAAACTCTTGTAACCAGGACACTATTTCCAGAAATCAAACTTGATGAGCAAAGAGATAATCAAGAAAGTGGCTTTGTGAGCAGTGAATCCGGACCAGGGGGTTAGAAGAATCAGGCACTGACTGCTACCAGGACCAGAGCCCAAGACAACTCTCTGTGTAAGGTTAGCCTTGCCAGCGGTCAGAGATAGTTGAAGTTTGGGGTCATACTCCTGTGCATGTAGCTTCACACCAGGAGACTCTTCTACCTCTGAGATCATTGCTACGACCAGCCCAGAATCATGGCTTCTTAATGTTTGTTTGCCATCCTCCCAGGCCTCATACTCTCCCACCTCCTTGGGATTAGATTATTACATGATAGTGTCATGGGGTCTAAAATAATATAGACATTATTTTTTTTATAATGGATCAAAATATTCACACATACTTCTATTCCCATAGGTGACAGGGTCAAAGGTGAGAGGGGTCACCAATTTTATCTTTAGGATATTTTGGGTTATTTCCACTAAACTTACTCTCATTGGAAAGATCGCATGATCAAATTCAAGGTTCTAGCACCTGGAGGGGATTTTTTTGTCTCCTCCAAAGAGTCAACTTGCTCCTTTTCCCTGAATGTTTCTTCTTGTGGGATGAGCTCCTTGACTTCAAAAGCAGCTCCAACTGGTGTCCAGTCCTCACTAATTTCTCCCAAATGTCATTGCTTTGAATGGGTCTCTGAACCTCATTCTTTTTCTTTACATTAAAATTAAAAAGTAAACATCATCTATCTTTGTTTTAGGCATGACATTGACATCTGACTCTAAAATCTAGAAGACTAGAAAATTGAATCTTGCTTGAATGACCCCAAACTGAGTAGCTTCCTCATTCTGCTCAGCAACCTCTGAGGGTCCCCCACCTTCTCAACACCGCTGGTGTCCCTGCCCCACATCATGTGAGAACATCTGGGTCTTCTCATTCCATCCAGAGACCAAGTCTCTGATCCCTTTCCTGCTCCGTGACACTCTCCATCCCTGGACCATCAGATGGAGCAGGGAGACAAACAGGCTACCCCGTTTATTCTCATACAGCCTGCCATGCGATGGTCACTCCAGCTCCTTCTCTGAGTGAGTCTGGAAGCATCCTTAACTTGGCTGAAGAACCACCACATTTTGTCTTTTTGCCACACTTAGAACTCAAAGTTCTCTTCCTATCTCCAATCTCTGGTCTCCTTTCTCTGGTCTTTGTATTTTTCCTGGCATTAATTGCAGAAGTGTCATGGGGCAAAGCCTGCTTACTGATAAAGAAAAAAACAAAACATGAAGGAACACACTTTAGATCGACTGCCTTTAATCAGGCCAGGGAGGAGCGTATCTATTGCTGTTTGTGCTCTGATCTTTGGTCAGAGCAGGGACAAGCAATATGTGATTGATATCAGGGCTTTACTTCCAGGAGGCAATTATTTCCTTTTTGTCAAAGTTCTTAAGGGACACATGTGGCCCCTAAGCATCTTTCAAAACAACACACAGAGAACCTCTGGGTATATAAAAGGAAAAGAAAGAGATGATTTGTATTTGAGAAGTGCTTACATGCTTGACATAGCTAAAATATTGACAGACATTTTCCAAATTAATACAAACAAATGCTATCTTTCCATTACAAATTATCTGCTGACTGATGTCCACAATCCCCAATGTCTACCTTTTGTGAGTTAAAGCCCCTTATTCTTCCTTTCCCATTTTAGTGAAGGTTACCAGCATTCAACCAAATTCTAGGATCAGAAAAGGTGTCATCATACTTCACTACTTCCTTGAATTCTTTCTCCCATTTTAAGCAGAAGTCAAGTCTTACAGCTTGTGCAGCCTTAATGCATATTTTATGTCTTTTTTTCTCCATTTACTATGTCACTGGCATAGACACGGATCAGTTCTCATTTCAACACTACAATGAATCCTAATTGACCTGTTTCATTTAATACCGCACATACTGTAGAATGATGTTTCTAACACATGGATTTGACCTCCATGTCTTCACATAAAATTCCTTAGTCGTTCTCCATTTTCACTATAATAAAGCTCATGTTCCTTAGCATGGCTTTAATACTCCTGGACCTGACTAATTGTAGCCTCACCTCTATGCATCCTGGTATTTCACACTTCTGTGCCTCTGTCCTTGAAGTTTTGTTGACTTAAAATGCCTTGTACTCCTTTGCCTATCTTAGACAGTCCCCTTATCTGCCAAAAGTTCAGGAGTTAAGTTTTTGTGATGTTTCAATTAAGATCAATCCATCTTGCTTTGTGCTTCTACAAAACCACATATCATTGGATTCTTTCTAGATCTTATGTGTGTATTTGTGCTTGTATTTTTCATATCCAGAAAAGGCCCAGGATCTGAATAAATATTAACTGTCTATGCTGAAAGAGACAAAGGAGGAAAGAAGAAAGCCAGATGAAATACAGAAAGTAATGGGAAAATGGGGGATAGAAAAGAAGGCGGAAAGAGGCAGTAGAGGAGGAAGGGGGAGGGAAGCAGAAGAGAAGAGAGAGACAGACAGTAGGGTACTAGTCCAGACTGCAAGCTCCGCACAATCAGATCCCTAAGCACTTGTTCTGAGAGTCAGATGAAGGCAAGCAAGAGCTCTACAAAGCTCATCTGAGAAGACACAAGGTCTGCAACACTCCCAGGTCACCTCGCTGGGTTTCCCACTTAAGGCAGATTTGCTGGGCACCTTCTACACGAAACACAGTGAGGGTGCAGCGGAAGTAAATGTGTTTTGTTCTATTACTGTTATTTTCAAGAACGATGAGTCAAAATACCTGCTATCCACATCCCAGACCAGTTATCAGCTCTGGCAGCTTCTGGGAGGGTCGCATGTCCTCCTGGATTGCTACCCGGGTGCTAGGCACACCCTCCAATGGAGATGCCCCCTGCCTGACCCTTGGGTTTATGGACCATGAGGTGACAGCGCTAATTTGGAGCCCTGGCACCACCTCTGAAGTCAGAGGCTATAGCAGGTGTGTGACTAGAAGGCAAATGAAATATGTGGACAAAGAAAGAGAAAGTTGATTATTTGATTTATGAAAAAAAATAGTTTTTTGTTTTAGACATGTTTTTGAGCCCTATCTGCCTAGTCTCTTCTGCTGTCCCTCCTTCTTCCTAATAGCTAGTTCCTCCTAGAGTTAACTTGGATGAAACAAATAATAATAATAACAATAATAATAATGCCAACCATTGTAGCAACAACCATCAGTGGTCAAATGCTGTATATATTATATACAAGTATGAATGTAATTCTCAACATAATTTTTCCAAGATTGGTCTTAGAAACAGCAAATTTGGAGAATTAGCTTGGTCAATGCCACAAAGTGAGTAAAAATGTGGGATTCAATCCCCCCAGTTTTTCCTCATTGCTCTGGAGGAAGCTCCTGACTCTGGCCCATGGACCTCTCTTGTCTTGAGCCACTCAGCTTCCCTCCTCACTCCCTGTGCTCAAGGACTGTGCTCAGTGCACTAGATTTTCCATTCATGTCTTGCTCTTCAGGGCCTCGGGGGCCTTTATTTGCTAATCCTCTTGCCTGGAATATCTATCCTCATCCTTTGTGCGGCTGTCTCCTTCTATTCAGAATTCTTTTTGAATAGCATCTCCTTAGAGACTTCCTAGCCACTCAATTAAAAAAAAAAATCACAAAACCCTGTCACACCCTTCTGCTAACTTAAAAATGGCAGATATTGCCATCAGCTCCAGTGATTTTAAACCATATTTCCAAGCATGAATTTATCATGATATTTTTATAATACCTTGGTAACGACCAGGGTCAGGTATTGTTTCCCTTGTATTGAGGAGGAAAACTGGGCTAAGGGCTCTGGAGGTATTGACAATAAGCACAAAGAATTCACAAGTGAAGATTCACCCAACACACCCAAGGGTACACCCACCTGCTCTCTTTGGCACATACTCAGAAGTAGGGTTTCACTTTCTTTTTTTTTAAGATTTATTTATTCATACAAGAGCTGGGGTACAGGCCAGAGGTGTGGGGGGTGAGAGAACCCACCAGAGACAGAGCTGGGAACAGAACAGGCAGACTGACTGAAATACACTGCTGAGGGGAGCAGAGGGAGAGTCAGGAGAGGTCTGCTGTGCCATGTAGGTAGCTCCCTGCCTGGTCGGGGATCAAACTCATGCTGAAGAGCCTGCAGATAGCTTCATAGTGCTGTGCTTAACCCCTTTTGTCCCCAGGGAGGCCCTAGGGTTCCACTTTCATGCCCAGCCATCACTGCAACCCACTTTCTAATCTCCTGGCATCAATTTTATAAAATGTTCAGTTTTTCAAAATATCAGACATCTCTCTGGGACTATACACAGCCAGCACATTGAAGAAAGCTTGTCAAAGAAATATCTAAGTGCTATCAATGAATCAAGGTTGGACAGAGTGACAGAACAGCAAAAAGGGAAAGCAAGAGAAAAAGAAGCTTAATTTATTTCTGTGTTGTCTTGTTAGTTTCTCTGAATGGTTCTCTCTCTGTTGATTTGATTTTAATTAAGCTTTTCTTAAGCCTAAGAATTTGGGGAGGCTAAGCTAGTGTGAATGCCAAGTGGCAATATGCCAAGAACCCCCAGATCTTATTTTTCAAATTCTTCTTCATAGCACGCATCCATTACCCAGGTTATGTTGACCTGGATTCAGCTGAGGTGTATTGGTTGTACATGTGTGTTTTGTGTTGACAGAGATTCTATGATACTAAGAAAGCTAAATTTTCACCAGACCTCTGGGTTGGGAGGCTGTGTGGTGGAAGCGAGAGAAGGCTGGGCTGGTGTTAGCGGACTTTAGCTTAGCAACTAGCAACCTAAGTGACCTGGGGATATAAGTGTACTTTTCTGAATCTTACTTCTGTCAGTTGTCAAGCAAACTAAGTAGACCATGTGACAGACAAAGACCCCTTCTGGAATTAAAGTCTGCACATACTTGTTTAAATTTAAAGTAGGCAGGAAGCCTTATGCCTCTTTTTAAACAAAGAAAAAATAAAAGTAGCATTTGTTGTGAACACACTGTTCTTCTTCCTGCCTGGAATATCATTCCACCCTGTTTTACCCATCTCTCAAGATGCTCCTCCTGATCCTATTACCCCTTTTGGAAAGAATTTATTGACTATTTCCCGCTCCCTTAGTTGAGCACATATCCATGCCCATAGCCGTCTTTTCTTTCCCACCCTGGACTCTATATTAATTGGTAATCTATATCTTTTGCTATTTCTGTGACCCTGCTACATTGGCTAGAATCTCCTACACTGTAGGTGGGCAGTGAATATGTAATTAAACGAATGTAGGAATAAATGAATGCTAGACTGGAAACATTAAGGAAAATAAATGCATAATGTCTTCCTTTTTATAATGCTTTAAATTTTGCACATTATGAAATAGATTTTTGTTTTTTTTTTTCTTGGTCCCTTTCATGCATCAGGACCTGAAGGATCAGAGACATTGCTAGTCACCCAGGGTCAAACATCATGTCCCAGGTCACCAGCAAAGTCTGTTGACAACTTCAGTCACTAGGGGCAGGGCCTGTTCTCTGTACAATACTAGCCCACAGGCTACAGCTGTGGATCCCGGCTAACTGGGCCTACCAATGTATGGGGCACGTGGCTGCAAAGTGGGATGTCATCTCTCTCACACAAGAGGAGACAACGAAGATGCAGAGTCTCCAGTATGGTTACAGAGAGTAGAGCAGATCAGCATCTACTTGAGAGGATGATACAAAATGCCTGAAAACTTAAGCAGTGGCTCAGGCCTTAAGTGGGTGGGCTGCCACCCGGCTAAGCACCAAATGTATGGTGTGGGCCCTGAATGTCCTTCCTTTACAAATGCTTCCAAAGTTAACCAGGCAGGGCATGCGTGTAGAGGACACTTGTCATGTACTTCAAACTGGCAATGAAGAAGATCTTATAAAAAATGTGAATTTATTTTTTTATTCCCTGTAAGAATGATGTTTTAGGCAGAAAATTCAAGGTAAGAAATGATTAATATCAAAATGGAAAAATCATATACTGGTTTAATGCTAGATGTGAAATTGTAGTATTTCTTAACTAAAACAAAGCTATTAAACTTATTGACCCATATGTGGTATAGCAGGCGGGGCTGGTTAGCCAAACCGTGATTGAATGAGCACAGAGTAGATGTTTCATGCTGTGCTAAGCATTTCATGCATGGGATTTCATTAAAAAATTACAGTGACTCTGTTAGGCAGGTTTTGTTATACCCTATCTAGAGCAAGGAAACTGGGGCTTAGAGTGCCTATGTGAGTTGCCTTGCTAGCTACTGGTAGTGATAGAGCTAGGATAGGATCCAGACCCTCCATACCACAAGTCTTCATGCCAGCTCCCAGATATATGCCAAACCACTGCAATCCTGTTAAAATTCTGATTCCATTTCTGCTTATCTGAAATGGGCCTCAGATTCAGTTTTTTCTAACAAGCTACCAGAATATGTTTCTAGTTTCTGGTCCTTGAATCACACTTGAGAAGCCAGGATATAGAGGAGCTGCCTGTCTGATCAGAGCCCATGTCCCCACTTTCTTTTCCAAGCAGGGAATACATTTCACTAATATTTCTCCTTTCCTGCTATTGCCCATGTGACTCAGGTGAATCTGACCCTGTCTCCAGTTTCAGGTTCCATCTGGATCACTCACTTACTCTGTCCAACATGCAGCCATTAACTATTATATTCATTAAAATCAGCGAAGACCTCCATTTCTTCCATTGCACCTGCAGGATTCCAGTGGGTAATAACCCTGTGGCCAGTGAAGACTGGCGCATTTCCTCATTGCAGAAAGTGACATTGGACAGGGCCAAGGATATAGACTGACCATGGCAATTGCACCACCACTGTTTCAGATTCCTGTTTTTGAGACTATGACATTCCCCTGCAAACTGCTATTGGCTCACACAAGAGCAGTTCAACTCAACTGACCCAACCTGGTTGAAGGATAGGACAATAGTCATTGTTCAAGGGAGAAATTTCCTTTCTCTTGCTCTGGGTGCTAAAATCAGGGGAAGGTGTGTCACTAATTTGTTTTGGTGATCTTGGTGACATCCAATGACCATAGGGCAAAGCAGGAGCCCTTATGGAAATTCACTGGAGGCCTTCCTTACCTTCTACTTCTGGCTACCGGAGATAAATTCCCTGTGTTTTAAATCATTCTGAATCTGTTTTTTGTTACCTAAAGCTAAAACAGTCTCTGTTATGCAATGTTAAAATTGATAGATTGTTATCGAAATATTTGCAGTCAATTGTATAGGTCCAGTGCTGAAGATAAAACAAGGCAAAAATGCTGCAACGATTGCTTTCCAGAATGATTTAGTGCCATGTGAAAGACAACTTCTGTAGAAAAACAAAACAAAACAAAACAAAACAAAAAACTCTATGACCAAGAGGTTTTGGAGGGTAAAGGAAAATTTATGCCATGGGTATTTAGAGTAAGAAAAGTCTGTTTTTGTGTGTGACTGAAAACTCCAGGAATGCTTCCTGGAGGAGGTGATATTTTAGCAGGATGTTGGGATACATAGATTTTGAGGAAAAGATCTGAGTGAAGATATCCATTCTAGAAGAGAAAAATGACATGAGAAAAAGTGAAAAGGTGGAAAAGTGCAGGGAATTTTCAAGAAAATAGTAAAGGGGCCTCCCTGGTGGCACAGGCGGTCGAATGCCACAAGGTGAAGCTGTCCGCAGCCTCTGCAGCATGGGTTCAATCCTGGCCAGCTGGCGAGAATCCCACATGGTGTGGCAGGCCTCTCCTGCCGTGCCTGCTGCTCCCCTCAGCAGTGTACTTCGTCAGTCTGCCTGTTCTGCTCTCTGCTCTGGCTCTGGCTCTCACCCTCCTGCGCTTCTGACTGTACCCAGTGCTTGTATAAATACATAAATAAATCTCTAAAAAAAATAAATAAAACACATATATCAAGATGTTGATGACTTGTGAATATTAGTAAAAAAAAAGTGCCATTTTTAAACTTTTTTTGTATATTTGAATATTTTCAAAATGCAAAACAAAAAATAAACAACTAACATGTAGTGGGTTGGACAATGAATTCAGTAGGACTCACCCATTTCCATAAGGGCAATTAGAAGATAGAGAGACTGATCTTCACACTCCCAGCATGGTAACCACATATAAGTCACATCTGTAAAGTGACCCACCTGAGCTACATAAGTAAGCTCCTTTGAAGATTTAGCTCATTCCCTGTGATACCAGCTTCTGCTCAAACCTTGTGCACAGCTACCTCCACTTTGCAGGCTTGAATCCAATTCTCTGTACTCTCAACCTGCTGCCCTTAACATGTATAACACTGGGATTTATTTGTCTGACTCCAAAGTCCATTGCACACTGCTTTGGTAGCTTTCTGATAAAGACACAGTAGCCAGAATTATATCTAAGCTGAGTAACCACTTTGGTGGGGGCAGGGGAATCTCAGCGGGAGGCAAAAAATACAGATCCAGGTGTGTCAGAAGTCTAGGGGAGGTTTAGGTGTTCTACACTTGAGAATAAAATTAGTGTTCAAAGCTGGACTCTGGGGTCCCTGAAGCCAGACCTATTTGCAACAGATGGAACTGGTGCGCGAGTCAGGGAGCCACAAAACCATGTAAGTTTGGAGAATTAGGTGAGTCAGTACTTGCTCATGGGAAGGAACAGGGTCGAACTTACTTTTAGCTGGGGAAAGGGTGAGGAGATAAAAGGGTTCAGGATTACTATGGGTCCCAGCAGAGGAATGTAGGAAGCGGGAGAGGGAGTCTGACTGATATTAGCTGCGTGGAACATAGAAACCACCCTAAATGAAGCAGTCAACTTTATTATCGACTTTATTAAGGAACATTTGGTTGAGATTCCTCACTCCGCCTGTCTCACTGCATTCCAGAGGAATGGAACACGCAGTAACACAGAGCAGGGGATAGCCAACTTATCTAAATGTTAATGACAATAATTATTGGTCTGGAGAAAATCTTTTAGTTCAACTGAAATATTTCACAAACATCATTGGGAGGATTTGTGTGGGGCTAGCGATTCCTGAGCAGGGAGGGGCCTTTATGGGGACTAGCATGACTTCCCAGGAGTAATTTACACTCTGCAGAGTGACTGAGGTCACTACCGCAGGGCTGTCTATAAATGGCATCCAGGGAGAGAAGAGATGCCCTGGGGAGATCATGGTGCCGAAAGCTGAAACAGGCTGGTGTGGGTGATGTGCTAACCCACATGGTGTCTCTGACTTTCGTGAAGCCATCCCCAACTTCTCATGCAAGACTGCTCCATGGATAAGCTGTCAATGGATTGGGGAGCTGTACTGGTAGGAAAAGATTAGAGTTCAGAGAAGAGATGAGAATGGGGGCTGCAGCATAGGAGACATGCACAGCTAGCCAGCCAGGGAATAGGGATGTGCCCTGGAACTTAGCGAGAGCCAAGACAATAAGAGACCCCTGTGCAGAGGTCCTCACGGTGTGCCAGCAGGGCAGGTAGCATTGGCATCACCTGGGAACTTGTTAGAAATGCATATTCTCAAGCCCTGTACCGAGACTTCTAGAATCAAAATCTCTCAGAATGGGGTCTATTCATCGGTATTTAGAAAATACCTCCTGCCCCCGTGATTCTGATGCTTCTTAAAGAAATGCTCTACACAGGCATTCCTTCTAAGTACTTCAAGGGGCCAGAGGTGGTGTCAGCCCCTGAGATTCAGATTCAAAGGAGAACACAGGGATGGATTTAAAAAATGGATCTTGCTCATGAACAGATTCAAACAGATGTGGAGAAAGGAAGAACCAATCTGGCAGAAATGAGCCATGTGAAGAAGAAAGGATAAGACAGGCATGATGCATGTAGATAGCACATATATTATTTTTGACTCTTTTTTTTTTCTTTCTGCCTGAAATATGGGAGTGATGACCCACCAGCCACTCTGTGTCCTGCAGAGCAGAATCTCCTTGTTAAGAATCAAGGATAGAAAGATAGAAAATTTGGTGTTCTTGGTAAGTTTGAGAGGTAAAAAACAATCTCTAGACTGTCCATCAAATGGAGATAATGGAGATAATGTCTTTCTTTCTATTTAAAGCCACTGTGGTTGGGTCTGTCTTCCACCTTAAGACAATTCCCAACTTGTGTCCTAAGGGAAGTCATTGTGGACAGAGAACAGCGGAAGCAAATGGAGCAAGCACAGCACCTGGAGGGGAGGAGAAGTTTGGGCAACTGGAGCGAGGTGTGGAGATCCAAGCCGAGAGAGGTTTGAGACAGAGTGAGCCTCCTGAGGCTGGCAGGAGGAAACAAAAGGGGGGATGTTTTAGAAAGCTGGAAGGTTCTCACTGTCCTTACTCAGAGTCCTGTAGACTCAAAGGGCCTCAAAGTGAGTGTTTCAAGAACTCTTTATACCCATTGTTGTCTACACATTAGGTAAATATACAGATAGGTAGACAGGGAGGGAGGGAAGGAGGGAAGCAGACAGACAGAGTACATATTTCTCAGTTTCAAGATGTTCCTAGCCTACTGATTCTTTTTATACCTAACTCTCTTATAATGGGGTAATTCTCTGGTAAAGATACACATAAAAATTTGAGGATAAAGGAAAGGAATCTTCCTTTCCAAGTCCACTGTTTATTCTGTGCAATGGAGACATCCTTCACCCAGTTCCATAAACCAGATCATAAGCAGCACACATGATCCCTCTCCTTGTCCCCAAACTCATCAAATTTCAATAAGTCATCCCCTAACACTTGCTCATGCACCCCACCATTTACTCACTTCTGTCATTTACATCCATTCCTACTTCATCCCCTCCAGCTAACATGCTGGGACAGTAGCTCATTTCATTTCCTTGCTTCCACATTGAAGGTTTCCTTCCCAGGCCCCACACTGTAACCAGAATGACATTTAAAAAGGCAAAACTCCATCCATGTTGCTGAAAATGTCATGAATTTATCTTTTTTGATTGCTGAATAATATTCCATTGTGTATATGTACCACATCTTCTTGATCCAGTCATCTATTTGGGGGCATTTGGGTTGTTTCCAGGTTTCACCTATTGCAAGTAGTGCTGCAGTAAACATAGGGGTACAGGTGTCCTTTTGAATCAATGTTTTTGTGTCCTTTGGGTAGATCCCTGGGAGTGGAATTGCCAGGTCATATGGTAGCTCCATTTTTAGTTTGCAGCAATGTGGATGGAGCTAGAAGGAATTATGTTCAGTGAAATAAGTGAGAAGGAAAAAGAAAAATATCGGATGGTTTCACTTATAACAGGAGTATAGGGAAACCAAATAAGACATCAGTGTAAAAAAATAATAACAGTACAAAACACAACAAAGCAAAAACAGTCCATTGTGAATCAGAGACATCCTGCAGGGGAGGAGGCAGGAGAGGGATTGGAGGGAGTGAGGGAGGAGCACAGGGGACTGAGGTGATGGTGCACGGGTGTCTTGGGGAAGGAAACTCTATGGGGACTACATCTGAGTGGGTGGGGGGAAGCAAATATTGTTTAAAAAGGAACAATGATGTAAAAATAAAAAAAAAAGTTAGTAAAAAATTAAAAGGCAAAACTGATCACCCCAGTTCTTTGCTAAACCCTTCCATTCCAGAGTCATCCCTGTAGTACGATTCCAAGAGATTCATATAGATGTTGAGAGAAGAAATAAATGTTTGTATGTCTTGGAGATTTTTAAAACATACTAGGGTTCAACTAAATTAAAGTTTCCTTTGTTTTCAGCAGCTTTAATAAGCTGATGTGTAACATGGATTTATAATTTTTTTTTCATTTAAACTTGCTTTTATTAACTGGTGTGAGCTGAGACTGACTGATGGACATTAAAACCAGGCTGAGGAGCCTGTAGCTAACCCTCTGGACCTCACCCACTGACACCGCCAGGCTCCTGCATCACCCAGCTGTGACCATCATCCTAGCAGCATCACTGCCTCTCAGCCCTCCTGAAAGGCCATCCATCACTGCTCTTTCACTGCTGTTTTCTGCTTCAAATGTCTTCCTCATCTCCGTACATTGAAACACTCCTCTTGAAGGATCAAGTCCAAAAGTTATTTCCTCTCTTGAAAATTCTTAAATCCAGTTCCCACAGATGAAAGCTGTTTTTTTTTTTTGTTTGTTTAGTTCCCTTCTTGACCCTCAAATTTCTATGTGTACATTTACCAGAGAATTACCACATTATAAGAGAGTTAAGTATATAAAAGAATGAGTATGCTTGCTTCTATGAGGAGGCTGGTGACATCTTCAAACTGAGAAATACATACTCTGTCTACCTACCTCCCTACCTGCCTACCGACCGACCTACCTATCTATGTATTCATCCAATGTATATACAACAATGAAAATACATAGTACTTGAAACAAATATGTTTAATTAAAATGTGGTGTGCATGTTAACCTAACAAAAACCTATTTGCATATAAATTCATACAACCGAATTATTAAGGTAGAGCTGCATACACATGCAGTATGTTTCTTTTTATTATCTCCCTCCCTCATTCTCCCTCTCTGCTCTTTCTCTCCCTCATCCCTCCCTTCCTTTCTAAGAGGTAGTATTGATTTGCACCACTGTAAAAGTCTGAGGAATGCTGCTTCTCTCCAAGTATATGGCACCACACCACACCCATCACCACTGTTCTAGAAACTGCCAACATCCAACCTTTCCAAATCAGGATTACAAACCACCTCTGCCTGTTCTTCCTGCTCCCTACTGCCTTCTCCTCTGATAATCACCATTTTGCTGCCAGTCTAAGGGGTTCTTTTGTTTCATTTGCCCCTTTGCTGTGTTTCTCTATGAGTGAAATCATCTGACATTTATTTTATAAATTTATCTGGCCAACACCTTAGGCAAATACTAAAGAAAGAACACGTTTTAGGGGGTCAAAATGTATCATTTATCCTTTCTACATCTCCTACATATCAAGAGTCAACTGTTCACTGAGCATGTGGGAGTCCTGAGGACAGAACTGGCTTGCTTGTGTCTGTGTCTGCAACCTGTGCCCATCCTGTGTCTGGGACCCGCAGCCATAAGGTTAGTGTTAATGTTCTAACCTTAATCTGACTTCCCTTTCCAAGTCAGTGTAAGCCAACTTCTTCAGTTACCTTTCTGCTATCAAAGTCCAAATTCCCATGTTCCAAGGACTCTTTACACCATTCTTTTAGTTTCTGTTTACATTCCAGCTTTGCAATCTGATAAGGAATACAAGGTGATATTGGTAAAGACTGCTGTGAATTAAATTTGTGTGCCTGACTCCACCAAATTCATATATTAAAATCCTAACTCCATGTGTGATGGTATTTGAAGGTAGGAACTTGGGGAGATAATTGGGTTTAGATGAGGACATGCGGCTAGAGCCCTATGATGAGATTAATGCCTGTATAAAAATAGGAAAAGCATGGAAAACTCTGCATGCACACAATAAAAAATGTCCATATGAGGACAAAACTCAAAAGAGAACACATACTGAGGACCTTCACCAAGGACTGGCATCCTGATGTCAGATTCCCAGGCAACAGAGCCATGAGAAATTATTTGCTGTCAGTAGTTGGTTATACCAACCCAAATCTGACTAGAGCAAACTTTGTTATGCACATCTATTTAAATAGATGATAAGAACATACACAATGCACTTTTTTTTTAAGATTTTTTTTATTCATGCATACAAGAGCTGGGGTAGAGGCCAGAGGTGTGGGAAGGTGAGAGGATTCATCAGAGACAGAGCAGGGAGCAGTACAGGCAGATGAACATAAAGCACTGCTGAGGGGAGCAGTGGGCAAGACAGGAGAGGTCTGCTGCGCCATGTGGGTAGCTCCCTGGCTGGCTGGGAACGAACCCGCACTGCAGAGGCTGTGGACAGCTTCACAGCAGTGAGCTCAACCCGCTGCGCCACCGGGGAGTCCCAGGACAATGTTCTTAATTCATTTTATTTTTTTTTTTATTTTTCTTTCTGCATAGAACTGGGGTTTAAGCCAAAGGTACAGGTGGTGAGGGGATTCATCAGGACAGTGTAGGGAGCAGAAAAGTGGATTTACTGAAATGCACTGCTAAGGGGAGCAGAAGGTGAGCCAGGAGAAATCTGCTGTGCCATGTGTGGGTTAGCTCCCTGGCTGGGTTTCAAACTCAGGCTGCAGTAACAGTGCTGAGACTTAACCCCAAGTCCACCAGGGGGGCACACATATTCTTTATTTTCTAAATACATTAGTGTTTGCCTGTCTTCCATATGGCAGGTAAGGTCAGGTGGCTAGAGGCAGAGGTAACAAAGTCCCAGCTCTCATGGAGAGGAAATTCTAGTAACAGGAGAAAACATGGCACTGGGTAGTCAGTATATGAAATGCTAAAACATACTGTGAAAAGATTAGGTCGATGAAGGGCAGAAGATTCAGGGGGAGGATAAAATTGACATACGGCAGTTAGAGAAGGTCATAATGGGGGATTCACTGGAGACCTGAAGCCAAAGTAGGAGTAGGTCATAGGGAGAGTTTGAGGATGAATTCAGGCAGGAAGAGCTCAGAGTTCTGAGGCAGAGGTAGCTGGAGGAGACCAGTGTGGCTGAAGCAGAATGAAGAGGAAAGAAAGGGGGGTGGCAGGGCATGACGAGCCAGGGCAGAGTAGCACAGAGTCTTGTAAGATACTTGGCTTTTCCTGTAAGTGAAAGTGACATGCACTGGAGAAATTTGGGCAAAAGATTATTACATTTACATTTTTTTTAAAAATATTATACTGTGTTGGGCCTCCCTGGTGGTACAGCGGGAGTGCGGGTTCAATTCCCGGCCAGCCAGGGAGATACCCACATGGCATGGCAGACCTCTCCTGCCTCGCCCACTGGTCCCCTCAGCAGTGTCCTCTGTCCATTTGCCTGTTCTGCTCCCCACTCTCTCTGGTGAATTATCTCACCCTCTTGCACCTCTGACCTATGCCCCAGCTCTTGTATAAATAAATACATTTAAAAAAAAAAGATTATTATACTGTGTTGAGAATACACAGAAGGAGGCAAGACGGAAAGCAGAAAGACAGGTTAACAGCCTCTTCTATTGCTCAGTCCAGAGGAAAAGAGACAAATGGGAGTGAGGAGGGGGTGCACTTTGTAAATAGAAACGCCACACTTGATCGATGGATTAAATTCAAAGTGAAAGAAAAGGAAGAATCAAGGAGGACTCTGGATTTGGCTTGAGCTACTGAAAGATTAGAGTTTAAATTTTCTAAGATGGGATGGAGTGTGGAGTGAGTCAGATTATGAGATGGTGGGGATAAGAAGTTCAATTTAGGAACAATGAATTTTGAGAAGCCTTTCAGGCAGCCAGGGGGACTGTCAGATCAGCAGCTGGATGTGCATGTCTAGAGATCAGAGGACACACCTGACTTAGATACAAAACCGCAAAGTTCTGAAGATAGCATTTAAAACCATGTAACTGGATGGCATGTGTTAATGTTAACCACAGACAGAAAGTAGAAAAAAAACCTGAGAAATGATACCTAAAACATTTCAATCTTAGGGATCCAGGGAATGAATGATAAGCCAGCAAAGAAAGGAGTGAGTGAAGAGGAAAGAAGATACATGGAGTTAAATGCTCCAAGGAACACAGAGTTATGACCTTTGCCAAATGTTGCTGATAGCTCAAGAAAGGTTTGGAGCCTGGATTAATCAATAGTGCAGGTTTGTTATTTGATTAATCAATATTAAAGGTTTGTCAATATTGCAGTTATTAGTGAAATCGGTAAGACATATTTTGATGGAAAAGTAGAGATGGATATCTCATTGAAATGAGTGAAGAGTGAAGAAAAAAAGGAAAATTCTGAATCATGTCATTTTCCTTGACATTATGGTAAAGTCTGCATAATGATTCACATGGATTATGACATAGGCGTGAACCACAAATTCGTCTTGGAGACTCATCTTTAAGAGATCACAATTTTTTCTATCTTTTTCTGAACTGTGAAATAATCAAGATATTAAAAATAATATTTTCTCCCCATTTTAACAATCATTTGTTTGGTGCCCATTATATTTTTATGCAACCCTGTACAGTAAGTACTATTTGTAGACTTTTTTTTTTTTGGATGAGAAAACAAAGAAGTCAAGAGTTCAAGTTATTGTTATATTATCAATAACTCTAACCATATTCTAAGGGAAGAATGCATTTATTTTTTGTGTTTTTTGTAGAATGCAAGGTTTTCTTTTCTTGATCCTTGGGGCTGATTCCTTGCAACATAACCTTCACCATCTTTACTCTGATAGTGGGTTCAGGAATGGCCTAAGTTTCATTAGAAATCAGGGGATTTTCTAGGCAGATCCCTGCAAAGATGAAACCTTGACTCTTGCTGCAAAGATGTATAGGGTGTGCCCTTGCATCTGTCTGCACTTGGGTTTCCTGTAGGTTGGCAAATATTTTTTTTTTCTGCCTTTCATCTGTACTTTTAAAAGCTGGAAAAGAAAGCTTTCTTAAAGTAGAAAAAAAAAGTGCTATCTCTTTTGTAAACAGTCTGTGTGTATGCATAGCATTCCATGGGAAGTAAACAGGAGCAAACATGAGAATATTGAGGGAATGCAAAATATTTTCTTTTGAATTTGAATTCAACATTTTCTGTCCCAGGAGATAATTTTTCTTTCTGTCTTCATTCATCATTAGTAAGCATTGCACTGCTGTATTATTTCCTTTTCACTAGCTCCATATCATCATATACTAACAAGTAATAAAATGGACATTATTTCAGACACATCCTGTTAAAACTTGGAGTCAGGTAATCTGGATTTAAGTTCCAGTGGAACCATTGTTTTTTCATCTGAGTGACTTTTCCTTGGTCTTTTATAATGAACTAACTTCCACAAAATCAAATTGTAATACAGAGAATATAGACTATTCTGTTTCCCTGTTACACATTTCTATCACCCTACCTCCCATTCTGCCTTTCTCTGGGCCACTGGAATTGCCCCTGAATGATTTCTCCCACATCTGTCCTTGTCCTCCAATCAATTTTTCACACTGCAACCAAAGTGACTTCATCAAACATAAAACTTAACCATGTCATCCTTTTGATTTAAAGACTTTAAAGTACTCCATTATGTTTGAAGAACAAATTCTTTAAGTTATACATATTTCTGTCTGATCTAGCCCCTGCCTAAATTAACTATTCATCATATATGTCTTCCAATTTTCTCTTTAAGACTGTTTACACTGGTCATATTTGTATGTGTGTGTGTGTGTGTGTGTGTGATTTTCCCATGCTATTTCATATGTCTGAGACGCTCCTTGACCCATCTGTTATCCATTAATTGTTAGTCATCTTTCAGAGTTTGACTGAATTAATTTCCACAGGATAATAGTCTCTCATTTCCCCACAACTACCACCAGGTTAGGTTCATTATCCGATATTATGCGTTCATAGACTGTACACTTCTTTATATCCCTTATTAAATTATATAACTGTGATATATTTTTCCTGATAACTGTAATCCCTGTTAGAAAGCAATCTTAATGTTAAAAATAGTCATTCCCACTTAATTAGCCTTATGTCTAATATTTAGCAGGTGCTCAGTAAATATTTGTTGAAAGAATTAATTTGCCTCTCATTTTGCACATCTGTGTAATGGGAAGTGATTCCTAACTTGCAGGGGCCTAATGGAATGTAAACATATTATGTACCCTTTGAAGGTACATGCTTCACTTAAAATGATCTTCCCCCTACTCTATATCCTTTGTTGAGATGAGTTTTCATGGTGGTACATTTTCACTAACTATATTTGTGTGCTTCCTTAGACCATGGTGGGGCGGGCTCCAAAATTGACTGATCTGGAACTATTCATCAACTGTTTGGAACTGAGCTGAGAGATGTCAATTCACTTTGGACTTATCTTTGAATAAGAGAACATACTAAAACACAAACACACACACAAACACACTGAGCAAATAAAAACCCACCACCACAAACAACAGCGATAGCCACAACAGAAAAGCAAATCAAAATTAGGGATACAGAAAGAGGACATTTTCCAGAAATTGGAGCAAGTACTATCAAAGACTGCTGATATGCAGAAAAATAAAACAATGGAATAGATGTGCAGAGAGAAGCTGATTCCAAGTTAGAGAGAAAAGCCTATGGGTTCCTTATAACTTTCCCCTCTCCTGATTCTGCTTCATTTGTGAGGCTTGGCTGCCTGCCTGTCCTTGAGCTGCTTCCACAAGATAGCTTTGTATTCTTTATATAAGTTCTCCTCCTGTATAAACTGGCTTCTCAGTGTCTATTTCTTGCAATGAAAGGATTTTAACTAAAATAATATTTTAAAGTACTGATAGAACATAGTAGGCACTCTATAAATGACAATTGACATAATTATGTTTATCTCAGACACCACTGCTCAAATGCCACTTGTATTGGTTGACATTTATTGAACAGCTTCCACTTGACTGGTGCAAGGACTTTTTAATATTTCAAATCATTGCAAAATCCCTGTAACTGCTAGATGATACTGCCTTAGCATTTGTTTCATATGCAACTGTGCCATTTACCACAGGTAACAGAAATGGAAGAGTCTGCCAGTATTTTTATCATTAGTGCTTTGAACAGCTCCTTTATAATTAATATGCACGAAGCACATGTTTGTTAACTGAGTAAGTGAATGATCTCGTATAAGTTTCGAAACTTCTCTGGGTCATGATATCCTTACATTTAAGTAGGCATTCACACTTGTCACACAGAATCGGGATGAAAATCAAATTTACATCTAAGTAAAATACTATTGGCATTCTTAGTATTTTAAAAGTGCATATCAACCTCAACTTACAAATGAGAACTCTGGAGGCAGAAAGGTCAAATGATGTGCCCAAAGTTAACCAGTGTTAAGTGTTAAATATATCATTAAATATGCCATCATCCAAATTTAAATATATTAAGTATGGTTTGGGAAAAAATAGATTTGAAGGGAAATTGATTTCAGAAGATGCAAGAGATGTGTATTATGTGTTAAATTTGTGACATTTGGATAAACATAAAATAAAATGGAAGATGATCCAACAAAATGAGGTGAGACTAAAACAGAGGAAGAATTCAAGTAACTGTGGGAGCTCTATCAGTATCACTCCCCGATACCTCCAGTGGGGGCCACTCCTCATAAAAATGTAACAGGGTGGTCCCCAGGAAAAGGGGAGGTGCCAGGTTCCCTGCTCCACCCAAGGGAGGGTAGGGCTGAGCAGGGAGGAGAAGCTGGAGAGGAGACTGAGGAAGGAAGGAAGCATGATAGAGCCAAAAGACCTGGCGGAGGCACATGGGGCAGAAGACATGTGAAGAAGCTGCACTTGCTTCTTGGCCCTGCGCTGGCTGAAACAGATGCGGGTGACAGACCTGTGGGGAGGTAACAATGGCAGCTTTTATCTTGATTTTGATTTTGCTCTTTTCCTCCCAGACTTGTCTGGCTGTTTCTGACTCTTTTCTCTGGGTCCTCACCAGAAGGTGCTTTAGACTTGGGACAGGCTTTCTTTCGGGCCTTGCTCTGGGCCAATCCTGTTTGGCTTGAGTTTTACCCACGAGGGGATGGGTAACTTTGGATGTCTGATTTAGAAACTATATTCTTTGTCTTTTCTGTACTGCACACTAATTGTATTAAAGTCCCTTCCCACTAAAGGTCTTTTATGTTTTGTTTTGATGTTGCAGATGGCAGAACCTATTTAGAACAGGCAGGTTTGGGGGTTTTGGGGTGCCCCTCTCCCTGCCCTGTAACAAAAATATAACAAGGCAAGCTACAGAGCAACCTGTGATCTTAGTATGTCTGTGGTGAGAGAAGGTCTGGAAAGAAACTGGACTAGAATTTACAGAAATGCTCTTATTTGGGAGAGACTAAAGCAATGGTGAAGCTCCATTTGTTGAGGCTGTGATGTGGACAACATTCTAGCTCTGAAGACTTATTTGCTGGCCCACAGATGTGTTTTTAATCTTATTAATAAAGTATAGTGTTTGATACTTGTGGCTTTATGTCCTCTACCAGGTAGCCATCCATCGACCATGCTTACCTCTTCCTGAATATAAAACAATATCTCAAGTTTAACTCAACAAATACACATTTCTTGATCATTACTCCCTCCCGCTAAAGCAAAACACTCCACTCTCCCATTTGGCTTGCCCATGCCGAAAACTAATATTCTAATCTTTCTTTTTAAAAAATTGTTGTCGGGCCTCCCAGGTGACGCAGCAGTTGAGTGCCGCACTGTGAAGCTGTCCGCAGCCTCTGCAGCGCTGGTTCGATTCCCCACTGGCCAGGGAGAACCCCACATGGCACAACAGACTTCTCCTGCCTCACCCGCTGCTCCCCTCAGCAGTGTTTTTGGTCAGTCTGCCTGTTCTGTTCCCTGCTCTGGCTCTGGTGAATCCTCTCACCCTCCCGCGCTTCTGACCACACCCCAGTTCTTGTATAAAATAAATAAATCAATCTTTAAAAAAAAAAAAAAAGTAAAGATGTCAATTTAAAAAATAAAAAAAAAATGTCATTTTTTTTTAATATTCTTTGAACTGTGGTAACACTAGAATTCTCTCCACCAGGTATTCCCACCATAGGGTACCCACCGTGAAATCACCCATAGCCCACCACCATAGTCTATTATGCTTCCTTCCCTCTGATATTATTTAAAAAACATGTCATGCAGTCTTATTTACATGAAATTATTTGTCATTATTTATATAAACATAATATAGGCCTCCCTGGTGGCCAAGGGGTTAAGTTGTAGCACTATGAAGCTATCAGCAGCCTCTGCAGCACCCCCTGCCAGGGAGTCAACCCACATGGAACAGCAGCAGACCTTTCCTGTCTTGGCTGCTGCTCCCCTCAGTAGCATTTTGCAGTATTTCTGCTCCCCACAATGTCTCTGTCCCCACTCTGTCTCCTCTCAACCCCCACCCTCTGGCCTACACCCTAGCTCTTGTATGCATAAATAAAATAAATCTTTTAAAATAAATAAACATATTATAGGTATCTTAAAGAAAATTAGTGAAAACATTGGCAATGATAGGATTTGGGAAAGTGTTTTCCTTGTTTTTTTCTTGATTTGATCTGATATGATTATCTTTAAAATGTTATAAAAGCATGTATTATTTTATTAAAAAGTTATATCTATTAATTTATCAAATTACCAGAGGTATCCTGATACATCACCCCTAAAACATGTTTTCTTTATTATTAAGAAGAATCATCCCTCCTTTTCTTGCAGAAACATGTATTAGAATCCCCATCAAGCAAGATTTTTTGATCTCAAAACATGCCACAGCTTTACATTTTTTTTCTTAGCATTGGGACAGTTTCCGACAGTCTGAGAGAGCTAATCAAAGTAATTGTTGAATCCTGATGACCAGAGCTTCACATGCCAGGCATTTTCTCCCAAACTGGGTTATTTAGAGTCCAATGAAGCTAGGAATAAATATATAAAGCTAAGTAATTTGAGGAGATTGGAGAATTTTCAGAAAATGTCTTTCACTTGGAAGCATGAAATTACATGCACTGCAGTGGAATGAAATCAAATCAATCAGCAGCTGGGAATCTCCCCGGCTGTACAATCAGTGGGAGTTCAGCAGCCTCTCACTAGGAAAGAAGTGGAAGTTTGCCGGAAAAGTACCTGCCACTAGAATGCAAAGAGACTGAGCCTCACCTCCTCTGGAAGATCCCCTTTGGTAGGGGGCGGTATGGACAGAGGATCTGAGAAAGGTGGAGAGATGGTGAGTGGCCTGATGCCTTGCTCTCTGCTCCATCTTCCTGCTAGTGCTCGGACTGTTCAGCGACTCCGCATTTCCTTGTATGAAGTCCAAATTCCTTAGAGTGAGCTTCTCACCCGTACCCACTTCCTATTTTTCTAAAGACTTATTTTTATTTTTATACCAGAACTGGGTTACAGGCCAGAGGGTGGGGGGGTGAGAGGATTCACCAGAGACAGAGTGGGGAACAGAACAGGCAGACTGACTGAAATCCACTGCTGAGGGGAGCAGCGGGCGAGTCAGGAGAGGTCTGCTGCACCATGTGGGATTCTTGCCGGCCCGCCGGGATTGAACCGGTGCTGCAGAGGCTGTGGACAGCTTCACAGTGCTGTGCTCAACTCCCTGCACCGCCAGGGAGGCCCTCCCCCTTAATCTACTTTCATCATTTCCCCCATTACACCCAAGATAAGCCTTATCAGTCATATTCTTCTTGTGAATTTCTTAATGATCAAGGTCTTTTTGACCTTTCCTTTTATACCAGCCTGCCCAGAATGCTCAGAGCACACAGCCCCGGCTCTTCATGTGGAAAATTCTGCAATTTCACCTATTACAAAACTCTCTTCAAAACTTTCATTTGAAAGAAATTATTTTGTATTATTTTTATTGCGGGAACAATAGTTTACAATAATGCTGGTGTTTTGGGGGTGTAGTGCAGTTTCACACCTCTTCAGACTTAACGTTGCCACACCAAGATCAGTGCCAAAACACACATATTCCTCCACCATAGACCTTTGGAGCTCCTCCCCTTTTTTCTGCCCATCCTTCTTATCTATTATATATAGTAGCTTTAGTTCTAGTCAGATTTCTAGGGTCAAAACCCTCCTTTCATAATGGACACCCAGGTCTGTCTTTCTAGTCTGCAGCAAATCTATTAAATCACACACACCACACACACACACACATTGGGTTTCCTGGTCTCTCCCTTTTTACATGACTGCAGATCTTTTAAAAATAAAGACTCTGGGGGCCTCCCCGGTGACGCAGCGGTTGAGCGCTGGGTTGCGAAACTGCGCGCGGCCTCTGCGGCGCCGGTTCGATCCCCGGCTGCTCCCCGGCCACCGGAGGAGGGTCCCACATGGCGCGCAGACCTCTCCTGCCGCCCGCTGCTCCCCTCAGCAGTGTACTTCGGTCCTTCTGCCTGCTCTGCTCCCCGCTCTGGCTCTGGTGAATTCTCTCACCCTCCCGCGCTTCTGACTGTACCCAGTGCATGTATAAACAAAACAAACAAACAAACCAGCAAACAAATAAATAAAGCATGCCTCTATTAAAAAATAAATAAATAAATAAATAAAATAAAGACTCTGCCCTCTATCAGGATATCCTGAACATGTGACAGAATCCACCACCTAGTAAGTCCTCCAAAACTGCTTGTGGAATGATACCTAGATTAATGTGGCAGTTTGCAGAAATACATTCAATTTGGAATAGGCTATTTAGTTCAAAAAACTAAAGGTGAGGGTGTCAAACATTAAGAAAGAAATCACCGGTAGGCATCTAAAAAGCACAGAATATTGAAGTATGAAATGAATGCAAATTCCAACCCAAAAGAAAAGCAAGATGTGTTTTTAAAATGAACCTAATTATAAATGCTAAATGTTCTAATGTTTTCCTTATGACTTGCAAAAATTGTCCTCAATACATCAGGGGAGAAATGGAGGCAGAGGACATTCACAAACACCATAAATCAGCCACAGCCTTCCATAATCAGGTGGCTATCTATCTAGAGAATATCCCTCAGAGTGCATCAGTAATTAGGGAGCTAATGGAAAATTACGAACCAACAAAATCTATGACCGTTCCGAGGACAATGGAATCACAGACTGAGAGTACCACAGGTTTATTAAGAACAAATCATGCCCGAACACTTTGATAGCTTTTTTGATAGTGGCTGTCCAATTCCTGCCACACTTGCTCCATTGCCTCTACCCTGCATTCTAAATCAATTTATAATGCCTTCTTTTGAGTTAACCTTCAAAGCTCTTCAATATTTGCTTTACAATATTTCTTTTCTCACCTCTCTGCCTAATTTTGTCTTTGTTGGTCCTTTTCCATTTTCTGCTATCTCCCCTGGCTCCCAACCCCACAAAAATCCATGTGAATCATCATAGTTGCTAGGGAATATTTCTGGACTTTCTTAGTTTCTTTAATGTGTCCACTCACTGATTTATTCCACAAACTGAAAATAAAAATAGTTGCCAGATTTTGAGACTTGTGCACTGTACTGAGATGTTATGTGAATAATAAACTTAATCATCATAATTATAACTTTGAGGCAGGTGTTATTTTATTAAATTTTGTAAGTTTTAGAACATTTTATGCCCACATTTATTTTTTCAAATTAATTCTAAGAAAACCTTGTTCCCCTTTTCTAGTTACCCCAAAGTAAACATTTTACAAAAATGTAATACAGAATCTCAACCAGGATACTGATGTCAATATAGTGAAGTTTAGGAATATTTTCAACCCCACAATCACATTATCAACCTCATACTGCCTTTTAGAGCCACACCTTGTTCCTTTCTACTCCAACATTCTTTAAGCACTGTAAAACATTAATATTATTTTCTATTTCTATTATTTTTCCTTGGAGAATGCAGTGTGAATGGAATCATACCTTTTGTGATTGGTTACATTCACTCAGCCTAAATCTCTAAAGGTTCATGCAGGTAGTTACATTTATCAACAGTTTCTCCTTTTAATTACTGAATAGTATTTTGTGGCAAGTATGTTTAATCATTTAACTGTTGAAGGACATCTGGGTTATATTTGGTTATAAGGAATCAAACTGCTATGAAAAAATATAGAGAAGTTTTTGTATTGTTGTAGAAGTAAATTCTAGCCTTTTACCCGGGCAGAGGAAGAACAAGTGGTACTTCAGGAATGGTGAGGTCAGGAGAAGTTTTATTACTCATCCATGATGTCCCAGATGGGTAGTCCCATAAGGTCTGAGCACCGGTTTAAAGACCAAGGGTTCCTTTTACACACAACTGTCTCCATATCTGTTACATTGATAGCGTCATTTTTCAGCAGGCACAAACATTTGTGGCAAAGTCCGCAGACAAGGAGGCAAGGCAAGGGGGGGAAGATGCAGGCATTTGGGGATGACTTTGGAGAGACAGACCAGCTGGTTGGCTGCCCAACCTTGTAGATAAGAGTGCTGAGGCCCTGGCCATGAATCTTGACAGGGAAGGAGCTGTAAGTAAGCAAACTTGTTAATTATGCCTGCATTGGAATGTTCATTGCACCTGGGCTGCAAGTTCTGCTGGAATCTTTATTATATTCATTTGCTCAATAATAAATTTTCTCATCAGTATAAACATAATTTTTCATTTCCCTGAAATAATCCCCAGGAATACAATTGCTTGACCTTAATGATAGAATCATGATTAGGTTTTAAGAATTGCCAAACTTTTCCAGAGGGACTGTATGTTATCTATTCCCAAAACTAATGTATGAGTGACAGTTTCTCCACATTCTTATTCAGCATTCAGTGTTGTCACTACTTGACTTTTTTTTTTTTAAAGATTTATTGATTCATTTATACAAGTACTGGGTACAGTCAGAAGCACAGGAGGGTGAGAGATTCACCAGAGCCAGAGTGGGGAAGAGAAACAGGCAGACTGACAAAACACACTGCTGAGGGGAGCAGCGGGCGCAGAAGGAGAGGTCTGCACACCATGTGGGACCCTCGCCGGTGGCCAGGGATTGAACCAGCGCTGCAGGGGCTGCAGGCAAATTCGCAGACCAGCGCTCAACCACTGTGCCACAGGGGGAGGCCCACTACTTGACCTTTTTAAAAATAATTTATTTATATATATTTTACATTGTTCTTTTTTTTTTTTTTATTTAACAGTGTTTGCTTTCTTCTACTCAGGTGTAGTCCCCATAGAATTCCTACCACCGATTAACCTGTGCACCAGCACCACAATCCCTTGTGCTCTTCGTGCCCTCCTATTAATCCCTCTTCCTCCCCTTCCCCCGCAGAATGTCTCTGATTTAGTTGTCTGTTCATTTTTGTTTTGTTTGTTGCGTTTTATTATTATTATTGGTATTATTTTCTGATCTGATAGGTGTGTTGTGACATGATTTAGTTAAATTGATTTAATTTACATTTCCCTAATGACTAATGATTTTGAACCTCTTTTTAGGTGCTTATTTGCCTTCTGCATATCCTCTTTGGTATTTTTTTTTTCATGTATTTTGCCCATTTTCTAATTGACTTGTTTGTTTGATAAATGTTGAATTTTAAGAGTTCTTTTTATTGGTTCTAGATGCTGAGTCACATTGTGTATATATATTTACAAGTATTTTCTCCCACTATGTAGCATGATTTTCATATTTTTTAAAAGGATTTTTTAAATTTATTTATGCCTACAAGAACTGGGGTACAGACCAGAGGTGTGGAGAGTGAGAGGATTCACCAGAGACAGAGTAGGGCACAGAACAAGCAGATCTACTGAAATCAAATGCTGAGAGGAGCAGCGAGAGAAACAAGAGAAGTCTGCTGTGCCTTGTGGGTAGCTCCCTGGCAGGGGATGGAACTTGTGTTGTGATTGGTGATAGTTTAATAGTGCTGTCTTTAACTTCTGTGCCACTAGGGAGGCCCCTCATATTTTTAACAAGATTTTTAGTAGAACAAACATTTTAATTTTTATGATAACCTAATTTATCATTTTTGTCCTTTCATGGATCATTCAAGTCTAAAAATATTTGGACTTGCATTTGATCTTGAAGATTTTTTCCTCTATGTTTTTTAAGTTTTATTCTTCCACTTAGATTCATGTTGTATTTTGAATTAACTTTTGAATATGATGTAAGACTTAGTTCAAGACTCTAATTAGAAAGGAAATATTAGAACCTGACTTTAAGTAAAAATATGTTTATATACAGTATGTTTCCCTTCTCTTCTAGCAATTTCTAAATTATGTTGAAGTGTTGAAAAAATCATAACATTATTTGATATGATGAAAATGTGTGTAGTGAAAATATTTAAGAAAATTATAATATATGTGAGGGAGGGAAAAGGACCTTTCAGAGAGGTAAGTTGTCTACACTTCATTTGAACTGCTAAAATGACAAATCAACAATCATGCATCTGTGGGGATGGGTTTCAAGAAAACTGTTCTGGGCCTCCCCTGGTGGTGCAGCGGTTGAGCGTTGGGTTGTGAAGCTGCCCCCAGCCTCTGCAGCGCCGGTTCGATCCCTGGCCGTCGGCAAGGGTCCCACATGGCGCGCAGACCTCTCCTGCTGCCCGCTGCTCCCCTCAGCAGTGTGCTTCTTCAGTCTGCCTGTTCCGTTCCCCTCTCTGGCTCTGGTGAATTCTCTCACCCTCACGTGCTTCTGACTGTGCCCAGTGCTTGTATAAATAAATAAATAAATCTTAAAAAAAAACAAAAAACAAAAAACTGTCCTTAGGCATTTTGTCACTGTGTTAATGTCACAGAGTGAGCAGCAAATTCTACATTGTGGTCATGTCCAGCCTCCTGTTTCAACATCACAATCTTTTTGCTTTGATGATGGCCATCATGGGACTGAGAGGAATCCCTTTCTGTCTGGCCTTCCATCCAGGTCATTTGAAGTTTCTCCATGAGAAACTTTCTTGTTTCTTTCAATGAGAAACTTTTACAGCTTCTGTCACTTTATCTATCCTTGTTCTTTAGGATCATCTGATGGTGGAATGGGACGCACCTGACTGGTGATCAATCTGATTTTCCACTTTCATAGCCCTTAATCACTTTCAGTTTCATTTCCTGGTCAACTGTATGATGTGGCCTCTTAGTGGCAACATTAGCAGTTGGCTTTGTGCACTTTCAGGACATGCTAAACAAAACTGCACAAGATTAAACTGAGCAAAAAGAAGAATAATGCTATCAAAACAGGTGGTAAACACAAGATGCAAGAGGTTGCTACCAGTGTAAAATGCTACAACTTTATGAAGCTACAGTGTGACTTGCAACGGGAGTGTGGGAAACACTGTCATATATGTAGTTTGTCATTGACAGAAATATCCTTATTCAGAGCATGACTGTAGTAGAATACTATGTCTGCCTATATGCCTGTCTTATCTATCTATCTATCTATCTATCTATCTATCTATCTATCTATCTATCTATCTATCTATCTCTCTCTCTCTCTCTCTCTCTATCTATCCATCTATCTATCATCTTCTATCACTTGTCATGTGATGCCTAAAATAACTCAAAAAACTGACAAATTCTCTTTGCTACCTTCATCTGAGGATGTCTTAATTTAAATTTCATTTCTTTTTTTTTTTTTAAGATTTGTTTATTTATGTATACAAGAACTGGAGTGTAGACCAGAGGTGCAGGAGGTAAGAGGATTCACCAGAGAGAGTGGAGAGAACAGGAGGATTGGCTGAAATATGCTGCTGAGGGGAGCAGTGGCCTAGACAGGAGAGGTCTGCTGTGCCATGTGGGTAGCTCCCTGGCCAGACTGGGCATCAAACTCATGCTGCAGTGCCTGGTGACAGCTTAATAGTGCAATCTTTTACCCCTGTGCCACCAGGGAGGCCCAATTTTCATTTCATTTCTAAAGGATATTCTTGAAGAATATCAGATTTGGAGTTGATAAGTCTTTTCTTTAGCTCTTGAAAAATAATATGCCACTTCCTTCTGCTTCTTTGGTTTTGAATGAGAAATTTCCTGTCATTTGGATTTTTGATGTTGTTGCTCTTGGTGTTCTAACTATAAGATATGATTTTTCTCTGACTGCTTTCAAGATTTTTTCCTTTTTTTGTTTTGAAAAATTTAATTATAGCCTGGCTTGAATTTCTTTGAGTTTATCTTGTTTGTGGTTTTATTTGGTTTCTTGAGGTTATATGTTCACATCTTTTGCCAAATTTGTGAAATTTTCAGCCAGTGTTTTTCCAAGAAATTTTTCATGCCTCTTTTCTCCTCTTCTTCCAGGACCACAATGGTGTGAATATTGGAATATTAAATTCACAAGTCCCAGAATTTTGTTCAATTTTCCCAGTCTACTTGCTTTCCATTGTATATCTGTTCTACATGATGACTGATTTTTCTCCTTTTCCACTGTTTTGCTGTTGAGCCCATGTACTGAGCAGAGTGTTGGTATACATTTCTATAGCTTCATAAGAATGAAAGCCTAGACTCCTCTCTTAGTCTTTGCTGGCATGGGTGCATGTAGGGGCCACTGTTTTATTTTGGGACATTTAGCTAGAATGGAACAGTTATTGTCTTACAGTATTTGCTCTTTCTAACTGTTCTTTTTCTGATCCTTTGCCAAGAGAGAAAAGGCTTTTGTTGTCTTTTTTTTTTTTTTTGTCTACACTTGTTGCCATTTTTAGATTGGTAGCTTCTTCAGTCCCAAGTATTGATATGAGACAAAAATAAAATCCTGAGAACGCACCATTATGTTGTTGATTGGGTCCTAAGATACTTAGTCTGTCTGTCTTTTTTTCTGTCCTTCAGAGTATTCTTATATTTGTATTCCTTTTAACAACCAGGATTTTTAGCAGGGCTTAGCAGGAGGACTTAAAGTATCTCTATTTTATCTTATAAGAAGCACAACTTCCACAATGTTTAGTGTTTGTGTAATTGTTTTTATTATTATTAATCTAATTTTACTGATGAGGAAGCCAAGTTATAGAGAGTTAAGAATCTTGCCCGAATCTTGTCCATGGTCAGATATTTATTCATGACAGAATTTGGATTTCAAATTCAATTCAAATAAGTTGAATTAAATGCCTAGGCTGAAGCCAACAGCCCCAACCCCAGGCAAACTGAAGGTTCTGATCTGACTAGGATTATCAGTCCACCATACTTGGGTTTTGGAATTGCTTGCCTACTGTTTTTTTCTAAGTTATCCAAGACTTTATACTTCCACTAACATTCGCTAAGATGGTGCTTCTAAAACTGGCCTTATAGCTCAGATTCTAAATAGTTTTTTTTTTTATAATTCTTCCATTACAATTGGCACACCATAGGAATTATTTTTTTAATATTTTTTGAAGATTTATTTATTTATTTTTCATACAAACACTGGGTACAGTCAGAAGCGCAGTAGGGTGAGAGAATTCACCAGAGTCAGAGCGGAGAGCAGAGCAGGCAGACTGATGAAGTACACTGCTGAGGGGAGCAGCGGGCGGCAGGAGAGGTCTGCGCGCCATGTGGGACCCTCACCCAGTGGCCGGGGATCAAACCAGCACTGCAGAGGTTGCAGAAGCTTCGCAACCTGGCGCTCAACCACTGTGCCACCGGAGAGGCCCCATAGGATTTCTTGATCACTGGATCATATAGGTACTAGCAACTTGTTCTCCTATCACTGTCTGTGTTTTAGCTCTAAATCAGAAAGTGTATCCAGACTCTCCTATGGACTCTACTATGTTGAATATCAAGATGGGGTCTCCCTGGGGGTAAGGTGGTTGGCTTAATTCAAACTCTTGGCCAATAGGCACTTTGCAAGCAGACATTTGTCCTGGTGGTCCCACCATACTTCCCAGAATACCTCAGCTTGGACTCTTCTTGATCCCACTTCATACCCTTGTCGCGCAACTCCAGAAGATGGGCATGAGATGGAGTTCTAGGGGACTGCAAAACTGAGTGCATTGTACAAAATATCTTCACACCACCCATTTCAGAGTACTATTTTTAATTAGAATCATAGACTTTTATGATGGAAGTGAACTACTTTCATTTTTACAAAGAGAAAAACAAGGCTAGTGGATTTGAGTTGGCATCTTATTCCACAGAGTAAAGTGCCCCAGGTTACCTGGGGAGTCTGCTGTGATCAGAACTAGAAACTGAGGCTCCTGAACCTTTGATCTGGCAGTGTGGCCTTACTAGCAGATTATTTCATCTTGTTTTCAATCCCTTTTCACACTCAGCTTAAATAATTCATATGCATAGAAAGAACATTATAAAGTCAGTCTTGTGCAATAATTAAATTAAGTTAATATAATTTCTTCTAAAGTGTTTTTTTCTTTTTTATTCATAAATCAGTACAATGCGGTGATCAAAAGCACGGGATGAGATTACATCGCTTTGATAAAAAGCCCTGTTCTCACATTGGTCTTAGGCACTTAACCTTTGAGTTGTGGTTTCTTTATCTAATCAGTGGGAAGAAAGTCATCATCTTGGGTGGGTTTAAAGACTTAAGACTACTTAAGACATTCTAAAATATTCAGCATAAACTTGTGACTGCTAAATAAAAAAGAAGCTACTAGCAATATTGTCATGAATATTTTTTTATCCCAACCATAACCTATGATATAGCTTGAGAAATTAAGTTTTACTCCATATTACAAATAGGAAAACACATATATTACTCGTATAATACTTACAAGTACCTATGGAGTCTTTACACATTCTTGTCCTTAGCTCCTATCTAAAAGCTCCAAATGGGGACTTCCCTGGTGGTACAACGGGTTAAGACGCAACCTATGAAGCTATCTGCAGCCACTGCAGCACAAGTTCGGACCCCTGGCCACCCAGGGAGCAAACCACATTGCACAGTGACCTCTCCTGACTTGCCCACTGCTTCCCTCAGCAGTGTATTTCACTCAGTCTGCTTGTTCTGTTCCTTGCTCTGTCTCTGGTGGATCCTCTCACTTCCCACATATCTGGCCTGTACCCCAGTTCTTGTATGAATAAATAACCTTGAAA
The DNA here is from genome assembly GCF_964194135.1 of Talpa europaea. NCBI lineage: Eukaryota > Metazoa > Chordata > Mammalia > Eulipotyphla > Talpidae > Talpa > Talpa europaea. Next base: position 51,489,034 of record NC_140073.1, read on the forward strand.
AAAAACACAAGCTCCAAATGGTCCATTGGAGTCTGTTTTAATGGTCAATTATTCCCATTTTAAGGATGTTAACAGGTGAAGTGATAAGCTAGTTAGTCACCACTAGAATGAAAACTCCATGAAGACAAAGAATGCATGTTTTTGTATACTAATTACAGAAGACATTCTTAGGATGTTGTTAGCTCTAAGAAATAAAAGGACAATGTATTACAATTGCTCTCAAACCATATTAGCATCGCATGAGCACAAAGATCTGTCCTGTTTGTCATGGGCCACCATTATTATTTCTCTTAATTGTTTTTTCCTGGTAATATTTCATATGACTGGGGTTTCCTTTATCCAAAAGAAATGTCTTTAATTTCTAATTTGCTCTAATAAATTGCTGTCCTTTAACAGATGTATGAACTCCAATTATGCATTCCAGATGCCTGTCCTTTTCCATAAAGCCCATAACTTTGTGAACTTTCACTGTAAGTTGCATTTCAGATTCAAAAGTGGACATAATTTTTACTTTGTGTGCCTGTGTGTTTAAATCACTGAGTTGCGGGGAGCAAGGAGAGGATGGATTAGGGTCAAAATAAGGGGGGTGCAATTATATGGGGAATATAAACAAAATGAAAATGTATGCATTGTGCAAAAATGAAAAATGATGTAAGAATTATATAAAATAAAATATTAAAAAATAAAAATACATAATTTAAAAAAATAAATCACTGAGTTACATATTACTTAGACATGAGTTGGAGTGCATAGCAGGTAGTTACATATTTAACACACATTAATTTATATATATTCAATACTATGTGTGTACATACAAACTCTCTATATATGTATATATGATACATAAGGTATACATTTAATAAGATTTCACAATTCTACAATATGGTGATCAGTATAACCTAACAACAACAATATAATTTGTATATTGTCAACACATGATGACTGACAAATATAAGCCATTATTACCCAGTAAACTGATTTTTTTAACATGAAACCCTATTCAAATATCATTTGACACTTTAATTAGCTAGGTTCAGGATTAAATATTGGCTCCACCATTATCAAGATCTTGAGGAAGTTACTTAGCTTGTCTTCCTTTGTTCATATGAAAATTTGGAATGATGATGATGATATATATCAATGAGCTCACCTATACATACACCAAGCAAAGTTCTAAGTCCTTTTATATGGAAACTGTCTTTCTCACTGGTAGAATTAAGTGATTAAGTATAATGGAAAAGGTTACACAATCAGTGAAGTGCTGTACATTATTAGCCATAATAGCTTCTTTGTGGCATCATTTACATGGGTTATGACCATTGTTATACAAACTTGTATAGATAGACCTGAGTTTAATGTCAGTGCCACCTTGGCCTTATAAAATATACTTATATTTTATAAGATTCCTCATCTATAGCAATTTTTGATAAAATGATCAAGGAAGAAATTTTCAAGGGAGTGCTGTTACCAGCCTATCTGTGCCATACTGTTCCCTGTTCAAAAAGCCAAAACCTGAACCTCGAGTTTGTTTCCACAAGGAAGCTTTTTGCTAGCAAGTGACATTATGTTGGGAAAATGGCAGTCAGTATTTCAAAAGAAACAGAGACAACAACAAAAAATCTTCTGAATAGCAAGATTATATAAGAAAGGTTACATAGAAAAGAGTAGGGAAGGGGGGCAATTTTTTTCATTCTCGTGTCTTGGAGGGCCTGGGCAGTCTAGGGAATTATCAATGACTCTCTTGGAATAGTTGCTCTCTTCTACATTATCATGTTCAAGTAGTCTGTGGATATTTGCAGGTACTGATATAAACAGCAACATCAGAAGAAGGAAAATATCTCTTTAAGCACCGAGGTACCTTTTACCATGGCCATGCAGAATGTGGTACAATATATCAAACTAAGCTGCTAAGTTAACAGGTAAGGGAGGGATCATGCCATAGTCCTTGAATCAGGCCCAACCTACCACAATGTCATTGAGGCAAGATCTCAAAGAAGGGAAAAGTGAGTCTTGTATATATTAGGGGTTAGAGCCTTCCAGGCAGAGCTTGTGAGGTCTGAATGAACAATAAACAGGCTGGTAGAGCTGGAGAGTACTGAATAGTGGAGGGGTGGGAGAAGGTACAGTTAGATCATGCAGCTGTGAACCTGATTTTATTTCAGAGTGTAATAGAATCAATTGGAGAGTTTCAAATTGAGGATTCCTATTTGGGATTAGATATTTATTTGTGAATATGAAGCATAAGAAAACACACTGAAAAACTATTGATATTTCTAAGTGAACGCATTTGAAATCAGTGACATTAATAAGACACTATAAATATAAAAATCACAGAAAATTTAATCTAAGGCAGACAGATTATTAAACCAAAATTATACAGCAAATATATCACTAGTAGAGATGAGAAGCTATACCTTTTGTAACTTTTCACTCCCTTTTGGGTATTTTTATATATATATGGGTATATATATATATATATATATATATAGCCAGATATCTACAAGACTAACCCCAGATATCTACTAACCCCAGATATATATATATATATATATATATATATATATATATATATATCAAGGGAGTTGATTATACAATATTCATATATATATATATATATATATATATATATGAGTTCCTAGTCACCATAGATATAAAAGGCACCTTGAGATAGCATTAAGTTTTCTTACATTTTAAAGATCTATTTCTTTGCTAGTTTCCAACTAGACTTACAAGCAACTTCAAATCAAGTATGTGGTTACATTACATCATTCTATAACTCACAATATGTACCACGATATAGTGATGCTTTGCGATAGATAACAGATTATCAATTACAAAGGTAAAAGTACATTGAATGTGATTCAAAAGTCACCTATTAATTCATGAAGTATTTCAGAGTTTCAGTATTATGCAAGACAGTGTTGGGTATTGGCATGACAAGATGAATACATGACACCTAGCTAGGATGACAGGCATAGTGACAAATCACAATGTGAGAAGAATCATAATGAAATTAACAGCTTAACAGAAAATATATAGCAATTGATATGCACACACTTTCTGTGTGAGTGTTATAGTGCCTAATATACATTGTCTCATCTAATTTTCTTAATAGTTCTGCAAACACCCTTTGTGTCATAAAGTCACCTCCATTTTTATTTTTTATTGTATGAGGAAACTGACTACAGAGAAGTTAGGTAACTTGCTCAAGGTCAATCAGGGGTCAGTGTTGAAACTGAACATCAAAAACTGGTAGTTGGTTCCATAGACTGTACTCTGAGCCACTCCCATTATCTTGAGAGGCAATGGCTTCTTTGTAATTCTCACAGAAAATCTATGAATCAAGTTTTACTTTGTCACCATTCCATAGGCAAAGAAAGTGGCTCAGATGAGTTCTGGAAATTATTAAGATGACTGTGAAGTCCAAGTATACTCAAAATCCTCTCTTTCTAAGTCCATCTAACTTCCCATCCTCCCTCTATAAGCATGTTTGTATCTTCCATAGTGCTGGAAAAAAACATATTAATTCTTATTTGGCTGATTGGGGGTGGAGGTGAAGGACTTCATTAAGCAGTTGCTACATCCCAAATAGGGTTACCCACCCTATAAAAAGTGTCACTGAGGTAGGATATTTTGACACTATGAAGTAGCACACTGTTTCCAGATTAGCAGTTCTGAAGAAGGCAAATTATGCTTTCATTGAGATGTATCCACATGGAACATGCCAATTATTTTGAACATTTTTTTCTCCATCAATGCCAGGCTAAATTCTCAATCAAAAAGTGCATTCTTTTGAAATCAACTTTTCTGACATTTATTTGGGAATCTAACTAAATATTGTATAATTATAAACATAATTGAAATAGACAAAAAGAATTTCAATAGACTTACAACAGTACTTATTAATAAAAATGACAGCAACAATGCTATTATTAACTATATACCCATTTTATTATTCTCCTTTTGCTAACATTCTCCATTGCTAACAACAATGTCTCTAATTATCAGAACAACCTAGGAGTTAAGCACCTCCATTTTTGCATAGGAGGACATTGGGGATTTAAGATGTTAAATCACAGAGATAATAAGAGGCCAAAATAGGACTGAACTCAGGTCCATATAATTTCAGTTAGTGACTTTGCAGTGCTGTTTCCTCTCCATGCTGAGCTGCTAGCGCAGAGCATCCCACTCCTTGAGAGGAAGTCATGGCTGGGTAATGTATTAACCAGGATCTAGTATGGAGTCATGAGGTTTGGGGTTGTACCTATAAATTTAGCCACATATTCAAGTGTTAAATAGATAAATTAGAGTCAATTACTCCAATGTCACAATGAGCACAGTTATAGTTTTTCCCATTGACCTTTGTCCATCATGCCTAAACTTGTTTGATGAATCTACAAGGAGATTCATTAATGCCCTTATTTACAAATTCAGCAAAGTATTAGCATGGAACCCCCAATCCACCTAGTGATCGGGGCTATTGTCTTGGTGCCCAGTGTTCTTGCTGGTCAAGCTAAAATGTAGAGTCAGGCAGGGGCCTCTCACCAGTGCAAAAGTCCTGGTATGAGGAACATACTGAGAGACCAGTATCTGCTGAAATCGGCAGGCAGACATTATGGCCAGATTAGCAAGATCAGCTAGAATAACTTACTTGTAAAGATTATCAGAGAGTTAGGTAAGAACAGGGACTAACAATAGTATGTTCTGATTACTGGGAACTGTGGCACCCTCAGGCAATAGCCCCTGGTTACTCTACCTTAGCTTGCAGCAGCCATAATGCATCCCCGATAATGCACCCCCACGCATATACATTCCTCCATGTACTTGTCCATCTTCTCTACGGCTGGTTCTAAATAAATATGGGGCCATCCATAGGTCAGGGCTCTACTTTTTTTAGTTGTAAGCCTCTGTAGGCCTCTCTCTGCTTGGACTTTGAGTGTCTTTCCTTCCTCCTGTGCCACTTCCAACACTGCCTCCTCATGACACAACAAATGGTGGCCCCGATGTGATATGAATATGCAATCTTCTGATTGGTCCGATATTGGCTGGGTACTAGAGGTCCCCACAAATAAACACTTAACAAAATTTTATTATCGTCAAATCTATAGAACATTTGTTAATAGCCCACTTACTTTGTTTCAATTATTTGATAGACTCTATGTGAGTTCTCAATTAAATTAGGAGTATTTGAACCCAATGACCTGAACTTATTTTTTTGTGTAGAAGAACTAGGTTGTAGGTCAGAAGTGGGGGGCTGAGAGGATTCTCCAGAGAGTGGGGAGCACAACAGGCAGATGTACTGAAATACACCGCTAAAGGGAGCAGCAGGAGAGACAGGAGAGGTCTGCTGTGCCACGTGGATCAGCTCCCTGATCAGGGATCAAACTCAGGCTGTAGGGGTGATAGTGCTGAGACTTAACCCCTAAGCCACCAGGGAAGCCCTGACTTGAACATCTTCCAACAAAAGCAGAATATCGTCTCCCCATAGAGCAGGTGTGGACACTGTAGTAGCTTCCAGAATTCACGTAAATGGTCTATATGTGTGATAATAAGATCAGTTACAATTTGATCATCTATAATGTTAGGATGAAAGTCCAATATTTAGGCAATGACTGAGATATCTGTAACTTCACGTAAAATCACTTTTCTTTAAACCAAATTATAAGAGGACATACCTCAGAGAAGATTAAATAAACTATAGTAAGTAAATAATTTGAAATAATTCCAGGAATATATTTTGGACTAAATTCTGGAACATGATATTTCTCAAATTAGTACAGTTCACACTTTTGAGACATATTTTAATTGGACATTTACTATACACATTGCACTCTGGGAAATTCTGGATTTACTTTATATTCCAAACAGCATTAGCATTTACTGAAGAAATATGATCATGTAGGCAATTTAGACATAATTTCACTCTCACCATAATAACTTTATATCTCTATTCTTCATTAGAAAATATTAACCTCAAGTTTAGCTATATGAAATCACTTTCCTATAGTCATGTACTGATTGTTCCAGATGAACATCGTTTAAGTCAGACACTGGTCCAGAAACAACCATTCACCTGCAGTTAGTTACTGTGTGAACTGGATGTTCAGTCAGTCTTCAACTTTGCCTTGGGAAAGTTGTGAACATTAAGCCAAAAACAATGTTTCTTAGATTTCTTTACAGGTAATGGCCTGGATGTAGTTTCTACCCAGTCTATGTATTTGCCTGATTAGTTGTGTCTAACACACTGTGGAAATGTGGTTTCTCTGCTGCAGCATCCCATGCCCAACTTCTGAGGTAGCTGGAAGAAACAATAACCACTGTAGTGGCAGGTGCTTCTTTTTTTTTTTTTAATTTATTTATTCATTTACACAAGAACCAGAGTGCAGGCCAGATGTGCAGGAGGGTGAAAGGACTCACCAGAGACAGAGCAGGGAACAGAACAGGCAGACTGACAAAATACTCTGTTGAGGGAAACACTGGGTGAGACAAGAGAGGTCTGCTGAGCCATGTGGGACCCTCGCCTGGTCAGCTGGGATCGAACCCACACTGCAGAGGCTGTGGACAGCTTCACAGTGAAGTGCTCAACCGCCTGCGCCACCATGGGAGGCCAAGCAGGTGCTTCTTGACCTGATTTCTTATTCCCCAGTGTGCAGTGACAGGTTTGCATTCTCTATACTTTGGGTAGCTGCAATGGGGACATCGGTGGTGTCAGGAATAGGGTGCGAGACAAATCCCAAATTATCTGAGGGGTGGCATCTTCCCTGTCTGTTAGTTGCACTGTTTGGGAGTCTCTCTTTGAGATCCAGGTTCAACTTCATTCCTCAATGTATCTACATAATGAATCATTAAGTCTCTAGTTTCCTATATGAAATTTATTCTTATTTAAAATATCTATATTGGTATCTGTTTTCTGTATTTAATCTTGAGTGATACATTGAGTAACAGTCCCTACTTGTTAAAACATGTTTGCCTTAGAATCCATCTTGGTATTCTCTTGCAATGAGAGAGAACATTACCAAAATCTGCCAGTCTTCCAAAACCAAAATGCAAACTCTGGGGACAGATGGGAGAAAGATCTATGGTAAGAATCCCACTGTCATTGCACATATTAGTTTGTGAGCAAATGAACAAATAAAAACATCCTCAACCATATCTTCATATTATTTCTGTCTTCTTCAGCATTGCACTTTAATTTTAATCCCGTGTTTTTAGTTACTTTCATATGCCAGAAATAGGAATTTGATAAACCATCATCAATCTTTATGAAGATATTATAACTATTTTCAACCCTGTTTTACCATTTGTATTTTCAGAAGAAGACACCTAGGTTAAAAGAGGGAGTGTGACTGATTCTAAATTAGCCTATTTCCTTTCTGACACATGTTATGCGATGGTGGTCCTTCTCCTTCATCTTTAACCTTAGAAATTTCCACTAGCTGTATCGAGTAAGGAATATTCCTGAAATCAGAAGATTTGGAGTGAATTCCAAGATTTCCTACCAGTGGAGTCTAAGGCAAGTCATTCACACTTTCTTAACCTGTTTCCTGCTCAGTATGATGGACATACCAGCGTCTATTGACTATTGACCCTGGATCATTCCATAGCTTTATTCAGCATCTGCTAAAATGTTTTAAAGATTCAAAAATATGCACATTGTCTAAATTTGAAGGCAATTCACTAACCTTCTAAATTCTATTTTCTCATCTAAATAATGGGTCAGCAAAGGACACAAAGACATTAATTAAAAAGGAAACCTTCACAGCTATGATTATTGCAGCACTATTTACAATAGCTAAGACATGGAAACCTTAATGCCCCAAAACAGAGGAATGGATCAAAAAGACATGGTGTAGGGGCCTCCCTAGTGGTGAAAAGGGTTAAGATGCAGCCTATGACGCTATCCGCAGCTATGGCAGTACAAGTTTGATCCCAGGGCCAGGGAGCTACCCACATGGTGCAGCAGACCTCTCCTGACTCTCCTGCTGCTCCCCTCAGCAGTTCAGTCAGTCTGCCTGTTCTGTTCCCACTCTGTCTCTGGTGAGTCTTCTCACCCACCACACATCTGGCCTGTGCCCCAGTTTTTGTGTGCATGGATGGATAAATCTTAAAAAAAAAAAAAAAGAATGAACAGTACTGTAAAATAAGTAAAGCCACAATGCTAAAATAATAATAATGGGTGGGATAGTTATAACCCACTCATTGTTGTAAGGATATGGGAACTGATGTGCCCACTTCACTGCTATTGCACAGCAAATGCTTAATAAATTTAGCTTTTATTATACTTTTGTGACTAATATAATCACAAGCTCATCTGGCAAATTTTATCCCAATGGCATCCACTGTGACACTGTTCAAAAGTTCACAGGTATTTTGAAAGAAAAATAAATGGTGTTTTGGCAGTACCCTGAGTGGATGTCACCTACCAGGCAAAATGCATCCCAAAGAAGTGCACTGAGGTCTCCTGCCAGTTGGTCCCTCGCCCTGTTTGGAAGGCTGCTTTCTCTGTCCTCCTGGCTCCTGAGGCGTACAAGTGGATTTCCATCTTTAGTTACTGCCAATAATTTGGGCCAGCAGAACAGATGTGAAAAGCTGCCCCCCAAGAGAGGCGTCTCATCAGATGAGAACCTTCTTCTGGGGCTGTGCCTTTCATGTCTGGCCCCACTAGCAAGCTGGGCAATGGATGAGAGACAACAGCCATATGCCAGAGCCCATGGCAGAAACGGGCCAATTACAGATGTAGCACAGGGTTACTTATGTTTGTTTGCTTCCATTAAGTCAAAAGGGGGTCTGAAGTCTACCCAGGATCATAGTAAAACCCATGCCTCCATGGGCATGAACTAGATCTGAGTGGGTATTTGGGGAGAATGTCTGATTGACTAACCTAGAAATTAATCCCAGTGCCAGTCATTTATTCACTCTGGGAAGGCCTTTGGTAGGCAGCACTCAGCATTCAACTCATGTTTTTCAGTGCAACGTTTCTCCCCTCAACTAAACTACTGAAAAGAGAGGTCTGTTCCAGGCAGAGGCAGCGGGCCTGTTTGTGGCGCACACATTGAAGTAGGGTTCTCTTGTCCAAGCAATGTACAAACACTAGAGAGGACAAGTAGGTTATATTGGCGACTACAGAAATGTAATCACCAAGGATTTATTTAGTTGGTTAGTTATATATATATTTTTAAAGATTTATTTATTTATGCATACAAGAGCTGGGGTATAGGCCAGAGGTGTGGGGGGTGAGAGGATTCACCAGAGACAGAGTGGGGAACAGAACAGGCAGATTGACTGAAGTACACTGCTGAGGGGAGCAACAGGCAAGTCAGGAGAGGTCTGCGGCGCCATGTGGGTAGCTCCCTGGCTGGGGATTGGACTCGTGCTGCAGTGGCTGCGGATAGCCTCATAGGTTGTGTCTTAATCCCTTGCACCACCAGGGAGGCCCCAGTTATATATTTTTTAAAGAGGTACCATTATTTTGCATCCTTGTTAATTTTTTCACAATATAGGATTTCCTCCCTCAGGTGCGGTCACCTTAATTCTCCCACCACCAAAGTACCATTAGTCCTGTATGGCAGTCACCGGTGCTCTCCCCCAAAACCCCACTTTCTCAGTTTTACAATTCTGAGGCTGAACAATTGTTGATAGAAACATAGTTTTGTGGGGTTTTTTTGTGTGTGATTAATCTACATTGGGAAAGAAAATCTGTGAAGAGCAATGCAAGATATACATCAATCAGCACAATAAAAGGAGGGCTTCTGAGCTAGAACAAGGCAGTGATGATGTTGTTTTTAGAGTCAATGGATTTGGAGTGCGGGGTCCTTGGGTTCACTCTGGGGTAGTTTTCACCAGAGCTCCCCTTTCAATGGCACACAGTGCATTTCTCCACAAGACAGAGAGGGTAGTTATATTTAAAAAGCAGGTTTAGGGCCTCCCTGGGGGCGCAAGGTGTTAAGCACTGCACTATGAAGCTATCTGTAGCCTCTACAGCATGAGTTCCATTCCCGGCTGGCCAGGGAAAACCCACATGGCGCAGCAGACCTCTCCTGACTTGCCCGCTGTTCCCCTCAGCAGTGTATTTCACTCGGTCTGCCTGTTCTGTTCCCGACTCTGTCTCTGGTGGATCCTCTCACCCCCATATCTCTGGCCTGTACCCCAGCTCTTGTATGCATAAATAAATCTTTAAAAAAAATAAAGAGCAGGTTTATTATAAAAAAGAACAAGAGTAAAAGACACTTGCATAGACACAAGCTGGCAGGAAGAGCTGCCCTGAAAGGGACAGGTTTGCTGAGAGGCCTGCATAGTCACAGGCGGGCTGCCTTGAGGAGAGCTGCCTCCACTGAAGGAGGTCAGTGAAGAGAAATCCCGGCAGGTACAGGTCATGGGCGGGCAGGAAGCTGCTGCCCTGCCGAGGGTCTGATTTGGTGAAAAGAGGCACCTGCATAATCACATTTGGGCAGAGGAAGTTCTGCCCCAAGCCGGGACAGAGGCTGCACTGACAGTCCTCTTCTCTTTGAGAGGGCTCACTCCTTTGTGGAGTGGCCTGTCTGCTGCTGATTTTGGGTAACTCTGCGGAATCTGAAAGGAACCCCATAATTCCACAATGGGCCTAATCTCCATATCTTTACCTGTGGGTCTGTGCTCTCCACACACCCTAGAGCAGTCTGATTCCTGCTTGGATGTTATGCTTAGTAATCTAGGTGTAGGTGCCTAAGGATTTTAGTTTCCATAGCTGTGTGGATGGCTATGCTAATCCCTTCTACCCCCACCTCCTGGTGTGAGCCAGGTTTCTGGTCTTGTGGCCAGTCCTTTCCAGTTTTTCTGTTCTTGTCTTCCATCAGTAACATTTCCCTTGGAAACTCCAGGCTATGAAATTTACCAATTTCTTTGTGAGGTAGTAGAGTGATTTTTTTTCTTTTCATATGGATGCATCTACACATGCTGAATTTTTTTATAAAATGCACCTAATCACTTGGTGACATTCAGAAACTATTACTAGGACTTTGGAGACTCTTTTACAGAAATCTGAACATAAAATAATCCCTTCCAGATTTCATAAGAAAACACTTAAACCAGTTTTGCCTAAAGGGCAATACAAAATCAGACTTCTTATACCCAGAGTATAAAATCTTGCAGGGCAATTTTTAAATTAGTCTCATTTTGCTTCCTGGTATTCAAGTTGCAGAAATATTCTGACGTTGATTTTTCCTTTTGGGGTCCTGTTTTGATTTGATTATATATATATATATATATTTAAAGATTTATTTATTTATGCATACAAGAGCTGGGGTACAGGCCAGTGATGGCAGGGGTAAGAGTATTCACCAGAGACAGAGTGGGGAACAGAACAGACAGATCTACTGAAATGCATTGAGTCCCAGGGCAAGTTAGGGATAATTAGGCAGCTTCAAGGGCAGTGCAGGGACTTCAGAAGAGTTAAGGAAGTCTCCAGAGATAATGTTATAGGGCAGCCCCGACATTGAGCGGGTTGCCTGGCTGTGGGTCTTCACCCGCACACTTACAAGGGACTTATTAATACTCCACTACAGGCACACACGAAAGGTTAATAAAAGGTTTATTTACAAGGGAAAAAGAAATAAGGAAAATGTACAACTCAGGGAGAAAATAGGGAAATAAACTCTTTAATGCGTCCTACCCGATCCGCCGACCTGGAAACCCAGTCACTCTCAGAGCTGGCCGGATGCTGCGAGCTGGTGCGGAGCCAAAATGGGGGACGCCCCAAAGCCCACGTGTCTGCCTTTATACCAACTTGGCTGCTTAACCCCACCCTCAGGTCCCAGCAACCTTCCCTTTGTGGTGATGGGATTTGGAGTTCCCAGTGTCTTTGGCTTTGGCCTGGGGTGGGGGTGGAGTCCACAAAGCCTGTATGGAATTAGCTTTAGGACATCCTTTTCCCCCTAACAATAAGGGCAACAAATTCCAAAGGAGTAGTTGGAACAGGACATTCCTGGACAAGGACTATAAAGATCAGGGCTGGGACACAGAGACTTAGTTCTGGGCACAGAGACATTTTGGCAGAGTGAGTGAGACCACCTAGAACTAACCAGTCACAAAGAGACTGGTGGAGCTTTAGAATAATTAGAGAAAGAAGGTGTATATTCCCTGAGGCACAACTCCACTTTGGCTTCCTTGCCCCTCCCTGGCCTGGTTCAACCAGACTGGGAGTCCCACTTGATTAATGTTCCTTTATTGCTTAATAAAATTTCCCTTATATCTATCTTTTGAAAAAATCTGCCTTTTTTCTCTTGCTTGCCTGAATGTCAGTGAAGCTCCCACTGCGGCTTCCTTAGACACTAACCCAAGGTGGTCTAGTGGCTGGGACTCAGCACTGCCACCACAGCCTGGGGCCAAATCCAGGCAGGGAGACTAGGCCTGAAAACCTGAAATTACAGTGTCAGTTATATACAAATAAAATCCAGGCCATTTTTAATGATGAGTTTGTAATCTTTTCTCTATCCCACATGTTTTTACCAGAAAATCAACAGTAATAACTCTCATTTAGTTTCAGATACATTTATATTGATATATTTTATTTAGTTTGATCTGCATTGTCCTTTAAAATAAATACATTAAATGGATAGCTAAAGATAGGTATAACAATTTTTCAACTCGGATCAGATCATACAAAATCTGGAGGTTTAGCTTTCCTTGAAAAATATCAGCACACGTGGATAACACAGATCTGCATTCCCTGTGACACTCGTTTAATTTATATATTGATAACTCTTTATCCAGGGGAATGTCCTTCAATTTGCTATGGTTCCCATCTTGCCCATTGCATGTTGTGCCATTTTGATGCCTGAGTATTTGTTATAGTTTCCCATAGAGCGGATTGTCTTGGGGTCAGGACCTTTTCTTGTTCTAGTTTTTATTCTTTACCCAGCACAGTGCCTCCAGCGGGAAATATAAGGAATTTCAAAAAGAAGCAACAATTTTAAGAACAGACTTTTGCCTCCAGAGATACTTGAGATTCAACTTTATTCCTAAACATTAGATATTGTTTAAATCCCCTTTGTCTTAGTGTGCTCAGAGTTAGTGTGAATTAGCTAACGCTGAGAACGTAGTTAGTAATGTGACTGGCACATAGTAAGAACTCGATAAATATTAGCTCTTGTTATAATGCTTATTATTTCTGAAGTTTAAGTAAATTGAAGTTCTTTTCCATTAGCATTAATAGAAGTAGCTAAATGAGAAAAAATAACACTGTTCTCTTACTGAAGGGCTCATACAGAGTAATCTTTTTTTTTCTCCTTTTCCCCATTTTTCACAGAAGAGAGGGGAAAAAACTCCATCAGAATCTGCTAGAACAGAGAAAAGCAAATCACTTTGGCACCTGAACAACAAAGCAATGTTAGTTTATTTTCTTTGTAAAAAGTCATCTGTTCACAAACCTCTTTTATGAAATACCTGTCATAGTCCATTTTATTGAACGTTACTCACTCCGCATTTTTTTGGCCTCAAGGTCATTCCATTATCAGTTCTTACATCACCTTCAGTATTGGAAATGGACTGGGAGAGATGGAAAGGAAAGCACACACACAAACACACAACACACTCACCAGACACATGGCTCAGATAATAAAGGCGATTTCAACCTCTGGCAGACAGAACTCGGATCTGTCCCTACTTCAGATGAAATCTGTTCCAGTAACACTGACAGATGCAGAGACAGCTCACTATGGAAGGTGCCCGAAGCCAGGCGCTGCTTTCAATCTCATCACCAGATTATACAAGATAACCCAAGTACGTTTTCATTTTGCTTTTTTAAATACATGTGTTTAATTTCTAACCAATAAAACCCAACACCATTAACAACAAAAATATTCCATAGCTCTTCTCATCCCAAGAACACCCTGAGTCCCAGCATATTGTCCAAGGTGATACCTCTCAGCTTGATGGGGTTGGCTTCATTAATTTCTTATGTGAGGCTTTGATCATAATGGGGTGATATAAATATACATGGAGATGGATGTTTTGGGTTGCCCTTATTTGTGCGCATGTCCCTGTGTCCTTTTTACTTGACATACTTGTGAATGGGTGGTACCCTCAGTTACAGAGCACCCAGAAATACATTTTGAAACTGATGATGTGCATTTATTGTTACAACATAGGGGTGACTGTAATAGACAACTGATCCTACTCTCTAATTGTATCAAAAAGAAAATCTTCACACTAACCACTCTATGATGAAAAGCTTTAGCTGGGCAGATATCGTCCGACATTGAATAACTCTGGCTATCAATTCTAACAGCAAATTAGCATGGTTTTGATCCACTCCAAGTTACCTAGTAGTACATTTTATGAGATGTCTGCCTAAACAACAGCCTTGCTACTGATGGAGAGAATGCAAATGCGATTTCTTATCACATGAACATGAAATTGTCGTTTTTAAAAGTAAAATTTCCTGTGAGTGTTTGCAATGTTTGTTTTTTCTTAGGTTATGGTGCAACTTATTCATTTAATATTTTTAACCTTTATCTATTTTGTCCTGATTTAGATATTAAAAATGCTAGTGACCCAAAGTAATATTACCCAGCAATTCTCAGTGGGATACTGGAACTTGAGTAGGCACTTAGAAGGTTATTTCCAACCATCTGCTAACGACAATGAGAATAATTATTCTTTCATTTAAGTACTCCATTAAAATGTACAAATCATTTCCATACCTACTACTCAATTGGATTATGATATTTTATTTGACAAGGTAAGTCATAGTATTTTTCTCATTTAAAAGATGAGAAAATTGGTGTTTAGAAGGGTTAAGGGCTTTACTAAAGAACATACAATTAAGATGTAGTTCATGGTATATATTCTGAAGTAGCTTTATCAACTCAATAAGGATAATTTACAACTCTGTAACTTTAGCTCAGAAGTCTCTCCTGACACTGATCTCAATTTCATTTCAAACATTTCCATGTGGACATGTTACAATTAATTTATTATCCAACAATTAATTTACTATCACCCCCTAATCCTGCTTTTTCTCAATTTCAGTTTGGTACCTCCAAACACTAAGGAGACCAAGTCACAACCCCCCCCTTTATGCTTCTCACTGCTTTAATGTACAATCAATCATCAAATTCAGCCAATTTTTTATTCCACATGCCACATACACTTTTCTTCCCTAGTTTGCATCATAATGTTCACTTATTTGGAGTCTTCTGACATCAGCACTTTCTTCTGCTACAGGGACTTTGCACACATTATTCCCTTGCCTTGGGAAGTTATCACCTTGACTGTTGATCTTTCAGCTTTCAGTCATTATTCAAGGAAATTTGAGTCAACCAGCCTGGCTCACATTCATCTACCATGCATTCCCATAGCTGAATTTGTTGTAAATAGTCTCATGTTGTAAAATATGAATGGACCTCTTCTTGACACTGGTGTTGATATGTATAGGTGATCATTTGAATAACGTTCTGTATACCCTCCCCCACCCCTTGAATTAAGATCACTGATCATGTCTATGTTATTTTGCCCATTATATATCCAAACCTAGCAGAGGTAGGCACTCAATAAATATGTTGCTGAATTAAGTACCTAACTGAAATGCAACTATGTGGCATATTGAGAGTAAAATGGAATGGTGTGGGAAAATGTCACAACCCTTTGGCGCTTGACAGATATGAGCTTAAAACTAAACAAAAAATAAAGCTCATCAGTCGGGTTATTATCAGGGGTAAAACCCAGAATAAACACCCTGGATATCATTCTGTGCCTCAGTTTGCCTAATTTTAATGAGAGACAATTACTTATCTTCTAAAACCTGGTACATATTAGGTACTAAGTGATAGGAAATTTTAGAGAACAGAGCTCAAACTATGACACTGGCCCCGACTCCTGCTTCAGTGCTATCTGCTCACCACTCTGATGGTTATTTACATCAAACTCTTCAATTAATACAGGGTTAAGTAGCCAGTCCTTTGGTGAGTCAGCCTGGAAATCCCCACGTGCAGGCACTCTTGTTTGGGGAAAATGGATCGTTAGGGTTATGTCCCCACTCATTTGCGTTATGTTGTTTTTTATTAAACCTGAAGCATGGGAAGGGAGGTGAGGAGGGGTTAGGGTCAAAATAAGGGAGGTGGGAATTGTATGGGGACTATAACCAAGATGAAAATGCATACGTTGTGCAAAAATGAAAGATTATGTAAAAATTATATAAAATTAAATTAACAAAAACAACTCTGAAACATGGGAGGATGGAGGACAGAATCAGAATCATCTTAAACTACTGAGTCTATTTTATCACATGTTAGCTCTTCCTAAAAGGGCTAAGCCAAATCGAGAAAGGAGCAATGGTGGGGGCAAACCACGTGAGGACTTGTACTTTGACATTTTCAGTGTTTGTTTCCATGCAGTAATCAATAGAAGTTAGGTTAAAACTGGAAGAACTTATGGACTGTCTTTAGAAGCACCAGGGACATTCCTACCCCTTAGAGCAACCCTTGGGAGAACAGAAGTAAAGGGATAAACAGTGCCAACATCACTCAGACTCTCCAATTGATATAACCCAGATAGGCAAACCTTGGGTGGAACATAACACACTCCACTCCACTCTTACATTTTTTGATCTCAAGTTTACAAAAATGTGGCAGAAGGATAAGCAACATTTGTCATCATACATGACAGTATCTAGCCAATCACCTCTGGTCCCAGGATTCCTTCATAAATACTTTTTAGTGCATGAAGACTTTTCTTGATTTGATTTTCGTGGGTGTTGTGTATGAAAACTCCAAATAAGTGAGCCAATTGGAGGAATGTCATAGTGATGGATTATCCTATAGTGAGAGAAAGTCCTATCCTGTGTGAGACCCTCTTACTGCCTCATCTGCTCTGTAGAAAGCTCATGAATCGCTGTATGAAGGATATATATACAAATCCTGACACACAAAGATATCTGCAAATCTGTGTATCATCTATCTATCTATTCATCTGTCTATCTATCTACCTATCTTCTCTATATTAAAGTTTTGGGGAAGTAACAAGTCAAAATAGGTGTCCAACCATACATAGTTGTTGTTGTGTATGACAAATGACAACAGCACAGGTGTCCTAAGAACTCCATCTTGCTAGGGTCAGTTTGTTTAGTTATTTTAAAAATTAAAATTCCTTTGGGCCTCCCCTGGTGGCGCAGCAGTTGAGCGCAGCGCTGTGAAGCTGCCCACAGCCTCTGGAGCGCAGGTTCGATCCCAGCCGGCCAGTGAGGGTCCCACATGGCGCAGCAGACCTCTCATGTGCACCGGCTGCTCCCCTCAGCAGTGTCTTCAGTTCTTCTGCCTGTTTTGCTCCCCGCTCTGTCTCTGGTGAATCCTCTCACCCTCCTGCGCATCTGGTCTATACCCTTGTTCTTGTATATATAAATAATCCTTTGAAAAAATAAAATTCCTTTAAAAATAGGCAAAATGCCTTGCTAACCTTGCCTTTAGTAACAAGTCTTAATTGTGTGTTCTTCTTATAGTTACTATAGTTATTATAAAATGGCAAAAAGAGCCCTCTCTACTTGCTAAAGTTGTTCTGGATCTGAGTGATGGTTATATGAATATATACATACACATATACACACACAAAATATAGTGATGAAAAGATGTGCATTTGACTGTGTATATGTTGTACATTGAGCAAGTGATTTTTTATTTAAAAAAATATTTTTTAAAGATTTATTTATGCATACAAGAGCTGGGGTACAGGCCAGAGGTGCAGGGGCAATAGGGGGTATGAGAGGATTAAACAAAGTAGGGAACAGAACAGGCAGACTGACTGAAATACACTGCTGAAGGGAGCAGCAGGCAAAACAGGAGAGGTCTGCTGTGCCATGTGGGTCAGCTCCCTGGCTGGGGATCTAACTCATGCTGCAGTAGCTGCAGATTGCTTCATAATGCTGACACATAAACACTTTCACCACCAGGGAGGCCCCTGAGTAATTTATAATGATCCATCTCTTCAATGGTGTAATGCAAACTTCTCCATTCCGTTCATTGACTCTGTAATTCTCAGGAAGCTCATTTCTCTGGTGACCTCTTACTTCCTATTTGGGCTTCTGCTGAAATTCCTGACTCTCAACTTTTTCTTCTAGATGACATTAATATTTCTCCACTCAATGTTTCTATTGAATTAAACAAGGAACAAAATAATCATTTTACTTTGATCTCCCAAAGCAGTGCTCATAAATAGGAAGTGAGACTAATAATCCTGTTTTTTTCTGATGAATTATGACGATTATAGCGCATCATAATGCAAAACGTAAAGTGGAACACATAATACTGCTATTTGTAAAGTCCCTTGTGTATCCCTCTTCTGGGTAATTCACACCAGCTTCTCCCAGGGCTTCAAACTCTCATCCTCTTACTTCATTCTTTCCATCTAAATCTCACTTTCCTCTCCATTTGCTAGATACCGTCACCTTTTGTGTGATCTGATTACAGTATCGAAAATCTATCTTTACCCATCAATGATATTTAACCATCCTGTTTCCTGCTAACTGTATTCTGACAATGATTCTTTTCTTGACCAAATGTTAATCCTCTCCAAAACAGTCTATCAGGGATTTTGCCAAAAAACCAACAGATACGTATTTTTAGAAAAACACCAATCATCCTTACTAGCTCAGAATGCTGTTTGATTCAGAATTCCAGCAGTGTTAATTTTGCAAATATGAAAGATTCCATGTTCACAATCTGAAATGACAGCCATGATATACAATACCAAACACATACGATCACTAAATATATGCTCTATGTGGTATAAGTTAAATGGATTACACAGGCTACATACACACATATGCATGGATATTCATACAAAATACATATATCATACTACATATGTTATGTTATACCATATGATATCAGATTTCCTTGATTTATATATATGTATATATATATTTATATAGCCAAAGGGACATATTTTCACATTTTAAGGTATCTTAAAATGAAATATGCTTGATAGTTACTGTGGAAAAGGAGAATGGCAGCATGGGCAGAGGAGCGAGGGGCGCCATTGCTGTGACAATAGGTGGCCATATTTTATGACGATTTCCTGGGTTGGATTACATTGATTATGAGCACCACTGAGCTGAATTTTGACTTTAATTTGGATACCTAATTGTCACTTAAAATTTCTTCAAAAAGATTATACAAAACTACAAAGTTCCACTGAAATGAAAAGTTAGTGTGTGTGTCAAAGATTGTCTATCAGGAAGCAGGCAATGCAATTAGAGGCAGTAGAAACTGTCAAGTTTCTGGGAATAGATAATGGTATTTTCAACCTTAGAAGAGGTTACTGTGACCAATTTATGCATCATGAAGGACTACCACTCAGGAATGTAACATTTATCTGTCAAAAGCCTTTGGCTGACTAGCAAGCGGAGCTTTTTCACTTCTCATAATCTGTAATCCAGTTACAGAAATCTCAAAATGTCAAGTTCCTCTAAATGTAGAAAACCCAGGTAGTTTTTTCATTTGGATCAAAATTATTTTATCAGTCTTAAATATGACAAAATGTTCTGAATGACAAATAGAGCTTGGGGAAGCAAAAATGTTGTCACTATGATATTATGTACACAGGTTAGTGGCCAAATGTGGTTCACAGATGATTTTTTTTTTTTTTTATACTCAGAGCAAAGAATGCTTAGACTAAAATGTTGTAATGCCACATCTTCTTGATCTAATCTTTTATTGATGGACATATTGGGTGCTTCAATGTCCTAATTACGAAGAATAGTGCTGCAATAAACATTGTAAAACACACAGTTCTTTCAGTTGATGGCTTCATATTCTTCACAGGAATGGGAGGGGTGAGTTGTACTGTATTGCCATTTTCAGTTTTTAAAGGTAAATCCAGAATGTTTTCCAAGATGGTTGAACCAGTTTACATTCCCATCAACAGTGTAATATTGTTCCACTTCACTGCATCCTCCAGCACTATTGTTCCTTATTTTTATTATTTAATATTTACCATTCTCACCAGTGTGAGATGATCACATTGTAGTTTTGACTTGAATTTCTTTTAATAAAAGTCATTATGAACATTTTCCCATCCACCTATTTATTGGTTTCTGGATATTATCTGTTCAGATTTACTGTGCATTTATTATTTTTTTTATTGACTGTATACACTGTTAATATATCTTGGCTATAAACCCCTCTCTGTTCTGTAATGTATAAATACCTTCTCCAATGATGTATTTTCTCTTAGGAATTTTTTTAATCTATTTATATTTGTTTCATTTTATAAGTTTTTTTTTAATTTGAGAAATCCTAAATGTTTATTTACATTTTACTTATTTATTTATTTAAATTCTTATTACTGAAGCAAAGGTAGTTACAGCATTGTGTTTCCTTTAGGGGTTTTAGTTTCAAATCTCTATGAATGTATGTTTTCACACCTCCCTATCTTGAAAGTGCCAATAATCTTCCACCATGAGCCAATCATCTCCACTTCCATGATCCCATCCCACTACTCTCCCCTTCTGTTTCCTTCAGTTTTATAGTCAGATGTCAAAGGTTTGTGATTGTTTGGGTTTGGACTGATCTTTTGTTTTGTTTATTTTTGCTTTATTTTCCTTGCCATAGGTGTTAAATCTTTATCATTGATGACATGGGATATATCACCAAAGTTTTATTCTATATATTTTAAATTTGCAAGTCTTTTTTTTTTAAATTTATTTATTTATGCATACAAGAGCTGGGGTATAGGCCAGAGACGTGGGGGTTGAGAGGATTCACCAGAGACAGAGTGAGGAACAGAACAGGCAGACTAACTGAAATACACTGCTGAGGGGAGCAGCGGGCGAGACAGGAGAGGTCTGCCTCACCATGTGGGTTTCACCCTGGCCAGCCAGGGATCGAACTCGCGCTGCAGAGGCTGAAGATTGCTTCATAGTGAGGTGCTTAATCCCTTGCAAATTTAGGGCCTCCCTGGTGGCCCAAGGTGAATTTATTTTTGTACTTGGAATTAGAGAGTGATCTCTAACATGTGACCTTCCAGTTTTCTCAGCATTATTTATTAAAGAGACTTTCCTTCTCTATGTTTTATTGTCATGCTGCTTTTTTATCTTAAATTATGTTTTGATATGCATGTATAATTATTTCTGGACTTTCATATCTGTTTCATTGATCCATGTGCCTATTTTATGTCAATACCATATTGTTTTTAGTACTGTTGTTTAATAGTATAACTTAAAGAAAAGCAACATGAGGTCTTTGTAATCATCCATTTATCTTTAAGGGATCATTGACTTTCCTCTGCTGCACTTCGTTGTGAATATATGTAGGTAATGAGCTTAGCATCTTCACTTTGCCACCATCTTGCAAGTCTCCTGCTATTATTTTTAAATAGTGTTCTTTTATATCTTTTCCAAGATTTACTCTTTCCATTGTTCTTCCTATGTTCCATATTTGCTTCAATGATTATCCTCCTGCATTAGTATTTCTTCTAGTGGGTGATCGGTGGCAATAATAAAATTTTGTTTGTATAGAAATATCTTTAATTTGGGCCTCCCCTGGTGGCTCAGCGGTTGAGTGCTGGGCTGCAAGGCTGCCCGCAGCCTCTGCAACGCTGGTTCGTTCCCCGGTCGCAGGCGAGGGTCCCACCAAAAAAAAAAAAAAAAAAAAAAAATCTTTAATTTGTCTTAATTCTAAAAGAGTATTCTAGCTGCATTCAGAATTCTAGGTTGATGGTTATTTAATTTTTTGTTTTAAGGATATATTTCCTTTTAATCTCTTTTCATTAATTTGAGAAGTTATCAATATAGATGCTTTGCTTCAGGTAATGTGTTCTTTCATCTCCAGATATTTTTTAGGAGTTCTCCTTTGTAACTTTTACCATTTTCATTTCTTTTTTTTTTTAAGATTTATTTATTTATGCATACAAGAGCTGGGGTATAGGCCAGAGATGCGGGGGTTGAGAGGATTCACCAGAGACAGAGTGGGGAACAGAACAGGCAGACTGACTGAAATACACCGCTGAGGGGAGCAGTGGGTGAGACCGGAGAGGTCTACTGTGCCATGTGGGTTGCTCCCTGGCTGGCCAGGGATCAAACTCATGCTGCAGAGGCTGCAGGTTGCTTCATAGTGAGGTGCTTAACCCCTTGTGCCACCAGGGAGGCTCCTACCATTTTCACTATGATTCAATTGTGTGTGTGTGTGTGTGTGTGTGTGTTTTTTTCATGCTTTCCTTCTTAAGCATTCTTGAATCTGTAACAAATTGTGTTTTATAAATTTAGAAAATGTCCAGTCATTATTTCCTCAATAATTTCCTCTTTGTGCCCTGTTCCTTCTTTCCTTCAAATATGGAAACCCAATTACATAATAATGGACTTTCTGGCCATATCCCATATTTATCTTTTTAAATATATCCCATATTTATCAGTCCATTTGATTTTCTATTCTTTTGGCTTTCTGCTTCATTCAGGATATCTTTTACTGGCCAGTTTGTTCATCCTCTTTTCTGACATGTATTATCTATTATTGAAATCATTTGTAGATCGTTAATGTTATTTCAATTTTCTTTCTTTTTTTTTTTTTTTTGGTGGGGCCCTCGCCGGCAGCCAGGGAATAAACCGGCACTGCAGAGGCTGCTGGCAGCCACACAGACCAGCGCTCTACCACTGTGCCACCAGGGGAGGACCAATGTTATTTCATTTTTAATAATTATATTTTTCATATTTTTCTGACATTTTCAATTTTGTCTCCTATTTTCTTGAAACTTTTTTTTAATTTTTTTTTTCTTGAAACTTTTGATCACAGCTATTTTAAAGTCCATCTGTGGTAATTCTCAAATATGGACCATCTGTGGTTCTATTATCTTTTTTACCATCTTAATTCTAATTATAGAAATATTTGATAATTTTTAAATTGATTGTTGGACATTTTAATTTATAGATAGTAGAGATTCTCAAAGGTATTATCTTCCCATATTTTACTTGTCCTCTGGTAAACAAAATGAGGGCAGGTCTCCTAATTACATTGAGGAACTGTGGCATCTGATAGTATGCTGAAGTTTTTGTGTTTATTAATATACATTGATCTGTTTTTTACATCAATGAATCTTTGATCCACTTGTGATTTCATATTATGCATTAAACATTTAGAAAAATATTCACTGAGTTACAGAGATTCCAAATTTTGATACATTCTATTACAAAATATCAGAAAGGAACATTTGCTAATATAACCGCTGATCTAAAGAGAAATGTCTTTTAGCTTTGGGAAGTTGACAAGTTTAGAATAGTCGATACAGATTTTCCAAAATTCTAACTTTTACTTAGAAGACAGAATTTCATCATTGGTAACAGACACTGTCTTTATCTCATGATTAAGTGGCTAGTTTGACTCATACATTAAACAATCATACCAGGGCTTTCATTACTAAGTCAGCATCATCCTTCATAGGTAACATGACTGTTGTATGTGAAAGTACCCATTTCATTATACAGAATATTAAACAATTGTGTCCTCTTGGCTTAACTTTAATGAAATTAACGAATTTTGATGTTTCATTTAGTATGTTCTGATGTGAAATTGGCTTTATAGAAAAGCATAAATGATGCTAAATAATGCAATGATACTAATATGAGTTGGTGACATCGCCTTTTTTCATGCCAAAGGTCAGCAGTTTTTAAGAACCATGATTAAAACTATTTAGAAGGCTAATGAATTCTTAGTACTACTAAGTCCTAGTACTTAATACTATTAAAAAAAAAAAAAAAAAAAAAAAAAACCTTGGGCCTCTCTGGTGTTGCAAGGGGTTAAGCACCACACTATGAAGCAATCTGCAGCCTCTGAAGCACGAGTTCGATCCCTGGCTGGCCAGGGAGCAGCCCACATGGCGCAGCAGACCTCTCCTGACTTGCCTGCTGCTCCCCTCAGTAGTGCATTTCAGTCAATCTGCCTGTTCTGCTCCCCACCCTGTCTCTAGTGAATCCTCTCACCCCCCCCCATCTCTGGCCTGTACCCCAGCTCTTGTATGCATAAATACATAAATCTTTAAAAAAAAAAAACTTAACTTTATGAAATCTCTAAAGAGGGTTCAGAGATTCATGGGTCTATGGACCATGTATGACGTTATCTTACCTTTGTGTATGTCCCTGTTTACAAATGTTTGTTTATGATATTTTAAAAACCTTAGAGGGATAGAACCCCAAAATGTGATTTTATAAAGGATCACTAAATGGCAAGTGTGAATCAGTAGACAACTAATATATATGTTATCTCTAATCTCTCTTTAAAGAAAATTTTATGAGGAAAAACAGAACACTTGAATAATTTAAAGTGAGGGAGATGTTAGTTACTATATTGTACAAGATAGCGACTTTATACATTCAGTTGATTCCTTTTTCACTTATAACCCAAACTCTACTTTGTATCCATCAATATGAAATTCACGTCTAGTAGATAATTTTAGTAGCTCAGAAAATATTGGGACAAGATTTGAGTATTTCTGGGAGCAAAATAATTAGATTCTGTGAAATATAAATAATAAATTATATTAAAAATGTTAATTGTTCACTGTTTTCTAAATAGTATGCAATAGAATCCTGCAGAGTACTTGTGTTTTAATCCAAGAGGAGAGGACAGACATGTCATCTGCATTATGTCCAGAGCAAGGAAGCTTTGCACCAGCATCCATTGGTCTCTCTCACTCAAAGTCTAGCCCTGAAACACAAGGAAGTCACATACTCATGCCATTTTCAAACTTACTACCTCTATGTTTCATATTGGAGGTAAAAGATATAGCAACAATGAGTATATAGGAAAGCTGCCAAAGTTTTTTTTTTTTTTTTCAAATGTGCAGTGATCCAACTGTCCCCTGCAATTAAAAACATGAAATAGAATGTTCCACATCTAATTAACAATTTTAAGAAAGTAAAGTCACACCTTCGTTATAAGTCAGACACAGTTGAGTTCCCATTCTTCAGAGTTTCAGGCTGATAGAGTGAGGCAGTGGCAGTAAATTGCTGGCTTGTGTGGTGCAAGGCTTCACACAAGACACTGTGGTGAGAAACTAACATTTTCCACCACACAGAATGAGAGACCAGAAACAGATCAAACAGCAATGACAGTCAGTCTCCCACTAGCTTGTAAATTCTTTTTGGTCAGGCCTGCTGTATAATTCATTTTTTCATTTTCTTAATGACAGAATACTCAGGCACACGAAAGCCATTCAATATGTTTATTTTTAACAAAAGTCAATGGGAATTGAAGCTTAGTGTGATAAGGAAAGATAACTCACATATTTCAGTGTCAGTATTTTCTAAACCTTGTTATATCATGTATCGAACTGTCACCAATTAGTAAATCCTTAATGAACTATTTCTTGTAAAATGATTTACTCATAAGTGTCAGATGCCTTAGAAGCCTCTTGGAACTTTTCTTTTTTTTTTTTTTTTTTTTTTTTAGATTTATTTACTTATTTATACAAGCACTGGGTACAGTCAGAAGTGCGGGAGGGTGAGAGAATTCGCCAGAGCCAGAGCAGGGAACAGAACAGGCAGACTGACAAAGTACACTGCTGAGGGGAGCAGCAGGCACAGCAGGAGAGGTCTGCGCACCATGTGGGCCTCTCACCAGTGGCCGGGGATCGAACCAGAGCTGCAGAGGCTACGGGCAGCTTCGCAGCCCAGCGCTCAACTGCTGCACCATTAGGGGAGGCCCCCTGGAACTTTTCATCAGTGTACATTTATGTTTATAGATTGTAAGAAACATGTGTCCCTGAAAGATTTTCTAATGATCTCCTCACATCAGAATGTATTTTCAAGGTTATGCCAGTTACTACATACACATATTTTTATATATTGTATACACATATATCCATACATGCATATGTGTACATGAAATTGTGTATATAGACATGCATGTTATCTGATTAACATACATGTGTATATAGGTATATATATATTCAATATAAACATGGTTTACACTTTGTATAACACCTGCACTTTAACATACATACTAATAAAAAAATTTAAAAGAAAACTAAGCAGAAACAAGTTGTAAAAACCTAAACCCATCATTTATACTTTGTGTTTTCTTCATTATCTTGGCTTAGAAGAAGTCTTACTAGATGACCCACATATTCACGAGGGAACATTGCCATTGGATTGGCAGCAGTCACCAGAAATGAGGCACAGTAATGACAAAAGAATGATTATGTCCTATTAATTTCTGCTTAACATAGCTCTCATGTTAATTGAAATATAAACAAAGACATTCAGAGAATCTTGTGACATTTGAACATATTTCACAAACTTGATTCTTAGCTCATCAATTGACTAATTCAGGAGATTTTTTCACACCAAAAAATGTTTCCTAAAATTGATCAACTAGTAGATTTTCTGCATCATCATCAACAGCAATGTTTTCTCTGAAAATAGCTTCCTGCATAAATGCTGGAGTCCACCCAGCAGCCTCCGAGCAGTCCACCGCAATGCTCTGCCCTGGGCCCTGCATCCGTCCTAGAGGCACTTCACACCAGGCCCTCAGGATCAAGAGATTGGCAGAATGGCCTACTGAGGTTTCCTATCTATAAACTAACGGGTTATTTATCTAACACATGGACAGATCTCCTATTTAATCAAACTGACAGGCTCTGGAGATACATAGATATGGATTCAAATTCCAGTTAACCCAATCATTTTTTCCCAGCTTTCCTGATCACAGACACATTTTGTTTCTGATCCCAAGGTTTAAGTCATACTTTTTTTTTTTTTAAAGATTTATTTATTTTTGGGCCTCTCCTGGTGGTGCAGCGGTTGAGCGCTGGGCTGTGAAGCTGCCTGCAGCCTCTGTAGCGCTGGTTCAATCCCCGGCCGCCAGCGAGGGTTCCACATGGTGCGCAGGCCTCTCCTGCCGCCCGCTGCTCCCATCAGCAGTGTGTTTCGTCAGTCTGCCTGTTTTGTTCCCTGCTCTGGCTCTGGTGAATTCTCTCACCCTCCTGCACTTTTGACTGTACCCAGTGCTTGTATAAATAAATAAATCTTAAAAAAAAAATCCTTATAAAATAAGATTTATATTTTTATACAAGAGCTGGGGTGCAGGCCAGATGCGTAGGTGGGTGAGGATTCACCAGAGCCAGAGTGGGGAGCAAAACCAACAGACTAACGAAATACACTGCTGAGGGGAGCAGCAGCAAGCAGGACAGGTCTGCTGCGCCATGTGGGACTCTCCGTGGCCAGCCGGGATCAAACCTGCGCTGCAGAGGCTGCGGACAGCTTCACAGTGTGGCGCTCAACCGCCTGAGCTACCAGGGAAGCCGTTAAGTCATGCTTTTTAATACCCAATTTTCACTCTATAGCACGCACGTGCACACACACACGTTATAGGGTCTCCCCTGTGGCCCAGGGGTTGAGCACTGGGCTGTGAAGCTGCCCACAGCCTCTGCAGCGCCGGTTCGATCCCCGGCTGCTGGCGAGGGTCCCACATGGAGTGCAGACCTCTCCTGCTGCGCCCGCTGCTCCCCTCAGCAGTGTACTTTGTCAGTCTGCCTGTTTTGCTCCCCGCTCTGGCGAATTCTCTCACCCTCCCGCACTTCTGACTGTACCCAATGCTTGTATAAATAAATCTTAAAAAATAAATTTGTAAAAAATGTGTTATATGAAACCTCATTTTATTTAAGTCTGGCTCTGTGACTTCTATACCAACACATTTTTCTGTTCTACTATACAGAAACAGTTTTAAAGGAGAGAAGATAAGGGAGTAAGAGTGTAAGAATGAAAGAGATGAAAGATGAAAGAAAGAGAGAAGAGAGACTTATTTAAAGTACTCTGACCTTTCCCCTGAATCTTATAAGTGGCCTCGGTGACGCGGGTGTGACATGGCCACAACACAAGCCCAGAGTATTGAATAACCTGCCCAAGTTCATACAAGGTTTAACATAGCCTATTTCATAGGAAGTTAAGATATTAAAAGTTGGAACTCTGATATGCCTGATGAAGATCATTATATAAAATATTAATTGAATCAAACAAGTACAAATTTTTTGGACAATGATTGCACTGAGGACTGGGGATTTGTACTTTGTACATATTATATCAGATCCTTAATGAAAGACCACATTTAGAAATTTCACTACACTATGAACAAAAAGATGAAGAGACGTCATTTAAAAAAGTCTTTTACATCCTTAAAATTCAAGGCATTGCTCCAGAATGAAAGCAAAACTTCCTCTACACAATAGCCTAGGCAGGTGGAAATCTCTACCTATCTAGCACTAATGTGATTAAACTGAGACTCAGCAGTTAAGTGTCTCCTTAGTGGGAGAACAGAATTTGTACCCCTCACCTTCCCCACCTGACTGAACCACATCTCTCTATTCTTACTCTTAGCTGTGGTAAGATACACAACATTTCCTCATCTTGAAAAGTTATTTCTCACTAATATTACTAATATTTAAAGCTTCTTCATCCACACTTTTTATAAGTTAACAATCTTTAAACAAATGTATGTATGGTTTTGTGTCATAAGCTGCCACATAAGACTTCATTTGGGGGAAAAAAATCATTGCAGGTAGAGGGATGAAAATTCATACATTGTGCAAAAATGAAAAAATGATGTAAAAATATATATATAAAATAAATAAATAAATAAATAAAATTTAAAATATGGGCCTTTTAAAAGGAGTAAAAAAAGGTTGGGAAATGCTATGCATGGAGCATCACCCCTTATTTTAGTAAAACTTACTCAAAGTGAAAGGAAAGCACTCTTTAGGGCACACTCTCCAGGTGGAAGCACTGTGATAGCCACTTTGGAGACATCTGTCCTTCTGTCTTAACCACATCCTATATGATGAGTTTTATGCCCGTCTTTGTAAACAACAAAACTGCGAATTGAGCACTTAAGTGATATTATCTGGCGGCACAGGGACTAATGCCCAGGTGTTCAGATTCTTTTCAGTGGCTTACACTCTTTTTTCTTATATTTTTAACTGGCAACACTGTTGGGATTAATGAACTCCTTAGCTTTATTACCTACTAGGTGAAACCACACATTCATTTAACTATCCTCTATCCACCAATTTTGAGCTTCATTTAGAATTCTCCCCTTGAGGTAACAAGGTAGTATTCACTTTGTGTCTATTTACTTCATGCATATAAATGTCCTGTAAATATCTGCAGTATCTTGATTTGAATTTGAAAGAGCACTGGGTGGTTAACCATAACATGTGGTGAATAAAGGAAATTTGTGCTTCTCCAAGTTGCATCCTGATATCCTGTGCTCACATTGTCTAGTCCTGATAATCCATGCTTTTGGCAAACAACAAGACACTATAAATTAGATCAATAAATGTCATGAGATTCAGTGGAATATCTTGGTTTAGGGCACTTTAGAAACAGGATATTGTGAACAATTCAGTGAACTAATTATTTCTGTATTTTGTGAATGAATTTTATGCCTGCAATTTCCATGTTTTTATTAAAGAGACAGATTGCATTTCATAATTTTTTGTTGTACCCAGTGCTTGCCTACTGAGCTGTGGAACACAGTAAAGTTGAAACAAGAATTTGCTGCTGAAAAATAAGCACACAGGGAAGGTATCACTGGTTTCCAATTGGTTTTATAAAATGGGCAGAGCTTGAAGTAGGAGGGGAAAATAATTTTAATTTAGCACCTATTCTGGAACAGGTACATGAATTTTTCCAAAAAAAGCTACATCCTTTAGTCCTTATAATATTTGGGTCGGACATTTTTATTGTCATTTAATAAATAGGTTCATAGCGGTAAAGTGATATTTTCAAGATCACACACTTTGTAAATACATTTGGTTCCAAAGTCAAGATAACCTACCGGGAAAAATTCTAAATTTAAAATGCCTTTTAAGGGCCTTCCTGGTGGCTCAGGGGTTAAGACGCAACCTGTGAAGCTATCTGAAGCCACTGAAGCACAAGTTCAATCCCCGGCCAGGGATCAACCCACATGGCACAGCAGTGCCTCTCCTGACTTGCCCGTTGCTCCCTTCAGCAGTGTATTTCCGTCGATCTGCCTGTTCTGTTCCCCACACGTGTCTCTGGTGAATCCTCTCACCCCCTGCACTTCTGTCCTGTACCCCAGATCTTGTATGCATAAATAAATAAATCTTTAAAAATAAATAAATAAATAAAATGCATTTTAAGTCTTGGGTATTATTGAGTAATTTAAAAGTTGTCATTATAGGTGGCCTAAGGGTTAAGTCTCACCTCTATGGCCTGAGTTTGATTCCTGGCCAGTAACCTGACACATATGGCACAGCAGACCTCTCCTGTCTCACCCACTGCTCCCCTTAGCAGTGTATTTCAGTAGATCTGCCTATTCTGCTCTTCACTCTGTCTCTGGTGCATCCTCATCCCCCACTCTCCCCCCCCCCGTACCTCTGGCTTACACCCCAGTTCTTCTATGCAAAAAAATTAAAGAAATGAAAGTCTAAAATAAATAAAATTTGCATTATATTCCACAGTATAACCATGCATATTTCAATGTAGAGAAATGTATTTTTTTAATAGATACCACAGAAATAGACACCTAGCTTTCTTAGAGACTCTTAAACCAACCTGCCCAGGCCTTACTCTGCTCACAAGACAGTTACTCCTCCAACATAAACAGTCTCTCAGTGGTTTTGGGTGCAGTGACTTCTGGTTTCTTTTCTCTCAATAAAGAACATTACCTAAGAAATTCTTAGAATCTGCTGCATCATGACCTTTTCAGCTATATCACATCTATGCTGTCCCTTGTTTCTTTTATTAGAAATCCTTAAGTCAGAGACAACTCCAGGAGACTTTACATTAAGTCAAACTCATGTCATGCACTGGCCTAAAACAAAATTCTTCTTATTAAGAATAACCCATAACTATAGTGGCTTGTATATCACTATGCACATTGCAGGCATTTTCATGTGCAATCCTCACTGCCACCCTATAAATGTTACTATTATCTTCATCTTCAGATTAGGAAGCAGTATAAAAATGAAAACTGTCACTTAAGAAGGTTTATAACATCCCAAGATCACAGGCTAGGAAGTAGAAAAATCAGTGAGAAACACACACACACACACACACCCCTCCCTCCCCGCCCCCCGGTTTAAATCCCAGTATCCTTGCCTGACATACATTGTTTTTGTTAGTTTCCACAGTATGGAAAGAATTCTATCATCTTGGTGCCCTCCCAGCCCTCTGCACCACCTTCTACTTCCCCTTTTTTCCTATAAATCTAGGAATCCAGGAGGCAGTTAGATGTCTCAAGTGCCAGAGTCTACTGAGCTCTTGAGTTCGAGTTTGGATGTCATAACAATAACTGGACGTGATGATGGTAACTAGCATAAACCTCTATCAGAAGTAAATACAGAGGATGTCCACTCTTTCTGGAAGGAGTTCTAATATTGATCAGCTGTTCAGTCATTCATTCATTCGGTATCCACTTATAAAGTTCCTATAGTACATTAGGCTATACCAGGATATTACAATTCTACTTCCATCTTCATGCCACCCTAGTGGATGTGCTGGGGTACACCCTTCTACCTGACTCCTCTCAGGCAATTTTTGGTTCTACAGGGAGTGCTGAAAAGTTTTGATGTTTATTTTACAAAACACACCTCTCCACTACCTAGTGATAAGAATATCATCAACAGCATCACGCTCATTAGCATCCTTCAAAATGTAATAAAATTGTAATTTAAAAATATATACTTGTGAATCTATTTCAAATGTAAATGGTATTATATAAATTAAGACAAGGAAGACACAATCCCATTTTATTACTCTCCCTCTGTATCAGGAGGTTTAGCAGCACCACTCTCCTCTGCTCACTATTTGTCAATAGCCCCAATGTGACAACCAAAAATGTCACTCAATAATCAATGTCCCTTATGTGGGAGACACATTTGCCCCCAGCTAGTGATTTAGACTTAAAGAAAGTTACAAGTGGACAAGGTATATTGCTTTTATCTGTGCACCATTTGGGGTAGCAAGGTCTTTGATTAAAAATCATATGCTACTGGGCCTCCCCTGGTGGCACAGTGGTTGAGCGCTGGGTTGGGAGGCTGCCCACAGCCTCTGCAGCACCAGTTCGATCCCTGGCCACCGGTGAGGGTCCCACACACACACAAAAAAAATCATATGCTACTGCTGCGACACTTCCATTGCCCACCTGTGACTATGCATGTGTCTCTTTTCACCAACTCTCTCCCCCTGCAGGGCAGCAGCTTGCCTGCCTGCCCATGACCTGTCAAGGCCTCCCACCTGCAACTATGCAGGCCTCTTTTAGCAAACCTGTCCCTTCTGGGACAGTTTTTCCTGACCGCTTGTGCCTATGCAAGTGTCTTTTACTGTTTTATCCCTTCCCTAATAAACCTGCTCTTTAAATATGAAAAAAAAAATCATATGCTACAGCTGGATGGACAGGTGTAAATTCTAGTTCTTCCACTTACTATGTACATGGCTTAGGTAAATTATTTAATTCTTCTGTTCTATCTCTCACGTTTAATGGGCACAGCACATAGAATCCACACCAATCAAGAGGAGTTAATGGAGTAGTGTCTGTACCCAAAGAGCTGAACACAGGGTAGGGCTTCAACTTGGGGGAGTTTGTTTAGGCTTCCTGCACAAATCACAGTGTGTTCCACTTAGAAAGAATTCAATCACCTTTCTTAAATCAATAAATGATTTAAAAGCCTGTAGCTGTGCATGTGCATACATATATGGTCATTTCCAACACTTCTGTTTGCTTATAATGAAATTTCAATTAAGTAAGGGAGACAAAACTTCTGTTTGCTCACAAATATCAGGGCAATTAATAATGATGGGAAACAAATACCCTGACATTTAATAGTGAATTTAGAAAAATATTATATTTTCCCTGTTTGCCATATGTGTACATGGTCATCTAGGCAAACACACATTTGAATGTGTATTACTTATGTGCACAGTTCCTAAATTAACAAAGTCATGATTCCCCACACACTCCCCTCTTTGCCCCAAAGCCTGAGCACCTCCCAGCTAGTCAGTTGGCTATAAAAACCTGTTTAGAAACTTTGGTTAGGACAGGGTCCACTGAAATGTTCTCCTGAAAATGATTTTTTTCCCAAATAGATATATTTAAAATTTATTTGTTCAGAGAAGAATGGGGGGTAGGCCAGAGGTGAGGAGGGTGAAAGTATTCACCAGAGAAAAAGTGGGGAGCCGAACAGGTGGATCTACTGAAATCCACTGCTGAGGGGGCAGCAGGAGAGACAGGAGAGGTCTGCTGCGCCATGTGGGTAGCTCCCTGGCCAGGGAGCTGAGACCTTAACCCCTAGGCCATCAGGGAGGTCCCCTGAAAATGATTATTTTAATTGCACTAAGAAATAACATAAAACCAAAAAGGATCCTAATTCTGGTGAGAGGTTGCTATGGGGAATTTAAGTCAAATTTGCAATGGGAAAGTCTAGCAGATAAGTATTTGCTGGATTTTGGAGCAGATCAAGTGAGCAAAAAGGTATCCTGACTTTCTTTTCTCTCTCTACTTACTCACCTTCTCTTTTTTTGAAACATTTGAGAAGAGAGGGCTGCTATGATTGGCATTATGGAAAGAGGAATATAAAAGAACTCACAGCTATTCATACCTTTATCCAGTATTTCTTGTGCACCTGTTCTGTGCTGCTTATTCATTGGTGTTGGGGGATATAATAATCCTCCTACATCCAGAATCATGTTATACAAATTCTACCTATGTTTATCTCCTATGGGGTACTGGACTCTGTCTCTGTCACTAGATTTTAAAATCCTCAGAGTGAAAAAGTGGTCTAATTTGTGATTACATCTCTAAATCCTATCATAGTACCATGCTTTCAATAAAGACTCAATATTCTCTGTAAATAAGGGAATATATGCATTAGTATTCCTGCACATGCATTTTTAAACACTTGAATATTAGGCAATCATTAAGTAATTTAAACTTAATTTAATTGAATGCAACAAATACATATTGTTAACTTTATACCCTTCTGTGTGCTGTGAGATGAGAAACAAAGATGCATTTAACAACTCCCTTGAACTCAAGTTGCACTGGTGTGAATAAAAGACTCTAGGAAAAAAGTACAGGTAGCTATGGAAACTTTCTTAAAGTTTAGGGTTCCTGCAAAGGTTCAAAAGCAATGCAATGTGTGTCTTAATTATTCAAAGAACAGGGGCCCTATTGTGGTTAGTTCTACAGTATAATAACATCTCTTAATCTTGGACAAAGCTCTCTGTGATATCATTAACCAAACTAGGGGACACAACGTCCATTCTCAGCATCCAATACTGGGGCTACTGACTATGGCTGGAGTTATAAGAACCATAAGGGAGAGGGATGTATCATCTCTGCAAATATCAATGTAGTCAAAAGAAGTCACTTTTTTTACTTATTTTTTTGACATAACAACTTGTTTTAAAGATGGCCTGCAAAATGTTTTGAGCTGCTCTTTGCAATAACTGAGCTTAGCCAGGAGTTGTGCTCATATAGATGGGGATGTTATCATTCTGTTCCCTCTAATTTCTGTTCCACATGTCCCTTTCTAGTTTGGCAGGTGAGGCAGACACAATTACTTTGCCAGGTGGCTCGCCTTTCACCCAGAAGCATTTTAATCTTTGTGTTTAGGCAAAAGGCAACATCATATGTGTTTTTCCCCCAAGCTCTCCTTTTTGCAAATATAATTGCTGGCTTCCCCCGCACCACCTTTAATCCCCTCACAACCCTCTGCAGGGTAGATTTATTCATTACATGCATTCAATAAGTCACTTATTACTAAATTATTCATTGATGCAGTCTGGCCTTGTAATAAGTATTAAACTTCAAGGAATGGAGGTAAAGGTGGAAAGAACAGTGTCTGTGAAGAGAGTACCAAATAAGAAAGAGAAATGGTGGGTCTCCCTGGTGGCACAAGGGGTTAAGACACAGCACTATGAAGCTATTCTCAGCCACTGCAGCACAATTTTGATCCCTGGCCAGGAAGCTGATCCACATGGCGCAGCAGACCTCTTCTGACTCGCCTACTGCTCCCCTCAGCAGTGAATATTTCAGTAGATCTGCCTGTTCTGTTCCCCACTCTGTCTCTAGTGAATCTTCCCAGACCCCACATCTCTGGCCTGCACCCCAACTCTTGTATGCATAAATATTTTTTTAAAAAAGAAAGAGATATGAATATGAGAACATAGGATTATTCTGGTACTCTGGAGCTTGGGGGAGACTGTTGAGCAGTGAAACTAGAGATCTATGATGCACCTCATCATCAAGGAATGAAGGCCCATAAATTTGCTTGGACTTTGTGTTGAAGAAAATACAGTTTGAAAGTCATGTTTACAAAGCACTAGACTAACAGCACTAGAGAAATGCCCCACAAAATATAGCAGACAGCTGTCCCATGTACCACACAGCCCTTACAACATGGCAAGTGTGAAATGACATGTGTTATAAATGTAAAATACACATTGGATTTCAGCAACTTAAATTCAAGGGAATATAAAATATATCACTATTAATCTGTATGTATATATAAATATTTAAATGTTTTCATATATAGTGGATTAAATAAATGCTATATTATTAGAGCACCTGTTTCTTTTTACTTTTTTTTTTTTTCAGGAGAGAGTATGAACACAACCCCCCTCTACTACAAATTACGCAGTCCAATTTCCCATATTTCCCACATTGGATGACCCATGGTGGTGTGTCATCACATTTGGAGTACAATGGGGGAGACTTGCCCTGTTACCTTTGTGCTTACGGTGTCTTGCCTGCCAGCTAAGTATTCTTTTTATTTTTTTGAATGTAAATTCTAGAAAATTTTAAATTGATTGTGTGGCCTATATATATATATATATATATATATATATATCTCACTCACAGGATATTTCAAAAACTTGTCTAAGTGGTAGATGACAGAGGTCTAGACAGAGGATGAAAAGAGAACAGATTATTACTATTTTTAAATATTTACTTATTTATGCATATAAGAGCTGGGGCACAGGCCAGAGGAATGTGTGGGGGGTGGTAAGAGGATTCACCGGAGACAAAGTGGGCAACAGAACAGGTGGATTGACTGAAATGTGCTGCTGAGGGGAGCAGCGGGCAAGACAGGAGAGGTCTGCTGTCCCATGTGTGTCCCCTCCCTGGTTGGGGATCGAACTCATGCTACAGTGGCTGCCAATAGCTTCATAGCATTGAGATTTAACCCCTTGTGTCACCAGGGAGGCCCATGAAATAAGTATTCTTCTTGAGGAAATATTTTTTCCTACGAAGGAAATGGTGACCTCGCACCTCCTGACCCCAGCTTCACTGGGGGGCACCGCCAGCAAGAAAGCCCTCAGGGATACCAAACAACACACAATTCCAAGGACTGAGGAAAGATCCCCAAGATGAAAGACCAGAGTCTGGTAATAAGTGGGCTGGCCTGTGTTTTTCTTTCAACAATTTTAAAGGAGGATCTAATAAAAATAATAACTAATGAGGCATGAAAAATAATGTGTGATGAAAGATCATGGTGTGACTTTTGGGGTATTTTATTCAGAAAGAGATAAAATGTCAGGAAAGTTATAGTACAATCTGTCTATTCCATCTAATTTATATTTGTGAAAAGGTTTTCTTAGTGCTTATATTTGAAACACGAATACAAAATAAAGACAAAATTGTTGTTGACTACAGGTTCATTCTATCCATAAATCATACTTACCTATGGATATAGGGTTAATTGAAAAAAAAACTTATTTCACTGATCGAGATGCATTTTCAATAAAAATTTTGCTTTTATCTTTAATAATTATTTGGTATTTTTAAAAACATGTCCATGTGGTTTTGGTCAACACATGAATAATAATTGCAAAAATAACTCAATCTAGAAAAAAATTAACACTTAGAGTTTTATGTCCCAGGAAATGGGAATAGAAAAATCTAATTTACATATATATTTTTGTTTCAGAGAAGTTTGATAGGTTGATCAACAAAGACTTCCAAGCATAACAAATATGTTACATTAGGATAAAATTATGCGGGGAAAGTGGAGGGAATACAAGTTCAAGGAAAGAAGTAATAAAGTAAGATTTCTTATTGTTAAAGAAGCACTTGTTCATGTAATTTTAAAATCCATGTTGGTGGGTATTAAAATCACCCTAGTATTCAGAACCCATTGAATAAATTTAGAAGAGTGATGTAACAGTTTTACATTTAAATATTAGTTTTTACAATGTGCTATAAATAATATCCTCTGCAACTATTTATATTTATCATGAAAAATTATTGGAGTCAACTGAAAAGTGTGCAAGGAGATATACAACTATTTTTCTAAATATTTTAAGTCTCCCATGAGGCATGTGAACCAAATGGCTTGCAGAGCACTGATTGAGGTGGCAGATTCACAGAAGGCTTGGTGACCAGTTCAGAAACTGGGTAGAAGCTGCTGTGCACCCCCAGGAGATCAAGCGTGGCTTAGCTATGACGTCATAGTTATTTCTCACTGTGAGGAACAGTGTTGTGGTCCCTTGTCTCCAGGTGCTATACCCAGTGGCAGCCACTTACTCTCAGCAAGTCACCCCAAAGTGCCCCATGGACTCCCAAGGAGTGCCTGGCACAACGGCCCTCACCCTCCCTTAGCCCCATCAAAGCAACTATTGCCACTCCTGTGGTCACGGA
This sequence comes from Talpa europaea, assembly GCF_964194135.1. Lineage (NCBI taxonomy): Eukaryota > Metazoa > Chordata > Mammalia > Eulipotyphla > Talpidae > Talpa > Talpa europaea. The sequence goes on from NC_140073.1 coordinate 51,526,650, forward strand.
TGCACTGTAGGGGGGATTAAAGGAAGATTGTGCTACCCATTTTGTCTCCAGTGTAGGGATTTATCAGTAACCAGCATGTCTGTCTGTCATGCCAGAATCATGACATGAGAGAGACAGATCGAAGTTTCCCTCCCGCATAACAGAGAAATTGTATTCTTGAATCCAGATCATCATTTTATTTGCACCCAGGAGGCACATCTGCTCACATCATCAATATTTGATGGCTATTGAAGAGAAGACAGCACTGAATTACCACCAGAATTCATCAAGTAAAGGACTAGAACCAGCTCTGGACATGCAATGGAATGGCCCATAGGGAGTCTGGTAGCTGGAGATGGTCATCTTCATGTGGACCAGGGTTGGCTATAAGCATCCTTCCTGGGGTGAGTGAGCTCTATGTGTGGGGGTGGGGAATTGAAGAGAGGGTGACTTCATGTGCTATAAAACCTGGCACAGGGAAACATGTCCAAAATAACATGCCTGGCACATGATTTCTGTTTCCAGTGTCAGCAGTGAAAGATGGTGTTACCCGCCATGAGTAAGGGATCTCCGGCCCCTCCCTCTGGCTTACTTTCCCTGGTACCTTATCTACACTAAGCAGGCCCTGGGGCCCTTCTTACATACTTCCAGATCACCCTCTATAATCTCACTGCTAATACTCTTGCTGTGTGGCCAGTCTGATGAGATAAAAGAGAAAAGAACAAGGTACCTTTCCATAAGGTCAAAGGCAGAGTTTGAAAAAGAATCCAAAGCCTCTGACTCTCCTACTTGCTTCTTCTCTGGGGCTTTCTCACAAGTTTTCTCTGTGCCCACGATCCATCGCTTTTGGCAATTTCTTGACACATATCCAGTCCGAAAATATATGTATGTATTTGTAGTGAATACAATTACCCAACTAATATTTTGAAATATTTCAGAGCCGTGCATTTCTTTGTTGGGGCTCAGAGTTCGCTAGAGTTTGCATGTGAAGGAGGGACTTTCTCATAAAAGCAGCAGTCAACTTCCACATTCACTGCCTGTGTGCCAGGCATCCCTGAAGTAGACATGGGATCACAACAAGCAGGAAACATAGTTATAGAAACAGGCAGGGAAAGGCAATATAATAAGAACTTCACAGAATAACACATCTAGAAGAATGTACAAATATAGTGGATACAGCATAACACCATGAAGAGGCTTGGAGGGTCCAAGGATCACAAACATTCCAAAAATCAAATATCATAAAAGGTCATTGAATGGCATGTTTTTTTGTTTGTTTGTTTTTTAAAGATTTATTTATTTATGTATACAAGAACTGGCCATCAGGCCAGAGGTGTGGGGAGTGAGAGGATTCACCAGCGTCAGAGTGGGGAACAGAACAGATGGATTGACTGAAATACTCTGCTGAGGAGAGCAGTGGAAGAGACCGGAGAGGTCTGCTGCACCATGTGGGTAGCTCCCTGGCTGGGGATTGAACTTATGCTACAGTGGCTGGGGATAGCTTCACAGGTTGTGTCTTAGCCACCAGGGAGGCCCTGATAGCATGTTTAAGAAGACTCCAGATCATGCCTCTTGCATGGAAAGGACCTTCATTGTCCCTTTCATCACATGTTTATATCCAGTGATATAAACTGTGTATCTGGTTCAAGCCACAGCAAAGATTCTCTCCCTCTTCAGTAGTGAACAGAAGTCAAAAATTGTGAACAAACTATTCTGGGAATTGAGTCACTGGGTCTTAGCAGATCCAGAGGCCCTAGCTGTTGTCTGTCACACATAAGTAGAGAAAACCAGCCCGCAGAGGAAGGTACAAAGGTGGCAGAGACAAAGAGAGTGGCAGAGACGAGAGACAACGTGGGCTCTTTCTTGGAGAGAAGAAGAGAATCTTAGAATGAAAGGCGCAAGGATCTGCTGGGTCTTGGGCTTTACCTGCTTCCCTATACTTTTCAAATAAACCTCTTTAATTTTATACTATTTGAGTAGTTTTTTTTTTTCCTCTTTTTCATCTCATATGATCCCTGATAAGCCAGCCATGTCATTCAAATCCCCTATTTTCTGGTAGTGATATAAACTGTGTATCTGGTTCAAGCCACAGCAAAGATCTAACAGTCTTAGGCAAGAAAGATGATATTTAAATTCTAATTAATAAAAGAGTCATCCCAGGCATAGAGATCTGAACTGCCTATGTTACAGGTTGGGTTTCTGAGGACGGGAACCCTCAGTTTTAAAAGAGGGTATTAATGTTGGTTCTCCTGACTCCTTGATCCAGGACCAGGAATGCACATGAGGTAAAGGAACTTCTGATAAAGTCCACTGGAGTCCAAGGTTTTGAACTTATGCTTAGTCACCAAGTCATTGAAAAAGGATGTGTGGGCCCATCTTTTCATAAATTGATTTTAAGACTTGGCATTTATACATTATTCCTGAGGATTAAAGATTATTGCTCATAGTTGTAGGTCCCTTCAAAGAATATAGTACAAAATCCACTTATCTATCTGCAAGGTTTCCCTTTAATACCTGGACTAATAGCTGACCTATTAGGTACCCAGTTCCATGATGAACTTACCTAGAAGAGTCTTCTGTCCCTTTCCTCTCCCTGGGGATGTTTTGCTATATTTTAATCTATTTTGAAATTATATTAAACCAAAGATTGGCCCCAAAGTACAGCCCCCACCCACACAAAATAGGAGGAGACTCTATCCTAACTGGTATTATCACTGTCCCGAGAAGCCAAGTTTTCTGAATCTGCAGTTTAGGAAATTATCTTTGCTTGGCCCAGGATCTTCATTGTCTCTTAATAAATCTTTGGTCAAATGACATCTCTTCTCCTTATTTTTCTTTCTTTCTTCACTACCCAGTTTAGATCCTATGATTAGATAACCCTTGGTCACCTAAGTCTAAATCACTCTAAATCCAGTACCTTCAAAACTCTGTCATCCCTGTCATGACGTCACACTTCATCAGTGAATCCCTACTTTATATAGCTTCATCACCCGCCTTCTCCATTCTGCCTCATCAGAGGAGCCCACATGTTGGGGTGAGCACCAATGTGCACCTCAAGTCCCTGGGTCTTTGTTAATATCCATCAGTCCTCCTGTGCATGCCTAGCAATACCTGCTCTGTCCCTATCCCATTCAAGTCAAGAAGATAAGTTTATTTTTTGTTTGTTGAATAGCCAGAAAGGTAGGTTTATTTTAAAAAGGGGGAGCAGAGTAAAGGACTCTTGCACAGACACACAAAGGCAGGAATAGCCAGCTCCGAAGGGGACAGTTTTGCTAAAACCGAAGCCTGCATAGTCACAGGCCTCGGAGGGAGCTGCCTCTGCAGCTTTGCAATGGGAGAGGGTTCCGACGAGGCACACCCATTCAGTCACAGGTGGGCAGAAGGGCTGCTGCTCCAGAAGGTAACTTTTGCCTCCTACTCCATTGGGGATGGCTGCAGGTCCTCATATCCCATTTAATTCAGTTTCCTACTAGTCTTTCCCTGCAACCACACCAGCTGCATCCATGCCTTCTGAGCCAATCTCTAGCAAGTCAAGAGAGAACAGAACTTTCTGTCTCCTCAGGAGCTCTCATTCTCTTGGGTCTCCTCTTTCTCCTTATGGAAGACCCACAAAATTTCAATTATTCCCAGGCTTTGGTTAGCTTTAAACTCTCCTTTCCTATTGACTCATTTGCCTGATCTTAAAAAAGCAAAACAAATTAAAAAAAAAAAAAACCTACAGTTTCTGCTAGCTATATTCAATCCAGTACTGTGAGAGCAAAACCCAATACTCTGAGGCAGCAATTGTATCTACGGAACTAACTTTTCTCTTATTCATATACATCAAAACTGAACTTCATAGGCTACATAGGACCGGGACACACTAACAAGTGGCTCTCCCAGGGATAAAGCCCTGACTTTTTAGCATTCTCCAATTGCCTTGTTAAAAGTACTCCCACTTTTGGACCTCTCTGGTGGTGCAAGGGGTTAAGACTCAGCCTGTGGATGGGGCCTCCCAGGTGGCGCAGCGGTAGAGCGCTGGGTTACGGGGCTGCTCACAGCCTCTGCGGCGCCGGTTCAATCCCCGGCTGCTCCCCGGCCACCGGAGGAGGGTCCCACATGGCACGCAGACCTCTCCTGCCGCCCGCTGCTGCCCTCAGCAGTGTACTTCGGTCCTTCTGCCTGCTCTGCTCCCCGCTCTGGCTCTGGTGAATTCTCTCACCTTCCTGCACTTCTGACTGTACCCAGTGCATGTGTAAACAAAACAAACAAACAAATAAATAAATAAAAACATGCCTCTATTAAAAAAAATAATCTTAAAAAAAAAAAAAAAAAGACTCAGCCTATGGAGGTGTCCGCAGCCTCTGCAGTATGAGTTCAATTCCAGCCGGCCAGGGAGCTACCTACATGGTGAGCAGACCTCTCCTGTTTCACCCGCTGCTCCCCTCAGCAGTGTATTTCAGTCGATCTGCCTGTTCTGCTCCCCACTCTGTCTCTGGTGAATCCTCTCACCCCCCACACCTCTAGTATGTACCCCCGTTCTTGTATGAATAAATAAATAAATCTTAAAAAAAAAAGTACTCCCACCTTCACTGGTCTCAAGCTAACAAGATGTTCCTGACCTTGGACTTGGGAGAGATACGCACTAGCACCTTATTATGGCATTCCCACAATACAGATATAGGAGGTATAATTAACCTCAGGATCATACTTAATAGGAAAATGTTGCTAAATCATTAGGAAGAGATAATTTACCCATTTTAATAATATTACCCATTTTTAATCCCTCATTTAAAATTTATATCATTGATATTGTAGTAATTGTTGCGCTTAACAATTGGCTTGAAAAATTCTCTATCTGTAGCAGTTAGTTCTCATAATCTTATACCAGCAGCTATAGGACGACATCTTGTTAGAGGTGCTGTGAACTCCCTTGAAACCTGATGCTTCTAGACATTCTGGAATTTTTCCTTTTCTAAAGTCTCCTCATAATTACCTCATGGATCTTTTGTGTTCTCTGTGAACTCTTTCTCTTCTCCTACCTAAAACTAAAAGAAAAAAAATGTGTGTAGGGTAAGTGCTCATCAGGCTTTTCTACCTTCCCTCATTAGCAATAATGATGGATCCCTGGGGTCCTAGATGCATGCCTGATGGTGGGCACCTGGAGTGGGGTGTGGGCATGCGTAGGTGGGCACACCTGGGCTGAGACTGGCTTAGAAGGGCGGTGTCACGGGGATGCCAGCATAGAACGAGGAGTGGATGAAGGAGAACAAGACCATGAGAGAACGCCGGAGAGCCCAGAAAGAAGATCCCCCAGCCTCCCAGCACCCCTGCCTGCTCAATAAAAGCCTGAAAAGCTACCAGGGCTCCAGGACTCTCCTTCACCCCACTGCTCAGATCTTAGGGATCCTGCCCTGTGGCCTTCCTGCCACTACAATGTATTATCAAAAGTTCTGTGCTCACTCTTTTTACACAGTTTTTCTTCTACACCCTTTGACTCCATCCTTGTATTCCACTTTGGTTACTACTACCGTCATTAAAGCACTAAGTGATTGTCACACACCACTGAAAGTCTTTTTATTCTTTCATATCCCACAATTCCATCTTATTTACTTTACATCCAAGATTTATCAGGCTCCTCTTCTTCATTTCAATGACATTTGTTCTAGCATAGTTCCTTCTCTTACTAAAACACCCTCTAAATAGATCTCACTTTCTCTATTCTTGTCTATCCTTCTTGACAGTGATGTAGTAATACCATAATGATGTCATAAAATTCATATACAGTTGCATTTCTTCAGTAAATCCTTTCGATGACTCTGTACTTCCCACTGAATAATTATACTGAAATATAAATTTGTTCTTTATTTGGACTTTTCCTGACCTCATCATTCTCAACTTTTGTCACTTCCCATTTAATTTATTTTTATGCTCCATCAAGATCAAGCTGCTACTAACTGCCACTATAATGAGCTCTTGAACTTCTCTGTGATTTGACTCTAGCTATACCTATCATCCTTCCCCTTATCATCTTTCATCTGACCATCTGTATACCCAACTCTTTAAGTCTTAAATCAGATATCACATCTACTTTATGGTATACATTATCTAAGTATCTGGAGCAACCTTGGAAAAAAAAAATCACATCTCCTGCCTGGGGAGCAAGCTTGGCTTATAGCTTTTGCCCTTTTGGATGCACTAGTGCATTCTTTTCAAGGTCATTCATTGTGTAGGTTGCTCCCACAGAATGATAGGTTACATTGGGAGTACAAAGACAAGCCCATTCTGATAAGAAGCAGGATAACTTTGACTTGAGGATTTCCCATACCTCTAGCTGAAATTTTCAACATATAATTTAGTCTGAAATGCTTCTTACCCCCAAGCTGCCTTCCTTCTTTCCTTCCAGAAGCATCAGATGTGCATCCTCATCTAATGTTGTATTCCAGTTTTCTCCTGCTTCCTCTCCCAATAAATCTCTTGAATATCTAAAGTTGTTTTGATGCCCTACTTTGATAAAGACTTAAATGAATACATTATACTACCCTTCTATCACATTTTATCAATTTTACTATAAACTATATTAGAATTTGGAGATACACACAAACACACAGATCCCAATCCCCCAATGCACCTTCAATTTTGAAGCTGGAATGCATGGTATCTATATTATATGAAAGCATCCAGATGCACTCTAGTTAATCAGTAAATGCACATAGAATGAGTAAATGAATTGGATAAAAATTTCCACACTGCCAAAAAAAAAAAATCAGATTCTGGGTGATCTCAGAGCTCAGAGTAATTTATTATGCTAGAGTTTTTCAGAGCATGAAAATATGTGATATGTCAGAAGTATGGCAATTTCATAAAAGGTATTAAACCACTATATCACCATTTCGACTTAATTGCAGTGTATAAAATAACTTTAGCTCTGAATCTGGAAACAGTCAATACAAAAAGAGCAACTTCACATATTTTTCACAAGTCTGCATCTAACAATAAACAATTGATTTCTTAAAAAATGAACTTGAATAAATACTAGTTAGCATTATCTCAAGGAACATTGAGGAATAGTTAATGAAAATAGAAAACATTCTCATTCAGGGACTTCACAAATACACTCTAATTTAGAAAGCAGCAGAGAGCCTCGGCATCACTTTGTAAAATTTCAATGTGTTTGTTCCATTTCACGTATTACCAAATAACATGCATTGAGGACATGTGTCCTGGGCACTATGTGGAACATGGAGAAGTGTCCTATGCTTACGTAGCTTGTAAAAATTCTTGAGAATCTTTGAAATAAAACAAGATAGAAAAACTTGATTTTTTTTTTTTAGTGACTGCATAGATCCGTTGACTATTAAATACTGTTGTATTTAAACAAACTTTAAATATCCTCAAGGGCATGTACTTGTAAGGTGTACTTGCAAAATGAATACCAAGTGGATAAACTGTGCATTTTTCTCATTAAACAAATGACTTCTGAATAAAACCGAGGTAGAAAATTCTAGCACACTTGGATTAACTAGATTTTAAAGTTGATATATAGCTTTATTGCTGAAATTTCTATTGCTTTAGCTTATATTTTTCTAATTATTGAATAGTAGAAGAGAGGATAAAGCTTATATTCTGTTAAAAAAATTATATCTGAATTTATGGGACCACAGAATATAAAATCTAGCAGAAAATTATTATGAGATTTTATCATTCATGAACAAATAAAAAACCCAGAAAAATTCAGTAATTTGTCCAAGGACATTTAACACATACATCAAAGAACTAGGATTTTAATGTGCTGATTGTTTGGTTTAGTCATTCAATTGTTTTCTTCCACTCACATGAACATGTGTGAGCCACTGGCGATGTTCCAGCTGTTCTGCTAAGTGTGAGCACCTAAAGGCTGCAACAAGGCTCCAGCCCTCAAGGGCCCACAGTCCAGTAAGGGACAGAACCTGGATCTCTAAAGGAATTGCTACACAATGGCGGGTGTGAACAAGGTAAAAACAAGAACCAAGTGCTTTGGGGACACCCAGCGGGGAACAACTCAATCTTTTAAGAGGCTTTAGGAGACATGTGCCTTTGTACTTACTGCTTCCGCTGCCACGTTGCACTTTTACTTCCTAGTGATACTCTTCTCCCGAAGAAACTTCTGGTTCTCCATTTATGTCTCTCCTCCTTGTGGAAACCCCAGGAGTAGAATCTTTCCTGATTCCCCATGGTTACTAATGGGAGGTCTTTCCTGTCCAGATATAGAAGACTCATAGCAGGCCTCTCCCACTGGAGTCAAATGAGTAGGCTTTGACCATGGGTAATTTAGAACTAGGGCTTTTAGACACAAAAGGAAGTATCCAATGTTACATATGATTTTCACTCCAATATACATGTCTCAATTGCAATTTTTTTTTTTTTGCCTGATTTTAGAAGGTCTTTTTGTTTGAGTCACTTGTAGTTTTTTTTTTTTTTTTAAGATTTTTTAAATTTGTACACAAACCGGGGTTCAGGCCAGATGTATGGGAGGGTGAGAGGATTCACCAAAGACAGAGTGGGGAACAGAACAAGCAGATTGACAAAAGTACACTGCTGAGGGAAGCAGTGAGCGAGACAGGAGAGGTCTGCTGCGCCCTGTGGGTTGTTCCGTGGCCAGGGGGGGATCGAAGCAGCACTGCAGAGGCTGCAGACAGCTTCACAGCACTGTGCTCAACTGCCTGCACCACCAGGGAGGCCCCTCACTTGTAGATAGTTTTAAGACACCGAGACCTAAGATATATCATTAACAGAAGACAGAGGAAGTAATTTATATAACTCAAAATCCCATTCATGAAACAACTAGAACCTTTATTTAGAGGTCAGAGTTGGCTGTGAACATGTATCCAATATTGGCTTCAAGGCTTAACGTCTCTGATGCAGACACATGTGGGATTTGACATAATCAAGACACCCAGAACTGAGTAGCTTCTAGATTTCATAATGAACAATCTATAGTCCAGGAGGCATTTGCCAATTTTGTCTCCCTACTCTCTGCACTTCACTGATTAATGGATGTTCCCTAAATGTATTGGGCTCTTCTACTTCTGGAGTAAAACATTTTCTTTTCTCTTCCTGAAATACCTTGGCTTCTTTTTATCTCTGTAATAAGTATTCATCTGTAGCTCACATATCTTTCAGGAAACATTCATGATTTTTCATATTTTCACATGTACTCATGTGTTTTAAAAGTCAAATTAAACTGAATTAAAATTATCTGTTAACTTTGTTTCCTTGATCAGCGAAGGATGCAAAGAGAACACAAGTCATGTATGTAATTTAATTTTTTTTCCAGCACTCTATCTGATTTAACCAATACTATAATTTTAACATATAAGCAATATAAACATTACTAATATGTGTTAAATTCATTTTCTTCTAAATCTTTGAAATCTAAGTGGATATTTTATACTTAAAACATGTCTCATTTATACTAGCTACATTTCAGTTGCTTAATCTGCTACCATTTGGGGTAGCATGGTTGTAGGTCCTAAGCAATTTAAGCACAAGAATTCTGGTGCTATGGCTTCAGGGTCCCATACAATTTAGCACAGGATTACTGCAATAGATGATGACGTTGTTTGCATGGTGGTTGCAATTTCTAGATCCAGAAACACCAGAGGAGGAAGCTTTACACTTACACTCTTCCTAACCTTGGACATGTTTCTAAATCTATTGAAACATCTTGAGCTTAACCTTTCTAACCTTTCTTTTATCAGTAGAACCACAATCTCTAACATAGATGTGATTATGGTGGTTCAAAAGAAAATGTATGCCACTTACTTAGTTAATGAGACGATTCATGTGGCATTTCATAATTAGCTGCTCAATCAATATCATCCCATGGGCTAATTTGATGTGTGATGTGTGTGTTTCAATGGTTATTTCAAAGGTGAAAATTATTTAATTAATTAAAAATTAAAGGAATATTATGAATCTGCATAAATTGGTAATAGTCATCTGTTTTATCATTGTAAAAGAATATGGCTAGCTTAATTTTCAGCAAGTTTGGATTATTTTGTTTTATAGGATATATATGAAGTTCACTGGTTTCCTCAAAAGGAAGGACTTGCCATAAAAGGCACTCATATTCCATAACTGAAATTAAGATCTAGTGAGAGGGGCCTCCCTGGTGGTGCAAGGGGTTAAGCATCAGCACTATGAAGTGATCTGCTGCTACTGCAGCACAAGTTTGATCCCCAGTCAGGGAGGTGACCCACATGGCTCAGCAGAACTCTCCTGTCTCTCCTGCTGCTCCCCTCTGCAGTGTATTTCAGTAGATCCTCCTGCTCTGCTCCCCACTCTGTCTCTGGCGAATCCTCTTACCCTCTGCACCTCTGTTCTGTACCCCAGTTCTTGTATGCATAAATACATCTTTTAAAAAAAAGATCTAGTAAGAGACTGTGTTACTATGATCTTAACAGACATGTCAGACATGTTACATCTATGGAGACAGGAAAATAATAGTCATTTCAAGGAGGAATAGCTGCCCAAAAGAAGTTACAAAGTCAAATGTCAGAATACTACATATGTTTTTGTATTTACCCCCCACATATGTTAACTACAGAACCATTCCAGGGTCAGTATAAGCCAGCTTTATTTCCTTAATAGCTGTTAGTCTTTTATATTAATGGATACACACACACACACACAACCATTACAGTTATTTGTTAAGCATTCACTATATGACAGACAGTGCAGGGCTTAAATATTATCTTTTAACCTCACAGACCTTGCAAGGAAGGTAAGTGTATATCCACTTTACAGAAAAGAAATTGAAATCAGAGAGTTAAAGTAACTGTTTCAGTTCAGGCAGATCAACTAAGAAGCAGAAACAGAATTTGAATCCAGACCTCCTGAATTGAAGCCAGTTGTTTCTACTCTGCACTTGATTATTACTTTTTTCTGAAGTTCAGTCATCTTGACAACGTGCCTCTCTATTCCCAAAGAGTGGCGCTGCGCTTAGCATGCCTGGCAAAGTGAGGCAAGTTAATACTCCTTCTCCCCATTGTGAAAATAAGAGAATTAGCCTTAGAGAGGTTACTGAACTGCACAAATCCCACCTGTTTGTGTGCTATGCCTCCTGACCCTTTCCAGGGCCATGCCGAGTACAGTGGAATGGAGATTCCCAAGATGCTGTGCCATGTGGGTCAGCTCCCTGGCAGGGAATGGAACTCATGGTGCAGTAGCTGGCAGATAGCTTGATAGCGCTGTATATCTTTAACCCCTGCACTACCAGGGAGGCCCCTGACTTATCAGGTTTTGAGACTGGGAAAGCAAATAGATGGCCAAGATAACTTTAAGCCATGCAGCCCTCCACACCCTTTCTAGTGACAAAGCTGGAGCAGCAGAAAGCAAAATGCAGACAGGAGAGCCCAGTGCCAGAATTGTTTTTTTAAAAGGCAACGTGGAATTTTACCACCTAGTTACTTCAATCTGTAGCATGATTACAGTGCATATAGTACTTACGCTTAGAAAATATCAGAGTCCAGAAAGGAATAAGAGGCTCATCATGCTGAAGAGGGATTAGGCTTATATCATGTATAACATAATTGGAAAACAAAACAAAATTGGATCAGTGAAAAGAGAGGTTTTTTTAAAGGAGAGTAAATTGAAATGCAGTATTAAAGTCTTTAGAAGCATTTAGTTATAGAGTGTCCCTCTATAGAGTTTTTGGCCCACCACCTCTATTCAGTAGATGCTGCACTCCTGCTCCTGGCTCCAGCATAGTCCTGGAGACCAAAGGAGCTGCCGTGGCTCAGCACGGTGACTGGTTGGCAACCTGGTCCTTTTTGGGACAACTGGTGTCCATAACTGAAATTCTGAATGAATTTAGAACGACCTGGGTGATTGATCTTGAAAGGTGAAAAACACATTTTCTAACATGTAAAGAAAGTAATTTGGCAGCATAAGAAAATTCTTGAATCTTCCCTGCTTATCAGGGAAAAGTGAAATGAGATCTTGATGATGATGGCACCTGGTTTCAGTTCCTGCTGGCGTGGGCATCACTCAGTGAGCAATAGCCTGCTAGCAATTCCCTTTTTTTGCTCAAGTTGGATTGAGCTAGGCCTCTTCTTTTTTCAACCAAAGTAAGTGCTTTTACTATGAAATTAAAGGGAAAAAAGAAAAAGAATGAAAAGAATGAAGAGGAGATGGACATGGAGCCATAGTTCTTTTATTACTGGTAACTGCTCTAAGTCAGGTATTGTTTGAAGACCTGCCAACTGGTGATACCTGACCCATTAGAGGGCCCGGGAGAATATTCCAGAAGATTTAAGTATAATAAGTCTAGGGTCCTTGAGATATAGCCCCACATACGATGCACAGTCATAAAAATTTACAAGCACATAAGCACATATGTAATTGTGAATTATGTTTTAAATTTTCACCCTTGTCAAACATTAAGTTATTTGAGATAGATACCACTTTTTCTGAGATATTCTAATATGATGATTGTGAAAATGAAGACACCAAGCCTTCAAAAATATCAGGAATTATCCTCAAAGCCACAAAACTGGTTCATGACAGAGTAATTTAAACTCACTTCCTCTGAGCCTCAGTCAAAATTCAATCTTGCTCCTTTTCTAGTCATAGCTCCCAGACATCATTCATAAAGAAGTGGAATAACTCCTTGGCAGGGGTATTGACAAGGGAATTTCTTCTGGGGGGGAGCAGTTCAGACTGTAAGAAGACAGGTGGCTCCTCTTTTCAATGAATGTTTCTAAGAGACACTGAGCCCTTGATTCTATACTGAAATCAACAATGGCATTCAATTCTTTGCTGCAATCTTGGAATGCGATTGGTATTATAGGCAGGAAGCATAACAACGAAAAGCATTTAAACCTCCTGTTGTTAAGAATTTTTAGGTCAATAGCAGCATTTTAAAATCAATTTGAGGGTTTGCTGGAAGATACAGAAGAGAAACTACAATCAACATAATAAGGTTAGATAACCCTAGTCATGTTAATAGCTACCTAAAGCTTGACATCAATCCCTTACATTGATTCTCACTTACAGTTTAAAAGAAAAGAAAAAAAAATTAGGAAGGACAAGCATAATACATAATCTCACTGAAACATCGAATTAGTATAAATAATGATTAAGAATAATTGCTGCTGTTATTGAAGAACATGTTGAAAATGAGTTTTCCAGAGATCTGCTGACAATGAGGAGAGGCTTTGGCAGTTTTGGAATTCAGAGGAGGGAAAGATTAATTGGGGTGGCGGAAGAAAACTGGTGATAGGGAAGCTGGAGTTCACAGAGCTAAGGGTTCAGAGTTTTCCCCCTCATCAGCATTGAGAAGACCAGCACCACCTAGTGCTGGGCACTGTGTTAGGCCTGGCAGGGGACAGGATGAGATGAGACTCCAAAGGTTACAGAGATGGTATAAAATAAGCACAAATCTGAACTTGATGTAAAAATCCTACATTTGCATCTTGCTTCCAGCAGTTACAAACGCTTCTGTATTTACCTCTCTGAGTCTGATTCCTTGCTTCTCCAAAGAAATAGTTCCTTCCCCAGGGTTGCTGGGAGAACCAAGTAAGAAAATCTTGGGTATAATGTTCCCACCAACTGACATACAGAAATTAGTTATTGAACTCTTCAGAGTCAAATAAGTAGTAAGCACCGCTGCTTTCAAATCGCCTTTCCAGGTTTCAAATCCATGTCATCCTGATATTGGAGCCACACCCCTACACACTAGACATAAATCATGACATTAGTGGATATACACGTGACCAACAGGCTCGAAATATATTGTGAACTGGGCATTTCTGCTGTCCCCTCATTTCTACGCTTGTACCCACGTAGGCGCTCAAACTTCCAAACTACAGGTGCTGTGAAATTAATCAAGTGAGTTAATGTAAAGATTGCTCTTTTAGACATGTTGCATTTAATGATCAAGAAAATGTCATAAATACATGGCATTCATTTAGATGATTTTAAATACTGACAACTAGCTGGACCCATCAGGAAACTATTAACCATGGGAGGGTCAGAAAACATGTTTGATCTTTGTTGCTTCTGCATTCCTCAGTCGTAGCATTGGTAGTATGAAAGAATTGGTAGCATTGAAAGAATGAATGAATGAAAAAGGGAATGAGGAAATGTTGCTTTAAAATTACTGGAAAATTCTAGGTTCATTATAACCTAGCTTTTTAGCCGGTCTTTTCTTAAAGATAAAAAGTATAATGACTATAGAAATTATTCAATTTGTTTGAAATGTCTGCATTTAGTCCTCCCTGGTGGCACAAGATGTTAAGTCTCAGCATTATCAAGCTATAAGCAGCCACTGCAGCATGAGATAGATGCCTGGCCAGGGAGCTACTCACATGGCACAGCAAACCTCTTCTGTCTTGCCCACTGCTCCCTTCAGCAGTGTATTTCAGTGATCTACCTGTTCTGCTCCCAACTCTGTCTTTGGTGAATCCTCTCACCCCCTGCACCTCTGGCCTACAGCCAGCTCTGGTAAGCATAAATAAATCTTAAAAAAAAAGGAAATGTCATCATTTAGCTAAAACTGAAGTCTTCTGACCCCTAGTTTGAGAATATTTAAATCCGTGTAGACATTTACTGACTTATAGTAGGGGAAGATGGGGGAGGGGCTGTTTCCCAAAGGAAGCCGTCAGAAAGTCACAGAAGCCAGCCTGGAAAATGTCTTTTCCTTTTTGACATTTTCCTTGCTGCTTTTGATTGATGGAGGTGAAAACTATTTTGGATCTTTCTGTCCAAGTTTATTCTACTGCCATGTCACAAAATTGCTGCTGATTAGTGTGTGAATGCATGTTCAATGAGGTCAGTTAGGTGCAACAAACAACTTGGTCATATCTTGCTAAGTTTGCAGGATTTTTTCTGGTTAGACTGAGGCTGCTCCACTGACAAATGTGTTTATGCAAATGCACAATCCAACTGTCAAGCTTGTTTCAGGATTTTTGGTAGAAATAGCAATTGCACGCCCATTAATTCTTTCAAACGTTAATTTGTTCACCCACACCTTCTTCTAAACATCCAGTCATTCACTTATTCAGACACTTATCCATTTGAGTGTTAACTCACTGTCCCATTCATTACTGCAAATGTTTGTTCAGTGATTTGGAAATGTACAAAACATTGACCTAGATGTTCAAGTTAGACTAAAGTGAAATGCTTCTAGCTTATTAGGTATGATGCATTTCCATTGAATGCAGCATGTCTAAAAGAGGAATCTTTACATTTCAAATTTGCTTCTTTTCCTATGCTCCTTATTTTATTTATTGACACCCCATCTATTTACTCATTTGTAACAATATAAAAACCTTGGAATTATTTATTTTTCATTTTCTTTCTCACTTTTCAAGCAATTCATTTAGAAAATTCCACTGAGTGTATCATCAAAATATCATTTAAACTCATTTGAAATACCACTTCTCCACCCCAAACAGGGCTCCACACTGGCCTATCTTCCCAAGCACTGAATGTAGCTTCACATGTATGGAGATTAAATAATGGAAAGCATGCTTATGTGTTAGATTTGTAGCATTCTAGTACTCATGAAATTTAAGAACAGGATGACCATTGAATATTTGAAAGACAAGCAAGGTCACAAAGGTGAATTTATTGCTTACTTAAGTAATAGAGTATTTAGTCAGGCACGGATTTTCTGAACAGATTGGAATAAGAATGGACTTCAGAGAGACTGGCAGATTTTTCAGAGATCTGAAAGGTTAGCATCACCACTTGGGTAATACTATTGAATTGTTGGCACTCAGGAGCAAGTTCATTGAACAGAGTCCTATCCCCTTTTCAGAAATGAGGACTTGCAGAGGATCTTGACTGAGGGCATTTTCTTTAACTAAATGAATTGAAAACTGGTTCTGCTAATTCCAGGGCTGTAAGACTGCTGTTTATTAATTAAGGTAGTTTAGAGCTGTGTTTGGTGACTACGGGGATTGCAAAATAGTCAATCTTTTGCTATGTATGATTTTTAAAATTAATTTTCATGAACTCCCCATCAAATAGATTCCTACTCCCACTGTAAGTCAAAGTCCTCATAGCAGTTTATAGTGCTCTGCATAGTCTGATCCCATCTACCCCATAGACTGGTTACCTGTTCCACTTCTCTATTATTCTCTCCTTTGCTGATTACACATCAGTTGCTCTGCTCTTCTTGAAACCAGTCTCAAGGATTTGCAGCTCCTCTTGCCAGAACTGTTACTCTCCCAAAGATCAGCATGACTCAGTTCTTACAACTTCATAGCTTCAGGTTTTTGCTTAAATTGCACCTTCACCTGGCCCCAAGACCTGTCCTGCCCACCCACCTCCTTCATTAAGATGCCAACCCCACCTTCCCTCTCCCTACTTTTGCTTTTTACTTAACAGACCTATTTTCTGTTTCCTCACACCAGAAAATAGGGCTCATGAAAAGAAGGCATTTCTGATGAAACTGCTGTCTTCCTAACATTTAGAACAATAGCTGTTACATAGTAGGACTTTATATTTATTGATTCAATTTCTCATCTATTGAGACCCCTCAGCGCTTTCCTCACCTGCCATTGTCTCTTGATCCTTGAACATCACCCCCTCTTTGTGTTGTCTTCAGAGTTATTGTTTAAGAAAAGAAATCTGCTGCCTTAAAACTTACTTGAAAAGGGAAGAGAGAAGAGACCTGATAGAGTGGAAGAGGAAGAGTAATTTAAAAGGACAATGGAATGTGATGGTGTCACTCTGCTTAAAACTTTTCAGTGTTGGGCCTCCCCTGGTGGCACAGCGGTTGAGCACTGAGCTGCGAAGCTGCCCGCAGCCTCTGCAGCGCCGGTTCGATACCCAGCCACTCGGCGAGGGTCCCACATGGTGCGACAGACCTCTCCTGCTGCCTGCTGCTCCCCCCAGCAGTGTACTTCGTCAGTCTGCCTGTTCTGTTCCCCGCTTTGGTGAATTCTCTCACCCTCCCGTGCTTCTGACTGTACCCAGTGCTTGTATAAATAAATAAATCTTTAAAGAAACCAAAAAAAACAAAAAAAACCCCACAACTTTTCAGTGTTTTCCCATTGTTCCTAAGATTCATTCCAAATCCCTTACCATGGCTTGTGATATGCCTCAATTAATATTTCTATCCTCGTCATTATTCCTCCTTCTGTTCAATACTTTTCTCCTTTTCTCTTATATTCCACCCAATTTCATGCTTTAATGTTTTTATTTTGTTATTCCCTGTAACAGTCATTCTCCATTTTCAGGTTGCTCTGAAGGAATACTTCAATCCCCCATTTGAAAGGTATTCCTTCTGTAGAGATTTGCCATATTCCCCCCAAGTCAGTTTAATCTATTTCTCCTTCTATCACTGTCCCGTGAGCTCCTCCTTTTGGAGACTCTGATTTAATGGTAGTAGAAGCTGACCCCTCGCAGGATTCAGGACTAACCAAGATGAAATCATATCACCACCTAGTTGCCATCACATCAACATCTGAGGTGGAGCCCTGGTTCCTAGCATTGTATCTGGAGAAACAGAAGATGCTCTGTAAAGCTTCCCTGCGTAAATGGCTAACCATATGGGAACTTGGCTTTGGTGGACAAAATTACCACACGTGCTAAATAATGGTTAATTAAAATTGGGACTTTTTTTTTCAAGGATGTATTTATTTATGCATACAAGAGCTAGGGCACAGGCCAGAGATGTGGGGGGTGAGAGGATCCACCAGAGACAAAGTGAGGAACAGAACAGGCAGACTGACTGAAATACACTGCTGAGGGGAGCAGCGGGCAAGACAGGAGAGGTCTGCGTCACCATGTGGGTTTCTCCCTGACTGGCCAGGGATCAAACTCATGTTACAGAGGCTACGGATTGCTTCATAGTGCGGTGCTTAACCCCTTGTGCCACCAGGGAGGCCCAGGACTTTGTACGTACTGTGCATTTTGCTGGTTTCAACTCATTTACTCTTTCCGTTATCTCCTTGAAATAAATGCTAACATCTCTTTTCGCCATTAAGAAACTGGGGCACAAATAAACAACACATCAACATCAAACATATTACTTTTAAGCTGCAAAGTGAGGACTGAAACATAACACAATTTGTTCCCCTGGTATGTATCCCCAGCTGCCCTACTGTCCAGGCTTTCTACCCAGAGAAGCCCCAAAGATATAGGAAAAGGCTGACTTGGCTGTCACTGCCTGTGTGGCTGTAAAAAGCCTATTTAATCTTACCAAAATAAAGTTTTTGCATTGATGCTCTAAAAGTAACAATACATAATTTGCAGGGTTGCTGCAATAACTCAGATCAATAATGGACGGGAAGCTTCCATCCTTTTCCCTAGTGGGTTGCATGGCACTAATAGAGAAGCTGACTTATTAGCTTGAGTTTACACTTGCCTTGATAACTTATAGCCCACTAAAGTAATGCAGTACCAAGTCAATACACTTACAGAGTTTCTAGAATCCACACAATTTTCCTTCAATTCAAGTCAGCAGAAATGACTTAATGTTTTCTCTATGAGAATTCTGGAAAAGAATGAGATGAATCTTCACTATCTAGCTGGATCTCAGTGTGGGAGAACTGTGCCACACTCCCTGCCAACACTTGACCACATAGGCTAAGCCACAATGTATGCTGGAAATTTTTTTTTAATATTTAATTTTATTTATTTATATATACAAGAACTGGGGTGTAGGCCAGAGGTGCAGGGGGTGAGAGGATTCACCAGAGACTGAGTGGGAATAGAACAGGTGGATCTACTGAAATACACTGCTGAGGGGAACAGCAGGGAGACAGGAGAGGTCTGCTGCACCATGTGGGTCACCTCCCTGGCTGGGGATCGAACTCATGCTGCAGTGGCTGGTGGCAGCTTGTTAGCATAGAGACTTAACTCCTGCGCCACCATGGAGGCCCAATATGTTGGGAAATGTTAATCATTCCCAGGGAATAAACCAGGAAGATGCCTTTGAGAGGCAGGACAAGAACACAAAGATGTCCAGACAGGAGGCAGGGAAGAGTAAATGAGAGAAATATATTTAATTCATTCATTATTGAGAACTAATAAAACTTCCCATCTTTTATATCATTTTCACTTTGCAAATTATTTTATATGGGCACAGACTCTTCCTTCCAATCCTTTTTAGGGTCAAAATAATTATTGTAGCTTAAAGATGAAGGGTCTAAAAATTACATGTCAGCAGAATCTAGTTAGCTAAAGATCCCAACTCTCTCTGAGGGTTCCTTTCTCTGCTCCTCACTGCTGTTCCACATACAAGATGGCAAAATATTATTAGAACAGAGGACACCAGAATTCCCTTTAGAATGGACATTCTCTTAGGAAAAAAATATCTTTGTCAAAAAATTAATTGGATCCCCTATATTCCTCCTATAAGTGAAACCATCCAATTTTTGTTTGTTTGTTTTCCTTCTGATGTATGTCACTGAACATGATGTTATAAACATTAGTTGGAGAAAATAAGGGTCTCAAGAGAACCAAAGTGAAGTTTAAGGAGAGTCAATAAGAAGGGTATTTGTTTCCACTTATTTCTCATGGATTTTTCATATGCTTATTTAGTAATTGTACATAGGGAAAGAAAAGTTAGTAGTTTATAGTAGTCACAAGTAGACTAGTGGCTATAAAGTTATAAACCTGATTGATGTGATGATTGTATAAATTTATTTTTCCTCATCAATGAAACCTGATTTCATGTTAAATTCTGTATTTATGAAGAAAAATAACTCAGCATATATAACAGTCCCTGGAAAAGCAGAATGCAACCAGATGGTCTGTAAAATGAAGACAAAAAGAGATGAGACTGTCGAAGGTGGAATCTAGTGCCTCTGAAACACTGTTGTCAATGTCTTGCTTACAGAACATGCCCTGAGCTTCCCCAAACATAAGTTCCCTTCCTGCTGTTTATAGGGAATGAAACTAAGGTGTAAATGTCTGTTTCCATTATAAACTTGGTCCTAAGGAGCCGCTCAGTTCAGAACTTCCAGTTATAAGGAGTATTTTAGAAACAGTCCTAGATTTGATGTTCTGAGATGTGAGTTTAAATTCCATTTCTGCCACCTAGTGTGAACTTGATGATTCACTTCATCTTTACAATCCTAGGTTGTCATATCTACATAGTCTGGGGGAATTTCAGCAAGAAGTCAGATTTTTTTTTTGTTTTGTTTTGTTTTGTTTTTACTAGAGTCATGAGTCTGATGTTTACTTCATTAACTTGATTAGTAGAAATTTTTCTTAACTTATCCCATGCTGACCCCTTTTGGGTAGAGAAAGGACAGGAAAAATAGTAGAAGAAAACCTAGACAGATCAGTGGCTCAGCAGAAGCATTTCCTAGGGACTTGTTTGAAAAGCAAATTCTCAGGTCCCACTCCAGACCTCTTCAATGATGACTTTGGGCTAGAGGTTCACATCTCTGCTTTATCAAAGCTGATATACTAAAGTATAAGACCCTAGGGGAAGGGAAAGATGAAGGAGATGGTTTCCTTGTCCACTCTCTTGACCTAATGCCTAAAGACTAGCACTATACACAGTGGACAGTAGAAATCTTTCCATTCAGATGTTTCCATCATACTCCTCACCTCCTTGTTTTCTTTTGAGTCTACGTATGATACATTCTCCCCACTGCTGTCAGAATAACATTTTTCTGTCCACCATTTCTACCCCTTTGCTTTCTTCTCCCCTTAAGGACAAGCATTTTTGTTACATACTTGGAGTTATAGTGAACCAGTTTGCAAATTTCCAGTAATAATTTAATACTATTTTGTGTATTTGAGTTTACTTATGAGAACAGGATTGGTTCTTACTTGGAATTTTTTTTTTCTATACAGTTGTATTAAAGATCCATCTATGGTGCTCTGTGTGTGTATGTGTGTGTGTTTGTGTTGAAAACAACCTTCCATTGAATGCATCAGTTTCACTTCACCCTTCTACTGCCCCACTGGGTGCTTTCATGGTTTCTGCACCCACAACCAAGGCCATGATGAACATTCTTGTACAACTTGCTATTAGAACCCTCATAAACATTTATTTGGGATATAAGAAAAGAGGTAAATAAATTGCTGTTTGCTGTATCATAGGATGAGCTCATCCTTAATTTGATCTAGTTCAGATTAGTCACTATGGCCTAAGGGGTCTTAAGGCTCATTCCTTGACAACATTCAAATGTTGGGCATAAATTGTCTTATTGCACTTGATTTCATTGGGCTCCTCAGCTATTGTGTTTTCTACAAATTGAAGATTTGTAGACACCTGTTTTCAGCAAGTTTATTGGTATCATTTTTCCAACAGCGTGTGTTCAATCTGTGCCTCTGAATCACATTTCCTCACATAATTATCACAATTTAGTCAACACTTTCAGTATTGTTGTATCTGGTATGATTATTTATTATTAGTGATCTTTGAACACTCTTCCTACTGAGGCACCATGAACCATGTGCATAAAGACCCACTAACTTTATGGATAAATACTGTGTTTTTTGATTGACTGCACATGTATATTTACCAACTGACTGGTCCCTTTCATTTTTCCCCTCTCTCAGGCCTTCTTATACCATGAGACACAAAAATATTGAATTTACGTCAACTAAAAACCCTGGCCCAATAACCCAATGGTTAAGTGTTCAACTGAAAGGAAGTCACACATCTCTCACTTTAAATGATTAAACTTGGTGAAGAAGGCACATTGATGGCTCAGATAAGTAGAAAACTAGACCTTTTGTGCCAAAGAGTTAGCCATGTTGTGAATGCAAAGGGAACATTCTTGAAGGAAATTAAAATTGCTACTCCAGTGAGCACACAAATGATAAGGAAGGGAAATAGCCTTATTGCTGTTATGGAGAAAATTTTAGTGAACTGGATAAAATATCAAACCTTTTACAGCATACCCTTAATTCAAAGCCTGATCCAGGACAAGGTCCTAACTCTCTTCATTTCTATGAAGGCTGAGCGAACTGAGGAAGCTGCAAAGGAAAAATTTGAAGCCAGTAGAGGCTGGTTTATGAAATTTAAGGAAAGAAACCGTCTTCATAACATAAAACTCAAGGTGAAGCAGCAGGTGCTGATTGAGAAGCTGTGTAAATTTTCCAGAAGATTTAGCTAAGTTAGTTGAGAACATAGCTACCTTCGCCAACAGATTTTCAATGTAGAATAAACAGTTTTATTTGGGGATAAAGATACCATTCAAGACTTCCATTGATAGAGAGAAGTCACTGCTTCTTCTTCAAAGGATATACTGTCTTGTTAAGGAATAATGCAGCTGATATCTTGAAGTTGAATCCAATATGTATTTATCATTCTAAAATCCCTAGTACTTTTAAGAGTTATGCTAAATCTAGTCTCTCTGTGTTCTATAAATGGAACAACAATGCCCGAATGACAGAATGTCTATTCACAACATAGTTTACTGATTTTTTTAAGCCCACTATTGAGAACTACTGCTCAGATGAGAAAAACAATTTTCTCTCAAGATATTACTGTTCATTGATGATGCACCTGGACACCCAAGAGCTCTGATGGAGCTATATAAGGAGACTTATGTTGTTTTCATGCCTGCTAAAACAACATCCATCTGCAGCCTGGGGCTCAAGAAACAATTTCAACTTTTAAGTCGTATTATTTAAGAAATATATTTCGTAATGTTCTAGCAGTCATAGATACTAATTCCTCCAACAGATGTGGGCAAAGCATTGATAACCTTCAGAAAGGATTAAGAATTCTAGATGCCATTAAGACCATTTATGATTGATGGGGCAACTTCAAAATATCAACATTAACAGGTGTTTGGAGGATTTGGAGGGGTTCAAAGGTTTTAGAGGAGGAAATAACTGCAGAGGTGGTAGATAAAGCAAGAGAACTAGAAGTAGATGCTGGAAATGTGACATTTGCCTCAGTCTCATAATAGGACATTAATGAATGAAATATTGCTATCTATAGTAAACAAAGAAAGTTGTTTCTTAAGATGGATCCTTAGATAGAACCTACTCCTGATAAAGATGCCATGGACATTGTTGAGATGATCTATCTCTGGTGGACGATGTTGAAATGACAACAACGTATTTAAAATATTACATGAATTTAGTTGATAAGGCAGCAGCCGGGTTTGAAAGAATTGACTCCAATTTTGAAAGATGTTCTGTGGGTAAAATGCTATCAAACAGTATCACATGCTACAGAGATGGTTGTGTTGTCCTAAGAAATTGCCACAGCCACCCTAACCTTCAGTACCCACCACCTTGATCAGCCAGTAGCCTTCAAAATTGAGGCAAGACCCTTCACCAGCAAAAAATTTGCTGAACCCTTGGACAATGGTTACTACCTTTTAGCAATATAATATTTTCAGTTAAGGTATATAATCACACACCAAAAAGGCTGCAGTGTAGTGTAAAGATAACTTTTGCATGCACTGGGGAACCAAATGCATCACATGACTTGCTTTATTGTGATATCTGTTGAGTTGTAGTGGTCCAGAATTGAACTAACATTATCCCTGAGATATGCCTATTTGGAGGGCTGCAGGGAGATACTAGATGTGTGCTTACTCCAGTTCTCCTCAATTTGAATGATCTTTATGTACCTACAGAGATTATGTCTAGGGCCTCCCTGGTGGCACAGGCAGTTGAGCACAGTGCTGTGAAGCTATCTGCAGCCTCTGAAGCGCAGGTTTGATTCCGGCCGGCCAGGGAGATTCTCCCAAGGTGCAGCAGACCTATCCTGTATCGCCTGCTGCTCCCCTCAGCAGTGTATTTCAGTCAGTCTGCCTGTTCTGTTCCCCATCCTGTTTTGGTGAATCCTCTCACCCTCCCGCACATCTGGCCTATACCCTGGTTCTTGCATGCATGAAAAAAGAAATCTTAAAAAAAAAAATTTAAAAAGTTATGTCTACCTTTATTGTTTTATCAATATCCATATATTATGCCCTAAAATAAATCAGTGCAATAGTCCTTGACAATGTATTGATCCTCAGCTATTCACCTCACTTAAAGACCCTCAAGCCCAGAAACTTACATGTGTAGTCTACACACTGCAATATGTTGCTATTTCCATTTCATATTCACCACCACCTCTGAAAATGAACCTACCTTCTCAGCTCCATCCCAATGGTCCAAACACTTAGAGGTTTTCCTGTGGTCTCTAGAATCAGCACAATTGCAGTATGGAGAAATCTTAGGAGTATATTCTTCACCTAAAAGTGTGGCTTGGACATGTCGATCTACTTTTAAGGGTCAGAATACACAGGTGCTAACAGAACTATTTACTGCATGTTGTTCAGATTGGACCTGTAGTCAGCACAAATACTTCCAAACACACTTGGGGTATTGGTTTCATATGATGAATATAGACCCTCATTTGTGGCAGATTTAGTCTCAAAGTTAAGACCCAACCTTCACACTCATGTAGCCAAAATAAGAAACAATTCTTAGACAACAAAAACATATCATGATGCTAATACCACTGAGAATTGATGCAGGGTTTGGCATTTCATAAAGGAAATGTGTGAAAAGAGAGGAAACTTATGCCACAAATGGTCAATTAATACTGTGCTCTGCTTCTGTGTACTCAATTGGATTATTTCCAACAAATATTTCTGAATTGAAACACACATCACTAAGGAAAGGCAATATTCATTCATTGTGGTCAGTTGGCTACTAAGAGGAGTCTGGACATTTCCCTGGACTCATTGTATGAGGTGGGTGCTGTAACCCCACCCCAACCCTCACATTTTACAGAAGACGACATTGGGACAGAAAACTCATTAACTTGCCAGCATCGCAGATCACTAAGTTGAGTGTGTTAGTAATTTAAGGCATTCTGAGAGAATGGGATTTAGAATTGATCCAGAAATCTAGGGTAAGTTCAGGGAATCTGCAGTCTAAGCATTGTTACTCATACCTATGGTAACCTGTGTTATTCATATGACAGCTTTGTCCTTGATCTCCCACTTGTGTAATAATTCCTTTCTCTATGATTATATTCCTTCATTTAGGCATAGCCTGCCATTCTGGGGCTCACAGTCCCCAGTCCTCAACTTCACACTTGAAAGAGTGGCAGATCATCAGATTCTGATATTTAGAGGACAACAACAACAAAACTAGCCTATACATCTTATCAGAGCTGCTTGGACATCAAAGCTCTCTAAGATCAAATGAAAACCAGCAAACTCCTCAGAATGAAGACTGATGTCCTTTAGCCTCTGCCCACCAGCTCATGCACTGAGCCCGTCCCCAGCAGCTGGACATGTGCAGTCTTCTCTCCGATGCCTGGACAAGATGCAACTCAAATAACAATTTTCTGTGAATATTACTGTTGTCCCCCAAAAGAGATTTCATTTTCTTCTCTTGCCATTTTCTTTTTTAAAATAGAGGAATACAACAGAATCAGAAAGTTTCCCAGCACTATGCAAGAAGCCAATTATAGTATTTTCTAATAAAAGGTAGTGTGATCAATTATAAGGAAGGAAACAGGACCCAACATTCAGATTCCAAAAAGCTGTCATTGGCAATATTGCCCTTACCTTTTAATGAAAGAAAAGAACAAGTGTCCCTGTCATCTCCTCCCGAAAAAACAGCTTCTGCCAAGAGAACAATGGATTTCTGTTACTCATTTGCCTCTAATGAGTGAGTTTCAGGGCAGTCATACACATTTTTCATCATTGGCTTATTTCTTAGTACAGCCAGGTTTAAAATTCGTTGCAACGTTTTGTGAAATGCTGGACAGAATTGTGCCTGTACTATCCTGGGTGTTAAGCAATCTTGGTATTGCTTCTGTTGTTTCACAAATTCTGTGTCACTTCCTTATTTTGGAACTTAAAATACAGTTTGACAGGCAAACAGGAGCCAGAGTACAAGAACTTATATGACATACTACGAAATGCCATATTTATCCTCTATGTGATTACCAAAGAGATTTATGGAGACGTTTTAGGTAGTGAAGCACTTTCAAAGAAATATGTCGACAATTGTGTGGGGCTGGGATGTAGGGATCAGAAATGGCAGGGAGCCAATTTGAAAAACTGGCAAATATTCCAGACTGAAGATGATAGGGTTTCAATGCCAATGATAATGATAGGGGTAGCACTGAACAGTGCCTCAAAAATCAGTGCTCAGTAAGAGGCCTCCCTCGTGGCACAAGGGGCTGTCCCAGCACTATGAAGCTATCACTAACCACTGCAGCACAAATTCGATCCCTGGCCAGGGAGCTACCCACATGGCACAACAGACCTCTCCTGACTCACCCACTGCTCCCCTCAGCAGTGTATTTCAGTCACTCTGCCTGTTCTGTTCCCCGCTCTGTGTCTGGTGAATCCACTCACCCTCCCGTGGATCTGACCTGAACCCCAGTTCTTGTATAAATAATCTTTAAAAAAAAAGCTGAAATAACTAAAACCTCTTAAACTTCCCCCAGGTAGTGGAAGCACACAGACCATATAGGATCTTTACAAGTCACGTTCTATAGCAGCAGTTAACTGAGTGGCATGTTAGAATCATTTGAGTAACCTGAAAAATCTGATGCCGTGACTATATTCCAAACCAATTAAATCAGAACCTCTAGGGGTGGACCCAAGGCCTCAGTTCTTTTTAAATGTTCCCCAGTGACTCCAGTGTGCAGCCAGGGCTGAAAATCAGCGCTCCGTAGGCGCTCTGCCTCTGGAATCAATCTCTGCCTAATCATCGGTTGCCATGGAAATATATTCACCAGCTGGGCGAGGGTTGTCCAAACCTCCAGGTTACTCTCAAAACTAAAAATAACTGATACTTTTCAGTCATTAGGATAATAAAATCCTTCTATGATCCACAGTGAAATCAAATGCATTGTATTAGAATGCATTCTTCCTCGATAAATACTCTCAGGTTGGCTCAGCAGAGTCTTCAGGTGGGTTCTATTTCTAGCTATGAATTAAACAACACTAGCAAAGCCAGTGGACATTTGCTTCTCATTTGCTGGGTAGGAGTACCTCTTTAGGTACGACCAGCTGTTACTTATTTACTGTTAGTCATGGCACAGTGGGGGATATGGACAACAGACTTATAAGGCTTCAGTTTGTGTATTATTTCTGATGTTTATTAGATGTTGTGACATTGGGCAAATCACCTAACCTGCTGGAGATTCTGTCTCCTTGTCTGTACAATATGGATTGTGTATAAAAAACTTGGGTGCAGGCCAGAGGTATGGGAGTTTAGAGGATTCACCAGAGTGGGTAGTGAAACAGGCAGATCTACTGAAATATACTGCTGAAGGGAGCAGCAGGTAAGACAGAAGAGGTCTGCTGCACAATTTGTGGATTAGCTCCCTGGCCAGGGGATAGAACTCAGGCCATCTTGCTGGTAGCAGAGTCTTATCCCTGAGGCCACCAGGGAGGCCCTGAAGACAACTTTCAATTTGAGCTGTGCTAGGGAATAGATGCCCTAATAATAAAGTCAAATCATACAAATACGCTTCTCATTAACAAATTGTTCAGTCTGTCTACTAGGATTTGGCAACTGAAATTGCTGGACTCCTCCTGATCTAGTGGGAAACAACCAAGTGATGAAATCACTGTCATCAGCTAAACACCTCCTACACATGGTCCCTGCAATTGACAAGCACACTTGGTGTTGTTACAGATGCTCTGTTACCTAAAAAGCAAGCTTGAGGAGAGGGGAAAAAAAGAGCAAAACAATTCATTTTCAATCTAATTAAAGTCATTATAAACAGCCTCCCGGTACTTAACCTTTTTCCTCCAAAATCCCAATCTTTCAGCTAGCTGAATGCTCAGATATGGAGTTTCATTGAGGTTTTTCTTAATTGCCTTCCATCACTAATGGGATTCACTTCATTATTACCTCTGCCAAAAGCTGCCTCCAATGCTCAGCCCCCATGCTGAGTCATTTACATGCCTATTTATTATGCACATTTTCACTAAATGCTGAAGTCATGCCACCTCAGAGTTCCCCAAGCTAAAATGGATTGTGGATTAGATTCCAAAGCCACAACTTCTATGTTCTTACATGTCTGTAAAGTCAGACTCTTCCCCCTGCATTCACTTATCTCTGGACTTCCTCTGTTGCTTGCTTCCATTCTCCCTTTCTTTCCTTCCCTACACCTTACTTCCTACTTGGTCCCTCTCCTTGTCCTATTGTTCCCCATGCCCAACTGCATAATATTTGGTCAGAGATTTCATACTACTTCAACTACTTCTATTCTCACATCTCCATTATCTTTACCAAGTAACTGCATTAATACCTGATTTTATTTAATCCCAACTAAAGTTTGTGGACTAGATTTTATGATCCTAAATTGAAGGCAAAGGAAACTGAAGGGCAAGAGAGAAAACATGATGAAGTTAAAATTTGACTCCAGATTTTAAGCTCTTGAAAGAACAGAACCAGACCATAAACATCATGTGTCGGGGTTCCCTGGTAGAGCAGCGGTTAAAGGCAGCACTATCAAGCTATTGCCAGACACTACAGAAGGAGTTCGATCCCTGGCCGGTCAGGGAGGTGATGCACATGGTACAGAAGACCTCTCCTGTCTTGCCCACTGCGCCACTCAACAGTGTATTTCAGTCAATCCACCTGTTCTGCTCCCCAGTCTGCTGGTGAATCCTCTCACCACACCCCACACATCTGGCTTACACCCAAGTTCTTAATATGCATAAATAAATCTTTAGGGCCTCCCCTGGTGGCACATGTGGTTGAGCGCAGCATTACGAAGCTGTCCGCAGACTCTACAGCACCGGTTCAATTTCTGGCCGGCCAGGGAGAATCCCACATGGCATGGCAGATCTCTCCTGTCTCGCCTGCTGCTGCCCTCAGTGGTGTATTTTGTCAGTCTGCCTGTTCTGTTCCTAGCTCTGTCTCTGGTGAATCCGCTCACCCTCCAGCGCATCTGGCCTGTACCCCGGATCTTGAATAAATAAATAAATCTTTAAAAAAAAAATCACATGTCATATTATAGTAGGGAAACTACCCAGAAAAGGTGATGTTTTCCCAGGGTCTCCAATGATTCAGCAGAAGATCAGCAGGCAGAGAAGTAATAATATAAAATCAACAAAGTTTTCCTCAAAATGCTAACACCGTTTTTTAAGAAAAATGAACAAAAATGTTGAAATTTTATATGGAACCACAAAAGGCCTCACGTAGCATAACAGCCCTGAGAAAAAAGGAGAAAAATAGATGGAGGCATCACATTATTTATCTTAAACTATACTATAAAGTGACAGCACAAAAATAATGATATTGGCATAAAAATAGACACATGGATTGATGGAATAGAATCAAAAATCAGGGGCCTCCCTGGTGGAGCAAGGGGTTAAGACACAGCCCAATGAAGCTACCTGCAGCCACTGCAGCACGAGTTTGATCCCTGGCCAGAGAGGTGACCCACATGGCGCGGCAGACCTGTCTTGTCTCGCCCGCTGCTCCCCTCAGCAGTGTATTTCAGTCAGTCTGTCTGTTCTGCTCCCCACTCTGTCTCTGGTGAATCCTCTCACCCCCCGCATCTCTGCCCTGTACCCCAGCTCTTGTATGCATAAATAATCTTTAAAAAATACTGAAAACAGAACTACCATACAACACAGCAATCCCACTCTTGGTTCTATCCAAAGTACATACAACCATCAACATGATAAACCACATGCTTCCAAATGGTTTTTTGTAGCATTGTTTACAATAACTGGAACCTGGAAACAACCAAAGCACCCACTGACAGAGCTTAGATTAAGAAGAGTGGTACATCCATACTTTGGAATACTATTCAGCCATAAGAAAAGATGAAATGCTGTTATTTATGGCAAAATGGAAGGCGTATAGGAAAGTATGTGTAGTAAAACAAGTGAGGATAACAAAGATATAACAAATGATCTGACAAAATGCTTCGAAAAACATGCACATCAATAAATAAAGAAACGTTTCTGAAGTTAATAGGGAAAGGGGAAGGAAAATACTCAAGAATAAATAAGGGATGGTGATGGGAAGAGAAAGAGGAGAGAAAAAGAAAGAAAGGAAACTCAGGGCTGGTGTAGAAAAATTGGCTTTCTCTCCAATCTCATATGCCTGATGTGATATCACATCTATCTCCATGAGCCTCTCTCCAGGACTCTAGCTGCTGCCAGGAATGCCTCCTGTGGGATTCTAAATTCTCAGGTGACCCTGGACTATTTGTTTCTAAGGGCAGAAGAACTTCACCTCTTGTTAATTTCGAGTGTTTCAATTTTCTTTTCCTCTCCATCCTTTCCTTGTTCCCTTCAACCTACCCCTGCTCCGTAAGTGATGCCTACATTAAAACCTCTTGATTTGAATGATTAGGGGTGAGTGAATTCTGTTTCCATACGGCAATCTGGCTGTTGTACCGGGTAAAGGCAGGCTGGGAGGTGGGCTGGTGTAGGGGCAGGATGACACAGAGCAGGATTTCTATGACCCGAGCAGACGGGGTAAGGAGGAGAGAGTCCTAGAACCCTCAGTGGCTTTTCAGGTTTTTATTGGGATTTACCAGGTACATGGCAGGCAGGAGTGCTGGGGAGCAGGGAGGCTGTCAAGCCTCCCAGCCCCCAGCAAGTCTTCACTCTACCTGGGCTCTCCGGCATTCTCTGGTGGCCTTGTTCTCTGCTGCTCTCATGGTTCTGCTGGCGTCCCTGTGACGCCGCCCTTTTAGGCTCAGTCTGTCAGCCCAAGTGTACCCACTTTCACATGCCCACACCCCACTCCAGGTGCCCGCCATCAGGCATGCATTCAGGACAGCAAAGATCCGTCATTAATCCTAATGGAGTAAGGGCAGAAAAGCCTGATGCTTTTCACCTTACCCTATAGCTGGCAAGAGGCATAATGATCAAGAAATGTGTTTTGTCCGGTATGGACCGAGAAGAGTATGACATTTGGGATAGAGAGAGGTGAGACTAAAAAAGGGAAGTCAATGGCCTCCCTGGTGGTACCAGGGGCTAAGACACAACCTATGAAGCTCACCGCAGCCACTGCAGCACAAGTTTGATCTCCGGGCTGGGTGCAGCCCACATGGCGCAGCAGAACTCTCTTGACTTGCCCGCTGCCCCCCTCAGCAGTGTATTTCAGTCAATCTGCTTGTTCTGCTCCCCACTCTGTCTCTGGTGAATCCTCTTAAACCCAACCCCCTCAACAACTCTGGCCTGTACCTCAGTTCTTGTATGTATAAATAATCTTTATGGGCCTCCCTGGTGGCTCAGCGGTTGAGCGCTGGGTTACGAAGCTGCCTGCAGCCTCTGCAGCGCCAGTTCTATCACCGGGCGAGGGTCCCACATGGCGCGCAGACCTCTCCTGCCGCCCGCTGCTCCCCTCAGCAGTGTATTTTGTCATTCTGCCTGTTCTACTCTCTGCTCTGGTGAATTCTCTCACCCTCCCGCGCCTCTGACTGTACCCAGTGCTTGCATAAATAAATAAATATTTGAAAAAAAAAAAAACTATTCTATTTAAAAAAATAAAGGGAAGTCAAACATCACAGGCTTTGACTGTTGTACTAGGGAGTTTATACACAACCATGTAGAAAAATGTTTATAATATATTAAGTAACAAAAAAAGATTTTAAATGCTTACATTTTAATTTGATCATGTCATACCTACGAAAAACAATATAATTAAGTATGTCCAAACAACATGATGACTGTCTTATGGGCTTTGCAATACAGGTTTTTTTTTTCCCTCTTATACATTACATAAACATTCTGAAATGGCATATGTGGACTTATAAATTTAAAAATACATTTTTGGGAGTAAATACCCTGCAAAACTTATCATTTGGAAGTCCCTTGAGAACACAAGTGAAATGCATATTCCTAATTAATTTGCATCCTCACTCACTAAACCTGCAATTCTGTGCAAATAAGCAGTCTTAACTGTCCAAACCAAATTACCTAATGGGCTATGGATAGGGATGGCTTCACAGCAGGGTTCAGGTGAAGACCATTTTCTATACCAAGGCAGGCACTGGGGAAACAAAGATTGCCTGGAAACCAGATGCTTCGCTAACAAAGCTAGGCTATTCCAGGTAATAGGCCATTTTTGATCCTATATGTTGAAACAAGTTTTGAGTAGGATTTTAGTGAAAGAGAACCATCCATAGCACATGACTACAGCATTATCAGACAGGAAACCTGTAAGAGTTGGTGGCAGGGGCTGGTTAGCAGGGGTAGGCTGTGAGTTCTCATCCCAGTACGGTATAGGAGGATGAGGTCTCAATCAAAGAACTTGCTTGCTATCAGCTCACTTGCAACTTTAACAATGGCTGAAACAAGAATTCAAATACTGAGTGTTTATTACCATGACTTCATTGATTCAAATGATCAGTACGCATGTTGAAATTTATTGTTTCTTTGTGCCTAAATGCTATTAACTTTCAGAATAATTGCAAACCAATGGCATCTAAGAATCAATTACTTATAGAATGCCAAAATTGTCACTTTTTTCATTCTCACAACTCTATAAGTTACAACATGCTATTATTTTTATTCCACAGGTGGAAAAAGTGAGATGAGTGAGGATAGTAGTAAGGATGACAAGTCTAAAAGCTGCAGAAAGGAGATAGACATTCTGTTTTGTTTTATTTTAACTCAATACCCATGCTTTAACCACTTTCATTATTGACTATAGTGGGATAGAGACTACAATGACATAAAAATCTTCAGTTAAGATCATAACTTTAAATCACACTCCTAATAGTCCTTATTGTTTTTTCACCAATCATCCATCTACTAGCTACTTTGTGGAATTACTAACAAAGAAAGGTGAGCTTGGAGACTGATTTTTGCTAACTTGAATTTCTGATTGTTGTATTTGTCATTGTGGACTAATGCCTCCATATTTTGATGTTTTATATCAACCTTTATGAGTTTAGTTAATGTGAATCTATCTGAGATGGCGCTATCTTCATAGACATGAACTCAGGTAGGTACCTTTTGGAAACTCTCTTCCCCACCTTTAATTTTGAGCATCTCTTTTGAACTCTATGTTTCTGATTACTACATGCCTGATTACTACATTACTACTTGACCTGGCCCAGAGAACAGCCCATCCATTGGTAAGAAAGGACACATAAGTCAAGCTATTTTCTTAAACAGGTTAAGCATGAAATGTCAGCAAAATGGAATCTTCTAATTTTTAGAAAAAGACATTTCCTGATAGCAGGGAAATGTGGAGAGTAGCTCTCAGAGTTGTGGAATTGTTTAAGAACTAAAATAGAACCCACACTTAGGCACCTTAAATCGAGTCCCGTGCAATGGCAAACTGGATCATGCTGCCACACAGAGGTCAAAGCCTTTGACAAGAATGTCAGGCTACTCACCTGCCACCTGTCCTGTCAATTTTCCTGCCCATCTGTGTAGACTCTCCTGTATGACCAAATCTAGCTGGAAGACAGAGGCAGTCACTGATAGCCAATGAGTCACATGTTGTAGGGTAAATGCCAGGTTTTTCTGTGCTCCCACCATTAGGATTGATGATGGATCCCTGTGCATGCATGATGAATGCCTGATGGCGGGCACCTGGAGTAGGGTGTGGGCATACGTAGGTGGGTACATCTCGGCTGAGAGACTAGGATCATTAAGGGCAGCATCATGGGTTGCCAGAAGGAGAGAACTGGCAGAAGAGAACAAGAAGAATGAGGAGAGAACCAGAAGAGAATAAGCGAGAGAGCAAAATGAAGGAGAAGCAGGAGAAAGAGAACGAGACCACGGGAGAACGCAGGAGAGCCCAGGAAGAGTAAAGAGTCGCCAGAGGCCTGGGAGGCTGGCAGCCTCCCGGCCCCACTGCCTGCTCTGTATCTGATTAAAATCCCAATAGAAGCCTGAAAAAAAAAGGCACCGAGGGCTGCTAGGACTCGCCTTTAACCTATCTGCTCAGATCACAGAAATCCTGCTCCATCCCCTTCTGTTGCTACACATGTGAAAAGAACAGTGCCAATGGGGACAGTCCTCAAATATATCACAGTGGCAACCAACATCAAAGAAAAGAGTTCACTGTGACGGACATTGCCGGAGGGGGTTATATGTCTTGTAGGGGAGAACATAGGACCATTGGACCCAAACTTGTGAGAAGCAGCATAACTTAGAAAAGACTCATGGATCAAGCTTAGGTGGGTTCTAATCTCAGTTCTACCACTATGCGACCTTAGACATGTTTCTCCACCTATCTATCTTATTGTTATCCTTTTTTTTTTTTTCATATAACAGTACTATGTTGAGTTTATTTTTTTTAAATAATAAATTTTATTTTTATATTCCCCATACAATTGCAGCCCCCCCATTCTGACCCCAATCCCTCCCCTCCCGCCCCCGCCCCCCTAAAAGTGTCTCTGGTTCATAGTTTTTTGTTGATTTTGATTTTCACTTTCTTATAGTTATTCATTTTCCTGGTCCCTTATTTAAGTTTTCTGGATTCCTGCTATGAGTGAGACCATCCGGTATTTTTTCTTTCTCTTTTTGGCTTATTTCGCTGAGCATGATCCCTTCCAGCGCCATCCATGTTGCTGCAAATTGCATGTGTTTATCTTTTTTGAATGCTGAGTAATATTCCATGGTATATATGTACCACATCTTCTTGATCCAGTCATCTATTTTTGGGCATTTGGGTTGTTTCCAAAGCTTAGCTATTGTAAACAGTGCTGCTATAAACATAGGGGTGCAGGTGTTCTTTGGAATTGATGATTGTTATCCTTGATGAGCAAATTAAATGAAATTTACCTGTTGGGGTTAGTTTGATTGCTAAATGAAAAAGCGTAAGTACCTGTGTTATACACACCTAAGCAACGGATGTTACTTCTTTTTCAAATTCTTTTCAATCCATTCTCATTTTTCACATGAGAAAATCAATGCCCAGCAAGGAGAAAGGTTTGTCAAAGTCCCAAAGTTGTTTTTGCGTCAAGAGAAAGCACCAGAAAGCACACTGAATCAGAAAAAATAATGGGTGAGACTCTCAACCCTACTTTTTGATGCAATGTTGGGAAAGTTATTGCTAAAAGCCTCAGTGCCCTTGTAAATGCAAGGGAAGTAATGCTGCTGCTTCTTCTAAATCTCTGCCATGCAGTTATTTAATGTTCCACTAAAAAAGAAAATTGTTCAAGTTAAGGAGTCAAATAGAGGACCCCCAATGGCATCTGGGGTACTAAAGTGCTATGTCCTCATGTAAGGGAAATAATGAGAGACATTCATGGAAAGTGACAGACCAGGGTGGGGGAGCATGGAACAACCTGAACGACAAGTGTGCAGGCTAGCTTGCCTTCGAAATTCACACTGCAAAGACACCTCTTCCACCCAACAAAAAGAAAAAAAAAAAAACAAACTCAAGCAGATAATTTAAAGAGGACATAGCTTGGCAGAGCCCCCACATGACTCGTGGAAGAAAATTTCTCTGGAGAACCAGGACAGCAGCCCACAGAGATTTTAAGACTTTATAAGAGCTATTCCAAATTCAAAGATGTTAAAATCTGAAAAGATATGCTTCTTAGGATGGATGGAATGTGGCAGATACAGCAGTATCTCTCTTATATGATTTTTGTAAGAAATAATGAATAGGTGCATTTAATTGTGTGTCATCTTAACTTTGTGACCTTGGGCGAGTCACTAAAGAGGAAAAGCTGTGGTTCCTTCAAGTCTGCTTTACTTTTGCAGTGATTCACCTTAGAATAGTCCCTGTCCCTTTACTTATTCATAATCTACTACAGGTTTACTTTTGTCAGGTTCCAAGATCAAATTAGGGCATCCTTGATTGTACTTGAACTACCCCTTAACAATTTAATAGCTCATTTTTCTGAAGAGTTAGGAAAGTCAAAGTTTCCACTAAATTCCTCTTTATCACCTGCAGTTTGTTCTAATCACCTGATATTGTTCATTATCTCCTTCAGCATTCAAATATATTACTATTCCTACACTCTCCCACTCCAAAATTTAGTCCTGGACAAAGAAGGCAAAGAAGTCATTTTTCCATGCCTGGATCTTAATAACGAGGATGATAATCAGCCTGCAGCCTTTTGTTTTTATGCCACAGTAAGAGATTTCATGAGGGATTAATTCATTAAAGGCCACAGAAGGGGCATATCTCTTTTTTCTTATCCATTACTAATTAGGAAAGGACAAAAGTGTGGAGAAGAGCAAGAAATCAGCAAGTCAGCAGGCCACGCCCACCCTTTCCACAAAGCAGTGCCTCCTTAGGCTGCTATCTGCTTGCCAGTCCCCTGGCCCCGGTGGGCTGGCAGGTCTAAGAGGAGCTTGCAAAGGGAAAATTAGTTTTAGAAGGAAGTCCTGAAGGAGGAGAGTCCTGAAGCCCTCAGTGGCTCTTTCAGGGTTTTATTGGGTTGACCAGGTACATGGCAGGCAGGGGTCCTGGGAGGGCCGAGAGGCTGGCAGGCCTCCCGGCCCCTGGCGAATCTCCATTCTGGGCTCTCTGGCCTTCTCTCATAGACTCCTTCTCTCTTCTGCTTTTCTTTCATTCTGCTGCTTTTGTTCTCTCCTGCTGCTTCCATTTCCTCTGGCATTCCATGACTCCGCCCTTATAAGCCCAGTCTCAGCCCAGGTGTACCCACCTTTGTATTCCCACACCCCACTCCAGGTGCCTGCCATCAGGCGTGCATTCAGGACCTCAGAGATCCATCATCAACGCTAATGGCCGGAGGGCAGAAAAGCCTGACCGTCATTTATTCTACACAAGGGCCCTGGCAAAAGGGTCTAACAAGGAAGCATAATGGTTAGAAATACATCTGCATCCATTAACAATTTATGGAGCACAGCCCAAGATCCCTACTCTGCTAAGCTCAGGGCAAGTTTCTGCATCTCTTGTCAGGCATATATTGTCATTGTGCTGCGAACAGCACACATAATTGAGGGGGAAAAGGCCTTTCTTCTCTGCGAATGATGAGTATATCCTTCCTTTCTTCCTTCCTGCATTTATTTTTTCAGTCTAATATAGTTGGACACATGACATCTGCAAGTCATGGGGCTGAGTAGCCCTCTGTGTCAGGAAACTGACACTCTGTGGGCCACGCCCTTCGGGTTTTTAAGGTGTGTTATGAGGTCTTGCTCATTTTAGATGCTCAACAAATCTTTGTAAATAATGCTGGTGACAAGGATGATGTAGTCATTAGGCTTTCTTTTCAATATGTTGCATATTGAAAAATAATTTGATATGAATCTTAAGTAGCTATTAATTACCTATTTTAATATAATGGCACTAATTTCAGCAGAAGGTTAGTTTAAGAAAATTTGTGATTTGTTAGTAGGTAATTGTTTTTCCTAAAGAAGATGATTACTAAACTTTTTCAAGAAAAAAAAGCAGAGAATTTTGAATAATTTCTGATACACGATTGGCAAGAAAATTAGGGTATTAACTTAGGTGCTGTTTAATAATGAACATGATTTTTACTGAATGCAGCTTCACCGCACATTCCATCTGAGAGCTCCTTTAGGAGGCACCTGGAGACTCAGTTTATGGAAGGAACAGAGGAGTTAATACTCCAAAGTAGCAGTTCAAGCCAGTGATCTCAACTTTCCCTTTGCACCACACACTCTGGAGGCTAATAGGTGATAAAGCTAAACAAAATGATACTTGGCAAGGATAAGTAACTTACCCAGGATCAGATGGCCTGCGAAGAGTCATCATCAAACAGCTGTCCCATTCTGGTGATTCTATATCCTTTTCACTGTGCCCTTCATATAGACACTGGCGTTAAGTCCCTGCATGGTTGTAGTGGCAGGATGGCCACGGAGCAGAATCTCTATGATTTGAGTAGATGGGTGAAGGAGGAGTCCTGGAGCCCTTGGTGGGTTTTGCAGGCTTTGATTGGGATTTACCAGGTACACGGCAGGCAGAGGTGCCGGGAGGGGAACTCCCAGCCCCCAGCAAGTCTTTACTCTTCCTGGGCTCTCCAGCCTTCTCTGGAGTTCTCTCTGCATCTCTGCTCTTCTGTTCAGTCTGCTGGTGTCCCCATGACGCTGCCCTTATAAACCCCGCCTCTCAGCCCAGGTGTGCCCACTTACTCAGGCCCACTCCCCACTACAGGTGCCGCCATCAGGCATGCATTCAGGACCGCAGGGATCTGTCATCTATCCTGATGGCAGAAGAGCAGAAAAGCCTGACACTTTTTTACCTTAGCCTACAACGGTCTACTGTTCCCCATTGTTGGGAGAACCCAAAGCAGCTAATATGCAAGATGCAATAAGCGCAGGAGGGTGAGAAAACTCACCAGAGCCAGAGCGGGGAGCAGAGCAGGCAGACTGATGAAGCACACTGCTGAGGGGAGCAGCGGGCGGCAGGAGGGGTCTGCGCACCATGTGGGACCCTCGCCCGGCTGCCGGGGATGGAACCGGCGCTGCAGAGGCTGTGGGCAGATTCGCAGCCCAGCGCTCAACCGCTGCGCCACTGGGGAAGCCCAAGGCCTGTATTTTTATGACCTTGTAAGGCAGGACCAGGCACAGTGCAGGTTTTCTGATCCCATGCAGACCGGGTAAAGGAGGAGTCAGAGTCCTCAGTGGTTTTTTTGCAGGTCTTTTATTGGGGTTCACCAGACATTTGGCAGGCAGGGGTGCTGGCTGGGGGGCCCAGCAAGTCTTCACTCTATCTGGGCTCTCTGGCGTTGGTTCTGCTGCTTCTTGGCTTCTCTTTCGGCTTCTGCTTCGGCTTCTGCTGCTGCTGCTGGTGTCCCTGTGACGCCGCCCTTAAAAGCACAGTCTCAGCCCATGTGAATCTCATCTACCTATGCCCACACCCTATTCCAGGTGCCCGCCATCAGGCATGCATTCAGGACCAGGATCCATCATCTATCCTGATGGCGGGAGGGCAGAAAAGCCTGACATTTTCTTTACCCTACAGACCTCTATCACTGGCTTCTTGTAATACCAGAGGAGAAAAGACAGTGTGTTTGCCTCACATTTCCCTCTCTGTTTTAGGATCACATTGAATATGATCCACACCCGGGCAGGACAGGCGGCCACTGTCTAAAATTCCTCTGTTGTAGACCTCAAAGACAGTTTAAACCTTGAGCTTCTCTTACTGGGTTTGAAACAGCCTTGATGGGTCATACTATGTGACGAAGAGAAGAGATTCTACACGCCTGCTAACCACTCCTGCTCTTTCACTTTGAGCTATGGGGCGGTGGGTGGACCATTTAGCTTTCCTGAGCATAGCATCCGCCAAAGGGAACATAAATGCCTGGAATGTGCTGAGAGCATGTGGGTTACATGCAGAAATTGTGTTTCCAAATCTTCCATGATGTTCAGGACAGAAAAATTAAAAAAAAAAATGCTTCTCTCATCCAACTTCCTTTAAAAGCAGCAATGTTGTTAGGGTCAGTGATGGAGCAGTGAGGCACAGGCTAGGATACATGTAACAGAATGCAAGCAGGCAGAGGTGAGTTGTGACCACCATAGCCTGGGTTTAGCTTTTGATGATCTCAAAAAGATGTAAACACAGGCAATTAAACTAACTGCACGCTCATTGGATTTGGGGCATGCTGCTGTAGACTGTTCTGGTAACTTTCACCATATCCACTTTCATCTTCTTTGCTAACAAACTCCTAATTAAGTTTCAGGGTGGCCATATGCCCAGTTTAAACAACAGAATTCCCCAGTCTCCTTTGTAGATGAGACATAAGTGAAAGTCAGTCCTTGGAGCTGTGGAGAAAAAGTTTAAAATGCAGACAGATCCAGCTGGCATTCATGCTTTGCTCTCAGATCTGCTCTTTCTTCTTCTCTGGAATGTGGAAGCAGTGATAGAGACTGAGCAGTTGCATTGCAACGCCAATGAATCATAGAAACAACATAACAGTCTTGGAATGCTTCTTGTTGCAGGAGAAAATTAAGATTGCCACTTGGCTAACCTACTGTAGTTGAACTTGTGTCCCATAAAACTAAATGCATATCATGAGTGATCTAAGGACTTTATAAAATAATGTTCTTCTATAGCAGCTGACACATCGTATCACACCCTTACCGAATGACATTTCTCCTTCCTTTCTTGATGGGATAGAGAATGCAATGCCCAGGATCAGAGCCCTGTTCAGGAATAAGGGTGCTCTCCAAACTCTCTTGATTATGAATAAATAGAGTAGTAACTAACGAGGGTGCAAAGCCTGGAGATGACAGATGGAGACCATGCTGTCAGGATAGAGGCAGTGGCAATTGCTATGCCCTGCATTTCACAAATGAGGAAACTGAGACAGAGTAAGTAACTGATGCAGGTTGAGATAGTCTGAAAATAGTCACTCATTAAAGTTGTAACTTTCGAGCTGTCTCATTCTGATAATTATATGTCCTTTTCTTTGTGCCCTCCAGCAGGGCTACAGGCAATAGCACCAAAGAGACATATTTTATAATTTGAAATCTCATAATATATTTTAGGTTTCTTTGGGATGTTAATTTTTTCCAGTAAATACATTGTGTGCATGTTGGGCGGTGGGCAGTTGGTTAACCATCTTTTTCTTCTTCATATTACACCTTTTTTTTAAATTTTCCAGGAACGCAAGGAAAATGATGAATTTTTTTTATTATTATAGAGGCATGTTATTTATTTATTTATTTGTGTGTTTGTTTGTTTTGTTTTGTTTATACATGCACTGGGTACAGTCAGAGGCGCGGGAGGGTGAGAGAATTCACCAGAGCCAGAGCGGGGAGCAGAGCAGGCAGAAGGACCGAAGTACACTGCTGAGGGGAGCAGCGGGCGGCAGGAGAGGTCTGCGCGCCATGTGGGACCCTCCTCCGGTGGCCGGGGAGCAGCCGGGGATCGAACTGGTGTGGCAGAGGCCGCAGGCAGCTTCGCAACCCAGCGCTCAACCGCTGCGCCACCGGGGAGGCCCCGGAAAATGATGAATTTTTAAAGACAGAAGAGGCAGAATGTTTAGAAACAGACATTTTTTGTCAGTTCATGCATCCTCCTGGCTGTGAAGTGGCCAAGGACCTGATGATGACTGAAAACAATCACCTAAGAAGTATGCTGCAGCCTGGGTTCTGGAACTAGATCACTGTGGACTCAAAGGCAAAACTCTTTTATACCAGCTTCTTGATCTTCTTTCTGGTTTCTGACACCAAGCTCCCAAAGCCATTGGAATTTCTTAAGCCAAGAGAACTGAAAATATTTATTTTTTTTTTAAAAAAAGATTTATTTATTTATACAAGAGCTGGGGTACAGGCCAGAGGCGCAGGAGGGTGAGAGAATTTACCAGAGACTGAGCGGAAAGCAGAACAGGCAGACGGACCAACGACACTGCTGAGGGGAGCAGCAGGCGAGACAGGAGAGGTCTGCATCGCCATGTGGGTAGCACCCTGGCAGGCCGGGATCGAACCTGTGCTGCAGAGGCTATGGACAGCTTCACAGCACTGTGCTCAACCCACTGTGCCACCAGGGAGGCCCTTGGCATGTAAATAAGATAACTTTAGAAAAGCCTCTTGATAAACTAAGACTGGAGTCTTGTTGTCCAGCTTTGTAATTAGTGTTAGAACTTTCAGTCTCTTTCTATCCCCCCACCTGTAGTAAGGGGAGAGGGGCTGGATAATCCATTTCCATTGGCTACTGAGTTAATCAATCCTGCCTGTGTGATAAAGCCCATAAAACCCCGAAAGGATTGGATTGAAAGAACTCCCTGGCTGGTGGACAGTGGAATGCTTGAGGGGGTGCCCTCTGCATCTCTCTCATTTGTTTCTGAGTTATATCCTTTAAAATAAACTATTAGTCTAGTAAGGCAAATTTTCTCTGAGTTCTCTGAGCTGCTCTAGAAAATCAGAAAATTTGGAGGGCTTCTAAAAAAATTAATTAAAGCCAAAGAGGGGGTCCTTGGAATCCCTGAACTATAGCTGGTCACTGAGAAGCTCAGGTGACAGCCTGAACTTGCACTTGGCTTTTGAAATGGGAACTAGATGGGATAGCCTTGTAAAACCGAGGCTATAATCTGGAATCTGATCTCTCCTTAGAGAGATCTGACATCAGATCAGATGTCAGAATTGAGATGATGTGACACCTAATTGTCTGTTAAGAATTATTTGACAGTGGAAATGGGAGGAGGAGTCCCCACACACAGTACTACCACATTGGAGTTGGATGAAGAACCCTTCAAAGGGTAAACAAATTAATTCTATTAAAATATTTAGTATAGTGCCCAGTGATTATTACTTAGCAAACTTTAGCAATTGTTAGCACTATTTTAAACTTTTTTTCCAGTCTATCTAAGAAGTGGAAACAGGTTTACTATCAGAAACATATAACATTAAAATATACAGGAAAAAATCAGATGTGTCCACATGTTTGTGGAAAAAGAAAGCTGTTGAAAACTAAGCATCTCAGCTGTTTCTGGATTTTCTCATTAACATTTGTTTGCTCTTTTTGATTCCCTTTGTTTATTGCTAGCAGAAGAGTGGTAGCAGGTGCCCAAAGTTTAAGGAAAAATATGGGAGGAAAATTGAAACTGGATTATAAATATCTATTCATTAGCTCTTTTTATCCCTGCAAATTGTGTGGGGGTATGAATGGAAAGAAACTAATCATTTGTGAGGGAGAGTCCTGTGCTATGCTTCTAGAAGGCAGGACTGAGGTTGCCGTGTTAGGAGAAGACTCTGGTCGTGTGTTGTAACAAAGTAGGATAAGCTAAGGGTGACCTAATGTCACATTTTGCCTGGGATTTCATTTTCTCTTTTTAGCACTGAAATGCTACATTTTGAGAAACCTCTTAGCACTGGAATACCTGGATGTGGTTACACTGTGAGAATTAGGGTCAGTACTGGGGAAATACCAAACCTAACTAGACATGCAAATCTGCAATAGAACTTCACCTTCCATCCCCATACTCTACCTTGTGCCTTTGCTCGCTACTAAAGGGACTAGTTAGTCACTCAAAGTGAACATCTAGATGTGAAGAAAAGTAAGTTGGGCATGTAAGCGGTTAGTCA
This sequence comes from Talpa europaea, assembly GCF_964194135.1. Classification (NCBI taxonomy): domain Eukaryota; kingdom Metazoa; phylum Chordata; class Mammalia; order Eulipotyphla; family Talpidae; genus Talpa; species Talpa europaea. The sequence continues at coordinate 51,569,447 of NC_140073.1, forward strand.
GGATCATGGGGCCCTCAGCCTTGAGAGAACATTCTGGAACAGGTGGAACATTCTGTAAGTTGACCCACCCCATCCTCAGAGCAACATCTGCATTGGCCATGATAAGCACTTGTTTGTACATTCCAAGAACCATATGTCAGCTGGCTGAAGAGACCAAGGCCCCAATTAATGCCAGATGGCAAGAGCCAACCAGAGGAACCCTCGTGGAGCCCTGCCAATCAAAACAGCAAAACACAGAGTCACAAACCCCTCCTCTCCATTTTGAACAAAATATATAAGCTCCTGATTCTTACCCCTCAGTGGCACCACACTTTGGACCCCTTTCTGTCAAGAGAGCCTTCCTGTTCTCCTTATATGACAATAATTCTCTTTTTGTTTTGCCCTAGTTAATCTCCTCATTGAAGTCTTTCCTATCTAAGACAAGGACAATAGGATCCTATCAGTAAGAGGTTAAAAACAAACAAAACATTCATTCTAGAAAATGCAATGTGGTATACTGCTATCTAAAAAGATTATATATATATATTTTTAATAACCACTTTTTGAAGCATTTAGAACATGTCATGCATTTATATGTCCTCTCATTTAAGTCTGCACGACTCTGCAAGGTGGTAAAGACATGAAAATACAAGCTCAGTGACAAATTTGTGAAAGGAGAATGTGGTTTTCAGTGTAAGCTGTGTTAAAAGCTCAGTAAATCACCTTGAATATATGTCTTTTATCCCGATCATAAAACTTTATATTTATCTTTAAAATATGTCCCTATTTCTCACTGTTTCTGGATGAAAAGATTTGTTTAAATGTTCTCCAGTTATAATCACGTGGCCCCTACACATGCACACACACAGACATATACAAATACACTGACACATTCACAGTTAGTAACTTTGGGAAATTTATTTAATTTTCCTGACTACAGCTAAGTAATAAATGAGTCGGGCATAAGGGCCATGCTTTAGCCTTTATTAGACTTCTGCCACTTCTATTTCAAGCCACGCTAAGGGAAGATCCACCACCTTACACCAGCAAGAATGGCACATATTAAAAAAAACAACAACAACAAAAAAAAAAAAAACAGGAAACAACAAATGTTGACGAGGATGTGGAGCAAAAGGAACCTTCCTATATTGCTACTGGGAGTGCAACTAGCATCTTCTTGATCCAGTCATCTATTTTTGGGCATTTGGGTTGTTTCCAAAGCTTAGCTATTGTAAATAGTGCTGCTATAAACATAGGGGTGCAGGTGCCCTTTTGAATTCATGATTCTGTGTCCTCTGGGTAAATACCTAAAAGTGGAATTGCTGGATCTTATGGAAGCTCCATCTTCAGCAGGTTGAGGAATCTCCACACAGCTCTCAATTGTGGTTGGACCAGTTTGCACTCCCACAAGCAGTTGTAAAGGACTTTAAATGTCATCAACTTCAATTTCTTATTCTATAGCCTACAAATCACATGAGCATCACATGGTAATTAATAACTTGCATGATTAGGAAATCATCACCTCTCGGGCACCCTTGTTCTCCCATTGCTATCACTCAGCATTCTTCATCTTAAGGCGTTATCCTTTGTTCTTTCCTACATTCCTTTCTTCTCCCCTTTCTTTCTTCCCTCCTTGTCTGCACCCTCTTGTCCTATCCTTCATTTTTTTCCCTGTCTTTCTCTTCTCAAACTAACAACTAAACACCTATGTGCTGAATATGGGAAGGCAAATCTTGGATTAGGATTAATCTTAGGTTTTCTGCCCTTAAGCATCTCACCCTAATCGTCTGTGGAGTTAGCAGCAAATGCAGTACTGTGAGGTGGATGTGTTGGCAGGGAGAAGAAAACAGCACTATGTGAATATGGCAAAGGAGTCTTTAATATTTTCTTCCATGAGTATATTCCTCTAAAACAAGATTTTAATTAAAAAAGAGGGATTGAGCAAGCAAGGATAAGGGGAAATGCAGTGGGCATCTCTTTTCTTCTAAAATGAAATATATTTCTTTAAAAAAGTCTCCATATCTTCATGATCAGTCTTGGTAGGACAGTGAGTTAAGTTCTCCTGACCCCGCCAAGGGGAGGTGGAAAACATGATGCAGGCAAGGACAGAAGCAATCTTTATCTAGGGGGGGTAAATCTTAAACAGAGTAGCAAAGTGATAATATGTTGCTGCCTTTAATTATTTTTGAGATATAATTGATAGCTCAATTATATCTGAACTGTTCCTGTTGCACAAGTCGTGGGGAAAAGCTGGCTTTTCCTTGCCACCTAAGCTTCGGGATGTGCTGGGTTTGTAGGTATAACTGGCACCTCCCACCCCAGGGAGGACTGGACAGTGCAGGCTACCCAAAGCAGCTAGCAGCAGCAGTGAAGATTCCCCGCTCTGCTGCTGAAGCAACCAGTGCTTGCAGCCCTAACATCAGGAGCAGTAGCAGTGGAGGCTGAATTTGCTGCCTGTGGGCAGCATCCCCCTGACCCCCAGGTTTAAGTGTGAAGCTATTAAGGCTCCAGCAGCAGCAGCGCAGCAACAGCAACGCAGCAGCAGCGCAGCAGCAGTAGTGCAGCAGCAGCAGCGGCCTAGGCAGTAATGGTCACATTGGTGGCGAGTCAGCAGGAGATTCCCACTTGCCCACTGGCCGCCTGGAGCTCTGCCTCTGTAGCACCCAGCCCGCCCTGCGGTGGGAAGCTGCAGGTCAGCAACACTCAGGCCCATCTAAGTGGGTCGGGCTTGATGGCAGCTCTGTTGCCAGCTGTGTTTGAGCACCAGAACACCACCTGGCCCCTTTCCGGGGGTTTCCATGCCTTGCCCCAGAAGCTCTCTGCCTATAGGCAGCATAACCTGCATTGGGTGGCATTTTGCTATCAGTCACCAGTGCACCCACCAGGGATCAGGCTGCCAGCAGAGGCCAGTGGTGATGACAGGTGGCAATAGTTCCCCTGCCATGCAGCCCCAGGGCACACTGGGACTTCCATGATAAGGTTGCCCTCCGTTGGTGCAAACTGCTATATGGGAGGCAACAGCTAGAAGAAACCCAGTGGGCCAACTCCTGCACTGCAGCTTCCTAGAGCCACAGGTAGTAGAGAGGCCCATGGAGTCCCAGGCCAACACGTTGGGTTCCCAGCAGATCCCGCCCTGCAGTGCTGCTGCAGCTCCTCACCCATGTTGTTACACACAGCCCCAACCAAGGGGCGCCAGGTGCAGAGCACCTCCAGGTCCAGTGAGGCCAGTTCTGGCTGAGGCCAGGGCAGATTTGCTCTCTATAGGCTCCAAGTTTTCCCTTTTGTATTTGGAACCTAGATTGCAGAACGTACCAATCTGGTATGTGCTAAATGAACCAATCAAGTTCAAGCCCAGCTCATTAGTTAATTATTCTATTGAAAATCAAGAATGAGCTGATTGGTGCTGCATGGTTCCATCAGTCACTTAGGATTGAAAAAGGTCCCTAAGACCGAGTGATCTTGCAATTGTGCATATGGGTGAGAACCCATAGGAAGTGACCTCTCTTCTACCTTGGCACTGTCCTTTAACCACTATAACCCCTACTCTAGCCCTCTTTCATACAACTTTGCGAGTTTAATAAATGCAATGTGTTGATTCAATACATTTATATATTGCAATTTGATTTCCATTGGGGCATTAGTTGACATCTATTACATTGCATAGTTATCACCTCCCTGAGGTTCAGTTTACCCTTCTGGGCAGTGAGGTAACAGGACTTCTCCCAGTGACCTTCCAGCTGTTGAGTGGCCCACATGTGGCCCATGATAAACAATCTACACAAAGCTCCTTTGGAGGCAGCTGTACTATTACATTTTTGCCCTTGAGAACTAAGGTGAACATCTAAACTCCCTAAGTTGGCATGTACTCATAATGACTAAGGCAATTTAGAATAAAACAGATAGTGTCTAGGTTTCAGGGGGTCACTTGATATTTATTTTCCCCTAATTTTCTACACAGGCCATGTATGCCATGTATTAGTTTTGCAATCACATAGAAACTACAAATATTATTAAAAATAATTAGCAAAGCTTTCCCAGCACAGATGATTTGTGCTCCATTTCGGTGGCCCGGTGTGTTCAGGCTTGATAAGGAAATTGCTTCTCCAAAGGACACTTCCATTTATGTAGTGCACAGATCTACATGAAAGGCAAGAGGTTGCCATTTAACACAAATCTCTTTATCCACACCCTGGTTTTAGCAGCTGAGCAACCCAGAGCCATGGACAATGAAAAAAAAAAAAAAAAGATTTCTATACTAGGGTATAGTTTATGACTGCTTTATGTAAGTACAATGATTTATCTAGTCAAAAGCAATTTTACATCCATTAATTTGTCTTATATTTACCATTATATCTTAATGTAGTAAAGGCAGGCATTGTTATGCTTGTTTTTGCCCTTATTGTTGATTTTTTTTTTTAGGAAATAAAGTAACAAAATATTAATTGTCCAAAATAGCAAAACCGTGAAAAGGCAAAAAATGATCTCAAGGGCCTCCCCTGGTGGCACAGGTGGTTGAACGCCGTGCTGTGAAGCTGTCCGCAGCCTCGGCAATGACAGTTCGATCCCAGCCAGCCAGAGAGGGTCACACATGGCGCAGCACACCTCTTCTGTCTCGCCTGCTGCTCCCCTCAGCGGTGTATTTCATCAGTCTGCCTGTTTTGTTCCCCGCTCTGTCTCTGGTGATTCCTCTCACCCTCCCGCGCATCTGGCCTGTACCCCAGTTCTTGTATAAATAAATAAATAAATAAATCTTAAAAAAAAAAGTCTCAAAATCAGATTTGCTTTTTCTAAGTCAATTGAACTTTCACCAAAAATGACTAATGAATTTTTGTCACCTAATGTGTTCTTTCTAGTAGCTTATTTTTCTTCACAGTAAATAGTTACATCAGCATTATCTTCAATAATATAGATTTATAATGAGGACAAAAGTAGGTGAGGATGCTTAGCTCTATGAACTGTAACTTATAAAAATGTATACTTAATTCATTTACAGTAATGCAATTTCATTTACAACAAATGTATTTACTATAATAAAAACACTAAATATTCCTATGCAAGGCACTGGCATGGTTGATTTAGAAACACTATATTTAAGACTTAGAGGTAAATAAAATATCCCCCTTTTTGCCTATTTAGTAAACTGAGGGTTGAGTTAATTCAAATAATTTAGATAAGGCCAAACACTTATAAATAAAATATTTCCTTCCCTGCGATAACCTAATTTATATGAATAAGTGACACAGGCTAACTCCATAGGGGGAGAAAAAACAGGGAAGCAAATAGTATTCATCTTGAATAATTTCAGGGAATAGGTGATTTTAATTAGAGTGCTGTGACACCAAGCCAATATATCACTTTTCTTTGCTAAGGGGAGGGAGATAAATACCAACCTGTCTCCAAAACTAAGACAGGGCAACTAGACCAAGCTGAGGAATTTGATATTTGCGAGTGACATCAGCGAAAGATTTTCATCACTAGCACTCAACATTTCATATCCAGTATTCATTCATTATCTCAATACAAGCCACAAATATTTACACTGTTTATTCATTAATTCATCTGCATAGGAAATCTGCCCTTCAGGAGGGTCTTTAAAGGACAGACTATTAATTTTAATCATAGCATTAATATCATTTGGATTTTGTTTCTCTTCACATGTCACTCATTCATTCATTTATTGAATAAATATTTATTGAACATCAATTACATCTAACATATTTGATTCAAAGACTATGAATAAAGATATGGATTGCTAAGGGATTGTTTATAGGCAATAATTAGGTCCCTCTCCTTTTTTTTCCCATCTGGTGTTGAGGAAACAAAAGTCACTTCATTTGAGACTCATGAAGAAATATAGGACAGTAACAACCCTTGACACTGAACACAGTTGCTTAATGTTATCCTTTTAACTATTTACTCAGTAGCTTGAGCACTGCTTCCCAATTTTGTGGCCCATGAACCAGTGACAACTGCACAGAATCTCCTGTTCAATGATTAAAAATCATAAATTCCTATTCCAAATTCAACCCAAGATTTAAAATTAGTATGTCTAGGGCCTCCCTGGTGGCACAAGAGGTTAAGACACAACCTATGAAGCTATCTGCAGCCTCTGCAGCATGAGTTCAATCCCCAGCCAGGGAGCTACCCACATGGCTTAGCAGACCTCTCCTTTCTCACCTTCTGCTCCCCTCAGCAGTGTACTTCAGTCTTCTGTTCTGTTCCCCACTCTGTCACTGGTGAATCCTCTCACCACCTACACCTCTGGCCTATACCCCAGTTCTTTTATGCATACATAAATAAATTTAAAAAAAAAGGTAAAAATAAAGATAAAATCAGTATGCTTGGAGAAGGACTCAAAATGTTTGTTTTTGGTAATCCTGATGCACGGCATATATTCCACTGATTACAAAATACATACGACTTTTTGAGAAAATGATACAACTTTGGTCAATCCTCCCCTATTAATGTATACATACCTGTATGAAATTCAAGTTTTACATAAAGTCCCTAAAGTCCACTGTGTGTTGTCTGGCAGGTATAGACACATTTCCTCATTTTGAAGCTTTGGGCACAAGATAGACACATTATGTCTAGGCATGTGAAGGAGTCTCAAGAAGTTGAGACTCAGCCCATGAACTCAGCAATCACATATTGAAATTATTAATTTAGGGCAAAATAATTTCTTTGCATTCTCTCCTTGGGAAGAAAGATTTCATCAGATTAAGCAAAAAAGTATTGTCTATATTTGGTTAAAATGACAATTTTGAATGGAGTTTGAAATAAAAAGACTCAGCTAGGTTTAATGGGCAGACTAAAAATGTGATGGGCATCAGGGAGCATAGTTTATGAGTACTCTTGTCTTACTGTCCTAAAGTGATAAATTTAGGATTTCAGCTAGGAAAGAGGGATGCAGATATTAATTAAGCATTGGTGAAGGCTCTAGATGGTTCAATGAAGAAGAAATGTCAGTTCATTTTGTGTTGGTTACATTTTCTTAGTTCTTAGGTTAGAGAAATGCACACTTGCAAGAAAGTATGTCCCATAATGACTTAAGACCTGAAATATGATGATTATGAGAATTTAAGATTTTGTATGAGAATTTAAGATTTTGGTAACTGAACTGATCAATTCCTGTTATGGACCGGGCCCTAAGCTTCAGAAGAGTATGGTTAAATGCCCCTCCCTTGCCACAAACACTCATGCACATATACAAAGAGACAAAGAAGAGGTGAAAAGATGCATGTTTCTGTGAAGGAGCTGGGGATAGGATGGGTTGGCCAGGGACCTAGAGTGCTCCTGCTCTCAAAGAAAGCTTTGCCTTATTTAATTTTAAGTAATAAATTGTTGCATGCCATTTTTCTTGAAAAGAAAAAAAATGCTATTTTTTTTCAATGATGGAAGTTCGTCACTTAAAAGTAATATTGGATTGCCTAAAATGTCTTTTATCAAATGATGTTCAAATGTCCAGCAAATCTGATACAAATCTTTAATTCACTTATACTGTCTGGAGGAAGTTTGAATATTCCACTATGTAATCTGATTGGGTCACCACTAAAATCTAGAGGAAAAATTCATAGAGAAATGGTTTCACATGAGTGAGCCCTTAAATCCGGCCTCTTATAGTAGTTTTTTTTTTTACAGTGATTCATTCCTCAAAGACCATTCGGGAGAACAGTGTCTCAAAGGATTTTCTAATAGTGGAGAGTATAACCACTGCTTTTCAAGGGATGGCCTTTCTACGAACAATATGTAGAAATTAATTTGTTAGGCTGGGATCAGACAGATGTATCTTTACCATAAGCTACTTTGTGTGATCTTAGACAAGACAATTTAAACTGTGAGTTTTCCTCTAATCTTTCCATTATGGATAAGATCCTCATTTTTGTAAGGCAGATGTGATAAATATGATAAATGTGATAAATTTACATAGATAAATAATCTGGAGTGTTTTTCCTGAACCTCATGGGAAAATGAGTAATATGGATAAAAGATCTCGGTTGCAACTACTTTAAGAACTTCCTCTGACAGGTTGAATGGCAGGAGAAGAGACCAACCCAGTGGCCTTGGGAAGGTATATGGACAATAACATTGACCATGTGATTGTCACATGTGACCATGTGAGTGTCTTCTACATTCCTTTCTAGGTTTCAGACCAAGAATTCCTGAATTTAAGGAAATTATTTACCAGGACTCTACCTAGACTTCAAAAATCCTGAGAAGCATTTACTTTAATAAGAAGAGATTTCCCCTCCAAAGAGATTGGATTCAAACATGATCTGATTGAAGGAATTAGTTAAAAAGTGTAGAAAATATAAAAGGAAAATGTCTCTATTCTCTGTACAGTGATCTTTACCTAAATGGCATCACAGTTCATACCAATAAAGATTCCAAGAATAATCTAAAACAAATTGGGATTCGAAGAGGATCCAGATACGTGGTAGAAGCGTCAGGGAGAAGTGAATGCAAGTTAATTACCACAATGGGGACCACTGCAATTATCCTGCCATTTCACTTCCTTGAACACATTTTGCAATGATAGCTGAATTTTTAAAAAATCTGGCACAGGACTAAAATTACCAGCATTCTCTTAGTGGAATAATGCTAGAGAATTGCATGTGAATTTTTAGAGTTTCAGAATTCCCATGTGGCATTCTTGGAAAAAATAGTTTTTAATTTCCTGCGTTGACTGCATTTTGACAATTGTCTACCTCTTTCCATAACTGTCTACCATACAGTTCTCCAATAAAGAAAAAACATGACATTTTTTGCTTTCATAGCAGTAGGCGCTCCCCTATCATAGAACTGATCATACAGTGATTTTGTACCTTTTTTTTTTTTTTTCCTGAATCATCCTATGTACTTCAGGCATGATCTTTATTGTATTTACCATCATAAGCCTAGTGCCTTGTATTATTTATCTTTGAGTGTGAGCCATTTCTTTGGTAATGCAGTAATGTTTCTTTGTGGTTTTTATTTGTATTTCCTTGAAAAGTGATAATGCTGAACACCATTTTCTTTGTTTATTGATTGGCCATTTGGATAGTCTGTGAAGTATCCATTTCTTTTGCCTATTTTTCTATTCAGTTATAGACATTTTCTTATTGATTTGTAGGTAGGAATTCCTAATGTATTCTGGATATGCATTTATATATCTGTATCTATTATAAACACATAATTTAGAGTTATAACTATAGTTATATGAAACAGACATTTTTCTACTCACTTTTTAAGTCACTAAGTGAAAAAAATATGTATTGCATATACAATATGTTCTAAGGACAAGGGTAGTTCTAGGGATAAATAAATGTTATTGTATAGAGGCCTCCCTGGTGGCGCAAGGGGTTAAGACTCAACCTATGAAGCTATCTGCAGCCACTGTAGCACAAATTTGATACCCTGCCAAGGAGATACCCACATGGTGCAGCAGACCTCTCCTGTCTCACCGGCTGCTCCCCTCAGCAGTGTATTTCAATAGATCTGCCTGTTCCCCACTCTGTCTCCAGTGAATCCTCTCAGCCCCCTCATCTCTGATCTATACCCTAGTTCTTGTATGCATAAATAAATAATTTTTAAAAAAATAAATGTTATTGTATAAAATAATTACATATTTTATGTTTTATTAAAATATATTTTATTAAAAATAACATTATTGAATTTTAATATTAATGGCTAACTGGAAAGAGGCATGGTAACCCTCAACCTCCATCCCTCACCAAATAACCTGGAGTCATTTACCTGGACATTGTGAGTATCAAAGTTATTTTACAGTATGTCTCTGAAAGTGGAATATTTTTCATCATTATAGGTATCCAGAAATTCCTAAAGCTCTAAAATTATAAGTTGCAAATACATATTTTGGTTACACACTAGAGGACACATATGCATGGGTAGCTGATGACTAATAACTTCTCTTTCAAAATAAAATGTATGATGAGCAAGATATTTTATTCATTAACTAACTTTTTATACTCAAGTATTCTCTATGAAAACACCCCAAAGATTTTTGTTTCACACATTTCATTTAAACCATTGATTTTTTAAAAAGGAATAATGTTTAACTTATATCATGACTAAATATAGAGTGCGACGTAACTTCTTAGTTTGACAGACTAGCCATAGGGTGATCAACTAAAAATCACCTTAATAGAGATACATGAATGATTGTTCAGTGATAAATCAATTTCTTTCCAGATAAAAGAGCAGTATGTAACTTTTTGGAAGTCAAAGCCTCTTTCACTGAATTAATTAACTAATAGAATCACCTATTCATTTGGAAAGTCAATCAGTGAGTAATTAGATAAGTACATCAACAGTATTTATTAACTCAAACTCTATAAAGGGAACAGTAGGATGCATTGAGTGGGCATAGACATACCCAGTGGGCTGGGTCCCTCCTCCATAACTTCACATAGTTTAACATTGGAGATGAGCCATAGAACTTAAATGTAGAGAGTGTATGCATAAGCCATTTAGAAATAAATGATTATGGCCCTTTAGTCAAACTCATGGGAAGATGGTATCTTTGAGAGGAGCTGTGAAGGACTCAGGGATGGAGAGAAGCAGTGCACACCAAAACTGTTCCATGTGACAGCCCTTGCCATTTCTATTTATCTTTAAATTAATGAAATAATTTGAAAAGCACAGTTCCTCACCTGAACTAGTCTCATTTCTAGTGCTCAATCAATAGCTATATGTGGCTTGTGGCATCATGCTGAGTGGCATAGGTACAGATGTTCCTTATCACAGAATGTTCCGTTGAACAGGGTTGATCTAAATTGAAGGGAATACACAAAACTCAGGTTGAAAACTGAAAACTGAATAGTATACCCATAGGAGAACAAATGTATCAGTGCACCTGACCTTACTAATTTGAAGGTCAATGACTACAAGCCACCTTGGGGGAAAAAAAAATTGTTATTAAACCATGGAAGCATTTAAGACCAGTACTTGTTTCTTGTTTCTTTCTTTCTTTTTTTTTTTTTTTTAAGATTTATTTATTTATACATACAAGAACTGGGGTATAGGCCAGAGTTGTGGGGGGGGGGGTGAGAGGACCCACAAGAGACAGAGTGGGGAACAGAACAGGCACAGTGACAGAAACACACTGCTGAGGGTAGCAGTGGGTGAGACAGGAGAGGTCTGCTGCACCATGTATGTAGTTCCCTGACTGGGGATCGAACTTGTGCTGCAGTGGCTGCGGCTAGCTTCATAGGTTATATCTTAACCCCTTGAGCCACCAGAAAGGGGAGGCACCCCCTTTCTTTAGTTTTTTTTTAAGTAAAAATGTGATCAAAACTATACATTAATGATGCTGGGATGGTAACAATCAATTTCAGTTTGAAGAGGAAAGAGGATCTTCACATCTGAGTTAGACCCATAGCAGATTAAATATAGGGGCCATGAAGGGCTTATATTACTATCACTCATTCATTCAAAACACATTTATTAAATATGTACTCTAGGTCACTCTATAAAAATGATATGGCAATAAACAAAATAGAAAAAAAAATCCTTCCTCATGTAGGTTTTTTTTTTTTTACAACTTGGCTCTACATTACATTCATTCATTATACTTCTATGTACTTCTTACAATAAATCTATTGGCTCTCATTTAATAGACTAGCTTAGGTTCCCAATCTACTAACTACACTAATAAAATGACACTATGTGGCTATATCGATATATTTACTGTAGTTCCCTCTTATCTGCAAGGGCTGCAGTCTAAGATGCCAGTGGATGCCTGGAACTGGGAATATTACCAAACCTTTTAATATACTGTTTTCCCCAATACCTACATACTTAATTTAGGCACAGTCAGAAATAAACAATAATTAAAATAAACTCTGATGAAAGTCATGTGAATGTGATCTGTCTCTCAAAGTATCTTATTGTACATCACATGTTTTCATCATGATTGGCCACAGGTAGCTGAAACTACAGAAAACAAAACTGCAGATAAGGAGGGACTGTTATATATATATGTGACTGACACTGTTCTACGTATTTTATTTATTTATTTTTTAAGATTTTTTTTTTTTAAATGCAAGAGCTGGGGTACAGGCCACAAACACAAAAGGCTGAGAGGATTCACCAGAGACAGAGTGGGGAGCAGAACAGACACTTTGGACCAAAGACACTGCTGAGGGGAGCAGTGGGAGAGACAGGAGAGTTCTATTGTGCCATGTGGGAGAGATCCCTGGCCAGCCAGGAATAGAACCATCGCTGCAGAGGCTGCAGACAGCTTCACAGCCTGCGTTCAACTTGCTGTGCCACCAGGGAGGCCCCTGTACTAAGTGTTTTATTAATCTCATTTATGTCTAATATCCATTTAATATTCCTAGAAACTTTAGGAAAGAGAGATTAGCATTTATATCTGCTTTAAATAAGTGACAAAGCTGAGGTTTTACATTTTTATATAATTTGTTCAAGCTCATCCAATTACTAGCAGCTGAACAGGATTTGGGCTGAGGCCATCTGCGTCTACAGGCCACCCCTCATGTGGAATGCAAAACACATAGATATCTGGTTTCGATGCCCATCCTCACACCTTGAAAGGAGAAATCATAATATTCAGTGACTTCACTAGCTCTGAAATGTGAAAGAGAGTAATTAAATTGCTAGATACTGGTGCCATCCATTTAGGGAGGAATCATAACTGCACCGTGACATCACAAATGTCCCTCTGAATAAACCCAAGTTCATATTATCACTGCTCTGGCCACATGAGTGTGATGGAAATAGTCTGATGTTTTCCATGAGAAATACTTCTAAAATTAGAGGGCAGAGGAGGAGCAAACGTGGAAATATCAAAGATCGTGTACAAAGCTGAGATTTGAGGAAGAAGGTCCTTGCCCTGAACAGGATTGGGAGTTTTCCTAATACATGGATGATCACAGCAAGCTCCAGACCCCTGCACCTTCCACCATCAGACAGGAATTCACACTCCCACTCAGCAGTTAAAGAAAAACACGTAGGAGGTGCGATAGCTGCTCATGGTTTTTTCTCTTTGGCAAAAAAGAAAGAAAGAAAGAGAGAAAGAAAGAGACAGAGAGAGAGAGAGAGAGAGAGAGAGAGAGAGAGAGAGAGAGAGAAAAGAAAAAAGAAAAGAAAACAAAAGAAAACAAAAGAAAACAAAAGAAAAGAAAAGAAGAAAAGAAAAAGGTGGCATTTGTAATTTTAAGCACCATTAAAACTGAAGAGCCATAATTTTGACTCTAGAGCTCTCTGGCACTGGAGGTTGGTGGGTGCATGGACATGGAACCTTCCTCACCTGTATCTCTGCTGTTGGAGGCCCAGTTTTTTTGTTCTCTGTAACGAGCTGATATGTTCCCCAAGCCTAAAAGCCCAGATAGTCTCTGCTCCCTTTTTCTCCTATTCTACATTTTTGTGGATTGCTTGATCGCCACACCTCCAAGCTCATCCACTTGCCATCCCAAAGACAGTCAGCCCCCGGGTTCAGCTTCACTGCCTTCTTTTTTTTTTTTTTTTTGCTTCTATTACTCCAAATATCCTAATCTGGTCTCCAAATCTCCCTTTGTCCTGTGCCCTTACAATACCTTATTCGCGATTAGTCTTTAAATGTGTTCTGGTCATGTAAACCCTGACTCAAAGCTTTTATTCATCCCCACTGATCTTTATGTTGCCTGAGCTTCTGAATATGGTTCCTAAGAACTTCACCATCTGATCCTTTTATTCAGCAATTGGCCCTTCCTGGGACTCTTAACCAGTTCTTTGGGCAGGGATGGGGGGGGGATATGGAGGGGCGGTGGGGCATCCAGCCAGATTGACATCCTTGTCAGTCTCCTCCCCACTTCAGCCCCAACGGGTCTGTCACCAGAATACTGCACAGGGACAGAATAATCAAGACTGCCAGAGCAAAAACTCCAGGGGATTATCAGGCTCAAACATATCAGGTTGCTCCCCACCTGATGGTGGGAGAACAGTGCTTTGAAAGAGTGCTACAAATTAAAATCTATATTTTGTGTATTTTTAGCTTTAAGCTCACATGGTAATTTCCTGTTCCTGTTTCAAACATCAGGAAAACATGGTATAGGGGAAGGTAAAAGTATCAGGCTTTTCTGCCTTCCCTGCCATTAGGATGGATGACAGAACCCTGTGGTCCCAAATTCATGCCTGATGGTGGGCACCTGGAGTAGGGAGAGGGCCTAGGTAGATGGGATTCACCTGGGCAGAGACTGGACTTTTAAGGGCGGCGTCACGGGGACGTCAGCAGAAGCAGCAAAGAAGCCAAGAGAAGCAGGAGAGCAAAGAAGCAGAGAGAACACAAGAGAACGCAAGAGAAGGCCGGAGAGCCCAGAAAGAATGAAGACTTGCTGGGGGCCGGGAGGCCTGCCAGCCTGCCAGCCTTCTGGCCCCCCTCCTTGCTATGTACCCGGTAAATCCCAATAAGAGCCTGCAAAAGCCACCAAGGGCTCCAGGCCTCTGACTCCTCCCTTACCCCGTCTACTGGGTCAGAAAACCTGCTCAGTTCCCATTCCTGCCCACTACACATGGGAATTAGACTCTGGGAAATCAAAACCAAAACATTTACATTTAGGCCAAGGCAGAGGCTTCTGAAACAAGATACCAATTTGTCTCCGAACCCAGACTTAAGTTCCTTGTAGTCAAGTGAATTTCATTGTTTAAGAGCTTACAGGTGTTGCCCATGTGCTTATTCCTTGAAGCCAACCAGGTACCCACTCTGCCAATGGTCAGGTGGCAGCATATTTAATGGTTAGGCTCTGCTGCCCAGCATCCTCCCCTGAGCTCCTGCAGGACAGGCATCATATGCTACTGTGGAAGTGGGGTCTCAAAGTGATGGCAAACATCAAGCCCTTTTGGGGGCCACAAGAGGATCACAAAGTACTAAAGAGAAGAGGCAATAATGAGGATTTAAATGAAATCAATATGTCTTCAATGGGCTTACTCACTTTCCTATTGTACCATCAGAGAGAAAAGATCAGAAAGATCAAACATGGTCAAACGATGTGGCGAGGAAAAGAAAAGGAACTGGCTTCTGGAGGGCCTGGTGGGGACTTCAGCAAAGGGCTTGGGGTGAGAGGAGCATATATCGAAGCTGTGAAACTGAGCCAATTCAGGGAATGCATCACACCAACACCCATGGACATGGGCACCTTACAGATGATCAGAGCCAGATATTTCAGACCAAAGTAATATCCCTGAGACAACTATTGTCATTTGGTTTGGACTGCTTGGAGACTGGGGCGTCATTGCACAAGCCCAGGGAGAGCAGCTTGAGGAGTGCCATTTAGGAAGTTGGAATTTTCTGGAATCCATTGCTTCCTGACTGTATCATTTTATGCAAAGTAAATGAGGCATGGACAGATAACCCGTCTCTCCTTTTGGCCTTAGTGTTTTCATCCCTTACTTTTAGGAGACAGGAAAACTATTGCGTATTCTGTTACTTCTCCAAGGGCAAACCATAAAGACGTACCCTCCACTAGGTGGTCACCCTTCACCAGAAATCACCCTCCCAGAGTTGACAGTGTGGAGAGCAGTGCTAGGCACTCTATTTGTTCTTCAAATAGACATCACTCTATATGACCATCGAGTTTAAAAGTAGTCAATAATATTGACTGGGTAATTTTCCCCCTCAGTTGAAATGCTTGGATACCTTGATGGGTCCGTGTTTCAGAGTGAACACAGAGAACAGAATTGCTTTGCATACTAGAGGAAGTAAAGAAGTTGGAGATCTCACACAATGAAGGAGGGAAAGAGGAATCAACCAGCAAAAGAAGTGTGAAGCTAGCAAGAAGAATGGAGGAAAGTGATTCCTCTCTATGGTTTTCCCAAACTTTGGAGATTCAGAAGGTATATGGCATATGCAAATTCCTTATGTAAATCATGGGAAGCTTAGAGCTTTGTGTGGATTGATGCCAAGCAAACTACAACTGAAATGAAAAAAAAAAATGTTGGAGGCAAAAAAGAAACATAAAGATGTAAACTCCTAGGATGAACACAAATTAATGTGGGGGTATTGAAATTTCATGGCCTTGGTGTTGTTGGTATCTGAGAGTATTACACCTAGATCTTTCGTGTACAAATATCCTCCAACTGACATTTGAATAACATCAGCTATTTCCATATTTTCAAGTTTGGTATGGTTCAAATCATAACCCCTAGAGGAAAGGATAGGATTTCAGGCCAGTGATCTAGTCTGGCCTTAAGACAGAATGTGATGTACAAGAACTGGTACCTTGTGTCATCTCATAAAAACTGTAAGAGCAGAAGTAGAAATAGCCACTGAGTCCCATTCACTCAGCTCTTGAGAAATAAAAGAAGTAATCTGCTTTGCCATGCTGACTTTCTAGGAAGTTTAACAGAATACAAAGTAGGCAGACAGAATTGAATCAGAGACAACATTTAGATCTAAAATACAGTAACAAGAAACTGGAATTTTCCTACATGGAGCACCAGTGTGGTTTAATGAAAGAGTCTGAGCATCAGATGATGGCTCAGCCACTCTCGATCTACAGACACTTGGCAATGAGGAGCGAGGGGAAGGTCCACACTCACACACTCACCCCTTCTCTCCATTCTTCTTGTGCTCCTCCCACCATGGCTGTGTTATAATTGTGCATTTCAGTCTGTTCATTTTTGAACAAAGTTACCAATTTTGGACAATTTTTTTGGGCTATGTGTTAGATTAGATAAGTCATCTTGTTTCCCTGGCCTTAAATCTCTCTGAAAGGAGGTGTTGAACAAGTGGTTTCAAACAGCCTTTCTAATCTTATGATGTTATGAGTGAGAATTTATAATCCTCAAAATCCACTCCCTTTAGAGCTTTGACTTTCTAGGATTCAAGAGAACGTTTTGCTCCATATTCAGCAGTCACAGACTCGACTCCCTCATTGGTAGCGTTCCATTGTGTTCAAATGGCCAGAAGAGAAAAGCTGTGGTGTATTTATAAACTTGTGACTAATGTGACATTAAACACTTAAGATGCAAAACCATGCCAGACATAATGACTGAATATTCATTAGACAGACCATTTTTATCTCAAAATTAAACCAGTAAAAATGTGCAAAATGCTTTAATTTGTGACCAATCTTAACAACAAATTGTTGGTGCAAAATATGGTTCAGCTTTCAGCTCTGTGGAACAAAGCCTAAACTTTCTCTCACGTTTTGTTTATTAAATATCCATATCCACAAAGAAAAGTGAAGACTTTTCCTTCGCAAATGGAAGAACTCCCCCCTTCATAAATTTTACTCAGCAATCCCCTTTCTTTGATACTGGATTTTGGGGCTTCATCATCAAACTTAGTGAGATGACTTTTATGACATGATGGAATTCTTGTCAATCCATGATAAACTTCTGTGATGCAGGTAAGAAGGGAGGGAAATGTAGTAGTTATCCCTAGAACAGCAACGATCATAGGCATTCACTCACAGCTTGTTGAAAAGATGAATGAATGAACAAACACAGCATAAAGGGTACTACAGATCTTTCCCATTAGTGCCCAGTGCAGTCCTCTAGAAAAAGGGTGACAACACTCATATAGTTAGGGAAAGAGTGCCCGGCCCCCTAGCTGTTAGTAATGGGGAAAGAACTTGAATAAACCCAGTGTTCATTTTTAAGAGGGAAAAAGTGGAACTTAAGAATGTTTTCTCACAACATAGATGTAATGATATTATTGAATTTACTTTTACTCTGTTGGATTCATTTTATGTCTATGGATAATATAACTGAAGAGGATGTAGGGTTTGGTATTAGAGAGAAAGGTTTGATTTCTACCTATGTTGTTTAGCAGTTGTATAGTTTTGACTGAGTTCATAAATACCAAGACTCAGTTTTATTATCAAAAATATAAGACTCAACTTACCTAAAAGCATCTTTCTAAGGATTAGAGAAAACACTTACCTAGAGTATCTCCATGTATGTGAGGCTTTCTGGTATTCAACAAATGGCAGTTATGTCTATTAACATAGGTGCTTATTAACATTTAATGAATGGTTGTCTAAATTTTACAAAACTTTGAACAGTTTTATGCAATTTCAACTTCTTAAAAGTGAAATTTCATGCATAACCTTTGAAACCTCTAATAAGCCAAATGAAAAAGTGTAGATCCGACACTAAAACATCATTACTGTAAGATAGATGGTTATTATTGGGAGCTGTCTGCAGTTTCACTCCTTTGATATCTTTCTTTTTTTTTTTTTAAGATTTTCATTTATTTATTTATTTTGCATAGAAGAACTGGAGTACAGGCCAGAGGTGTGGGGGTGGGGGTGAGAGGATTCGCCAGAGACAGAGTGGGGAGCAGAACAGGCATATCTACTGAAATACACTGCTAAGGGAAGCAGCGAGCAAGACAGGAGAGGTCTGCTGCGCCATGTGGGTTAGCTCCTTGGCCGAGAATCGAACTCAGGCTTTAGTGGTGATAGCGTGATAGGGCTGAGACTTAACTTCTAGGCCACCAGGGAAGCCCTCACTCCCTTGATTCCTGATTTTGGGGGTCACAAAAGTCTTAGTAAAATCATGTAAAACTCCTAAAAGAAAGTAGATTTTGCCTGGGCTATGTTCTTCCATCCTCTTATTACCTCTGGAGTCAAGTTCTCCACTATGGCTGTAAAGATCTACCCACACACCAGATGTGTACCTCCCAGATGATTGTTTTTTGCTTAGTGGTCACAAAGTGAGTAACACAACTACTGCACCTATTTCTACAAGTTTCTGTCTGAGTAGCTCTTTCAATTACATGCCCTGATGTGCTAGGCCTGGCTGAATGACTGAGAGTTGCTGCTAATGGGACTTTCTCTGCTTACCTTGCAAGAATGGAAAGCTGTTTTGGTTTTATTTTTTTATGCAATGTAGCTAGTTAGCCCTCAGTCTTTCTGTGCACACATAAACACTAAAATAAAACTGCTTGATGGTGTTGCTGATCCAAATGTTGTAATTGGTGTGAACATGAAGTCTTTGATTATATTTAAAAGTAGATAAAAATCAAATTTAAACTGTTTTGCTTAATGTTTGAGAAAGACAGATGCTGAGGCAGGGGGAGCAGATGATTATGAAGAGTGTAATGTCTAAAGACAAAAGTCCTGGATTCAAATTTTAGCTAAGCAAGTCATTATCATCTTTGTTGTCTCATCCAAACAACAATTACAACAGGAATCACTATAATGCAAACAAAACAAAAGCTATCTTCTGTGTACCATTTTTAATATAGCATTTGAATTTTACAGCAATATTAATAGGATTATATTATATTGTACAATATAATGACTCCAAATTCATGTTCTTTTTATTCGGTTGGTGTATTTCCCCAGTCATATCCTACACATGTAATTATGTTTAGGTTACATAAATTCTCTAAATCTTGTATTTAGTAAGTCACACAATCATTTCAGGATCAAATAAAACAAGGCATAAAACTAGAGCACTATCTTTTGTAATGACTGCTTTATTTTTACACTTACAAGAGATTCCATAGGCATATCATTTTAACAGCAAAAAAAATATTTGCCACATCCCTACTGCAGAGCTTCCTGAAACTTTGGGGGCCTGGTTTATACAACAGGCTACAGAACAATTCCATCCTCAATGTTCCATTATTTTCTCCTCCTTTTGCTTAGTAGAGTCACCAGATTGGTGTTTGATTGTAGATATCTAAGGAGGAGAAAATCCTCACTGTCAAGACTGTCTTTGTCTCACATGAAAACATGCTGGAGGGTAGTTCAGTACTTTTCATCAAAACTCTTCCCCAGGGGATTTTGGGAGTATCTGTACAACATGGGTTGGAAGAAAGAATAGAGGCTTCAGTTTAAGAAAGGTGGTGGAATGACTGCCTTTCTTAAACTGAAACCTCTACTCTTTCTTAGATGATTGGATCAAGAAGATGTGGTATAGGGTCTCCCTGGTGGCTCAGTGGGTTGAGCGCAGTGCTGTGAAGCTGTCCGCAGCCTCTGCAGCATGGGTTCAATTCCCTGCAGGCATGGCAGACCCCTCCTGTCTAGCCCCCTGCTCCCCTCAGCAGTGTCTTCAGTCCTTCTTCCTGTTGTGCTCCCCACTCTGTCTCTGGTGAATCCTCTTACCCTCCCGTGCCTCTGGCCTGTACCCTAGTTCTTGTATAAATAAATAAATCTTTTTTTTTTAAAAGATGTGGCATATATACACAATGGAATACTATTCAGCGATCATGCCATTCACAGCAACATGGATGGAATTAGGAGGAATTATGTTCACTGAAATAAGTCAGAAGGAAAAAGAAAAAAAAAAAAACATTGGATGATTTCGCTTACAGCAAGAATATAGGGGAACCAAATAAGACATCAGAGGAAAAATAAAAACAGTACAAAACACAACAAAACAAACAGGCAATTATAAACCAGAGACACACTGCAGGGGAGGGGGATGGAGAGGGATCAGAGGGAGGGAGGGAGGAGCACAGGGGACTGAGGTGATGGTGCATGGGTGCCTTGGGGAAGGAAATTTTATGGGGACTACACTGGAGGGCAAATATAAAAGCAAACATCGTTTAAAAATGAACAGTGACGTAAAATATATATAAATAAAAATAAGAAAAAAAAGAGAAAGTTGGGATGAAGCTCATTTGTGATCTAAATCAAAGAATGGTACTATTACATATATTCTATTGCCCAGCACTGTGGACCACTTTGTGCTTTATATACTGTCCCTGGTTAAGCTATGATTATAGGGAATTCTAGAGGGGGATACAGAGGAGGGAAAAGGGGCTTGCTCCTTCTTATTCCATGGGTGTCCTGCACATGCTCTGGGTACATGGCACTCTGTCAGTAGTGATTCTCATCCAGAGCAGCAGCTATATCCACATTGCAGTTTTTCATCCCTTGTAGCAAACCCTTGTAGTTCAACCATGCCTCAGGCCAGAGCCCTTTCCTCAACTACAAGGCCCCTGGCCCCACTGCGTCCCTCCTATAAGCTCAGAACAAACATTACCCTTTCCTCTGAAGTCTGAATTGATTCCTTACTGCCCCTGCTGCAAGCTTGGAAGCTCTGGGGATTCCAGGTCCTTTCCATCCCTTATTGCACTTGTCCTATTCATAATAATATAATGTTTTCCCTTTGCTTTTCCAGTTACCTAGTTAATAAGCTCATGCCTATTTAGCAGTGCTGTTTTTTTATGTATACAAGAACTAGGATGTAGGCTTGAGGTACAGTGGATGAGAGGATTCACCAGAGACAGAGTGGGGAGCAGAACTGGCAGATCTACTGAAATATACTGCTGCAGGGAGCAGCGGGTGGGACAGAGGTCTGCTGTGCCATATGGGTTAGCTCCCTGGTTAGGGAGAGAATTTATGCTACAGTGGCTGGTGATAGCTTGATAGCACTGAGAATTAACCCCTGCACCACCAGAGAGGCCCCTAGGAAGCAGTGCTTTTATATTAAGTATCCTCTGTTCAAATAACTGGGGTTTGTGCTGTCTCAGGCTGTACCCTGTGCATATGGAGTTCTTCTGCCCTTTTAGTCCAATAATAGGACTGATGGGTGTAATCTTATGGGAAAGGAATAGAACCCACAACACAGGTGTCTGAAAGGTTATGAGCCCTGGCTGGCAGTGGGAAAAGACTTTCTATTATGAAGAAGCTACTCTCTGCAGGCACTGTATATGCATTTCATATACTCAAATTCTCATGGCAAAGTTGCACATCTTATATTATTAAATTGCTTGATAAACAAGGCTTGAAGAGGTTAAATAACTTGTCAAAGGTTATATCAGTGGCAGAGTTGGGATCTCAGTCCAGGTCTGAGTAACACCATGGGGTAGGTCAAAGAAAGATAAAGGATAGAAGAAATTTCCAGATTTCATTCTATATTGCTAGTTCCAATTCCAGAGAGAAGGGGGGGATGGCAAATTTGTCTCAGAGATGGGCAAAATTCTGTCTAGGAGTGGAGGTTGTTTGTGTATACATTGTGCTTTTTGCTCAGAGCCATAAGAAAATTGGAAGGCTCCTAGGGTGAAGGAGGAGTATCAATGAACTTACTATTCTTCATTCCCTGGATTGGAGGTGACAGCAAAAGACACACCAATTTCCCAACTCCCCTTCACTTACTAACAGAACCCCCTTCAGGAAAGATGAATATTAAAGTTTTTAAGGGGTGTAAGTGTGCAGAAAATCTACCTCTTCATGGAACATCATGTAACCACCAGCCATGTCCCTAGAATTTCTGAGTCTTGAATTTTTCCTTTTGTTCCCAACTTCATGCAATATAATTGAAGAGTTTAGGTGCACAGCGGTTTGATTTGATACACTTATACACTGGAAAAATGATTACCTCCATAGAACAATTCCATCACGTGACATAATTGCCATGTCTTGATTTTGCAGGGAGGACATTTATGATCTAGTCTCTTAGCAACTTTCAAGTACATAATACATTATTATTAAATATAATCATGATGCACATTATATCCTCAGAATTTGTTCATCTTATCACTGGAGGTTTGTCTCTTTTGACCGATATCTGCCTATTTTCCCATTCTCCAGAACATGCCAATCACCATAATAGTCACTGTTTCTCGAAATTCAGTTTTTTTAAGGTTCCACATATCAGTGCTGACATATCATATTTACATTTCTCTGTGATATTGTAGTAGGAAGTTGGCTTCTGACTGGAATTTTGATATAAGGACATTCAGGGCAGAGAGCAAAACTTGCACATAACATATACCTATAAAAGTAAAAGTGGCATTCTCTGAGCAGTTGCAAGACTAGAGAAGAGGACAAGGTGCAGAAGGAGGGAGAAATGAGCCTAAAAAGGGAGAAAGGGACTTGATCCGGTTGCAGCATTAAATTTTTGTTCTCTGTCTTAGGATTAGCAGAGCGCAAAGCATATCAACCTTTTTCATAAAACATAAAAGTCAAAAACACAGTACTCTGAATTATTTTGCTTTCCTTTCCCACTTCGTCTAATGTTAATATTTGATACAAGTAGAGTGCAGTGGTCATGGCTGAGAAATGAATATTAGTACAACATTATTAATTACACTACACACTTTATAACATTTTTTCCTACTAATGTTTTAGTTCTTTTTCAGGATTCTATCCACATTGCATTTGGCTATTTTCCCTTGGCTTCCTGTGCTTTAGAACACATTTTAAGTTTCTTATTTTTTTAATAATTGGCACTTTTGTAACGTACAGATCAGTTATTTTGTAAAATGACCCTCAATTTGAGTTCATATGATATTTTCTAGTGATAGAAGTAAAGGTATGAATTTGGGTTGAAGATGGTATGTGATCTCATGCTTCACATCAAGAGATGTTTAATGCTGTTGTATCTTCTCACTGATGATGATAACTTTGCTCACCTGGTTAAGTTGATGTTCTCTGGATTTCTGCATTGTCAAGTTACTAATTATTCTTTGTATTTGGTGAGCATCATAAGAGATGTTTTGAGACCATGCAAGCCATTTTTATTAAATTACTTAATTACATTTTTTTTTTAATTCATTCATACAAGCACTGGGTACAGTCAGAAGTGCGGGATGGTGAGAGAATTCACCAGAGCCAGAGCAGGAAGCAGAACAGGAACACTGATGAAATACACTGCTGAGGGGAGCAGCGGGCGAGACAGGAGAGGTCTGCGTGCCATGTGGGACCCTTGCCGGCGGCCGGGGATCGAACCGGCACTGCAGAGGCTGTGGGCAGCTTCAACTGCTGCGCCACCGGGGACGCCCTTAATTAATTAATTTTTAATTGAGGTAATATTGGGATACCCCCATCAGGTATTACCACCTCCCACTTACCCGTATTCCACCACCATAGACCATTGCACTTCCTTCCCTCTTTTTCTTACCTCTCCCCTAACCCTCACCCTGTCTTATCTCAGTTCTTTAGTCAGCTATCAATAGTTAGTTTTCCAGCTTATCTTTATCTGACTATTCATTTAGTTACTTTATGTTCCACATATTGGTGACACCATCTAGTATTTATCTTTCTCCTTACTTATTTCACTTAGCATTTTCCTTTCAAGCTCCGTCCATGTTGCCACAAATGGCAATAATATCTTTTCTGATTGCTGAGTAGTATTTCATGGTGTATATACCACATCTTCTTGATCTATGCATCTGTTCCGTGGCACTTAGATAGTTTCCAGAGAGTAGCTGTAGTAAATAGCACTGCAATAAACATTGGAGTGCACGTTTCTTTTTGAATTAGTGTTTTTGAATATTTGGAATAGATGCTTAGAAGGAGAATCACTGGATGGGATGGCAGATCTGTGTCTAATGTTTTGAAGGCACCCTTTACCTTCCCACCAGCAATGTAGGAGGCTCCCTTTACTCCACATCCTCACCAGCACTTGCTGTTTCTGGTCTTTTCGATAAGGGGAATTCTCACAGGTGTGAGACACTCGCTAATTGTGGTCTTGATTTGCATTTCTCTAATAATAAGTGATTGCGAATATTTTTTTTCATGTGTCTGCTGGCCTTTTGAATGTCTTCTTTCACATACTTCTTGGAGAAGTATGTGTTTGCTTCTTTTGCCATTTTTTGATTGAGTTATTTGTTTTGTTTTTGTAAAGTTTTATGAGTTCTTTGTATATCCTTGATATCAGTCCTTTGTCAGATGCATGGTGTGAAAATATTTTCTCCCATTCAGTATGGTGTCTTTTCATTTTAGTTATTGTTTCTTTGGCTGTACAGACACTTTTTAGCTTGATGTAGCCCCAGCTGTTTATGTTCTTTCTTTTTTTTTTTTCCCTTATGCAAGCCCTTTTTATAATCAAACTTCATCCGTGAATTTTAGCATTCATTGTTAGATTTTGTCAACAACATTTACTAGTGTGGTGTTTGCCTAATGCTGATTCTCTATTTTCTTCTTTCCTTCTGCATGTATTAATTAGAATGCCTTTGTAAGGAAGAGCTGCACAGAACAACACCACTATCGTATTATAGAATAATGTAGAAGCATAGCATAACAGATGCAGGACTGGAAGTGGGGAGGCCAGAGCTGTATAACTCACTGACTAGCTCTGCAACAAAAGGAGGAGACCCAGGGCCAGAACAGTAACATTGTCTGTGTGTCTGGTGCTGTTGGTAACAGAGATGGGGAGTCTGAGAAAAGGCTAGGTGCATGGCAGTACACCCTGATTTTTAACATACAGACTTATTCAAAGCTCTCTATCTTTTGATCTCAACACACTGAACAAATGAAAGCGTAGATGAGGATGCAAACCCATATCAACACCAGATGTAATTCTGCCGTTTCTATCATGCAGATTCGCTTAGCGCACAAGATAAAATACAAGCAGATGCAGACATGTCCCTCCCTGATCTGGCTTTTGCCCACCTTGCTTTGCCACTTCAGACCCTGTGCTCAAGCTGTATCAAAGAGCTGAAAGTTCCCACTGACATTTCACACTTCTTACTTTCACATACAAAATTTTCTCTTTGAACCTAGTGCCTTACATCCTCCCACAACATAACTGCATCCTTTGGTTGAATCTCTGAGATCCAGTGTATGTGTCTCCTCCACTAAAGCTCTTCTGAAACCCTCTGGCGACTCTGAATAGAATTCATATACACCTCTGTTATTGTATTAAATCCATTATATTGCATTTATTGGTTCACATTTTCACGCAATTTTATAGCACTCTTAATATAAAGGTGGGTGCAATACCCAATAATTGCTTGCTTTATACTAAAACTTCACCAATAATTTTCTATTATGAGGTGGTTACTACTTTTTTTTAAAGATTTATTTATTTATGCATACAAGAACTGGGGTACAGGCCAGAGGTGTGGGGGAGTGAGAGAATTCACCAGAGACAAAGCAGGGAGCAGAACAGTCACACTGACAAAATGCACTGCTGAGGGGAGCAGCGGATGAGACAGGAGAGGTCCGCTGTGCCCTGTGGGTAGCTCCCTGGCCAACTGGGAATCGGACTCGAACTGCAGAGGCTGGGGATAGCTACGCAGTACTGTGCTTAACCCCTTACTCCACCAGGGAGGCCCTCCTTCTTTGTTTTTTAAACTGAAGGTACTGACTAGGAAACACACTGTGAGAGAGGGCAATTTGCCTAAGGCTACCCAGCTGGTAAGTTGCGCCTCAGGCTGTCCTCCAAAAGCAGCCTCTTGTACTAAACCACTGTCCTCTCCTACCCTCTCAGACCCTGAACACCTGAGGATGTAGATAGTTTTTTTCATCTTTCTCCTCAGTTCACTGTGAAGACTGGAAAGGGGACAAGGGATAGACAGGAAGAGAACATCTTCATTGGCTTGGGGAGAGGAGAGCACTGAGAGGAGTACTGGCCTGCCGGGCACACCTGCCCCATGACCCCACCAGCATCTGGAGCAGCAGTAAGAAGACATGCAGGGCACATGTGTGTGTACCCCCACCTCCTCTCCCACACACTGATTCTGGGCCCATCCCATCAGGCTTTGGTTCGTGCACACACCTGAGCAGGCCGCCTGGGTGGGAAAGGCTAAGTATCGAGGGGGAAGTCCTGGAGCTCAGCGCTCTGGCAGGCAGGGGCTGTGGAGTCCTTACTGCTCCCCCCAGATTCACCCTCCCCCGCGAGCGCGCTGACTCTAATTGTGATCAATTTGGAAGTTCCAGTTGCATCTGCTGGGATAAAATATGTACAGCTGTGGCAATAATAAAAACAAAAACACCCTCCGAGTGGGGAAAAAAAGAAAACATCACAAATTGCCACTGAGTACTTAAAATGAAAATGTTGCTTTTCCTATGAAATAGCCTTGCCATTTCTGGGGTGCCTCTTTCTCTACTCTCGGTGGGCACACAACGGGTGTTTCCTTGTATATTTCTTCCCACATTTGTATTGGGATTACATTGCAAAAGTGAGTCTTTGGCTATATCCTTCTAAAAGGCCTAAAACTGTTGGGCTAAAAGCACATCTCAAGTCATCAAGGTGAGATTATTACAAGATTAAAAAGGTACAAAATACCAACAAAATGATTCTTAGAGTTTAGGGTCATTTTAGTCACTACTGTATTTCTCCTTGCACCACAGTGCCCGATCAGTGCTGCAGACTCAGTATTTAAGAACTTTTGATGATGAGTTGGTTGAAGGATACCCCAAACAAGTGGGAAGTCAGACAGACAGGAGGAATCCCTGCACACATTTTCAGTTCTTACTTGATGTGGACCACTGTGCTTGAAAGTGATTCATCTAATAGCCCTCCAAACTCCATAAAATGACTATTCCTATTCTTTTCAATACTGAAGACTCTAGAGGTCAGGAAACCTTGCTGTAAAGCTTCGGGAATCTTTACTCTCTGCTAATTCAAGGTCAGGAAACAGAAGGTCTCCCATGCTCAATCTCCCAGGCAGCTTCAAGCTCTCATGTTAATTGGATCACCTGGACCTGACTTCTTATTCCACCATTTACTACCTGTGTGACTTTGTGTAAATTAACTATCTTCTGTGGGCCTCAGTTTCCCCATATGGAAAACTGGATTATTAATAATACTTATTCTATAGAGTTCCAACAAGGAATGACTTAAAATATAAGAACATCTTTAGACTGTTTCTAGACATAAGTGTTTAATAATAATAATAGTGATGATGTATTCATCTAAGCATTGTAATCAACATACTGTATATACATTATCTCAAATCTATGCACAGGCACAAAAAATATAAATAAAATCCCATATAGATCAAGCAACTGAGTCTCAAGCGGTTCAAATAGCTTATTCAAGCTACAGAGTTTGTAAATGAGGAAACTAAGGTTAGAATTTATCCCTGATAGTTTCTGTATAGCATTTTATTTTACTCTCAATAATTATATTAGCTTTTAAAATTCATTTTATGATCTACTTTCCCACTAGACTATATGTATGTGAGAATAGCAGCTGTATCTGTTTTATTCATGAATGTTTTCCCAGTACCAAGAACAATACCTCAAATAAATTATCTTTAAGAATGAGTGAATAAAGTAATGAAGGAAACAGAGAAAAACATACTATGTAGGGCCACAGGGCCACAGAGAATAACTCCAGAATTAGAGTTATTCTCAAATATAATGCTGCACATCCAAACGATGCTAAGCTACTCACTTCACTCTTGATATTTAGTTTTAGTTCCCAAATAAAGGGAATGCGCTAGCAAATTTCTGAATTAGTCAGAAATACATTTCAATACTCAATATCCAAATTGCCTTGGTTCATTTGAAGGCAAGGCCATGAAGCTTTGATATGACCATTGACTATTGCAAGAAATAATACATGCTTTTCATCATTGTTTATACTTTTTTAATAACTAGTCTGATTCTTAGACAAGACCACACTCCAGCTCCATGCCTCACCCACCTATCTCTTTAGCTCTTTCTAGTGCATTCATTTCCAGAGTCAAAGATAGTCTCTCTTCCTCTGCCCCTTCTTCTTTTTCTTCTTCTTCCTCTTCTCATCACAGCAATTAATAATCACTGAAGGCTTACACTATTGAACACTTTATAAACATAACTTGATTCTTTTATTAAACCCATATAGAAGGTATTATCATGAATAATAGAAGAGGTGACAGAAGCTCAGAAAGTTTTAGTGATTTACCTAATGTATTGCAGCAGGTAACTGATGAAGGAAATACTGAAACTCAAATCTGCCTGATTGAAATCTTTGCTATTAACTACTACTCATATTGCCTCTCCATGCCAGGCATTGGAAACGTCAGAACAGAAATGAAACACAAGTGAATCATTAATTGATATATGCTTCTAAGACCTTTCTTGTAACCAAGAGAAAAGCTTAGATTGCTGCTAAAATAATTAAATATATAATTATTATTATAGTATCTCATCTGCATAGTATTTACCTTATATATTTTCTTAATGAGAAACTCATGAATATAAATGGCACATGCTCAGCAATTCCATTTGCTCCCATAAAGATTGTCTATAATCCACCATTTTATAAAGACATAGAAGTGTTCAGTAACAGGCTAAGTCTACCAGAAAAAAATAGAACATTAATTTATTTTTAATCAGCAAAATGTTCCTTTTAATTCTCTGAAAAATTTTTTATCATGCTCAATTTAAGTAAATAAACCACAGTATTTTCCTGATGCCTATATCATCACTTTTTCACATTATGAGAATCAGAATTGTTTGCTAAGAGCAAATAGGAGTAAAATTAAATATTTTCCAATAGAAATGATAGCTGAATACTCATATAACAGAATGTTTGTTTAAACAAACTAGACTAGTGTTTTATTATATAGCAGGTATTCCTGTACTGCCATTTCATTCTGCATTTGTTCCCAAAACAATAATTAAGGACACCTATTCAGCAAAATGGAAGAACCAAGGAAATCTGTCTGCTTTTACACGCCAGAAGCTAAATATAACTCACTACAACTTTCAACGTTCTCTGAACAAGCCATGCTTTCTCCTATCTCCAAAATTTTGAGCCTCATTCAAAGACTTTGAACTCTGTCTTAAGTGTGGGTAGAAGGATCTTTGAAGAAATGTTTCTCCACTTGACACATTCTTATAAGGCATTTAAAAAATAACTGAAACAAAACACATGTGGCTGTAAATGATCATATATTATGTCTTTGTTCTCTTCCAGGATATAGCTTTACCTTTCTCTGGTCACTTCACTCTCTCAAGGTCACTTCTGCATCTTCCATGTTGGAGATCTCCAACCGTCCTTCCATAGGGCAATTTGACCACTTTGACCACACCATCCATGGGGTAGTAACCACATTTAAAATGTGTCATTGGGTACGATATAGAGCAGCTCTAAGTCATAGTTCCTCTTTTCTAAAATGGCTTTATTGGGCCTCCCTGATGGCGCAGGTGGTTGAGCACCGCACTGTAAAACTGTCTGCAGCCTCTGCAGAGCGGAATCAATCCTGGCCGGCCAGCGAGAATCGCACATGGTGCTTCAGACCTCTCCTGTCTCACCCGCAGCTCGCCTCAGCAGTGTATATCGTCACTGCCTGCTCTGTTCCCTGCTCTGTCTCTGGTGAAACCTCTCACCCTCCCACGCATCTGGCCTGTACCTTGGTTCTTGTATGCATAAATAAATCTTTAAAAAAATAAAAAAATAAAATGGCTTTATTTACAAATAGAGTTATATATTATATCTAGGCTTTTAAAAGATAATGCATATAAAACACTGATATAAAAGCGATGGAATTTATTAAATATTCAACAATAGAAGTAGGACAGCTATCGTGGTAATGCTGATTCCTGAATAAATGGACGAAGGCTTGGAAGAGCCCTACATGCCTGCCATTTCTCTGGAAACTCTCAGCTTTGTTTCAGCTCTGGCTTCATCCTCCACTGACCATCTATTTATTTATCCCTCATCTAATGTGTTTGGCTTACTGGGGCTGTTTGTCAAGTGGGGTTGGCAAAACAAAATATCATAGTCTGTGTGGTTCAAACAACAAAAACTGATTTTCAATTTCAAACAGTTTGGTGCATGGCAGTGCTCAAAGTTGGATTCAGTGGAGATGCAGATATATCCTTCTAGGTGCCCAAGCCTTCCAGAGTCGACAGACTCATGGCAGAGAGTTTATTTTCTGGAACGATATGTGGAGTCGGTGTAGTCTGAGCAACCTCTAGATTAGGGGGCTCATCAAGACATTGATGTCTGTTAAATAAATCTTATCACTGAAAACTAGAATTATTTGTCATAGGTGGACAGGGGTTGTGTACATAATATTTGCTGCCACATTTATACTGATATTGGACTTAATTCTAAAAAAGGATTCTTAGACACAGGTGTCATAATTATCTCTCTTTTACAAACAAGGCAACTGATGCTGGGGGGTTGGGACATTATTTTAGTTTACTAACAATAAGAGATAGAGAGTTCCCCAAATTTCAAATTTATTTATTTATCTATTATTTTAAAGATTTATTTTTTATTTATTTCTGCATACAAGAATTGGGGTGTAGACTAGAGGTATGGGGGTTGAGAGGATTCACCAGAGACAGAGTGGGGAGCAAAACAGGTGAACTGACTAAAATACACTGCTGAGGGGAGCAGCAGGCGAGACAGGAGAGGTCTGCTACACCATGTGGGCCAGCTCCTTGGTAATGTTCAGTCTTAAACCCTAGGCCACCAGGGAGTCCTTGTCAATTTCAAATTTAAAAAGGTTCTAGGTGAGAGTCTAAAACACTGAATGCACTTTCTTACTTTAACTTGGAACAACTCAGTGAGACATCATCTCCAATTTATAGACCGAATCTGGAGTCTAGTGGGGTAAATTAGGCAAGTGAGGAGTGTGCAGGGTTCCACATTAGACAGGGAGAGGGTGAAGCAGGTTCCTGAGCCTGCAGGCCCTGACTCTGGTTCTGTGCTATAAATGCAGATGTTCAAAGTCTCAGTTATGTTCCATTGTATGTAATAGGAAGAAGAAATCTGGCCCACTCATGCAGGTATAGGTGTACTATTGAGCCCTGGAACACATGGAAATTGAAATGGTAGAGGGTGTCAATCTGATAACGGGAACCAAGAGGGAACTTTGGTGGTGAGCCTTATAATGTGTGTGTGTGTGTGTGTTTATACATATATGCACACACATTTTATAAGCATGTATATACATTATAAATAATTTCTAGAGGATATATATATAAAATATTGTAAGCTAATGATTAACCAAGAACATTAATTTTACAGAGAACCAACAGCATGACAAAGGCAAATGTAGCATAGCAATGGGCTCAGGTTGATTGCTATTGATAACTCGACTAGGCAAATGTCATTGTCCCTATTCTTCAGATAAGGAGACTAAGACACAGATGAAAGGTCAAGAAACTTTTCAAGTCAGCACAGGGGTAACTGAAAGAACTGGGCTGCAAAGCTGTATCTGGTGACTGGTCCTCGGTTCCTCTAACTGTTAAATGTAACCATCTCACTACCAGGAAGGTCACCAACTCTCCCTTCTCGGGTGACCACACGCCCATCCTCCATAACTTTATAAGTGTGGAACTAAACATGTTTTATATACCTTATATTGATATTATACTTTATGAAATACAAACCATGTTTGTTTTATTATTTGGTATTCAAAATAAGCCCATTAATTATAGAAATGGCAACTAATGATTAGTATCATGATCACATTCATTATTATTATTGTCCCATTGACAGTTAGGTTTTGGTTATGAATATATATGAGAGAACATATACTAACAGAGATTATAAATGGCATGAAGTCACATATTTAATATTATTTATTCTATATCCATTCAACACATATTTTTTATGATCCGATCTTTTTTAAAATTTATTTATTTATATATATTTTACATCATTGCTCATTTTTAAATAATGTTTGCTTTCTTGGGTGTAGTCCCCATAGAATTTCTACCACCAGTGCACCCATGCACCATCACCATATCCCCTGTGCTTCTCCCTCCCTCCTTCCAATTCTTCTCCCTCCTCCTCCCCTGCAGAATGATCTGGTTTATAACTGTCTGTTCGTTCTGTTGTGTTTTGCATTGTTATTATTTTTTCTCCTGATATCTTATTTGGTTCCCCTATATTCCTGCTACAAGTGAAACCATCCGATATTTTTCTTTTTCCTTTTGGCTTATTTCACTGAGTATAAGTCCTTCTAGCTCCATCCACATTGCTGTGAATGGCATGAGTCTATCTTTTCGGTTGCTCAGTAATATTCCATTGTGTATCTGTGCCACATCTTCTTGATCCTGTCATCTATTTTTGGGCATTTGGGTTGTTTCCAGGTTTTATATATTATAAATAGTAATTTAAAAAAAAAGAGATATGAAATATTTTACAGATGCATGCAAAACAAGATATAAATTAAAAAAGGAAGTGAAAAACCATAAAAATAAAGATGAACCAGGATAAAAATCCAGTCCTCAATGTACAGTCATTAAGTAATAAATAATTTCTAGAGCATATTTGCAGATATGAGTTAACAAAGCAGATGTGAGGGTGAATCACTAGAAAGACAAACTTGCAAAAGTTGGCCTGTGGCTGACTTCTGGGAACTTGGAATTTGGAGTTTCTCAGACTGTTAACAATGGCTCAATGGGCTTAAATTGTTTGCAGATAACATCTAGTTTTTGCTAAACACTTGTTTTTATTTTGAGTATCTGGAATGCGGATAGGTGCTAGACAGAGGGTAACTATGTGACCAGTCCTCAGTGAGAACCATGGACACTGAATCTTACTGAGCTTCCCAGACAGCATTTTATACTTGTCTCAACTCATTGCTAGAGGAATCAAATGTGTCCTGTGTGACTCCACTGAGACTGCTGTCCTCCAACTTCACTTCGGGTGTCTTTTCCCACGGTTAATTTTGTTTGGTATTATTCCTTTGTAATAAACTATAGATGAAGAGCAATAACCAGTGTTATTCCAGTTATTATTTACGCTGGTTACTGTATTCTAGGCACTGTATTGAACATCACATAATACACATTCTCATTTACTCCCAACAATCCTCTGTCATAAGTATTATTAGTACACTCACTTTAGAAAGAGAAAATTGAGTCTCAAAATGGTTAAATAACTTCTCCAGAGTTAAATTGGCCAAGGCTTCTGCTATTAGCTCACCACTGGGACCATTGCTTTCTTTCTCTTCTGTTCACATCGAGATTTAAAAGAAGTTTCTTCGGAATGGAGCTCTATAAAGGAGACACTGATATTGCAAACTTTATTTTATAATATCTCTGCAGTAAATTCAGTAGTAAGCTGCACCTGGCTTTCTTATAGCCTTTCATGCAGTCAACAAAGCAACTGATTCCAGTCACGTAGTGCTCAGGTTGGAAGAAAGAGAGCTTGAGCGAGCTCCTTAAGTCCAAGCCCTCTACCACAGCCTTCTCATTTATAAACATCCCTGCATAAAAAGGGGCTCAAACCTCCTAGTATAGTTGAAATTTGCTCAGAGGCAGCATGATCTTGAAAGATAATTTCTTATAATAAAGTAAATATGGACAGTGGGAGGTTTGAGGAGGAATGACAAGAACTCATATTTGATTTGAAGATAAAACACTTGAAATGAAAATTCCTCCCCAGGAGCCCTTTCACCAGCTGAGACAGCTACAAACACAGAGACTCCTTCTCATGTTAGGGGAGCATTCTAAATGGGGAATTTAAGATAAAAATAAAGCATTATATTTTTGTAGGATATTTCTGGAGGCCTCCCCTCATCCAACCTTAGAACGCTCACCCCTGCTTCATCTCTCAATAGCTGTCTGGAGTCCCCACCTCTCCCCTTCTTCTGCTCTGCCACTGTGAAGGGGATGACCGCAGAGGGCTCCTTTCTCTCTTGGGTCTTGAAAATAGTCTTTCATATTTTATTTTTTTAAACATTTATTTATTTATGCCTACAAGAACTGGGGTACAGGCCAGAGGTGTGGGAGGTGAGAGGATTCACCAGAGACAGTGGGGAACAGAACAGGCAGGTTGACAAAAGCACACTGCTGAGGGGAGCAGCGGGCAAGACGGGAGAAGTCTGTTGCGCCATGTGGGTAGCTCCATGACCGGGGCTCGAACTCGCTCTGCAGAGGTTGCAGACAGCTTCACAGCACTGTGCTCAACCCCTTGCACCACTAGGGAGGCCCTAGTCTTTCATATTTTAAACAAAACAACCAAAAAACAATTAAGAACATAGTGCAAGTTTAGAAAATCGAGCAGTTTTCTTACCACAATAATGCCCTTTGTTTTACACAATTATTGTCCCGTTGCCATTGTTTGTTTGTGTTTTAATCTATAATGTGTGTCAATTTCTTAAAGCCCAGGAAACCCAGCACTTACACTACTGATCACCATCATGCATTTTGCAAGCATATGGACAAATCTGTTAGGATTAATGGGAGTCTGGGTATGCACTATGTAAGTCTTCCTTGGCACTGAATAGAAACTTCTGACTGAGGACCTGGCAATGGCGTAAGGAGTATCAGGTGTATTTGTTGTCCCCTAGTTAATGATATTTATCAAACATCCGCCCCTTAATACCACTTAGAGTCTCAGAAAGAACAGGGGTATTTTGAAGGATTAGATAACAATTTTGAAGAGATAAAACAAATTTCTTTTGTCTTTTAATTTTGTTTTGCCTTAATAACTTGAGACTACCTTCAATAAGTTGATGTGCCACCCTTGATTTTGGAGAACCACAGGGCTGACATTTAGTTGTATTTCTGTGCAACAAAAGGCTTATGCAGATCAGAAAGCACATTTGGTGTCTGGAGTTCACTGGCAGGAGGTCCAGTGTGATGCAAGGTTCTGCCTTTGTCATCCTGTGGAAGAGAGGCCCATCATGGCGTATGAGGCAGACGCTCCTTTCTTACTAGTATGAGAGTGTTTTGCAAGCACCAGTAAGAATGGCACATATCAAAAAAACTAGCAATAAATGTTGGCATAATTCCTTTTTTAATTCAGTGCTTATTTTTTTATTCTTTTTAAAAGAAATTGTATTATGTTATTTTTTATTGAGGAAATAATGTATATGAGTTAGGGATATAGAATAAAACCTCTTCAGATGTATGTTATCACACAACACCCACCACCAACACACCCATAGTCCTTCACCATGGTCCATTGGGTCCCCTTCCCTTTCAGTTCCCCACCTTCACTTCAATTGGAAGCCTCAATTCTAAAGTCAAATTTCTAGGGTTTGTTTTGGTTTACTATGACCTGCTCTTTTGTTCTGCATCTTTATATTCCACATAGGAGTGAAATTATCCAGTATTTATCTTTTTTCCTCTGATTTATATAATTCAATATAATCCCCTCCAATACCATCCAGATTGTTGCAAAAGGCAAGATTTCATCATATATATAATATATATAATGTCATGTGTGTGATATATAATAATATATGCATACTATATACTATAGTATGTGTAGTATACCACATATACTACATTATATAAATTATATATATGCACATAATTGAATGCTATTCCATTGTGTTTATATACCTTATTTTTTATCCGCTTTTTTTCAATGTCCTTGGGCACCAAGTTAGTTTCCATAACTTGACTATTATAAATAGTTGTGATGAATAATTCATACATTTCTTCTAGTTAGTGGTCTTGTATTTTCCACATAGCTAGGAGTTGAATCACTGGATCATACAGTAAATATATTGTTAATGTTTTGAGAAACTGTCATGTTGTTTTCCATAGGGGCTGGACCAGTCTACATTCCCAGCAAAAGTCCGTGACTGCTTCTTTTCCTTCACACACTCACGAACACTTTGTTTCTGTTCTCTTTGATGTGGGCCAGTTTCATATGTGTGAGGTGATGATTAGTCACAATGAGCATTTTTTTCAAGTGCCTATTGCACATCTATGCCTTCTGTAGAGAATATGGCTCTTCCGCCATTTTTAAATTGGGTTATTTGTATTCTTTTTGTTGAATATTAGCCCCTTATCACATGTAAGATGTGAAAATATTTCTACCTTTGGTTATGGTGTCTTTTTGTCTTAATGATATTTTCTTTAACTGTATGGAATTTTTTTAGTTTGGTGATATCCCATTTATTATTATTTTTTGCCCTTGTCATTATCGTTGAGTAACCAAAGACATTTCTGAAGTCAGAGTCTTGGATTATTCTGTCTATGTTTTCTTCTATGTATTTTATGATTTAGGTCCTACATGCAAGTTTTTAATTATTTTTTATATATGATGGCAGATAGTCTACTTTCATTCTTTTTAAAATATATATATTTATTTATTTATTCATTTTTTACACCATAGTTCATTTTATACCATATTTGATTTCTCCTCTCAGGTGTAGTGCCCATAAAATCCCCACCACCAAGTCACCAGTGAACCATCGCTATAGTCTCTTGTGCCTTTTCCGCCCCTGTTTTAATCCTTTTCTCTCCCCCTACTCTGCTGAATATACCCAATTTATAGTTGCCTGCTAGTTTTGTCTTATTTGTTCTGATCCCTTATTTGGTTCTCCTACATTTCTCCTATAAGTGAAACCATCTGATGTTTTTCTTTTGACTTATTTCACTGAGCATAATCTCTTCCAGCTCCACCCCTGTTGCTGTAAATATCATGAGTTTATCTTTTTGATTGTTGAACTTACTAAGAAAACTGACAACAACAAATGCTGGCATGGATGTGGAGTAAAATGAACTCTCATACACTGTTAGTTGGAATGAAAACTGGTTCAACCACTGTGGAAAACTGTGTAGAGACTCCTCAAATTACTAAAAATGGAGCTTCCATATGACCCAGCCAATTCCACTCCTAGGAATCTACCCAAAGGACACAAAACCATTAATTTGAAAGGAAACAGGCACACCTATGTTTATCGCAGCACTATTTACAATAGCTAAGATATGGAAATAACCTAAATGCCAAAAAACAGATGATTGGATCAAGAAGATGTGTTATATATACTTTCATTCTTTTGCAAGTGATTGTCCATTTTGTCAAAAATCAATTGTTGAAGAGATTTTCCTTTTCTATTGCATGTTCTTGACTCTTTCATTGTAAAATAACTATACAAATAAATGTGGATTTATTTGTTAACTCACAATTCTAGCTCATTGGTCTGTGTGTTTATTTTTATGCCAGTATTACACTGCTTTGATTACTATAGTGCTGTAGTATAGTTTGAAGTCTGTGAGTATTTTACCTCCTTTTTTGTTTTGGTTAAGATTGCCTTGGCTATTTGGGGTACTTTGTGCTTTTATATAAGTTGCAGAAACATTTTTTCTATTTTTTGAAGAATGCCATTGAAACTTTGATAGGGTGTGCTTTTAATAAATATGCCACTTTGGGTATGATAGTCATTTTAACAATGTTATTTCTAACCATTATTTTATGGGTATTGAGAACTCTGTGGTTCCATTTTTGTACCAATTGCTAGAAAACTTAGAATGAAATTTGTAACCCAATTCTAGAAACCACATAGGACATCGAGTGAATATTTAATGTATTGCTATTGTATATGTCTTCTTGTTTTCATCTCAATTCTCATTCTGCTTTTTTTTTTTTTTTTTTAGTTTTTCTCTATGTGCTTTTAAGTAGCTGTATATTTTTAGCAAAGGTGTTTTAAATGATGCCTGGAACAAGATGTTTAATAAATATCATATAAAGGTCCAATTATTATTAATGCTATGCTTGAATACTATCACCAACAACGTTCTTGATTCAGGCCTCACAATAGTATAATCACCTCACATACACACACACACACACACACAAACATTCCTTAACTCCAACAAGGAGGCAGACACCAAATTCTGTAAGGTATCTCTAAGGCAAAGGGGGCTTATTTCCCAAGACCCCTGGTTTTTATTTCTGAATAAATTGCTCTTTTAAAAAACTCCTTGAGAAAATATTTTTTGACCATCACACCTCCCCTACCCACTACATATAAATTTCCTTTGGGATAATCACTATCTTTTATATAAGCTCTATATTGTATTTAAGTGGGGACTGTGCTATGTTCATATATCTAGGTGTACTAGAAGACTCTGCGTTCCCTTGAATTGGTCTTTTTTTTTTATATATCTATAAAGTCCATACTATATGAGGCACACCACAAACAGTATTTGCAATGGAAATTTAATTGGGTAGAAAGATAAAAGTTATGGAAGAACTGAAATTCAAAAATTTCATTTCTAATATCTTAATATACAGCAAATTAATTTAATTTAATTAATGAAAATTTAACTAAAATCTAATCGTTTTGCAAGGTGTGGAGCTACAGCTTTTATAATCAAATAGTATATTAGCATTTCCAGATATGTCCAACATATAGGCTGATGGAATGGTTGTCTAAAACTTAATGGATTTTGAATGTGGGTCTTACATATCCAAATATTAACTCAGGGACAGTGTGATATAAAGGTTAAGCTTGAGATTGATCTTTGCTTTCAATCCTTGTAAGCTCTTTGCCTTGAGGAAAGCTCTCTGATCTTCGTTTTCTCTGATATAAAACACAGACACATTATCTGCATTATGGGTTTCTGAGGATCAGAGACATCATTTTTGTAAAGCCCTTCACCCAACACATAACATTCAAAAAGGGTTCAATAGGGCCTTCCCAGTGGTGCAGTGTGTTGAGCGCAGCGCTATGAAGCTGTCCACAGACTCTGTGGCATGAGTTCGATTCCCAGCTGGCCAGGGAGATACCCACATGGCGCTGCAGATCTCTCCTGTCTCACCCGCTACTCCCCTCAGCAATGTTTTTAGTCCGTTTGCTCGTTTTGCTCCCCACTCTGTCTCTGGTGAATTCTCTCACCCTCCCACAACTCTGACCTGTACCCCAGCTCTTGTATAAATAAATAAATAAAACTTAAAAAAAGGGCTCAATATATGTGCTAGCAATTATAGTACTGACATCCTGCAAAGCACTATTCTAGGCACTAGGATAAAAACAATGATTGAGATATAACCTTTTGTCCTTGGTGAAATTATGGTTTAGGGGTAGAAACTGTGAAATAGGTTTTCAATAAGCCATGGTAAGTTACTTAACAGTAATGTGGACAGAGTGCTGTGGGAACACAGAAGGAGGCATTGTCTCTTATCTCTACATAGTTCTTTATTTTTTAATAATCATAGAATAATAATTTAAGACTTCTAAGGATGTCTTCCTCTCTGTTAGAATCTATAATCCTGATGTGACAATGAGGTTGACATTAATCTTGAATCACAATATAAAAAATTAATTCTTAGAGACCTTCTAATATCAAAAGCTTTTATCCAGATACAAGAAAGAAAAAGTTTGAAAGGAAAGATGAGCCAGAAAAGCCGTATTTGCACCTGCCCCCCTACAGTTCCGTATTAGAAAACAATTCTAGAGTGGTGAAGTGGGGTGAGATTTGAAAGGGGCATGAGAAATGTGTAGGGTTCTTTGAGTTGTATCCACTGTGAGCTAAAGGACAAATGAGGCAGAAGGATACAGACATGTGAGAGAATCTCCCTTTAACATTTGGGAAATTAGAGAGTAGAGATGACCTGGATAACCCTTAACCATCTCTAGAAATCTTTAGCCCTATCTGGACATAGATAAATATCAATGAGAGTGTTAGGGTGATTTGAATCACTGCTGATGGCCTGGTTTTTTCAGTAATAAGTGAGTGATTAAATGATACAGAAGAGATTGAGATTGAAATTCATGATAAGAAATCCAAGAGAATACACATCAAAAATATATGGTGTCACTAATACTTATTGGGGTTCAGGTGAGGACACCATGACATCTCCACATGTGATCAGTGCCAGGATATTTATTGGGTATTTAAAGTCTCTTTCCAGTAGCTACTTAGTCCCTTATACTGAATATGTAGTAAATTCCGTTGGGAGAGGAAGACCAGCAAGAGACAAAATCGATGAAATTGCAGATAGAGGGACCCTCCTCAAAAACATGTGCCAGCAGCACAGAAAGTTCTGCAGAACTTGCAATCAATCCCAGGAGCAGGATGGACACTATCCTGAGAGGGAGTCTATAATGATACAATTAATAGACTAGGAAATTTTCTGAAAGTAACCAGGTGTAGCATCTTATAATTAATATACAATACCCTGTAATGCAATTATAGGAAAGTAGAGTTACATTTTTACCTTTCATGCATCTGTTGATGTATATATTTATATGTTTCTCTTTATGCCTATCAATTCATTAATGACAGAGACCATCTAAAGATAGTGGCTACTGCTTCTTTTATATTTGAGATATACAATGTAGTTCTCCATCTTGATGTACAGAATAGATTATCCTCAGAGGCTCAAGATACTCCTTTACTAGACCTGGTAATTTGTGTCCTATGCAGGTCCAACAGGTGTATCTTTAACCCTAACTTCCCAGAGAAGCATACTGGAACACAGAGAACATGAAGAAATCTAGGAAAAATCCTGGATGCTCATTTTAATAACTATCTGTAAATCTTTCTGAAATTCTAGAATTATACACAAATATATTAAATTACTGAATACTTGGGAAAAGCCTCACTGTATGTTCCTGCAGAGAACCTGTCCCAGTTTACCATATCTATTGAGGTTAGGCTTCTTGTTTCATTCAATTTTGTATGTGTAGTGCCCAGAGGACTCTGGTGTATATAGTAGAGATTCAGTAAACATTTAATTCAAGTATATCTGCAACATCAGAGTCTTTGGGAATTGTTTTTTTCAAATTAAAAAAAATGTGTTCCTCTGAATTTCTATGCCCAGAATGTGTGAGTGCTAACGTAATTGAAAAGTTTGCCAGAAGGATTGGGAAAGAGTATGTATTATAACAGACTTGTCTGTCACAATAAAATCTTGCATATTTATGTGCATATAAATTTACTAGCATATATTTCATATGACACATTTTATTTTGCATGTTTGCTCATACCACTTTTTATGCCAATAAAATGTCATGAAATCCTCGATTTTGTCAAGAATTATTTCTTTCGGTTCTTACAATAATTATGATACTTAAACTTTTGACATAATAAAGGAACAAAGATGGGTAAAATTCCTAACATAATGAGGAATCATAGAAATTAAATAACTCACATGGATTCATCTGTAGATTGTCAGATAAATTCATCTAGAGATTGTCAGATAATTGATTATACAAACTGCTTAAAGATGATGCAAAGAAAAGTAAAACTGCAGAGGATAGCATATATTGCCCTTAATATATGATATTATTTAAAATCACATATAATACCAGACTATACTTATATTGATCTACCATAACACAAAGATCTGGATAGCGGAAAGACAAGACAATTTGGACAAAAAAATGAAAAAGTAGGAATGAATTGATTTGAAAGAGGATTTTATATTTAACTGGAAAAGATAAATACAGCTGTCACATAAACAAACTCCATACATTAAAGTCACCCTTTTAAACATGACTTTTTGCAACAGGAATACAAGTGCGTACTATATCAAAGGGGGATAATATCATATGTTCAAATTGATTGCCACTTTCTCTGAGCAGAAACTTTGCCTGTATATGCACTTTTCTGTGCCTTTGACACTGCATAAAATATTTGGTTAATAGTTCCTTTACAATCTGTTGGGTTTTTCTCTTAACCAGCTGCTCTGCAATACAGTCAACTTTCTGCCAAAACAAAAATATTCTTGACACATACACATGAAGATTGACATTCAACACAACACTTTCCTGGCTTATCTGTCATTGTTGTGTGTCCCCTTGGTTCATCACGCATATCACTTAACACACCATATCACAAACAGCTAGTTCTCTATATGTTTCTCTTTTGAAGTATAAATTCATTAATGGCAGAGACTATCCAAATAGCTTCTTAATATGTATGTCACATGGTAGGTGTTCAAGCATATACTGATGAGGTCGATAAACTACAGATAAAACATGAAGTCTTCGATTTTGAGTGAGAAAACCTTGT
This sequence comes from Talpa europaea, assembly GCF_964194135.1. Taxonomy (NCBI): domain Eukaryota; kingdom Metazoa; phylum Chordata; class Mammalia; order Eulipotyphla; family Talpidae; genus Talpa; species Talpa europaea. The sequence goes on from NC_140073.1 coordinate 51,611,713, forward strand.
TACGGGACCTTCAGAATCCAATCTACAAAGATTTCGTCAACAGGTTATAGAGAGGAGGCATGAATTATAGTGACTACTATATCCAAATCAGAGTCAGCTCCTGCACCACCATGCATCTTCAACTGTCCCCAGTATCCCTGCTCTGAAGGTGGAGGGTGTGGTAGACAGAAGTTCCCCCTCCCCACATTATCATCTCTCATTATTTTATGTGACACAGCAAAAATTAGCAAATTGTAATTTAGGTTATGATGGAATTTAAAATAAGGAGAATGCCCTGGATTATTCACATGGGCTTAATTTAATCACTTGGGCCTTAGAATTTTCTGAGACTAGAAGCAAGAGCAATGTGGCAAAAAGGGATGGAGAGAAAATTCAAGTGTAAGGATGATTAGACATTCAATTCTTGGCTCTGAGACATGCAAGGACCAAGAGACTGTGCTATTTTGTCTGGACTCCACATTAGGTAATATTGGCATCAAACATTTATTAAGGAGACTTTCCACTTCTTGAGTTTTTAGAAAATAATTTGAGCAAGATGAGGTTAAGTACTTCTTGAACAATTAGGTAGAATTCACTTATAAAGTGGTATGAGCCTAGACTTTTGTTTTCGGGAGATTTTTACTACTGTTTCAATTTCCATGATTGTGATGGATTTATTCAACTCTTGTGTTTATCCCTTGTGTAGTAATGGTAAACTATATTGTTCTAGATATTTGTCCATTTCATCAAGATTTTCAAATTTATTGGCATGTAGTTTTTCGTAGTGTTCTTTTTGACCTTTGTATTTTTATTTCAAATTCTGCTTATTAATGTCATCTCCTTTTCTTTGTTAGCCTAGCTAGAGGTTTGTTGATTTTGTTTATTTTATCTATGAACCAGCTCAGTTTACTGAACTTTTTTTTTTTTTTGGTCCTTTTGATTTCTATTTCACTTATATCTGCTCTTTATTAATTACCTCCTTCTAAAAATGTTAAGTCTCTTTTTTTTTTTTCCTGTTTTTCAAGTTGTCGTAGGTTTAGAATTAAGTTGTTTATTTGGAATTAAATATTGGCTTCCTACTGTGAGCTTGTATTACAACTATTCTCCCTCTAAATATGATGTGTACTATATCCCACAAATTCTGATAGCTTTTGTTTTTCTCTTTCATTAGGCTTGAAGTATTTTTTGCTGTTTGCTTTAAATTCACTTTTAATCCAATAGCTATTAAAGAAAAGGTTGTCTAGTCTCCATGTATTCAAGGTTTTTCCTGCTTTTTTAAAATAGTTGATTTCTAGCTTTATGGTGTTACGGTCAGAAAGAGTACTTGCTATGATTTCAGTCATTGAAAAACTATTGACAATGAACTTGTTTCCCAATATATGCTCTGTTGTTGAAAATGTTGCACATGCACTTGATAAATAATGTATGTGCATCAGATTTTGGATGCAGTGTTCTGTAGATGTTTATTAAGCCAATTTGTTCTAGAGCCTCATTTGTAGCTATTGCTCCTGTGTTTTCTGTTCATAGTTGACATGGAGTACTGAGACCTCCTAGTATTAATGTGTTGTTGTCTATGTCTCTCTTTAGTTTTATTAATAATTTTCTTATATATCTTACTGCTCCATCAGTTGGTGCATATATATTTGTATGCTATTTTTTCCTGTTTTATTAGGCCCTTAATCAAATATAATGTCTACCTCTACATCTTATTGCTTATTTGAATTGGAAATCCATTCTTTTTCATGTAAGTATAGCTGTTCTTGATTGTCTTAATTGCCATGTGCTGTGTAGAACTATCTTCCAGCCTCTAACTGTAAGTCTATACTATTCTTCAGAGGTGAGATAAATTTCTTATAAACAATAGAAGGTTACAGATGGGTAAGTATATTAAAATATAACCTGGAAGGAGGGGGGCGGAGCAACATGGCGGCGAGGAGACGCTGCGAGTAAGATCTCCCATTAAAAAAAGTTAATAGGGAGGAAAAGCGGCAGGTCCCAGTGAGAAGTGGGACACGGAAGATAAACGGGTGACGCCAGCAAACTGCCCGAAGAAGAAAGTTGCCATAAAAGAGGACTAGAAGGGAGGGAAGCGCAGAACCCTGCTCCCCTGCCCCACCCACAGAGTCAGCACTCTCCTACCGGCAGAGAGGAGGAAAACAACAAACTAAAACGACCAACAAGAACAAACTACGCAGCAAGCAGGACTGTGAGTGGAAAGGAAATATTGCAGCCACCACACCCCGTGAACAGGAGCTGCAGAGAACCCTGCAGGATTCGCCGCAGCGGTGAGTGAACGGCTCCGGGCGCCATTAGAGAAGAACAAAGACCCCGGGAGACACTCACACAGCCCCGGGCTGTAATGCGCGGAAAAGCTGCGCGCTTGGCGCACTTGAAAAGCAAATGCAGACCTGGATCGCGGCTGCCCAGGTCCCCGCGCCTGAGACCTAGGCTTGCGGGGAGACGCGCGGAGGTCCTCACTGAGGTGAAGGTCCCTCCCTGAGTAAGCAGGAACCAGGCGCCCAGGCACAGGAGCGGTGCAAAAGGCGCCATTCCCTCGCCACTGAACTGGGCTACAGCCCGCGTCCTGGAACTGAGGGCTTTGAACTGAGACCCAGGGCACGAAAATTCGGGGCGTGGGTTCTCCACGACGGTGGGGCACAAGGCAGACACAGCACCCCAAAGCTGTTGAGGTGTACCCTACCATTCCCGCTCTGTTCCCTGTCCCACGGGGTGGGGGGAGGCGCAAAGCAGCCCCCAAGGACAATAGGAGAGATCTCTGGCGCCACCTAGTGACCAGGAAAAAAAAGTCACTAACACCCCATAGAACAGGAAATTTCTTAAGACTGCTTGAAAAGGGCAGAAGGCTTCTGGAGGACCCAGTGGCCAGCCGGGAAGTTAGCACACGCCAGGCCCCTTCCGACCAGCAGTCTGAGCCCACAGAGGGAGCAGGCACCCACGTCCGGGGCAGACCGGGTGTGCAGAAGAGTGTGCTTGAAACCGGAGGCGCAGGGACTGCATCCCGCTTCGCCATTTTAGAACAGGGACATTTCTTCAGTAAAAACTGCCTAAAACCAGCAGAAAGCTCCCCCAGAAGACAGAGATGGCTCCTGGAAGAGCCAGAGGGGAGCGGAGAAGTTCACCCAAGATGCCAGTCAGTCCGAGCAACACAGTGTCCCAACGCATACGACAAATTAGAAAACAGACAGTAGGGAGTAGAAGAACCACACGCAACCTAACAACTCCTCAGGAAAGAAGCACACCACAAAAAGAAAACCACTCCCCAGATTGCAACGACAGCAACTTGGAAGAACTTCTGAGCCTTCCAGAAAGAGAATTTAAAATTGCCATGATTAAAAAAGTGATAGATCAGAAGAAGGAAATTGAGTCCCTAAAGAGGGAAGTAAAAGAAATGCAGGAGATCAAAGAATTAATGGAGGAACTAAAGAACTCTGGGAAAAGCAATGAAAGCAGAATAGGTGAAATGGAAGAGCGAATAAGTACTCTTGAAGACACAGAAATAAAAAGAACAAAAACAGAAAAGGAAAGAGAAGTACGAAGGAAAAAGAATGAAGAAAGACTTCGGGAACTATCTGACTCCATGAGGAGAGGAAATATAAGAGTTATAGGAATTCCAGAAGGAGAGGAGAGAGATGTAGGAACAGAGAAAATATTCATGGATATAATTGAAGAGAACTTCCCAAATGCGAAGAAGGAGCTGAAAATTGATATACAAGAAGCAAGAAGAACACAAAACTTCCACGACGAAAGGAAAAACACAGCAAGACACATAATAGTAAAGCTCCCAAGAATCCAGGACAAGGAAAAAATAATGAAGCTGACAAGAAGGAAGAAACAGATAACATTCAAAGGAAAACCAATCAGGCTGACATCAGACTTCTCTGAAGAAACACTACGGGCAAGGAGAGAGTGGAGGGACATAGTCAACAGACTCCAAGAAAACAGATGCCAACCAAGAATACTCTATGCCGCAAAGCTCTCATTCCTCTATGAAGAAAGAATATGGACCTTCAGACAAAGAGAAACTCCGGAATTTCATTACAACTAAACCCCCACTCCAAAAAATACTACAAGGAATCCTAAAGCCAGAACCTCAGAGGGACGAATAACAACGAAAGAAGACAAAAAAAAAAGTTATTAAAAGAATAAATAAATAAAATCAAAGGAAAGACAAACACAATGACAAATACAGATGCTAACATATCAATATTAACTCTAAATGTAAATGGACTAAACTCTTCAATAAAAAGACACAGAGTTGCAGCCTGGATTAAGAAACAAAACCCAACCTTTTGCTGTCTCCAGGAAACACATTTAGCTACAAAAGATAAAAATAGGCTCAAAGTTAAAGGATGGAAAACAATCCTACACGCAAATGGACCAAAAAAGAAAGCAGGAACAGCTATACTTATATCAGATAAAACAGACTTCAAACTCAAAAAAATAAAAAGAGACCCCAATGGTCACTACATTATGATCAAGGGGACAATACTTCAAGAAGAAATAACACTCATTAACATATACTCACCAAACGAAGGAGCACCAAAATATATCAGACAACTGTTGTCCTCTCTGAAAACAGACATCAGAGAAAACACATATGTAGTGGGAGACTTCAACACACCACTATCAACAATGGATAGATCAACAAGACAAAAAAATAAGTAAAGAAACTAAAGCTCTAAATAAGGACCTAGAGTATTTGGGCTTAACAGACATCTATAGAACACTAAACCCAAAAAAAACGGAGTACACATTTTTCTCAAGCGCACATGGATCATTCTCCAGGATCGGTCACATACTGGGGCACAAGACAAACATCAACAGATACACCAAGATTGAAATCATTCCAACCATTTTTTCTGACCATGAGGGCATCGAACTAGGAATAAACCATAAAAAGAAGGCAAGGAGGGCCTTCCTGGTGGCGCAGCGGTTGAGCGCTGGGTTGCGAAACTGCGCGCGGCCTCTGCAGCGCCGGTTCGATCCCCGGCTGCTCCCCGGCCACCAGAGGAGGGTCCCACATGGCGAGCAGACCTCTCCTGCCGCCCGCTGCTCCCCTCAGCAGTGTACTTCGGTCCTTCTGCCTGCTCTGCTCCCCGCTCTGGCTCTGGTGAATTCTCTCACCCTCTGGCTCTGGTGAATTCTCTCACCCTCCCGTGCTTCTGACTGTACCCAGTGCATGTATAAACAAAACAAACAAACCAGCAAACAAATAAATAAAGCATGCCTCTATAAAAAAAAAAAAAAAAAAAAAAAAAAAAAGAAGGCAAGGAACTATCCTACCTCATGGAGATTAAAAACCACACTACTGGAAGACCACTGGACTAACGAGGAGATCAAAGAAGAAATTAAAAATTCTTTGAATTGAATGACAAGGAGGACAATAATATCCTAAATGTATGGGGTGCAGCAAAAGCAGTAATAAGAGGAAAATATATAGCAGTAGAAGCTCACATCAAAAAACAAGAAAGAACTCAAAGAAACAACCTAATCTCGAAGCTCAGAGATCTAGAAAAGAACAACAAAAAAAACCCAAAACCAGTAGAAGAAAAGAAATAATAAAAACCAAAGCAGAAATAAATGAAATTGAAACTAAAAAAAAAAAACAATCCAAAAGATCAATGAAACCAAGAGCTGGTTCTTTGAAAAAGTCAATAAAATAGACAAACCCCTAGCCAGGCTCACAAAGGAAAAAAGGGAGAAAGCACAAATAAACAGGATCATAAATGAAAGAGGAGAAATCCAACGGACACAGCAGAAATCAAAAGAATAATCAATAACTACTATGAACAGTTATATGGAAACAAGTTCAACAATCTAGAGGAGATGGACAAATTCCTACAACTCTACAATCACCCAAAGCTAGATAAAGAAGAAATAGAACACCTAAACAGACCAATTACAAGCAGCGAAATAGAAATGGTAATCAAAAACCTCCCCAAAAACAAAAGCCCAGGACCTGATGGATTTACAAATGAATTCTACCAAAGACTCAGAGACGAATTAGTGCCTATCCTTCACAAACTCTTCCAAAAAATTGAGAAGGAAGGGACAATACCAAACACTTTCTATGAAGCCAGCATTACACTAATACCAAAACCGAATAAGGAAAACACAAAAAAGGAAAACTACAGGACAATCTCCCTAATGAACACTGATGCAAAAATCCTCAATAAAATTTTAGCTATCATAATCCAACAATGTATCCATAAGATAATTCACCACGACCAAGTAGGATTCATTCCAGGGACACAAGGATGGTTTAACATCAGAAAATCAATCAATGTTATCCAACACATCAACAAAAAGAAATATAAAAACCATATGATAATATCAATAGATGCTAAGAAAGCTTTCGACAAAGTGCAACACCCATTCATGATAAAAGCCCTTGAAATTCTTGGGATACAAGGAACATACCTCAACATCATAAAGGTCATCTATGACAAGCCAACAGCCAGTATCATCCTCAATGGTGAAAAGCTGAAAGCAATTCCATTAAGATCTGGAACAAGACAAGGATGTCCACTCTCACCACTGCTTTTCAATATAATACTGGAAGTCCTAGCCAGAGCAATAAAACAAGAGAAAGACATACAAGGAATCCAAATAGGAAAAGAAGAAGTCAAACTATCACTATTTGCAGATGATATGATAATATACATAGAGAACCCCAAAAACTCCACAGAAAAACTAATGCAACTTATCAATCAATTCAGTAAAGTGGCAGGATACAAAATCAACATGCAAAAGTCAGTAGCCTTCCTACACACAAACAATAAATCTGAAGAAGAAGAAATAAAAAAAAATCCCTTTTATTATCGAAACAAAAAAAAAATCAAATATTTGGGAATAAATCTAACAAAAGAGGTAAAGGACCTATACAAAGAAAATTATAAAACACTGTTAAAAGAAATAGAAGAAGACACAAAGAAATGGAAAGACATCCCCTGCTCATGGATTGGAAGAATAAACATTATTAAAAGGGCCATCCTACCAAAAGCAATATACCGATTCAATGCTATTCCAATCAAAATTTCAATGTCATTCTTCAAAGAAATAGAACAATTATTGATGAAATTCATATGGAATCACCAAAAACCCCGAATAGCTAAAGCTCTACTGAAAAAAAAAAGAAGGAAATGGAGGCATCACACTCCCAGACTTCAAACTATACTACAAAGCCATAATCATCAAAACTGCATGGTATTGGAACAAGAACAGACATACAGACCAATGGCATTGAATAGAAAATCCAGAAATAAACCCACAGATTTATGGTCAACTAATCTTTGACAAAGGAGCAAAGACTATGCATTGGATCAAAGAAAGTTTGTTCAATAAATGGTGTTGGGAAAACTGGGTTGCTACATGCAAAAGAATGAAGCTTGACCACTACCTCACACCATACACAAAAATCAACTCAAAATGGATTAAAGAACTAGACATAAGACCTGAAACCATAAAATACATAGAAGGAAATATAGGTGAAACACTACGTGATCTGCATATCAAAGACATCTTTATAGACACATCACCCAAAGCAGTGATAGTGAAGGCAAAGATAAACAGCTGGGACTACATCAAATTAAAGAGCTTCTGCACAGCAAAAGAGACAATAACAAAAACAAAGAGAAACCCCACCAACTGGGAGAACATTTTTGCTCCCGGCACTAATGATAAAGGACTGATCACAAAAATCTGCAAAGAGCTGATGAGACTCAACAACAACAAAGAAAATAACCCAGTCAAAAAATGGGTAGAAGAGCTAAAAAGAAACTTCTCTGAAGAGGAAATGCAAATGGCCAACAGACATATGAAAAAATGTTCAACATCACTTGTAATCAGGGAAATGCAAATCAAAACTACCATGAGATACCATCTTACACCAGTGAGAATGGCACATATTAAAAAAACTAGCAACAACAAATGTTGGCGTGGTTGTGGAAAAGAAGGAACTCTCCTGCACTGTTGGTGGGAATGCAAACTGGTCCAACCACTATGGAGAGCTGTGTGGAGATTTCTGGACCTACTAAACATAGAGCTTCCATATGATCCAGCAATTCCACTCCTAGGTATTTACCCAAAGGACACAGAAACATCAATTCCAAAGAACACCTACACCCCTATGTTTATAGCAGCACTATTTACAATAGCTAAGCTTTGGAAACAGCCCAAATGCCCAAAAATAGATGACTGGATCAAGAAGATGTGGTACATATATACCATGGAATATTACTCAGCATTCAAAAAAGATAAACACATGCAATTTGCAGCAACATGGATGGCGCTGGAAGGGATCATGCTCAGTGAAATAAGCCAAAAAGAAAAAGAAAAATACCGGATGGTCTCACTCATAGCAGGAATCTGGAAAACTTAAATAAGGGACCAGGAAAATGAATAACTATAAGAAAGTGAAAATCAAAATCAACAAAAAACTATGAACCAGAGACAGTTTTTTGGGGGTGGGGGCCGGGAGGGGAGGGATTGGGGTCAGAATGGGGCATGTGCAGTTGTATGGGGGAATATAAAAATAAAATTTATTATTTAAAAACAAAAGCAGAAACAAAAAACAATAGAAGGTTGTACTTTGTTTAGAAATCCACTCAGTCACTATACCTTCCCAATGTTAAAGTTAAGACATTTATATGTAAGGTGAGACCTAAGTGCCTATTGTCATTTTGTTTAGTCTCTTCATTTATTAAGTTTTTCTTTTTTGATCTCTTCCTTTTATGAGTTGCTTATGTTCCACATCCATTAGCTTATGTGTTACTTCTATTGATTTTTGCTTGATTTCAAATTTATTCTTTTTTTTAAAGATTTATTTACTTATTTATTTATACAAGCACTGGGTGCAGTCAGAAGTGCGGGAGGGTGAGAGAATTCACCAGAGCCAGAGTGGGGAACAGAACAGGCAGACTGACGAAATACACTGCTGAGGGGAGCAGCAGGTAGCAGGAGAGGTCCGCGCACCATGTGGGACCCTAGCCCAGGGATCGAACCAGTGCTACAGAGGCTGTGGGCAGCTTTGCAACCCAGCTCTCAACTGCTGCACCACCGGGGAGGCCCTGATTTCAAATTTATTCTTATGGATCACATTTGTACTTACTTCCTCCTCCACACTGCATAATTTAGGTGTCTGTTACCTGTATATCTCTTTCATTGTTTCTTTATAATAGCCCCATTAGTACTTCATTTATGTTCAGCTTGGGGGGGTTGGGGTGTGTGTGTGCACATACTTTTAATTTTTATTTTTCAATGAAGTTCCTTGCCCTTCCTTCTATTTCGAATGATAGTTTTATAGGATATAGTGTCGTAGTCTAGTAATATTTTTCTTTAAGTACTTTAAATGTCTCTGCTACTGCCATATTACTTTTTTTAAATATTTATTATTGATGCATACAAAAGCTGGGGTACAAGCCAGAGGTGTGAGAGGTGAGAGAATTCACCAGAGACAGAGTGGAGAGCAGAACAGTCAGACTGACTGAAATACACTGCTGAGGGGAGCAGTGGGCAAGCCAGGAGAGGTCTGTTGCACCATGTGAGTAGCTCCCAGGCTGGGGATTGAACTTCTGCTCCAGTGGCTGCTGATAGCTTCATAGGCTGCATCTCAACCCTTGTGCCACCAAGGAGGCCCACTTCTAGTTTTACTGTAAAGACCCTACCCTATTTTTTGACTGGATTGTTCACTTTGTTTTTGTTGAGTAATGTGAGCTCTTTGTAGATTTCTGTGATCAATCCCTTATCAGTTGTATTGTGTACAAAAATTTTCCCCCAATCAGTAGGGTGTCTCTTTGTTTTGATTAATATCTCTTTTGCTGTACAGAAGCTTTTGAATTTGATGTAATCCCCATTGTTTTTATTTTCCTTTACCTTCCTTGCTATGGGGGCTATGTCTTAAAGATATTACTGAGGTGTATGTCGTGTAGTGTTTTACCTATATTTTCTTCTATATATTTTATGGGTTCAGGTCTTATGTTCAGTTCTTCTATCCATTTGAGTTGGTTTTTGTGGTGGGAATTTTATGGGGAATACACATAATATAAAACATATAAATTAAAAAAAAATGACCTGACCTACATTCCATACCATGTGCTAGGTTATTCTCAAGCTTTTTGTTATGTCTTTAAGCTTTTAGATAATCTTGTGCTGCAATGTAATAACCTTTCAGAGCAATTATGGTATTCAAAGAAAAGTTAGCATGTGTACTTATCAGATACATAGAGCACATAGAGCAGAGGTAAATGTTTTGATGTTAATGATCTTAAAGTAACTATTGTGTTTACAGTATTTCACCTTAAAACTTTCAGTTTTTCAGTCAATCTGCCTGTTCTGTTCCCCACTCTGTCTCTGGTGAATCCTCTCACCCCCTCCCCCTTCCATCCCTGCACCTCTGGCCTGCACTCCAGTTCTTGTATGTATAAATAAATAAATATTTAAAAGCAAACAAACAAACAAACTTCTGTAACTTTTTTTTTGTTTTTTAAAGATTTATTTATTTATTTATATAAGCACTGGGTACAGTCAGAAGCACGGGAGGGTGAGAGAATTCACCAGAGCCAAAGCGGGGAGCAGAACAGGCAGACTAACGAAATACACTGCTGAGGGTAGCAGTGGGCAGCAGGAGAGGTCTGCACTCCATGTGGGACCCTCGCCGGTGGCTGGGGATAGAACCAGCACTGCAGAGGCTGTGGACAGCTTTGCAACCCAGTGCTCAACCTTTTTGCCACTGGGAGGCCTTTCTGTGACATTTAAATGAATGGTTTTTGAAAATTTCTTGAGTACAGTGACTTCTAACATTTGTTGAAGGTCTCTTTCCTAAATAGTTTTATTAGAATAAATGGTATGTAAATGTTGATATGCAACCATTTTAAATGTGCATCATTTCATGTGGTTAAAACTAATAAAAAGCCTATTTATTTTTTTAAATAAAGCTTAGCTCTAATGATAGAAATATTTCATGAAATGATTATGTATAGATTAAAGAGCTCATATGTGTTCAGTAAATAAAAATGATGTTTCAGTAAATAAAAATGATAATATATTAGATATTCACTCATACATGTATTCAACCAGCCCATCATTTATTTCTTCAAGATTGTCATCAAGCATTTAATAAGAACTTACTAAGAAAAGCCTGGAGTTAGTGGAGGCTAAATCACTGGTATCTTGCTAAGGCATTTGGTTTTTCTTTTCTGCTGCTTAATAATATTTTACCTTTTGAAACTTAGTAATTTCAAAAGTCATCAAATTCCTTGAATGCCTTCTTCATTTCCTAGACAATCATTGTTTGAGGCAGCCAAATTCATCTTTGAAATTTCACAACCCAGAGCCACTACCCTCGTAACAATCCCGTTTTTCATGGTTGGTGTTCTGAGTGATGCTAGGGCATCTAGATACTAGTTCTGACACTAGGAAATTGGACAATGAGCTCAGCATGTGACTATTATGGAGGCATGGAAGTTTAGTGACAATCCTTTTAGCCTGAGAATGATTAACAGGTAGGGATACCAACCATACCAGATGCCCAGAAATGTTAGTTTTAGCATCAAAATCCCACATCCCAGGATGCCAATAACTACACTATTGAGATATAGGTAGAGAGGGGAAGGGGCATAAGTATAAAACCTATACCATGGCATAAAAAAAGAGCTGAAAGCAACACATTTGTTAGTGTCAAATGTATGTGAAATAGATTCTGTCTTTTATAGTTGTTAATTTTTCCCTTGACCACTGAAGTTGGCAACCATGACTTGCAACTCACATTGTTGAAAAGTTCTGAGTACATGACTGAAATATGAAACTTAAGAGCAATGTAATCATGTGTATTAAGTCCATCTCTGTTTTTTCCTGTGGAATGACTGTAGTGATTTGTATATAGTTAGAATATTTTGAATATTATGGCCATGTTTCTAAGTTATCAGGTAACAAAATTAAATTGAAAATGATAATACAATTACTAGCCTAACCCAAACATCAACATCAGAAAATTAAACATTTTTTTTTCATGAAGGACACACACTGAACTAGGATGGAAAATGATCTTGTATCATATTGTTATTATTTTTTAAATGTGGTATGAGAAAGGAGAGTACAGGCAATCACTGGTGGTCTAGGACAACAAATAGGTGCAAGTTTCTCTCCTTTTTTTTTTTTAAAGATTTATTTATTTATTTATTTATACCTGCACTGGGTACAGTCAGAAACACGGGAGGGTGATAGAATTCACCAGAGTCAGAGTGGGGAACAGAACAGGCAGACTGACGAAGAAATACACTGCTGAGGGGAGCAGCGGACACGGAAGGAGAGGTCTGCGCACCATGTGGGACCCTTGCTGGTGGCCGGGGATCAAACAGGGGCTGCAGAGGCTGTAGGCAGCTTCGCAGGCCAGCGCTTAACCACTGCGCCACTAGGGGAGGCCCTCTTGTATCATATTATACACAGAGAGGAATTTGGAATTTGTGCATGGTAGAGAGAGATAAGAATTTTTTGAGATGGCATCTCACAAATTTGAGATAAGTCATGCAAATACTTGTAAAACAATTGTTCCACCACCCCCACCCCAAACACATCAATACTTAGGGGAAAATATGGCTTCTGAATAAGATTGGGAATACCACATGAATGAATACACATTTTCTTGATTGCTTTATGAAACAGCAAACTTCCTGATTAAGAGATTGCAGATGAATTGTCCCATTACAAACAGAAGGGGAAATTTTAATGACAGATGAGTTAGCCCCTCCCAGAGCACACTTTTTCTGTGAGATCTTACCAATGACATTGCTTTCTACCGAGGGCGGTGAGTGGCACATAGAATCACAGCAAATAAAATCAAGTTGTCCCGAATTTGAATCACTTTGATTTGAAAAGTAGTTTCAAATCACTTTCTTTATTTGTATGACAATTTTAATGAAACTGCAAAAATTATAAAACAGAAGATTCTTGCTGTTTTGTTCAAACACAAGCTAGACTTTGCTCCTCCATCTGCATAGTCAACAATCAGTTCCAGTTTAATTTTGGTAGATTCCCTTTAGTCTACAGACTTCCTACCAAAGAAAATGAAAAGTTTGCTACATGTCAGCACACCTTGTGTCCATTGATAAGGAATGTGTTTTGTTTACCTGTAAAATTGAGGCTTTCATAATGGAAATATCAGATTACTTTTCAGTTTTCTCAAAATGTTCAGGAACACTTAATGAAATTCTCAACTTTCCAAAAATACAATAATCTCTTTAGACATGTGCACTAGATGAATATCTTTGCTGCCTTCCATAGAATATATGTTAAAGTTGGTCTGCCATTAGTTTCAGCATTTGGGATAAGAAGAATATCCTTCTCTAATGTGAAACATCGAGGATAAAGATAAGGAAATGATTATAGTAAAATAGAAAATTATATGTTGTTTCTCCAAAGCTATGTGATGGTCTTCAAGGAGGTTTTGAAGAGCTTAGAAAAGGATGAACTGATGTACCAGAGGCATTGGATGTTAGATTCAGTCTCAACAAACACTCACATGGTGAGAAAAAAAATTATATTTGGAAATAAAACTGCTTCATAACTACAAAACAAACTAACAAAAAAAAGTCATCAAAAAAGAATAAGGGTAATCAAATTAAATGGTTTTTCAATTTCTTTACCAACACTATAACTTATTTAAAATTTAAGTTAACCTTGTGGAGTTCACATTACCCCTGTGACTAAAATCATTTTCCCTGAGAAAGAGAGATTTAACTAACAAATGGTCTAAAAATCAAGTCTGTAGATACAAAGCAGATGGATACTTTCAGAAAACAGAAAACTAAGTCCTACAAAACCAAAAGTCCACCATTGTTAACAAGTGAAATCTTAACTATTTCACATGTTTTTCTAAAGCATATTTCATTTGATATTAAAATATGGAATGATACTAGATATTGTGATATGGGCTTGCTAAAAGTAGAACTACAAGGGAAAGTGAATGTTACCTTTGTAGTCTGTGTTACTACTACATTTAATACAAGGAAGATGTTTTAAAGGCTGCAATTCTATTAAGGATATCTATAGGATTCTTTTCACTGGTTTCTTATTAAGGAGTCTTATGTCTGTGTACATTTATGTAATTTAGGAATACACAATAATGTAGAATATAAAATTTAAAATTCTAATATAGAATTACAAAGAGTTAACATAAATTGCGATATCAGTGGACATAAAGAAACATAAAAATATTGTTATATTTTCTCTTGCATATTACTTGGTTAATTAGTCATACTATTAATTACTAGTTACCACTCTCATAGTACTATGTAGGTTTTGTTTAAACAATAGCACTTCTATAATAGAAGAGGAAATATACAGAATATATAATTTCAAATAAATACTTCAGTTTTGCAAGATTTAAATTAAACTAATGCCACTCATGTATATTGTTATACATATTGTTTATTTTGGAGTCTGGTGCAATTGCGTCTTGTGTTACCTTTTTAAAATGTCGCTCTCCTTACAAAAACTCAACTCTGCAACTTTTCAAACATAAAGATACGTGTTTCCTACCCTTAGAAGTACAGTCAGGAGGGCCTCCCTGGTGGTGCAAGGGGTTAAGGACAGCACTGTGAAGCTTTCCATAGCCTCCGCATCATGACTTTGATCCCCGGCTGGCCAGAAAGCAACCCACATGGCACAGCAGACCACTCCTGTCTCAGCAGCTGCTCCCCTAAGCAGTGTATTTCAGTCAGTCTGCCTGTTCTGTTCCCTGCTCTGTCTGTGGTGAATCCTCTCACCCCCTGCATCTCTGGCCTGTCCCCCAGCTCTTGAAAAAAAAAATTACATTCAGGAATAAAGCTAAGGAATTTATATGTGAAAATGGACTCAAGAACTCTAAAGTATTGCACAGTTTGTGAACCACTAAGGTGATTTTTTTTTAAAGATTTATTTATTTATTTATTTATTTATTTATTCATTTATTTATTTATTTATCTATTTATCTATTTATTTAGTTATACAAGCACTGGGTACAGTCAGAAGCGCGGGAGAGTGAGAGAATTCACCAGAGCCAGAGCGGGGAGCAGAACAGGCAGAAGGACCAAAGTACACTGCTGAGAGGAGCAGTAAGCGAGACAAGAGAGGTCTGCACACCATGTGGGACCCTCGGCAATGGCCAGGGATCGAACCAACGCTGCAGAGGCTGCGGACAGTTTCGCAGCCCAGTGCTCAACCACTGTGCCACCAGGGGAGGCCCCTAATGTGATTATTGTTAGGGGTGGGAGGATTCTTAGAGTTTTGTCTCAGATTGAAGAAGTTTCGTATTCAAACCATCAAATGAAAGCATTACACATGAACTACAAATATCCCAGTGGCTCAGATGTGTTCTTGTCGATGCCAGGGGTATGTTGCCTTTATATGTGACTTCCTGGTGACAAAACAGTCTGAGATGATGAAAATACAGGTAGATGCAGCAGGGACCTGGGGTTGTTGGGGTAGATCCGAGGTGCCAGGTCCTGCCTGTGTCAGGTTTGCCCAGTTCTCCAACAGCATTTCCTCAGTCAGTGAACTTTGTCAACAATTTTTTCAACTATAAATGAAGATAACTACAGACTACTCAAAGTGTTGCACAATGCCTAGAACTTCAAAATATTCCCTAGACATCAACCAAATAGAGTAAAAGGATAATTTGGATCATTTCTCCTCATTGCACAGATCCCAGTTTCCAGATGGAAACCCAATGGTGAATGGAATTGGGATTTGCTTTTTTAGTGGGAAAATGAGTTGTTTGAATCGATGGTTTAGGAAGGTAGAAAATACAACCATTAAATGTTCCACATTTCTCATATTTTTTTAAAAGATTTATTTATTTATTTATACAAACACTGGGTACAGTAAGAGGCGCAGGATGGTGAGAGAATTCACCAGAGCCAGAGCGAGAAACAGAACAGGCAGACTGACGAAGTACACTGCTGAGGAGAGTAGCGGGTGCGGCAGGAGAGGTCTATGTGCCCTGTGGGGCCCTCGCC
Organism: Talpa europaea; assembly: GCF_964194135.1. Lineage (NCBI taxonomy): Eukaryota > Metazoa > Chordata > Mammalia > Eulipotyphla > Talpidae > Talpa > Talpa europaea. The sequence goes on from NC_140073.1 coordinate 51,627,705, forward strand.
AGCAGCTAGGAATTGAACAGGTGCTGCAGAGGCTGTGGGCAGCTTCGCAACCCAGTGCTTAACTTCTGTGCCACCAGGGAGTCCCCATTTCTCACATCTTGCTTAAACTTGAGACTTCTGAGTATTGGATTCAATCACATTACATTGGATTTTTAATAATATGTGATTCATATGACTTTTAAATCAAATGATTGGAATATTTGAAAAAAAATCCAGATAAATATTAAAACTCTAGATAAATAGTAGATACTACTTGCTTTTTTGTAAGTTCAAAACCTAAACTGTTGTTTTTGAATGTAGCACTGACATATATGAACTAGAAATAAAATATGCTGTAAAGCAGTAAATCTGTACAAAAAAAAAAAAAAGGTTTTCTAAGAAGTGGGTAGTTTTATGAGTTTGTTTGATTTTTCTTCCATAATACTTGAACATAGGAGAGAGGAATAAAAGTGTGATTCTAATATTATGGATGTGCTTGATGGATTCCAATATAAAAAGAAAGAATTCTGTCAATCTCTTGAGGTCTCTTGATTTTTTTCTTTCACATTGTAATCCCTGTTTTTCTTCTGTGTTTGATTGATAATGTACATTGTACCTGACACCTCAATAAATAATCCATGCTGACTGAACACTAATGAATTGAAATTGTGAACAGGAACTTAAATTATAGAATCATCATCTAAGCTCACTCAAATTTCTAAACTTGACAGCAAACGCTCACAACCGAGTGAGCAGGGAAACAGTCCAAATTTCACAGTACTAGAAAGATAATTAAACTGAGAATCGTAATTCAGTATATTTCGCCTGAACCTTTTCAGATTCTGCAGTTCTGAAGGTCTCAGACAAGATAGGCTATAGCAACAAATGGTTTCTTATAAGGATTGGCAGTCTTTTATGAACAATATAATTAAAATGGCTAATGTCACAAAAATAATTTCTTGATTCTAATATTATATATTTTTCTCACTAGGAAACTTACTAAGGACCTACCCAAATTCTAGTCATAAAACCAGTTGTGTTAAGGCACAGAAAGTACTTAAATATTAGAAAAATCCAATTTCTTCTCCAGCTCTCTGATGATTATTAAATGAGTGATCTTTAGCAAATCTTTGTATCTCAGTTTTCTCATCTGCAAAATGGAGCATAAACAGCCCCTATAAATTTTTCCAGGGTAGAATAAGTGAGTGTAAGTGAAAATGTTCTTGTATTGTTGTGTTATGCTTGATAAAGTCACCTTTATTAAAAAAATAAATGAGCTTCTTCCAGAAGGCAAACCCACATAGATGAGATCCATGAAATTATATACTTGTTAATTTCTGTAATAGGAGGTTCTTAATGAAGACATTTTACCTCTGTGATAGCACTGCCTTCTGTCTCAGATAAATGCTACTTTTTAAAAGAATAAATATGCATTTATGTAGGGGGGTGCAGGGGGCTGTATACACCACATGTGTGTTTTTCACAACAAGCCTGCAAGATAATTATAATTACCTTCAGAATACAGATGAGGAAATTGAGAATCAGGTCATATGACAAGCCTGTGCAAATACAGATAATGTGTGGTAATGTTAGAATTTAAATTCAGGTCTGTTTGGACTTCTGGTTCAAATGGTGGCAAGAAGGCATTCTCCTCGGAGAACATCAAGAGGACAAAATACAGAGGCAAATGCAGCAACATTATTTCCAAGGGAACAATAAAATGTCAAATCATAAATTTTAAAAGCGTTATTTGTCAAATGTCTCAAAATGTGGGCTAAGATGAGAGGACATCTGTCCTGGAACATCCCTCTCAGACCTTGAGCAAGAGATTTTTAATATAAATAGGGGCCACCTCTGAAATGCCACCAATTCTCTAATGTAATTGATAAGCTTTCAGGCCATGGATGGGTCACAAATGACCAAGAATGTGTGCTCAGATTCCAAATCCCATCTCCTGGAATGTCAAGAGAATAGCTAAAGAGGAGAGGACAAAGGTGGGTCTTTGGCTCTGGAAAACCTGGCCTCCCCCCTAGGGAATGGCAGGAGGAGGCACAGCAGTTTTAGTCATTCCATCAGCTTATCTAGGGAATTGGATTATGAGATAAATGCTTGCTTATGGCCCACAGTTTGGGGTGGTAGTGGTGGGTGCTTCCAAGTCACTGCCAGCCTCTGACACTGTCTATTAGAGAAGTGCAGTCACAAATACCACAGTTCTGGCCTTCCCCTGGTGACCCAGTGGTTGAGCGCGGGGCTGTGATGCTGCCCACAGCCTCTGCAGCGCCGGTTCGATCCCCGGCAACCGGTGAGGATCCCACATGGGTGCAGACCTCTCCTGCCAGGCCCGCTGCTCCCCTCAGCAGTGTGTTTCATCAGTCTGCTTGTTCTGCTCCCTGCTCTGGCTCTAGTGAATTCTCTCACCCTCCTGCCCTTCTGACTATACCCAGTGCTTGTATAAACAAACAAACAAACAAACAAACAAACACATAAATAAAAAATCTTAAAAAATAAATGCAGTTCTCCAGAACTGAGATAAATCGATGTGTCAGAGACACAGATGATTTCTCTCCTGGCTCCCTCATGACTACATTTTGAGCTTCTTGAGGGTCAGAAACGAGTCCTCAGGACCAACCCTCTACCAGCCTGGTGTTGAAAGAGACTTTGTTGAACTAAACAGAAGAGAACTGAACTCTTCCATTTTAACTGAGAACCCTCAAGTTGAAACAGTGAGTTGGTAGTGACTATAGGTGTACTGTTTTAGACTTAGGACTTACTATTTTCCTAGCCCAGGGATTTCATGTGTTAAGTGAGTGAATGAGGACAATTTCAAAAGTTTGAGATACTGCTTTATGCTGATTTCATATTAAATTGGACTGATCCCCTCACACTGTCACAAGAATGCCTTTTTTTCCCTGCCCCTTATTTAAATTATTTTTTATCACCAGGAAAGCAAAACAAGTCAGTGATCTTTGACCATTAATTTCATGTCCAGAAGTTATTAACATGACCAGAACACATAAATTTTGGTTTGGGAGTGTGGAAAGGATTTACTTTGATAGCCACTATGTTCCAAATCATCTCATTTATTTCCCTAAACAACCTTGCATTTTAGCTTTATATGTTCTCCAACTTACACAATGAGAAACTCAGATGCAGATACCTTTTCAAAGTCGCATTTGTAAATAGCAAGTTGTAAATAGCAAGTTGAAACTGCCTCAGGTCACTGTATGGAAAGCCTGTATGCCTTATGAGCTACTGTTTATCACGGTAAGTTATTTTAAAGGCATAGATGCACTTGAATTAATTGAAATGCATGATCAAGTCAGAAAAAAAATTTGAAATATATCAATTATGTCTGCTCCTCATGGGTTATTTCTCAAAGGAGAACATAAGTCATGAAATCATTTTAAAGCCGATCCATAAAATAACACATCAAAAGAGAAATATTCTCCTGAGATTTTAAGTTACAGTCACATTAACATTTTCACAGAGTGAAATCGGTACATAATAAATTGAAAAAAAAAAAGGGTAACAATGACATCCATTTAAGTTTTTAAAAATTACGCAGCATCCTTAAATAATGAAATTACTTAACAAACCTTTGTAGTCAATTATCTTTCCATATTATCTTTAACTTTCATTTCTGAGTTCTTTGTCATGCAATATAAAACTGCTGGACTTCATCAAAAGGGTTTCTTAGCTTAAGCACCAATATCCTAACTCTCTCTGGAATCCCACCTGTCATAATTCAATCAGAGAGAACTACATTCATGCAGAATAGACATTTTTACATAGTCATTGAAAACTGTCCTGGCAAAATAGGCAATGTGTTACTATACCTAGTTTTTACTGAAAGTTTAAAGTCCACCCACGACAGTGACAGGATGAGCAGAAAGGGCCTTTCAACACCAAGTCCAGGTGGGCAATACTCCTTTCTACAAATCCTCACTTCTGATAACTATTTTTTATTATCTAATCAGACAGTCTTGGACAATGAGTTTCAGAAATTTTGTTCTTATTCACAGCCAATTTAATCTGACCTTTGATATGATCAAATGAACTAACAATAACAACAAAAAACAACCAGAAAAATAAGAGACCTGTAGTTTGTTTAGACTACATGCCCTTTAGTTGATAAATCCCTTGCTTCCATATGTTGCTACTTATGATTTATTTAGCAACTATCTATATAATGTGTATCATATACCAAGTAATGAAGACATAAAACACAAAAAGCCAGTTGCCTATCTTCATTAAGCACACAAGTGGAAAATACTTTTCAAATACTGATTTTTCTTCTTCTTTCCTCCTTTTTCTACCCTTATTCTGGGTTCATTACCTCTGCATGGTGTATAACCAGGCCACAAAACCATGGATACTTTGGGCTTTCAAAACTCTGAAGGTCTAGAAAGGAATGGAAAGGTTTATCTGTCACCATCTCTACCCCTGTGGAATCTGCCAAGACACCATTGTCTCCTGTCCAGTATTTGTGGCAGCTTCTCTATCCTGTTCCTCCAAGTCCATTCTTTTATATAAAGAACCTTGTGATTCTTGTAAACCTAAGCCACATCATGTCATATCTTTGCTCAAGCCCTTCCAATTTCTTCTCATGTCTCAGAGTGAAATCCAAAGAACTTATTATGGCTTAAAGGCTCTCTCTGAACTCCCCCACTTCCCTCCTCTGTGCTCATATGTGTTTCTTTGTGTCTCCTGGTTACTGAAAGAAGGTTACAAGATGACAACCATTATTGGAAGAATAAAGGTCAGGGAACAAATACCTTCCTCACTGGACATTATCTGTGAAATAAATTGCTCTGTAGTGACTGATATACAACCTTAAGTATACAGGTAAGAAAGAAGGTAGCAAAATCATTTTAGCCTTTCCTGATTCTAATCTGTGAATATTGTTTCTGATAGACAAGCCAAAAGAAATAAAAAATTTAGGATGAGAATTTTATTCCTCAACTTGAAGATTCAAGTTTGGGCTCTGTAAAAATTGTTCTCAACTCACATTTGTCAAGTGGTATTTGCAAAATGTGTTTTCTTCTTGGTGCTAAGGAAGAAAAGGTGGGCATAGTGTAGAGACTGTCCCCAAGTTGTTTGCCTATTATTGTTCAAGCAGCCCATCATGTATTTGCTGACAGTCAACTTGGTGTTAGGTTGAGTGCCAGGTTCTGGGCACAGTAAGATGAAACAGACAAAACCTCCACCTGTAATGGACACACACAATCTAGAAACAGAGACAGATCCTGTGGCTTCACTTCTATCTTGTTATTACAGTCTCGTGAAAACCCACATCTGTGTCTTTTTGGAATAGCCGCTTGATCTCTCAGTTTAGTCTTATGAAATATATATATATATATATATATATAAACTATTGTGAGAATTTCATAAGTGTTCTTTTCATAAGAAATTTCATTTCTTTAAAGAGAAATTTAGATAAAGTTGCTCATTTTCACATGAAGCATAATATGAACTCAACGAGAGTTAACCATGACTCAAATGCATGGCACACTGTTCTCAGTATGGCCGTGGCTTCAGATTTCTACGTGAACATAGCTTACACATGAGTAATGGTATGATCCAATTAATTCAAAGCAAACAAACACTTTGGCAGAAACTAAAGTTGGGGTGGGGGTTGTGTCAACTGTGGGAAAGAAGCAGAAAACAGAAATAATATATGTACATATACATTCTGGATCAGCTGCTGTATCTTTGGCATGCCTATATTTTCACCTTTAAAAGACCTAATATCCTCATAATTGTTTAAGTCAGGAGCAAATTTATATAATGTGGTGGTTATGACAGCACCCCAGGAATAAAGTCAACCATTTTTTAATCTGACCTCACTTTTCATACCTATATAAGAGAGGCAGCAGTCCTCCTGCATCTACTTGCTCTTGAACTTTATTCATAAATATTCTTTAGTAGGAGGGGGAAGGAGTCTAGAATTATCCATACAGATGTCATATGTTCAACATGTGCTAGGAAAGTTTTCATTATCTCAGTTAATCCACAAAACAACCATATATTATGCCATGGTGACAGCTGCAAATGCAGTACAAAGAGGTTAATTAAGTAAATTGTCACAGGGAACAGAGGTAGTAAGGGCAAGACCCAGGGAGGAGGGGGCCACGTGTGCTTTCTTCACAGAGAAATGCCACTTATCACACCCACAGAGCACGAGTCAGACTTCTACAGGAGGGTCAACACCCTTCCTTTGATTCATATTCCCTACCCTTCTGGAAAATACCTGTCTTACAACTCATGTGCCTGCAAGTATGAACTCAAGAAAAATTAGCTATTATTCAAATTATGGCACAAGATTCATGGTATGTCCACACTTAAGATTTTGATGTGTAGCCAGCCTACACGTGACTATTCCAGCCAGAAGAGGCCCTGGGAATTCATGTCTGCCCCTCCATTCCAGGCCGTAGTACCTCTCAGTGAAAAGAACACTGTGGCACAGATAAGTCTCAGGCAATTTTGGGGTTGAGAGTCAATCCCAGGAGGGATGGGACACTTAACATTCAGGTTATCAGCACCTGCCAGGATGAAGACCTTACATAGGTTACTCTCACGTATAAAATCACAGGTTCAACAATTTTAATAGCTTTTCTTCCAGCAAGACTTCAGAGCTTTCAACAATGTACATATTTTGAATTTTTTGTTGTTATCTGAAGTATCTCCACTGAAGATACTTTGGAAGTGATTGTAATAACAATTTAGAAAGTAAAGGTAACAAAATAAACTCTAACCAAGGCTTTTTTACCCATTACAAGCCATTATTTTATACACACTATATGTATATAAACATTATATATGTAACACATGTCATATATATTGTCAAAACATTATATGCATTACACAAAGACATATGCATATAAACAGTTAGTATGCATACATATACTAAAATCAATAATATACCTATTGTATGCTATAATAAGCAACATTTACATATATTCTTCAAAAGTCAACATAAAGATAAGAATGGGAATAACAATAACAGCTGTTTATGGAGTCATAGCTATTTGCCAAATATTTAACTCCTAGTTATCATAAAAATCTTACAAGTCAGATAGCATAAAATACTAGGGAAAAATATAATTGACACAAACATAGGCACTGAACTTGAACCCCAGTTTAACTCCCAATTTTTTCACTATGTCATCTTGTACAGGTCCTGGTTTCTAAATGCTTCAATATTTTCATGCATTCAACTGACATAATCATGTTTATAGGTAGTCTACTTGTCATCCTATTTTGCAGACGCAGAAACTGATCCCTAGCCAGTTTTACCAGCTTCTAGCTATGTGATGGCTAGCTTGACAAGCTTCAAGCCATTTATCCTGCATTTCCCTTACAGGTCAAATGGGATTGACACAGCCCCTGAGCTTGTGCAGTTGTGTAGAAATCACCCAGCATGGGGCCAATGCACCAACATTCAGGAAACATTTGAGAATCTAAATGTTCTCTACAGCATTCTCTCCCCATTAAACTCCAATCTAGAAAATGGTGTCTTAAAATCACAATGACAGAAAACTGAGTCAGCAAGTGATTGTGTTAGTCAAACATGTGAGTTTTTTTTCTTTCTTTTTCTTTTTCTTTCTTTTTTTCCACAGGGGACACATTTCTCACTGAAACTGCAAATGCAATAGCTACTCCATGGAGTCTTTCTAAGAGAATTTCATCTTTCATTTATTGTTCTTCTGGAGACTTGATATTGGATGAAACTTGCCTGCATATATTTTTCCAGACTTTACTTCTACCATATTTTACTCAACACATATTTCTTTAACTATCATTGCTCTACTGCTCAATATACTCTTTGTGTATTGATTTGATTTCAAACTATTTTACTCTCCAGAGATCTATGATCATTTTTTAATACAAACCGAAAAGTAAATGGTACTCACTCACTCTGAATTATCTCCCTTAGTTTCAGAATCTGCCTCTGACCATTTATTTAGGATGTGAAAGATATGGAGTCTTGATATGAAGGGAAATAAACACCATGTTCAGTTTTTCATCAAGGCTTTATGAATGACTGTCGCCTGCATATTCCTGTTAATTGTGGCTGCTTGCTTCTCACTCATTCACCTTTGTGGTGACTTTACTTGATTCCACTTTTTAAATTATTTTTTTAAAGATTTATTTATGCATCCAAGAGCAGGGGGTACAGGCCAGATGTATGGTGGTGAGAAGATTCACCAGAGAGAGTGGGGAGCAGAACAGGCAGAAGGACCAAAAACACTGCTGAGGGGAGCAGCAGGCGAGACAGTAGAGGTCTGCTGAACCATGTGGGTAGCTCCCTGGCCGGCCAGGGATCGAACTCCTGCTGCAGAGATTGTGGATAGCTTCATAGTATTGTGCTTAATCTCTTGTGCCACCAGGAAGGCCCTGATTCCACTTTTATCTTTCTTTTTCACAAACATCCATTTATCATCTGTCCTTTTCTATGCACCCCAGAGAGCCCACAGGTGTGTAGCAAGGGTAAGTATTCATTCCTCATTACCTCTGTATACCTGGCACGGGTGTGACAGGAGAAGCCTGTGCTAGAACATGGGACAACAATCTTTTGTGCTCTTCTGATGTGGGGAAGACATTGCCATTCAGTCTTAATAAATGAGCAAGGGTTTTCCATAAAAAAAAAAAAAAAACAGCTTGAACATACAGAATTCAAGGCAGGGGGGCAAGCATGGCCAAAGGTATGTCTGTGGGAAGGACAAGAACTGAGGGAATAGGAGAATATCACAGAAGAAGAACCAAAAATGAAAAAAAAATCATAAAATTGCTTCTGATAAAACCAGAACATATGACAGAACAACAAAGGGGTTTCTTGTATATAGGGAACATTATCTAACGGTCATCTATCTATCTATCTATCTATCTATCTATCTATCTATCTATCTATCTATCATCTATCTGTCATCATCTATCACATATCTATTAACAGTTTATATCTCTATCATCTATTCGTTTAGCACAATTGAGTAAAAGCAGATTTATGCAGGGTTAGAAAATAAGAAATTCTTGGTGAATTTTTATATATGTCCACTGAAGATTATGACTTATTTCATTACTTGAAATCTCCCATTCTCCTTTTAGCTTTTAGGATAAAATTTAAGAGTCTCAGCAGGGCCTCCCTGGTGACACAAGGGGTTAAGATGCAACCTATGAAGCTGTCCACAGCCTCTGCAGCATGAGTTTGATCCCCTGGCCAACCAGGGAGCAAACCACATGGTGTAGCAGACCTCTCCTTTCTCACCTGCTGCTCTCCTCAGCAGTGTATTTCAATCTGCCCGTTCTGTTCCCCACCCTGTCTCTGGTGAATCCTCTCACCCCCCACACCTCTGGCCTGTACCCCAGCTCTTATATGCATAAATAAATATATATATATATATTTTTAAAAAGAATCTCAGCATTCCCTGTACAGTCTTCTATAACCTGTCACCATTTACCTCTCCTGTCTTGTCTTCTGTTCTGGCCTGGCTGCCTCTATACCTCACTTCATTTCATCTTTTATCTGAGTGGCATTGCATGGACATTTGCTGCTCTCTGAAATGCTGTCTCCCAACTCCCAAATTAATCTGCTTTTACAACTCCTAGTTAACTTTTAAGTTTCTACTCAAACATCGCTCTCTCAGAGAGGACTAGTCTGTACATCACTCTTAATCTCCCTGGATTTAATAAACCTTTTAAAATCCTCTTCTGATTCCCATAATACTCCATGCTTCTCTCAAGCAGATCAGCCAGTTAATTGGAGTCATTTGTCATCAATTAGTGTGTGAGTTTATTCATTCATCTTTTCTCTTATTTATTATTTATGTATTAGTATCCATTTATTGTTCATCAGAAAATATTCAGGGCTTCTTTAGCTAAGCATTATGAGAAATATGCAGGTGATTTCTTACTTCATAGAAATTACCACTTAAAATGAGAAATAAATAGACAATTGCAATAGAATCTGGTAAGTGCTACTGTGAGAGGAAGAATAAAGAGCAAACTCTGAGCCAGTGAATGAGGTTATGAAAAGACTCCAACTCCATCTTGATGCTGATGAGCTCTCAGGCACCTAAGACTACAACTCTCAGCATACCATGAACTTGACATTCTTAACAAGGGGCAATACAAGTAACTGGGGGTAGATATAAGTGACAATGTTTAACAAAAAACTGAATGTATGCATGCTCTCACTGTCTTGCTCTTCTGGCTTCTACTTGCTTCCTCGTGTCTCAGCTAAAATGGCATTGCTGGTAAGAAGCATCAGTGTCTCTCTCTTCATCCTCTTTTCATTCCTTTCCTAAATAAGCTTTTTTTAAGTTTCTTCTGTATGTCTACTTTTCAGTCTTATTCTGACTTCTTGAGCATGCAGATGAGGGTTCATAGCCCAAGTCACCCCCATTTCCCCAGGTTTGCCCCATAACACTATGATGGTGATAGTGCAGAGTGCTTAAGGAAGCACAGGGAGCATGTACTTAATCTACATCATGATGGCGATGAGCAGAGATAAAGTGAAGAAGAAGAATTCAGGAAAACTTCTTGAAGTTTATGATGTGACATAAACATTTATGATGTGACAGGTACAATTTGAGATTCCTGGGCTAGGTCATTGAACAAAAGACCAAGAGTCATGCTCTGCTGAGTTTAGTTTTCAGAGCAGGGGAACAAGGAAGAATAATTGTTAAATAATTGAAGTATGTATGTTAGAACATGACATATACTTTGGATAAATTTTTGAAAATTAAGAGAAAGTTGAAAGGGACTTGAGGTGACAGTGCTATGGAGACCTAAAGGATGACCTTGGGTGAAATAATGTGTTTGGGGTTTCTGGATGCTAAACAGCAACCATCAGGTAATGTCAGGGGAAGGTCATAACGAAAATGGATGTAGGGCATGAGGGAGTCTGAAGCAGAGGGACTATCATTATAGGCCACACAACACAGAAGTTAAAGGAGGAATCTATTAATGACGGTCAAGCAGGATTATTGAGGGGATGTAAAACAAGACATATGGACATAAAAGTTTGTGAAGGATATCAAGAAGTTACAAGAGGGCCTCCCCAGTGGCACAGCAGTTGAGCCACCAGCTCTACAGCACCAGTTTGATCCCCGGCCAGCTGGTGAGGGCCCCACATGGCATGCAGACTCTCCTGTTGCGCCCGATGCTCCCCTCAGCAGTGTATTTCATCAGTCTGCCTGTTCTGTTTCCTGCTCTGGCTCTGGTTAATTCTCTCACCCTCCTGCGTGTCTGACTGTACCCAGTGCTTGCATAAATAAATAAATCTTTAAAAAAAAGTCATGAGAGGTAAAGAATTGCCCAGTTTCAAAAACAGTGGCAGCCCAGTGCCACTCTACCTGAAAGGAGGCCCTTAACAGACTCTGGAGACAAAAGAGCAATAGGGAAAGGACTGTAGGTCACCCCAGCTGTGACTAAGGATCCACCTGTCTTCACTAAGCTCCTAGGCAGAAGTCAGTAGAAAGACTACCTTGAACTTGTCCACCTTCCTTCTTCTGATGCTTTGATCTACATCAATGGAATCCAACTGGAAGTCCTACATCATGGGACTAGATTGAGAATGCATTTGGAGGGATGAATGGATGACACCCTGCAGGGAAATGCTGTTCATTTTTGTAAATGAAAGTTTCATGTGTAATTAGTGTCCTTAAAAATAAGTGTTTAAGAGCCTACCCTGGTGGCACAATGGTTAAGTGCTTGGTTGTGAAGCTGCCCGCAGCCTCTGCAATGCCATTTTGATCCCTGGCCACTGGCGAGGGTCCCACATGGTGCACAGACCTCTCCTGCCGCCCACTGCTCCCCTCAGCAGTGTATTTCTTCGTCAGTCTGCCTGTTCTGCTCCCCTCTCTGGCTCTGGTGAATTCTCTCACCCTCCTGCACTTCTGACTATAACCAGTGCTTGTATAAATAAATAAATAAATCTCAAAAAAAAAGTGTTTAATCAAACACTGAAAAAAAGAAGAGGATTTGATAGACTGATAAGAGGGATATATTTTCTTGTTGGTAAAGACTGTTGAACTGGGACTGACTAGGGATAATACCATTTGTAACAATTGTCCATGAATAGGTGGGTAGGAGAAAAAAAATCTAGCATTGCAACTGCTTAGAAAACTGCTGCAAAATATTGAGTATTTACTTTTTTCGCAATTGCATTTAATTGTCAGTGTTATAATTTTGGTGGTTAAAACCCTTCCATACCTGTCTTCATTCCTCATTTGAAGGACTCTTTTCTATACCAGTGGGAACTTGGAATTCATCTAATGTTCTAATACTCACAAACCACTGGTGATGTGATGTGGAGAAAATAAACCCACATGTCAAGAAAAATTCAAAAACATCAAAAATTCAGAGGAGGGCCTCCCCTGGTGGAGGCAGGTGGCGCAGGTGGTTGAGTGCCACACTGTGAAGCTGTCGGCAGCCTCTGCAGCACCAGTTCAATCCTGGCTGGCTGGCAAGGGCCCTGCATGGCATGGCAGACCTCTCCTGTCTCGCCCGCTGCTCCTCTCAGCAGTGTATTTTGTCAGTCTGCCTGTTCTGTTCCCTGCTCTGTCTCTGGTGAATCCTCTCACCCTCCCGTGTGTCTGATCTATACCCTGGTTCTTGTATATATAAATAAATAAATAAATCTTAAAAAAAAAATTCAGAGGAAAGAAGAAGAGAAAGAATGGGCATTTTTGATTTGCTTCATTGGTCGTTTCACAACCCATGTTTCATTGATAACAGAGAGTATTCATGTTTATTTGAAAAATAAAATTACATCAGGATATCATTGTAGAATCAGGACCATGACGCAGCTGGTAACAAATGCATTTTGTCAGGGTACAGATGAATCTTCATTCCCTGACCCTGCCCTGTGGCTATGAATAAAGCCAAGAAAATGAAACTGGCAAAGCAAAATGTCAGAGTGAGAACGGGGTGCAAAGCTGTTTTATTTGTTTGAACACTATGAAAATGGGATGCTCATTGACTTTATGGTCAGATTTACTGATCTGATTTTCTTGACTTCGCTCTTTCTCTGCCATGTCATCTTGCCTTCCATGAAAGAAACTATATCAAAGCTTCCCATCTAGAAAAGAGTCAGCATTCCAATTCTATTGCTGAATCTGAGTAGAGAGTTTGCATAATGTATGAGACCTTTAAGTAACTGGAAATGAGACACAACACACCCTTGTTCTTTATCTGCAAATGACACAGTGTTATGAAGGAGACCCTGCCCTCTCACACTCATTTCTCTGAACTTGTTTTCCCTTTGGGGAAGGTTTTCAGGGATAGAAATGATTGGAAGTTTCAAAGAGAGAAGAAAAGAGTCCTAACTGGGGGCTTATTTCTGACTGGCCACTGGTGTCAGGAGCTACGGTGCACACTTGAGCTGTAGCAGAGAGGCGCAGTTGAGACCTGGGAAGGAAAATACTGAGAAATAATAGTAAGAAGTTATCAGAGCATAGATTGGAAGATAACTTGGAAATGGTGAATGGAGATAGCTGAAGGGGGAAAGGAGAGTAAAGTCATAGCACAGAGAGGTGAGGAGAGAAAATGGGGCCAGTGAAGAATTACTTGGCCCTTAAATTTCTGACTTTAGGGAATTGTCAGTGGCTGTTTTTTGTAGCACATTGTGAACAGATGTTTTCCTGTGGATTTTTAGAATGGGATTTTGAAGAGTTGTGAACCAAAGTAAAAGGACTGATGTAGTGTGAAATTAGAGTTGTAAGTGATTAACAAAATGGAAAGTTTCTGCCCTATAACTGTTAAATGACCTTGCTAGAGTCTATATTCCATGGTGATATGCAAATACTAACAGCTTACAAGTAGTTAAGCATATCAGATAGACTTTCCATATAAACCATACAAATTCGATTTCACGCAGGAAAGTATAAGGTAGTCTAGCATCACTAATATTGCTATTTACCACCTATTTTTTCTTTCCTTCTCAAGAATCCATTTATGTAGTCAAACTGCTATAGGGAATTATACTCCAAATCCTGACATTTCACTGCTTAGGTTGGTGGTGTTGTTCAAAAAAGCAAAGACGTTTCTTCAGAAACTGATAATTTAGAATGAAAACATTGTGGAAAAGGAGTTATAAAGCCATATAGTCCTATCACTCATGTGCTGATTAAATGTCTTTTTTTTTTTTTTTAAGTAATGACTTTAGGGCCTCTCTGGTGGCACAGGGGTTAAGTCTCAGAACCATCAAGCCATCATTAGCCACTGTAACACGAGTTTGATCCCAGGCTAGGGAGCTAAACCACATGGAGCAGCAGAACTCCCCAGCCTCAACTGCGGTTCCCTTCAGCAGTGTATTTCAGTTTATTTGCCTGTTCTGCTCCCCACTCTGTCTCTGGTGAATAAACCCCCACCGCCTCATACCTCTGGCCTATGGCCGAGTTCTTGCATGCCTAGATAAAATAAATCTCTGAAAGTGCTGACTTTAATTCAATTGTGCCAGAAAAAAAGGGACAAGTATTTATATTCAAAAAGCAAATACTGGGCAAAAATTAAAAACAATATAAGAAAGTAAATTTAAATGAGTAATAATAATTAAAAAACAAACAAACAGTATCTACTGAGCACCATAGGTTAAGTGCTATGCTAGGAATGCAGTAGAAAAAAAGGACAGAAATTATGCTTGCCTTCATGGAAATTACAATGGAAAAAATACCTATAATTAAAAGGGAAGCCAACCACCACCAACAACAACAACAAAAAAAATAGCAGTGAATTTCAGAGAATTACAAGAACCATAAAAAAAATAACACTCTCAGAGTATCTTACCTATGTGACAGCAAAAGTGCAAACATAACCTAATGATATTGGAGCATGTGAATTTCCCATTAAAGAAAAAACAATGCGCCAGATCAGAGCAGAATTGATAAGGAAGCCATTCTGTCTTTACTTTATGTAGGCAAGTTTATGTTGATGAATCTGGATGAAGGAACAAACTAGATAATGCATATCTATTCATCTGTCACATATTAGTAGAGTAACTTTGATGTGCCAGGTACTTCTGGCATATTAATCTATGTAAAAAAAGATATTTTGATTTTTGGTTTTTCATTATGTTATCACATCAAGAGTACCTGGCACAGGGAAGTGCTGTGCTAGATTTCTCCAGAGAAACAGAACCTAAAGGAAATCTATCTATCTATCTATCTATCTATCTATCTATCTATCTATCTATCTATCTATCTATCTATCAATCAATCTACCTACCTACCTACCTATCTATTTAACTGCCTACCTGCCTACCTACTTACCTACCTACCTACCTATCTGATCTATCTCTGATTCTGTATAGGAAAATTACTATAGGAATTGCCTCATGTGGTTATGAAGACTGAAAATTTCTCATCACATGCAATCACCAAACAGGAAAACCAGGAAAGCAAGAGGCATAATTCAATCCAAGTTCAAAAGTCTGAGACCAGGAGCACTGTTATGGTGCAGGAAAAAAATAGATGTCTCAGATGTAATAGAAAATTCCAACTCTTTGTTCTAGTAGGGCCCTCAAAGAAGGTGATCATTACTCAGTGAACTGATTCAAATGCTAATGTATTCTAGAACAATTCTCCCTTACCACCAGCAAACACACACACACACACACACACACACACACACACACAGAGAAATAGTTTTTACAAATTATCAGGGCATCTCGTATCCCAGTCAAATTGATGCACACAACTTGTGTGTACCATGCTATTTAATTGAAAGAATAAATACAGGCATTGCAAATCAATAATAATTACATTAAGTAATTATTAAGTCTAGAGGTAGAAGATTTTCAAAGTTTATAGATGAAGAAACTGGGTCTGAAAAGGCTAAGAGTGTTGGTTAAGATTGACTGACAGATGGAGACAGCCCTCAAGGCCAGATGGCTTGACTATTATGTAGCTCACAGGTCTCCAAGCCTGGGTTTCTAAGACAAGTCAGACCATTTACTCCTAAGCTTGACTTTTTTCTTTTTTTTTTTTTTAAAGATTTATTTGTTTATTTATTTATATAAGCACTGGGTACAGTCAGAAGCGCAGGAGGGTGAGAGAATTCACCAGAGCCAGAGCGGGGAGCAGAGCAGGCAGAAGGACCGAAGTACACTGCTGAGGGGAGCAGTGGGCGGCAGGAGAGGTCTGCGCGCCATGTGGGACCCTCCTCTGGTGGCCGGGGAGCAGCCAGACATCGAACCGGCGCCCGCAGAGGCTGCCGGCTGCTTCACAACCCAGCGCTCAACCGCTGCGCCACTAGGGAGGCCCATAAGCTTGACCTTTTCCCCCGCAATGATTTCATGCAGCTTTGACATTAAGGTTTTCCAAACTTAGATCTGAACATGGAGTCCTCCAAGATATGATCCTTGCCTCAATCTAGTCTCTTTTCTAAACATCCATATTTGCTTCTTTCAAAAATTCCTTCTCTCTGCAACATAAGTCTATTTGCCTTGAGAGTTGTAGGGTAAATGATTGTCAGGCTTTTCTGCCCTCCTGCCATTAGCATTGATGATGGATCCCTGCAGACCTGAATGCATACCTGATGGCAGCACCTGGAGTGGGGTGTGGGCATGCATAGATGGGATTCACTTGGGCTGAGGCCAGGCTTATAAGGGCGATGTCACAGGAACAGAACCAGGAGAAGAGAATGAAACCTAAAGAATGAGAGAAGGCCAGGGAGCCCAGAAAGAGTGAAGACTTGCCGGGGGCTGTGTACCTGGTGTCTGCACTATAAGTAAAAGCCCAATAAAATGCAGAAAAGTCATTGAGGGGTCCAGGACTCTCCTTTACCCATCTGCATAGGTACATAGAGATCCTGCTACTTCTTCAAAAGTTAACATGTGAGCCCTCCTTCACAGTTAGCTTCCCTGAGTCCTAAAACAGTACAAGGCCTCCCTCCTCTGTGATCATGCCTCTCTATGTGCCCCTCTCCCATGTGGCTTACAAAATTCTCAAATTGCTCCTTGCCCTGATCTATCTGCCAACAAGACTGCAGGTTGGTCTGTATTTTATTTTGTTACAGGGCAACCCCGATATGAAATGGGTTGCGTGACTATAGGCACACACAAAATGTTAATAAAAGGTTTATTTACAAGAGAAGGGGAAATGAAAAAATGAATAACTCAGGGAGAAAAAGAGGGAGATAAATTTGTGAATGCATCCTACCTGTCCCGCTGACCCAGAATCCCAGTGACCTACCAAGAGCTGGTGAAAAGCCAAGTGCTGTGGGGCCAAGAGAGTGACACTAGCTCACATGGCTGGTTATCTACCCAAACAAAAACATGGCTGTTTAACTCCGCCCTCAGGTCCTTGCAACCCTCCCTTTGGTGACCATGGGATTTGTAGTTCCCAGTGTCTTGATGGAGTGGGGTGGAGTCCACAAAGCCTGCATGGAGCTTGCTCAGGACATCCTTTTCCCCCTAACAGTTTCATTACCCCTTCACTATCTCCTAACTCCCTGTGAGGAGCCTGTCTGAATTCCCTTTTTCAAACTGCAACCTCATGCATGAATCTCTAATAAAGTCTTGGTTCAGCTATATCTAGTATTTTCTGCTGAATTCTTTCCCTACAGAGAAAAAAACTCACTCTTTTGATTTGGGGCTTGTAACATTTGTCCTTTCCTCACAGCAAAATTTGTGGCATAATAGATATTCAATTATTGTTTAACAGAATAATGTTTAACAGAATAATTATTTAACAAATAATTTTTAAGAGCAAACAAATGAATTCAGGGATGATTAACCAAACATCTGGTGCCTGTGAGGGTGCCTCTGATGCCTCTGAGAAGCAAGATCTAGATCCACTCCAGAATGACCAGGGAATTATGTTGATAAAGAGAAAGCAGCCATCAGCTAGTTATCAGAATATAGGGATATGCAAAGAGGGGGTGGAGCTCATCAGAGGCAAATGTCAGGTGATTTTGAGTCCCTACATTGTAATCCAACCAGATTAAATCCCACTTGCCAGGTGGGGGGATGGGTGGAGAGAGTCTTTGTATGTGTCCAATTAAGAAATCAATGGATTTTATGGATCCTCAGGGGAAGGTAGAGGAAGTTTCTCATGCAGATGATCTTAATGGTGCTATTAGGAAACTTCAGTTTGATTAGTTTAGAATTCTACTTTTGGAAGAGGATGAAAGTACAATAGACATTAAATCTGGGTAGGGACCTCCATGAAGGACTTCACCTTGAGCCTGTTTTCTATTTTTAACATTCTTTTAACATACTTTTGTGTGTTTCATTTTCTAGTTTCTACAAAAATAGTTTAATCTAAAAAGGAAAAAGCTGCTGAGTATGCTTTCTTGTGGTTCCTTTAAAAATATTGTCTACCAATATATTATCATTTATTATACACATTCAAATAAACATTTATATTGGTGGAAAAAAAAAAATCAATGGAAGGCCTCCCCTGGTGGCGCAGCGATTGAGCACTGGGTTCATTCCCCGGCGGCCGGTGAGGGTCCCACAAAAAATAAAAAATGAAAATAAAAATCAATGGACCAAGCTCTGGAGGGGAAATAGGATTGAAAATTCGGCCATGGTAAGACTGTGACTTATGCGGACTTTTTTTCTTTTTTTCTCCTCTCAGTTTCTCTCGAAACACTGTACTCTTTTGAAGAGGTTTTACTACAAGCTGAATTGCTTAAAGCTGCACTCAGAGACTGTTGCTCTGTCACTGGAATGAATCACCCTTCACTAATACTGTACCCAGAGAATATCTCTTTCTCTTTGGAGCTCTTCTGGGTATTGATTTTGATTCAAACTTATCTTAGCAAAATAAAAAAAGAAAGCTCCCAATCAATTTTTGTTTTACTTGAAAGCAACAGAGCTTTTCAAACTGGACTTTTTTCCCCCTCAATGTTGCAAAAAACATAAGGTGAGAAAGGCCTGGGATTGAGAATTTCGATCCTTTTGAATTTTGTCGCTTTGTTTCTCCATCTCTCCTTAAGTGTCTTGTTAATTTTGTGCTCTTGTGGCACATGCAGCTGAGCTTCGCTCTAGTAGGTGCCTCTAACAGAGTTAAAGTTATGATAGCTGCAACCAGGCATTGTGGAAGTAAGTTAGAAATAATTAAAAAGGGCATAAACCTTTCCTTAATTTAATCCAAGAACTGAAAGTTTTATTATTTTTTAATTATTATTTTTTATTTTATATATATATATATTTTTTACATCAGCCTTTGTTTTTTTGCAATGTATGCTTTCTCATCTTGGTTATAGTCCCTGTGAAATTCCCATCACCCATTCACCCGGGTACCATCACCATAGTCCCTCGTCCTCTCCCCACCCCTGTTTTGATCCTCATCCCTTCTTCCCACTGCAGGACATATCATAATTACTTTTTTTCCCCTGATGTCTTATTTGGATCCTCTACATTCCTCCTATAAGTGAAACCATTCAGTATTTTTTTTTCTTTCTGTTTATATCACTGATTATTAAGGAATCAAAGTTTTAGAGGAGAAACTCTAAAGCCCAACTGTCCAGGTTTGGTGCTGGATCTCCCATTTACCAACTATGTTTTCTTGGGCAAGATACTTATCTCTCTGTTAATCAATTGCCTTGACAGCAAAATGAGAATTAAAGGAGTACCTAGCTCAGAAAATTCTCTTGATAATTAAATAAACTAATATAGATACTTGGAACAAGGTCAGTATCTACAATACAAAGATCTATATAAATCTGTAGAAATATCCTACCACTTTTCTGATTTTTTCCCCTAGACATTATGTCTATAATGAGAATGTAGACAGTTTGTCTTAATTTGTTTATGTCTTTGTTTGAAAAGATAAAAATGTCACTTTGTAGAGCCAACCTTTTGCCCACTAGATTTTATTTTAAAAGGCACATTTTTTGGCACATATCCCCAAATGGAAAATGAAAAAAATAATGATATACACTATAAGTGCCAAAGAGATGATCAATTTAAAACAATTTTAATTTAAGGTAGCTGTTTGGATCAGTGAGATTTAAATAGTAAAAAGTATGGATTTTTCACACAGCTTTTCTCCACTTCATTCCACATGGAATTCTCTGTAAAAGACATTGTCTGAGCCATTGTAGTGTAGTGCAGGAGATAAGAGCCTTGACATTTATATAACCCTGGCCTTGAATTCTAGCTCTGCAACTTTGTTTCAATCAGGGAATACCATGCATTTTTTTCTAAGCCTCATTTTCCCCATTTGAAGTACAATAATTTCATGATAATAACATGATTAATTACAATTTAAGGAATAGGCTCTCAAACTATACGTATACAAACATACTATATATGTATATTTATGTATGCATGTTTATAGCCACTTGTATTAGTCTACATACCATTGCTGCAATTTAATAGTAGTATTTCAGCATTATTATTGTTTTTACTAACATTCAAACATGTTAAACAACTTTCAAAGTCATATAGCTAAGAAGTGACAGATCTAGGATCTGGACTTAAATGTTGCCAAAATATGATTACCTGCTTTATCACATTACTTCTTGTTATAGAGCTGATTGAGTAAGATTAAATGCATTAACATATAAAATATCTTGTATGAGGTTCAGCAGATTCTAACAAATATTTGTTACTTTACCATTTCTAAAATTCCTACAATGCTTTGTAAATATGATGAGAGAATTATGGTGATGGTGATGATAATGATGATGTGGCTTTAAAAACTAATACTGATCACCAAGTTTTCAGTACTATACTTCATATACTTTTCATGGGTTAACTCATCTAATCACCACAATGCTTGGACAGAAATGTTGTTAGTATTTTTTTTTTTTCCATTTTAAAGATTAAAAAGGAGAGGGCTTGGTTGGAGGTCAAAGAAAGGTTGGAGCTCAACTTATATCACCCAAGTCTTGATTCTAGGACAGTATGATTTATTCAAATCTAACAATCATCTTGCCTACAAGCATTTAAAATAAAAGCCCCTACTTCTTGAGTAATTCTTTCTTTCTGTTCTCTAATACTTTATACTGAAGCGATCAAGTACTTAAACCATGTGCCTACCACTTCACATTATTTAGGCATGTTGTTCTTTTTTGGGAAAAAAGATTTATCCCAGACTATTCAAAAAGTAAAAACTCCATCAAAAAGATGAATAATAGGTCTGAAGTTCAGATCTATTGGTTTAATTCTTAGAGAATTTAAAATGGAGCAATAGACAAAGTTTGTGCGTTCTCGAGATATATGGTAGTTCTTTTTCATTAGTTTAATTAGGTAGAGGTTCTGAATAATCATTTCTCTCATTTCTAGAGTAGATAGTCTTGTTCTTTCCCCTTACTTACTTGTTTTATTAGGCCTCCTGCCTCTGTTCAGTGGAATGGGAAAACGAGTTTTGTTCTATTTGGCAAAATCTTTTGTCAGATGCCACATATTGCTAACTAAGGCTCATGCCAAGGGTCCACTGGGGAAGGATACTTTCTGCCTTATTCACTTTTTGTAAAGAATAGTTTTCTCTGTGGATGCTAAGCAGTTCATTGACCACTGAAATGTAATACACACACCACTGAATATGCTTTTTGAATTCCCTAATGAAAATAATAATAATGGCTGCCATTTTTCAACGGGGACTAGACCTAATTTGCATCTAAAGCCTGCATGATGGAGTGACTGGGTTCGTGATATGTCAAGTCAGTCCTGGCTTCTTGAACATAATCACAGGCTCAAATAGTATTTTCCATACTTCACAAATTTTGTGGATATTGCTAAACAAATTTAAATCTGGCAAAGTTGCAAATTTTAAAAAATGTTAACAGCAGGTTAAACATATATTTACTAAACACAAGGTCATTTCATACTTGCTATTCACTGTACTCTTTATAGTATAGGGAATTCCTAAGCTTCTAGTTCATTATTTGTTTCAAATAAAAGAAAAGTGAGTAAGTAACACATTTAATTCAAATGAAGGTCATGGATGGAGGTTAATATGAATATATGTATATATTTTATGCATACATGTATATGTCAACAAATGTGTATATGGGTACCTGTTTGTGTGCATATATGCACCTATAATATGCTGTGTATGCATGCATGCACTCACAGATGCACACACACACACATATATATATATATATATATATATATATACACATATACATAAAACCAGATTTCTTGAATTTATTTTATTTTCTGTATAAAAGGCTAAGAACCCAAATACTACATTGATTTAGAAATATACCCCCTCATTTGGTTAAGAGTCTAGAAGTTTATATATACAGCTCAGCAGAGGTGGTGAAACTGTGGACTAAAAATATATTAAACAAATTATCCAAATATATCCATCTAACAAGTGTCCTGAGCTCAAATCCAGACCTCTTTGTAAATCATCAAGCTATTTCCATCTATGATATTCTGCACAATTTGGGATGGAGCTTCTTATCCTATATATATATATATATATATATATATATAATTTAAAAGATTTAATTGAAGTTTTCCCCTCTGAAGTTTGTATGTGCATATTAATGTAACAGATTTTGTTCCTTCTATTCCCCGTTGGAATCTTCACTATAGAGAAACAACTAGGTACATGTTCCAACAATAATGATTAAGTTCCATAAAACTAGTCACTCTTTATGACACATTTTGCTGATTGTACATTTGCTAAACAGCATGATACTGAGATCTGTAGTCTTAGGGTTCACTATGCTCCCTGTGAAATACCCAGTTTCCCTAAAATAGAAAGAAACATATCTAAAGACTGTTTTGAAGACTATACAAACTAGTGCAAAGAAAAATTCCCAGATGTGTTAGTTTCTGGCTAAAGTCACTTGGGCAAAGTGCAGAATAGTTAAGTTAAATACACACATTTTAATTCAGGAAATAGCTATGGGTAGCAACCTGTGCTACACTGTAAATAACACATCAAAGGAGATTTTACCTGTTCTCTATCAATTTGTAGTGTATAGGAAAAAAATGTATTATACATAAAAGTTGTTTCTGCCTTATTTAGAAAGGTACATCACATTGTTTCTAGAAGACTTATCAGGCATCAGCTGTGTCAGTTAGGGGTTTGGCAGGAAGTACATATTACCCTCAAACTGTGCAATATAAAAGGCCTCCCCTGGTGGTGCAACGGTTGAGTGCTGGGCTGCGGAGCTGCCCGCAACCTCTGCAGGGCTGGTTTGATCCCCAGCCACCAGCAAGGGTCTCCCATGGTACATAGACCTTTCCTGCCATGCCCGCTGCTCCCGTCAGCAGTGTACTTCATCAGTCTGCCTGTTCTGCTCTCTGCTCTGGCTCTGGTGAATTCTCTCATCCTCCCGCACTTCTGACTGTACCCAGTGCTTGTATAAATAAATAAATAAATTTTTAAAGAAACAAACTGTGCAATATAAAGATATTTTAAGGAAAGGAGTACTTATTACTTTAAAAGGAACAACTAGAGACAGTGCAGTGTACCAAGGCTAGTAATCCTGAGGGATCCTCACTGTTCAGGGACAGATAAGTGAAGGGAGCACCATGAACACTGGGGAGGGTGACTGTCAGATGTATGACCTCAATGAAATATGTAACCGTGCTGACATGATGACATGACCTCACTCTGTCTGCCCTTTCATTTCCTTACAGTGAGTGGCTCCTGTTGGCTGAAACCAACCTAATTTCTGAGGACAAGGGAGAAGTATAAAAGTTAGTGTCCTGGAAACCCAAACCAATCTAGAATGGGAAATAAATGATAACCAGAACTTAAAGTAAAGGTTAGTGGCAGAAATAAGGAAGGAGTCATAATATATTAGAAAGCAAGGGGATAATTAAAATGTTATAGAGATACAGATAAAAATGACAAATATATGTTCCTTAAGAAGATTATTTTCTGCTTAGTGTTCATGATTTAGTGTCTGTGACATCCTTTGGGTTCTTTAATTCCAAAACATTGTAGAGTTCTGCACTACAGTGAAAATGTCTTCTTCTCTGTCCCTGGATCTTTTGATTTGTCAATAATTCAGAGATCCAAAGAGTAACATGTTGTCCCAACCTAAGTGATTCCAGGCCATGTTTAGAAAGTTGTTTACTTTCCCGGAACTCAGGTGAGGTCATTTATAAAATATTTGAACTAGCACCAATCAACATCAAGGACTCTATGCTTTATCTACAACTTAAATGCCTGCAGGTCAGGAATGGAAAGGGTCTAAACCCAAAGATAAAGCTAACTAAGATTGCACAAGAAGGTTAATGTTAGATGGAAGTGGAAAAAAGAAAAGTTCTTCCTAATAGTATCCTTAATATAGACTTGGTGATATTTAGTGATAACAATTGTACAGTCATCCACACAGATACTTTCTAATTATACCGAATACAATTAAATGTCATTGTCACCCTCCATTTAGATACCTTTCTATAATTAACATATCGCTAGTGTGAGTTTTCCTAAATTGCTATCTCTGGTCACCCTTCAATCCACATGGAAGACAACTAGAGTTAAATCTGCAACTAACTTATTTGCAAGAAGATCACATCAAATTCTTTGGTACATCAATACTTACATCATTAACACAACCTTGATTATGCTGGCCCCTAGCAGAAGTTAGTTTATCCCAGAAGCTCTCATGTAGTCTTTCAACACATGCTTTTGACCTGAACCCAGATTCACTGAGGCTTCTCCAAATGCCAGGCTCTGGGGCATGTGTTCTCACTTGCTTGACCTTACTTATTCTCCAGAACAGCCTAATGAGGAAAAAGATACAGTTCCCCATTTGTAAATAGCTGCTCTATTCTCAAGTTCCTTTGGCTAATCAGCTCCCTGTCCATCTTCCAAAATTTAACACAACTGTTAACTATCTTAGGAGATTCAGAGGGGGAGAGTGAGAACAGGGCTTAGGAAAGTGGAAATTGGAGGTTCATTCCTTGTGTATGATTGTGAACCCTGACATTTATTTACTATGTAGCTATTTAACTTTTCTGCTCCTTAACTTTTCCATCCCCAAAAGGGGGCATTGGAATATATACCGCATTTATCATTTGTCTTTGCACATAGATGTGTTATCTTTTAAAAATGCCACTAGAAAGGGACCTTATGCCCTTTTTTTCCCCAATGGCTAAAACAGGTTATCTAACTCATGATTTTGAGTGTCAACATAGACTCAATATAGATAGGATAACTATAAAATGCTAATTATATATTTATGCACATACATGTATATGTGTACATGCCTTTATATATGGATATATAACATATAACTATATGGATATGTTGATATATGCATATACAAGCAGAATAACAAATATCTATAACACAATATATGCATACATTTATACATATAAGTGCATACATGCATACATTTGTATTTCTACATGTAACTACATACGATTTTTTCAAGAGATACCATATCTTACCCTAGAAATGATGCTTAGCATATTGCAGAGCAGATGGGAACAAAAAATAGTGAAGAGATTAACTGGTTACTTCTGTGCTCCAGACATAAAAGCATGTGGTCCCTTTATGACAAAGGAGTGTATACTCCTTTTTAGTATCAGTTTCCCAAAAAGATTCTGGGTTTGGTTCAGTTCTCTTGGTCTAAATAGCATTTATCATTCCTTTTTTGTCATAAGTCAGGAGGGTGCTGTGGTCTAATGGAGCTAGGTCATCCGGGTTCTGCTAAGCTCCTCTACTTACTGGCCATAATGACCATGGGGAAATTATTTCAACTTTGCTCTTTAATTTTCTCTTCTGTGCAAATGGAGATAACAGGAGCACCTGCTTTTCAGGGTTATTTTAAGAATTAAATTGGATAATGCAGGTAAAGTTCTTGGATCTTCATGGGTTATCAAAATAGACTAGCCCTCCCCACACGCTTACTTATTCCTTACGGAAGAGAGTCAGAAATCAAGAATAGCCCTGAGGGATGTTGAAGAATTAAATGTATATCATTTACACGCCAAAAGTAAAGGCAATATACAAGAATCTTGCAAAGAACCGGGACAGAGTATGCACTCCCTTTCCTGTTTTTATTAGAAAATGGTTCCCAGAAGATAGCCTGGAAATAATTAGCTGACAAGGATTGCAGGTTCTGAAAAGGTGAGTTCAGGACAATCCTGAGCACAATGATAAATACATTACCAGGGTTAGAAAGTCCCCACACGTGCCACTATAGAGTGAGGTTTTCAATAAATGGTGTCCCTCCCTTCTGCAACTTTAGTCTAGTTTGCTATTAGGCTTGGGTTATTTTCTGTGCAAGGGGATGTAAGAGGGAGGTTACACTGATTCCACATTATTGGCTTTTTTTTTCTCTTAGACCTGTTGGCCGACAGTCATGCCTGCAGGTATTTTGAATCACACTGAGTTTTAGGGCTTCTCACAATAAAAAGTATAGTTGCGCTTATCCACATACTAACACATCTATACAAGCTTGTACACTTCTATTGAGGAATGTGGTGTTTTCTCCACTCTACCTCAACCAATTTTTCTGAGAATTTTTCAGTAATAAAAATCCCATGCCTGGGTGAGTGACTAGACATCGCTGCACTGAGATTCCCATTCCTGATGCATCTTGACTATGTGATAATGGTCACTTAGCACCTGTGAGCTTCTATGCCTGTGAAATGGTGGTATTGATCTTTATTTTGTGTCTATCAAAATGTTGTAATGACAAGGAAGTGAAATGGGAAATGCAGAGGTCATAAACTGCAGATCTGTATAAACATTAATTGTAAATATAGTTACTAACATTCTGCCCATCTTTTGGGGGTTGATTCAGAAATCCTCATATTTTTGAAGACTTCTTTGATGATATCAAGTCATGATGATTTGCTCTTCTTGGAACTCCCTACTGAACAACACATAATTTGCAGCAATTGACATATTCTCTAAGTATTTTATGTCCTCCCTAAGCTGTATTAAATTCATTGCAGGTAGAGATGTGTCATTTTCTAACAGTTTGAATTTCCCCCCATAGCCAAGCAATATCAGTCCTCTTAGGAATTCAATAAATATATACTTGACAGAGTTTAAGACTTAAATTGATTTTGAAGTCCAAACTCTTAGCACAGCATGCAAAGCTCAGCATGCAAGTATATCTTTGTAGGTATGTAATTCACCATTCTCACAGCCAGCGTTCCCATCACAACAAAAGAGTCACCAACTCTTGGATGTCATGTCCTTAATGCCAGCTGCTTTTGTTAATGGTATATATTTTGCCAGGAAGATTCTGCTTATCATTTTCTTTCATATATTCTTTTTCTTCCTTCAGATCACAGAAGAAATCTTACTGTCTTCCGTTCATAGTGCATGGCTTAAGTGTGAATACTCATGTTTTAATCCCCTTGGATTAAAAAAGTCAGACATCATAATGTAGTAATTTTATATTAATCTATTCTTCACAGGGACAAATACCATAGCTTTAACTGTTTATATATATAATATATATATATTTATATCACACAGTATATATGCAATTATGTTTGCTAAACTGAATTGATTTGATATTCCACTCTGGATTTAAAAAATTGCAATTAACATTTTGCATCCATGTATTACCATTTGGATACCAATATCTTCTCTTTCCTGACTACTGTTTGCTACTCTCTGTGATTTAAGCTAACATCTGGCTTATCTTAAGGCTGATTTATCAGATTGCTTCCCAACCAGATGTGTGGCAACCAGCTGGCAGACACATCAGTTTGACTGTTCCTGAATCCATCTAAACCTGTCAGTTCAGGTGCCTTTAGGATTACAAATACTAAATTGGATCCTGCTTGAAAATCTGAAAGTATAGTCAGAACTATTAAACTCATTGTAAATCTGAGAAGTGATAAAATTTTTATTTTCTATTTACATATGGACACAGGGAGCTCCCTTGGGAATTGAGCTAATGAAAAAGCTAAACACATCCTCTCTGGAATATGAAAATTTTGGTTCTGGCCATCATTCCAGTTTTGACCTTGGATAAGTCTCTATAAGCCCTGGAAATGAGCACACTCCATTCTTACAGGGGTCAGGGGAAAGCTCAGATGCACACTTCAGACTCACACTAGACTCATCTCCTGATGCCTCCTACTCTGTTTTTGTCCTCCAGTGTGAAAGTCCTAGATGAACAGGTCACCCCTCACCTCCTACATTCTTATCTCCATAAAGAAGAATCTCATTCTCCACTCCTGCTCTTAACTATAAATGCCTCCACTGAACCCTGTGAGTTCAGGCTCTAGTATCAGTGAAATCTTCTGTATCCTCAAAGTCTTCTCTAAATGTTTCATTCAAGTTTGTGGTCCTATGGAAAACTGGCTCTCTCCACCCCCTCAAGTCTCTGCTTCCTTTCAACCCTCACAAGTGGAGATTTATGACATGGACCTTGTGCCACTGTGCTGAGAACTAAGGTCAGTACCTTCCTACTCCTCACTTCCATTTCCAGATCATTCTCACACAATCCTCCAGTGGTGTGTCAAACTTGCTTGAACCTACTCCTAACAGCTGTGTTTGGTATTATTGCTAGCAACTTGGAGGTATCTTGGGGCAATTTACACCATGAGAAGTAACATAATACATATCAAGTTTCTTTTATTCTTTCTTCAGAGACCTGGTTGTTACACATTTATGGGCACATCAGTGGTGTACTCCCAGAAAACCCCAGCTTTGCATTTCACCAGCTTTCCACAACTGTCCAGTAGCTACATATTTCCAAGGTAGAAGAATGATCCCTTGTCTTAGTCTACAAGTTTTTCCTTGGTTTGCCCCCATTTATCAATCAGATTTCATGTTTACTACACTTGCCTCAATTTACAGGGGTCTCATTTATTAGAACATAATGAAGTTAAGTCCAGTCGAAGCCTTTGCAGTAGATATTCTCTCTCCTGGAACACTGTTCCTATAGCAGTCTCCTTGCAACCTTCTGCTCTCCCTGAGAGCCTGTGCTCAAATATTACATGCCCTGTTGGACCTGCTCAGACCAGACCACTCAGACACCATCCACCTTCCTCTCTACTCCTGTCAGACAGTTGTGTTGCCACGAACCAGCTCTTTCTCTTTCTCACAAACATGACAGTCTACTGTGCTGGGTAATTTCCTTATTGATTATGTTTATTGTCTGTGTCCCCTGCTACAATGTAATCTCCAAGTGGACAGGGCACTTGTGTGTTTTACAACCTCTAATTCCTGTCTAGTTGTGGTATAGGGTAATATCTTCTAGACAGTTTGTAACATATGGTTACTCCCAAAAATATTTTCTGAATGAATACCAGAAATGAACATTTTTTTTTTTTTAGAGTGTGGTGTTATATAGGAAAAGCTGCCTCTCTTCTTTGAGTACATTTTCAAATCTTTAGCTACTTTATTATTTAGGGATTTCACTGCTTATTTTTATGTCATTAAAATAATGCATGTTTCAAGCTTCATTCTTGGGATTGTTTACTTTTTTTTTTCTTTCTGGCTTGTTTTTTGTCTTTTTGTCCCCAAACTGGTCTTGTTAAATTTCCTGTAAGCTCGTAATGGAGATACTAAAAAAAAAA
The DNA here is from genome assembly GCF_964194135.1 of Talpa europaea. NCBI lineage: Eukaryota > Metazoa > Chordata > Mammalia > Eulipotyphla > Talpidae > Talpa > Talpa europaea. The sequence continues at coordinate 51,657,109 of NC_140073.1, forward strand.
AAAAAAAATTCCCCCACACTAGCAACTTTTAATCATGAATGAGAAAAACTAAACTTCACTGGAAATCAGTTTATTCAATGATAACTTAGATGTAATATCAACTTAAATTAAGTTTCCTTTTTGGAAGTAAGCAAAATAAAAGAAGAATTTGGGTCATAAATTGTACACTTACAATGTAGTGGAAGCTAGTAAAGAAATAGTTACATTGTAGGTCAATGAATGGGTGAATTAATTATTTAGCCAATGCAAATAAAATATTTTTATAACCTTTTTTAGATTTTTTTGTAAAAATAAGTTAATTAGGGCTTCCCTGGTGGCGCAGCGGTTGAGCGCTGGGTTGTGAAGTTGCCTGCAGGCTCTGCAGCACTGGTTCGATCCCCGGCTGCCGGACGAGGGTCCCACATGGCTCGCAGACCTCTCCTGCCACCCGCTGCTCCCCTCAGCAGTGTACTTCATCAGTCTGCCTGCTCTGCTCTCCCCTCTGGCTCTGGTGAATTCTCACACCCTCCCACAGTTCTGACTGTACCCAGTGCTTGTATAAATAAATAAATAAATCTTAAAAAAAAAAGAAAAAATAAGTTAATTAGTAGAAAAATTGTCATTTTGGCTCTCATTTTGATAAAATATTAGCCAGGAGTAGATTTCTTGCAAAGCTTACACAATGTAAGCCAGGGTGGAATATGATTCTTTTGGTGCAAAATTATGACCAAAGACATCCAATTTGGTAAACACACAAGGACTCTGTACTGCTCTACAATTAGATGTTACATTGATTTATCCATGCAAAAGAGTGTGACTGACATAGGAGGTGAATGAGAGTCAGACATTTACTGTGTGGTTTTTAATCTAATCAATGTTTACTTCTATAGTCCAAATGATTTTCCTTTTCTTCTACTTAATGCTTGTCATAAAAGGTGAATTCTATAGTGCTCCAGAAAATTGAATTACACAACATTGACTAGTAGATATAATAGTATTGAGAAAGTTAGATGACATTGCTAAATGCACACCACATTCTTTCAATTCAAGCATGTAAACCTTGACCATATGGGATGGAAGGGCTTGATAATTACACATCATTACACATAGCAGCCTATAAAATACATTGAGTCCCATCTCAAGCTAGCATCCTAAGGTTAGGACCTAAAATGTCAGCCTTCTCCCTGTTGATTCACATGCAGGCTTTTGATGAATTTGACCCAAAGAATGTTTCAATCATTTCAATCATTGTATAGCACATCACTTGCACTATTCAGGTTTCCCCTGATACTCAGTTCTTTCCATTACAAAGTCTAGATATAGGGGAACCAAATAAGACATCAGTGTAAAAAAATAATAATACAAAACTCAACAAAAGAAAACCAGGCAATTATAAAACAGAGACATCCTGCAGGGGAGGAGGAGGGAGAGAGATCAGAGGGAGGGAGGGAGGAGCACAGGGGACTGAGGTGATGGTGCACGGGTGCATTGGGGAAGGAAACTCTACGGGGACTACATCTGGAGGGGAAGCAAATATTGTCTAAAATGAACATTGGGCCTCCCTGGTGAGGCGAGAAGTTAAGACACAACCTATGAAGCTGTCCGCAGCCACTGCAGCACAAATTCGATCCCCATTCAGGCTGCAACCCATATGGCGCAGCAGATCTCTCCTGATTCGCCAGCTGCTCCCCTCAGCAGTGTATTTCAGTCAATTCTCCTGTTCTGTTCCCCACTCTGACTCTGGTGAATCTTCTCAACTCCTGTACCTCTGGCCTATACCCCAGTTCTTGTATGCATAAATAAATAAATCTTAAAAAAAATAAAAATGAACAATTATGTAAAAATTAATAATAATAAAAATAATAAAATTCATTTTTAAAGATTTATTTATGCATAGAAGAACTGGGGTACAGGCCAGAGGCATGGGTGGTGAGTGGATTCACCAGAGACACAATGGGGAACAGAACAGGCAGATCGACTGAAATACACTGCTGAGGGGAGCAGCGGGCGAGTCACAATAGGTCTGCTGTGCCATGTGAGTAGCACCCTGGCTGGGGATCGAACTTGTGCTGCAATGGCTGTGGACAGTTTCACTGGTTGCATCTTAACCCATTGCGCCACCAAGGAGGCACCCCAAAAAGTAATAAAAATTTTAAATAAAGTCTTGATCCCCTGGCAAACTGTGTGATAGTGATAGTGATAAAACTTGGCCCTTCACACATACATACACACAAAAAAAAAAACCCTAAAAAGCCTAATACTTGCTTAGAAAATGCAATTCAGAGAAATTCAGGGAAAAGAAAGAAGTTTTATCTTGTATCTTTGTGCCTTATTGTTACCATGTATAAAAAGGTGATAATAATATATGCGCTGCTGCAGAAAACAAGCGGGACAGGAAATGTAAAACAGTTTATAAAAACAAAAACCTGTTACGTAAACACAGGGAGTAAAAAAACTACAATGACTTTGTGTGTGTGTGTGTGTGTGTGCCAGCTCTCTAATTCTTTTAGACATAGAATATAAAAAAAGGTTAAATTTATTGAATTTCTCTAACTTGAAATTCAAAATAGTATAGTGAAGAAAACAATGAATTTGCAGCTGGAATACCCTGCTTAGGTAGGATCCCTATCTCAATACTTCCTAGCTGTGTTACCTTGTACAAATGGCTTAACCTACTTATGCATAATTTTCCTTTTTAATAAAAGCTTATGTAACCTATAAAGAAATATATTGGTTTCAATAACTGTGGTTTTATTTATTTATTTATTGAATATTTTATTTATTTTTGCATAGAAGAACTAGGCTGTAGGCCAGAGGTGCAGGAGGTGAGAGAATTCACCAGAGACAAGAGTGGGGAACAGAACAGGCAGATCTTCTGAAATACACTGCTGAGGGGAGCAGCAGGCTAAACAGGAGAGGTCTGCTGCACCATGTGGGTTAGCTCCCTGATTGGGTATGAAACTCAGACCACTGCAGAGGGCTGTCACAGTGGTAGCGCTGAGACTTAACCCTAGGCCATCAGGGGGGCCCCACTGTGTAGTTTCAAAGATAAGTGACATAATGTGTGTAAGAAAGGCACCGCTATATGGTAAGTGCTCCTCAATGCTAATCTTCCTTTTTTGGGGAAACAGCTTAAGCACTGGCCTCAGTGTGAGCCAGATCTCATAATTCTCAACTATGTTTACGTAAACTTGCCAGGTCAATGTTGCAATAGCTTGACATCTTGTCATCCACATTGTATTTTGAATACTATAATAATAATACATATTCACCAAGCATTTACTCTGTGCCAGGCACTGTTGAAATAATTTTATGTGCATTTACTCGTTTAATTATCATACCATCACAGAGATAGGCTAGATTATTTCCATTTTACAGATGAGGAAAATGAAGAACAGAGTGGTCACAGAACTTCTACGAGTAGTTACTCAGAAACTACATAGGCAGGACATGAGTCCATGCAGTTGAGCTTTGGAATAGATGCTCTTACAATCTGTGCTGTCTTGCCTCTCCTTAAACTTTTCCTTTAGCAATGCAATTATCTAGATTGGATCAAAAACAAGGTCCCTACCTGTAAGCCCCTTCATTGCAATGGAGGTGAAAAACAATGAATGAATCCACAAATTAATGAACAAGTCACAGACTGTGATGAGTGCTATGAAGGCAATGCACTCATGACTGTAATCAAGGAAGTAATCAAGGAAGGATGCACTGAAGAGATGTGAGTGAGCTGAGGTCTGAAGGTGGGCATTGCTGGCCATCTGAAAAGAGCGTCCCTGAGGATGAACAGCAAGGACAAAGGCCTGAATGGGTAAAAGCCAGTGCATATGAAACACAAAGGAAAGACTGCATAGGAAGTACAGGTGGATGAAAGGACAGAGCCCACGCACTTTCCTCACTTCTCTCTGGAACTTTGCGCAAGTCTTCTATCTGACTCCCTGCTTCCATTCCTACCCCTGCAATCTGTTCTCTGCCAACAGCCAGAAAGAACATGACCTGTCTCATGCTTTCAGTCCTGCAGAGCTATCTGCTCACATATTTCCATGGTCTGTTGGACAATGTTTATTATATCCATGACTCATTTTCTGACTTCATTTCTGCCCTTTTCCTCTTGTATATCCAGCTCCACTCATACTGTGTCCCTTACTGTTCTTCAAATATTCAAAAAATGCTCTTCTCAGGAACTCAACACTTCCCAAAACTTATGTGCTGAACTCACCCCCCTTAATCGCCTTCCCGCTTACTCTCTGTTCTTATACCTTAACTCATTCTTCTTTCCATAATGTATAAAGACCCAGAATTTTATTCACTGTTCATTTGTCTATTATAGTCTAAATAAGTCTTTTCCACTATAATCTAGACACAATGAAGAAATAATTTTTCTATTTTATTCACCCTCAATGATTAGCAATATGGGGGCCTCCCCTGGTGGTGCAGGCAGTTGAGCACAGCACTGTGAAGCTGTCCACAGCATCTGCAGCACCGGTTTGATCCCAGCTGACGAGGGTCCCACATGGCACGGCAGACCTCTCCTGACTCACCTGCTGCTCCTCTCAGCAGTGTTTTTGGTCTGTCTGCCTGTTCTGTTCCCTGTTCTGTCTCTGGTGAATCCTCTCACCTTCCCGTGCATCTTGCCTGTACCCCAGTTCTTGTATAAATAAACAAATAAATCTTTAAAAAATGATTAGCAATATGTATTGAATATATGTATAATGCATTAATAAAGTTTGTTTCTGTTTTCATGGTTACATGTCACAGGCTAGCTGACACAGTGGGTCTTCATGGGGTGTCCTTTATTAGAGGAGGGGTTGAAAAAGATTTCAGGAGAAAGATAGCATATAAGACAGGTTTTAGAAAATAAATAGATATTTACAAAGTTTGGCAGAATGTCAAGAAAAGGAAGGAGAAAGAGTCATTCAATTATAGGAAATAGTATTTTGAAAGGATCACTCACTACAGGGAAAGAAAGATAAGAGGCTCAGAGTGGCTGGAGCATGTTGAGTACAGAGGACATTAGAAACAAAAGGAATGAAAAGAAAAAAAAAAACAAAAAAACAACTGGGGACAGATAATGTTATGCTTACCTCCTTGGTAAGGAAATTATGTTTCCTCTTTCCAGTGCTAGAGTACTGGTGATGACATAGCATTCATAGTATGATATCTTACAAAAAAAAATAAATAAAAGGAAAGAAAAACATCCCTGTGAAGTCAACAGGAATATTATAGGGGAATCATCTTCCTTTACTCTAGATGTGTCATTGGACACATATTTCTGTATGTCTCTGGAGTAGGGGTCTTCACTTCTGCCACTTAGCCAATATCTCTAGAGTTCATCATGTTAGAGGGGTTAGAGATTTTGTCCAGAGCTTCCATGACTTCCTATTTCTTATCAGATCCCAAAATATTTTCATCAATTCTCCATGCAGGAAGAAGACATCACTATCTTCCTGCCTTTGAACGCTTCAGGAATGCACTGGCATGTGCTCTGGCCTTCCACTCCCCCACTGCAACACAGCGGAATAAATACATCACAAGGGTATGCAAAGTCTGCTTCTCTGTTGAGCATGACTAAGATGCTGACACTCCTCCTGTACTATTCCTTTCCCCCCAGAGGTGTTAATTTAACTACAAGGGAAGCAATAGCAAAAGTGAGACCCACAGCTGGTACTTTGATATCTAACCGGTCTTCACAACTCTGCCCACTGAAAACGTACAGATGTTATACAAAGATAGAGATGGAATATTGGAAATGTTCTTAAATAATAAGAAAAAGGGAAGGGAGTCTCTGGCAGATGTTAGGTCTGGGATGTGGAGTTAACAGTACTTTGAAAAGCAAATTTAGCACTAACTTAGCCAGAACAAAGATAGAATAGCTTTGCATTAATGTAGTACTTTAGCTTTTTTTTTTTTTCTCTAAAATCATTTACATATGCCTGAGGCACTATGACAGAGTAGTTAAAAACATGGCTATGGGAAAAACCAATTATGGATGGATTTGAAGTTCAGTTTCATCAGTAGCTAGCTATGACCTTGAACAAATTACTGAATCTCTCTCAACTTCCAGTCCCTCCTCTGTAAAATGAGAATAGCAATACCTACCTAGCAGAATTGTTCCAAGGGTTAAACAAGATAATGTGTCCCATGTAGTCCTTATACTTGGTGATCAACCCCATCTGTTCTCTCTTCTTTCCATTTTCCTCACAGTGGGCTCTACATGGTAAAATATTCTAGTGGCAGCAGCACAGGGAAGCTCCACCATTGATTCGGGCTGATGGATAAAGAGAGTCCCAAAGCCCTCAGTGGAGTTTTCAGGCTTTAATGCTCTCTCAGGGAACCAGGTACACAGGCACACCAGGTGGGGAGACTGGCATGCAAGGCAGCAGGCACAGGAGAGGAAGGGGGACTAGGAGGCAGGCAGGCAACTGAGCAACTATGCTCTTTCTCTGGGCTCCCTGGCTTTCTCTCTCTTGCATGGTCTCACCTCCCTGCAGTGCTTGTCCACCTACTGCCGCCACTGCTGTAGCTTCTACCCCTGCCTCTAGGCTCAGGGGTGCACACTTACACATGTGGACACAGTGTCCACAGTGACACATGATTGTCCCGCTCCCATGCCCCAAAGGACCTTCTGCAGAAACATGATCAAAGCCACAGGTGATAGTCACAGAGGTTAGTGGCATAAAAAGCCAGATTAATTCATTTGCCCTACCCATAGCAATAACGAGTCCTAGGTCAAGAAGTCACTGCAACCCTCCTAGCAGTCTGAGTATCTAGGAATCTCAGATGGGAATATTGATGGGAGAAGTAAAGGAGTATATAAAAAACATTTTTTTTTCTCTCCTCTACTTTCTATGATATGTTGAGTAGTGAGATTGGAAGCTTCATTTGAGAATTGGATATAATTTCTGTCTAGAAGATCCTGCAGCCCTGGGCAAGGAATAGAGATTAAGTCATGTGATAATTTTAGATTTCAAATATTCAGGAGGAAAAAAAAAAAGTCAGGTTTCTCTTAGTTCATCAGCAGGCAGCAGAAACATGGAGTTTTGAGTAGAAGGCTTAATCAGAATGGCAGATGGACTTGGCGAAAGAAGCCCTTTGTTTGCCTCTCTGGACCTGATGACGGGCAATTATAAAAATCAAGCACAGGGTTCAGAACCTATATCACTTGTGCCAGCTACTTTATTTTTCCCCACATGCTTCCTGATGCTGGTTGTCAGCTCAGGTTGGATTATCTCATTTATTAAATTAACAGTCATGTATTGCAAAACTGTTATATGCTAGGATAATTTTTTTAAAAAAAAAAACCTCAATCTCGGGGTATCCCTGGTGGCACAAGGGGTTAAATCTCAGCACAATGGAAGCTTTCTATAGCCACTGCAGTATGAATTTGATCCCCAGCCAGGCAGCCAACCCACATGGCATAGCAGACCTCTCCTATCTCACCTGCTGCTCCCCTCAGCAGTGTATTTTAGTAAGTGCCTATTCTGCTCCCCACTCTGTCTCTGGTGAATCCTTTCACCCTCCTGCACGTCTAGCCTACCCCCCAGCTCTTGTATGCATAAATAAATAAATCTTAAAAAAAAAACACCTCAATCTCTGCCCTTAACATACCCAGTCTTTACAAAGGAAACAGACATAGTAGAGATATTATAAAAGAAAGTACAAGCTTTATGAGAACACAAGGAGGAACTAGCATTCCCAGTGCTGGGAACTGACTGTCTTACTAAGAGAGAACTTATCTGCCCCACTGGGCTCAGGGATCCATGGATGACATGGTGAGTGTTCCCTCTCTACCTTGGGACCATCTTGAACCTGTGACAAAGTAGATTTGGGATAAATAAAAGCAATAAAACCTGTTAGTCCAGAAAGGTGTGTGTGGGAGGAGGGTTGCTGAAGTCTCTAGCCCCCTTCACCTCACCAAAGGCCCTCTGCCTTATCCTGTAATCTCCAATAAACCATGTAAAGGTAGAAGTTAAATCTAATTAGTATGCTATAACTTCCTGCCTTGCTCTTTCAAAATCCAAATTAAATGCTCATGAGGGGGTCTATTCTGAGGGAGTTAATGAGAAAGCCATGGTTGCTCATTGATACTGTGTTTATTACCACTTTCATTGTTGTGTGTCTGGATTAACTGGGTTTATTTTTATTGAATACACATCAGTCTGGGTCTCCACAGTGTGTGTATGTGTGCTTGTGTGTGTGTGTGTGTATGCAAGTTGGGACAGAAAACCCCATCAGTGATTCAGAAAATGCTTATTATTGTCACTCACTTGTGTGGATGTTGTGGTGGGTCCTTCAACAGCACTTGCATGCCTTCTACTTGGAGACATACAATCGCCAAACACACAGACACTAAACAGTGTTTGGTAGACACTGACTACATGGAATAAAGAAGAAAAAATAGTCCGTGGCCTAAGAAATATTACTTAGGCAATAGGATATCTAAGAATAAACAGATAATTTTCAGGTAATTATGGGCCACTGAGAGAATTTAAAGGAAGATTTGGGAGTGAGGTAGGGGTAAAAGTAATGTTAATGGCTACCCAGGAATTAATATGCTTAAAAATATGAAGGAACTCTCCTACCCTCAGAGAGGGGAAACTGCTATATCAATGACAGGAATTATGAAGACATATGGTAAAAGCACAGGAAAACTTTGAGTAAAGGTTTAAGCTTTATAAAGTTATAAACTATTAATGAAGGGTCTAGAGAAAGTTTTAGGTTAATTGATAGGAAAGTAAAACAAAAGAAAATGATCTAGATCAGTACCTCTCTGAATATATGGTACAGAAATTTGTTCCTTGAAATACATTTCAAATATAAAGAATGCCACAGAAAAATTATTTTCAGAATGCATATGCTTTATTCCTTAATGAAGATTTATGATGTTCATTAGCATATTGCATATTCTGAGAAGTCCTATAATAAACAATTTCATTTGACTAATATTTCTTAATCATAATTTTTTGTTGTTTTTTTTTTAAACGAAAAACTGTTTATACCTTATGAGGCAAATATTCTTCATAACACACTTAGGGAAGGAAGATTGAAGTGGACTCATTCTGAAGGAAAGATTTCTTTATTTCTGTGTTTGCCTCACTCACTTGTCTGTGGGTTTCTGTAGAACAGAAATTTTGTACAAGGCTGCTTTATATTTCCAATTCCTAATACAGTAGTAGGCACAAAGTCCACTCAATCTTACCTTTATTATTAACATTACTAAAAATAATATTTTAAATGGGTTTTATTAAGGATGAATCAACCTGTATTTAATTCAGTCATTCTCACTACTGAATATTGGATTTATTTTCTTCCTTCTGTTCTTTAGATGGGTGAATTTTAGATTCATGGAATGCTCTTCTTCCATCTCCTTTCATTACAAGTAGTCTAAAGAGCTCAGTCATGGTGCCATGGGTTCTCAGATCAGTCATGCTTGCTCTCGAATTCCATAATCATTCCAGTGTGGGTGACCTCATGCGAGTCAGGTATTCTTAACATGTTTAAATTTCTTCTATTTTATCATCTACTAATTTCTATTGTAGTATTTGTATGTGTCATAGTCTTAACACTAGACTATAAGCTTTGCATTTTAGATTTGTTCTACCCTGTACAAGCATCCATTAAATGATTAGATGATTAAATCAATGACTAAATCAATGAATGAGTAAATTAAATATTGAAAATGTTATTCCACTGTGAATCCTATTCTTAGCTCACTTACCACAATCACATTCACCAAAATATTCTTCATGTGTCACTCCTTGAAGCTATTTTTCATTCCTGCCAATGCTCAGTTAAACCTGCCCTATGCTCTATAGTTTGTAAGCATTTTTTTCCAATGGCATTTCTACAGTGGTACAATTGTTTACTTACATGTCACCCACAAGTTTCTAAATTTTAATTAGTATGTGCTGAATTAACCTACATTGAAAGTCCCTGATAATATAGGTCTCTGTCACTTTGGTACTGTCTTCAAGGGGGTGGAGGGATTGCTGAGTAGCCACAGAGGTCCTGTGCTCTTACTCCTTCTACCACTCCCAACACCTATGACAAGAATGAAGAGAAAAACCACACAACTGGTATGAAAGAAAAATCCATACATTCTTATTGCCACTGCTGATGACCCCACCTCTAGTACGCTTGGTCCTAGGATCTCTCAAAAAGTCTCCAAGTAGCAAATGTATCACCCAGTAATGAAGGTTCCTATGTTTTTATCTCTAGCCAGTCTCTTCTGCAAATTCCACTCATATCCAATTGTCAAAGTGACATTTGGACTAGGTTACAAATAAGCATCTGAAATGTAACCAAAGGGGAATGTCATCAGGGTAAGAATGGCTCCTCGTTTTCAAAGTAAGAGTTGAAAATGCCACCTCCCCATCTCCATGTCAATGTCAGATAAGTAATGCATTGTCATAAAGTAGGGATCAGGGAAAGATCAAAGTGAGTTGGGAGACTGTGGTGAGCATATGCCTCTTTCAGAGGGGGAAGCCACTAAGCAACTTCAGTTGATTGTTGCATGTGGGAATATGACCCAGAATGTCACATCCTCTAATTTTCAAGAGAAGCCTAAAAATTCTTGATTGAAACATTAAAATCAAGACAAAGGGGATGGGGTTTGAGAGAGTGGAAAAGAAAATTAAAAAAAAAAATTCTATCATTGGGGCCTCCCTGGTGGTGCAAGGGGTTAAGCACAGCACTGTGAAACTATCTGCAGCCTTTGCAGCATGAGTTTGATCCCCAGTTGGCCAAGGAGCAACCCACAAGGTGTAGCAGACCTCTCCTGTCTCACCCACTGCTCCCCTCAGCAGTGCATTTCAGTCAATCTACCTATTCTGTTCTCCACTCTGTCTCTGGTGAATCCTCTCAACCCCACAGCTCTGGCCTGTACCCCAGTTCTTGTATGCATAAATAAGCAAATCTTTAAAAAAATTATCCTAGACTTCTAGGCTGTGAATAAACATAGTGTTCAATCTCAGGTTTATAGAGCAAATTAGCAGAATGAAATACATTTTTATAAGATCTTCTAATTGTAAGGGTTTGAGCTGGTCTGATAGGAGCAAAGTTTGAACATAGTAAGCCTAAAGTTGGCCACAGTCCTGATTCAGATTCAGCTAACGTTGAGAGATGCTATATGCCAGGTAACATGCTAAACTCTTATTAATATATTAATATTTAAAATTTTCATCAAAGTAATACATGCACATAGCTAAAGTGTCAAAATGTTCTACAAGATTTAATATGATAAACAGCAGTGCTCCGAATCCCCTATCCTCACCTGTCAAGCTCCACGGAGGAAAACACACTAATTTTAACTTTATCTCTCAAGTCATATTATTATATTGCTATTCATTGATTTTTAGCTTCTGGCATTATCTAATCCCAACTATGGAAGATGAGTATCTAGTTCTCACACAGATTCCACTCATCCCTAAATATAGATACAACAGTCCATAGCCCCATCCTTCCAACCTACATTTATCCTAAGCTTATCCTAACTATTGTTAGTTTGATAGTCAATATGTTTACATTTGTTTGGTTATATAACATCTGTTCACTAACTAGTCATGTAGACTATGATAATTACCTTTTCTTCCTTACTAAACTCTTTGTTTTTTTTTAAAAAGATTTATTTATTTATTTATCTATCTATCTATCTATCTATTTATTTATTTATTTATACAAGAACCACGGTAAAGGCTAGATGCACCAGAGGGTGAGAGGATTCACCAGAGACAGAGCGGGGAACAGAACAGGCAGGCTGACGAAATACACTGAATACACTGCTGAGGGGAGCAGTGGGTGCGGCAGGAAAGGTCTGCTTCACCATGTGGGATTCTCGCTGAAAGGCAGGGATCAAACCCGCACTGCAGAGGCTGTGGACAGCTCCACAGTGTGGCACTCAACCACCTGCACCACTGGGGAGGCCCCCGAACTCTTTGTTTTATCTGAAGCTAATAAATTTTATCTCCATGTATTTAGATTTCTAGGCACTTCTTTTTAATTCTATTTCAAAATCTTTCCCTGGTTGTCTTCAGTAGCGTGAGATACATCAAAGATTCTTTCAGTTCCAGTGTCTTCTTTATTTTAAGGTTTTATTTAATTTATACAAGAACTAGGGTACAGGCCAAAGGCACAGGAGTGTGAGAGAATTTGCCAGAGACAGGCAGACTTACTGAAATACACTGCTGAGGAGAGCAGCAAGCTAGAAAAGAGAGGTCTGCCATGCCATGTGGGTATCTCCCTGGCTGACAGGGAATCTAACCCATGCTATAGAGGCTGCAGACAGCTTCACAGCACAGTGCTCAACCCACTGCACCACTGGGGAGGCCAGTTCCAGTGTCTTGAGGCCATGTCTCTAAAGCATTTTGTGCCTCCTTCAGACTTGTCGCCCCTTATCTATGTTGTACAACTGTCATTCTAGAATCTCTCTTCACTAGAACCTTCTCTCCCTTCCTCTTCTTCTTTCTTGAATTGGAAGATGCAATTCCAGAATCTCATCTCTCCTATTTCTTGGGTTACTCTTTGCTTTTATACAGTATGTCCTCCAGCAACTTTTGGGAAATAATTTTAAGGAGGAAAATATGAGAGTGTATAAAAATATCCTTAATTTAACACTGAATCAATAGGTTTGATTGCATGTAGAATTCTTAAATTAGTAGTAATTTTGCCTCAGAATTCTGAAGGTGTTGCCCCATTCTCTCCTGACTTCCTCTACACCTCACACGTAGTGTCACATTGAGACCAAGAGGGTAATTTATTTTTTGTTACTATTATTTGTTTGATTCTGTGAGCCAGGCCTGTGATTTTGTTCTCTTACCCCACTTTGCTGACAGTCTTGTGGGAGGAAGTGAAAACACTGTGAGTGACATGTTTATTTATGTACCTCATCTGGGACTATACTGTGACAAGCAGCAGGGATGTATTTTTTCAAGCAGACTCTCGGCATTGCTTGTCAGCTCCTTATTATGAGGTGGTTGAGTTTACTGCATTTTTAGTTATATTTGAACGCCTAATAATCCCACAGCACATTAACTATAATTTGTGAATTATATCCATTTTCTAAGAGTGCATCATTTTATATCTGTTAGTAAAGTGAGTCATATGAATGAATCCACCTACATAAGAAGACTTCTGAGATTTTATTACCAAGCAGATGATTATCCTCATCATCATTTGACTTTTTTAAGCTCCTCTGGAAATAGCTTACCATTTTGTTCGACCCTTTCTTTCTCAACACTTCAGTCCTTTGGGGCAGCCCTCGAGACTTCTCAAAATCATGGTGATCTAGCTATCAGCGTAAGTTCTGCCTGTCTATAACTAAGCTCATTACGTGTACCTCTTCTGGCCTCTACTCAAATATTCTCGTGGGATCTCTTTCTGTTAGTGGAACCTTCACCTTTCCTATTACCTTGGATAGAATTCATTGTGTCCTCTTCAGATTCATCTCTCGAACATCAGCCTCCAGTGGGTCACAATGACAACTCCTGTCAGCCTTGTCTTGGAAATATATCTCATGCCTGTCCCCTGCTCAGCTGAAATACAGGGACTTATCTTTTCTGTCCTGGATTGCCAAGTTCTCCTTTCAGGTTCTTTGCCCCAAGCTTTATTTCTACCATATTACTGATATAAAAGGTAATTAATTGTTGAAAACTTAGGAAACATACAAAGAAAAAAGTAAACAGGTAAAAATAAGCATTCTCAGGGCCTCCCTGGTGGCACAAGGGGTTAAGACGCAGCACTATGAAGCAATCCTCAGCCACTGCAGCATGAGTTTGATCCCTGGCCTGGAAAGTGACCCACACAGCACAGCAGACCTCTCCTATCTCACCTGCTACTCCCCTCAGCAGTATATTTCAGTAGAGCTGCCTGTTCTGCTCCCCACTTGCCCCTGGTGAATCCTCTAACCTCCCGCGCGCACTTCTGGCTTGTACCCCAGTTGTTGTATGCATAATAAATATTTTTTTAAAAAGTAATCATTATCATATATCTATTACCAGAAATAATCACCACTGTAACTTTGATATGCATCCTTGCAGATAAAGATAACATGAGTATAGCTATGCTTGGAACAAATATGATATATATATATATATATGCACAATATGTTGCATATTATTTGAACATATATCATATCATTGGGACTATTATTAACTGTTATTTGTTTTTTTTAATTGTTGAGGTGAAATTGTTTACAGACCTGTATATGATTCAGGGGAATAGGTTCACTCCTCCTCAAATGTACATCCCCCACCCACCCATCCCAGAGCACACCTATGCCTTTATCATATACCTGGTCCTCTCCCCACTTTGTTCTCCCATTCTTTTTGCCTCAATTTTGCAGTCATAGTTATAGGCATTTTTTGGTTTATACTTTGAAGTTACCACATTTTTTAAATTACTAAGTGATGTCCACAAAACTCATATCTTCTGCCATTCTCTTGCTAAAAAATCTTCAAGCCATTTCACTAATAAGAACTTACTCTAAAACACAGCAAATAAGAAAGCCCTGCAGAATTGTTTGGCTTACTTCCTTGGCCTTATTTACTACTGTATCTATTTAATCCCATATGACTACTTGTTTTTTATCTAAAGCAAATCACCCACTTTGGGGTTCTAGCATCTTTGACAACTTTGACAACCTGTCTGACAGGCCTCAGGAGACCCCCAACTGTGGCCTTTTTATCCACTTCATGTGGCCTCTCTCACTGCACCTGTGCATGTATGGTCTCTCTGTGTTCCTGTGTGTGTAGGATTTGGATAAGGCTCTCCTTCATGACTGCCCTAAGACAATGGTCCACATATAAGACAGCCAGGGATACCTAGGTAGCCTTTGACTGATTGAGTGGCCATGGTCTGCGGTGGTCTGAGTAACTCAGAAATTACATCAAGTACCTACACAGACAGTCCTCCCTGTACATGTGGCTGACATGGCCCCTTCATTCCCATAAAAATGGATTACTCTTTGTCTCCCCTAAACCCTGTTCCTCCTGGTATTGTCACATTATCAATCATGCTCATTTGTTACTGCTAATAAATAACAAGGGGGCTGCTTACTGAGCAGCAGGTCTTGCCTTGCAAACCCGGTCCACAGCAAGTTCCTAAGCACGTCCTTGGGGACATGCTGATATAGTCTCCATTCTGCCTCTCTGACCCCATATTTCACTTATCAAAACCCTACCTGGGCTTTAAGCAGCCACTTAAGTCCTCTTCTTTTGAAATTGCTCCACTGATTTTCCCTACCAGTGGTGACTTGCCTTCCTTGAATGTTTTCACAGATCTTTTGAGCAGGTACATATGGTATGTATCTTTTCCTGAGCAATAAACCACAGAGAAATAGGACTTAGAGTCATAAAGACCAAGGCTCAACTCCTCATACTGCATCCTCCCAGTTGTGTTACCTGTCTAGGCCACAGTAAAAGGCCAATGGGTACCATTCACAGACCGTAAGAAGCAGGTGAGGGAAGTATTTTACCTAATGTCACACAATAGATTGGTTAGCATTGGCATTAATATCTGTTGGACATCAAATCCCATAGTCCTGACTAGCACATTATGCGATTATTTATCTTTTTTCCCTTAAAAGAAATCAGTGCAGCTGCACTGCCCTGAGCTGCTCACAGAAGTCACCGCTCACCGCAACACCCCATTGTGTGAGTGTGAACACTGCTGTGCTAACACACAGCTGTGGTTTCCTAGTTTCCAGAGCAAATTACCACAATCTGAGTGGTTTAAAAAAAATAAATTCATTCTTTCACAGTTCCGAAAGCTAGAAGTCTATTGATAAAATGAAGATGCTGGCAAAGTCGTGCTCCCTCTGGAGTCTCTAGGGAGATACTTTCATGCCTCCTCTTTCTGGCGGTGGCCAGTGATCTTTGCATTCCTTGGCTTGTTCTTTCCATCACCACCTGCTGACACATGGCCCTTTTCTTTGCGTGTTTCTGTGCTTCACATAACCTTCTTATAAGGATACCAGTGATCACTGGATTTAGGATTCACCTCTTCTCAACTTGATAGTAAAGACCGATTTTTCAAATAAGGTCACATTTAGAGTGACTGAGGCTTAGGACTTGAGTTCACCTTTCTTGTGCTATTAGGTACTAGTTAATCCTCTCATATAAATTATTGCTTCTGATTCATTAGGGAAGATGAAATTTCTAAACAATAGACACATTCCTATAACACCTGTACTAGGTGATAGACAAATACTAGTATACTATTATTGTCAATTTATAGACAGTATTTTATTAGTTTCTTATAGAAACATTCACTGATAAAACCTGAAATTATTCATAATATGCATATGACAAAAGATTACAATGATAAAAATAGAAAGTTGAGGAAGATGAACAAGGTGGTAAAAGAACGGTAGGTAAATATTCGATTTATCAAGTCCAACCTACTGAATTTTAATTTTAATATATATGCTATCTCTACCATATGCAAATATTTTATTTAAAGTTTCTTATAGTGCCCTTTGGCTACACACACACACACACACACACACACACATATATATATATTATTTTTAACAACAACAAAAATCATTATGAGTAGAGTGGTTTGCCCTGTCTTTTCACCTCGTATTTTATAACAAAAATTTAGAAATAGAGATATTCCAATAATTCTTCCTGATATATATAGATGATCAACATGGCTGACTGTCAGCACCAACTATGTAATTCCACATACTTCAGGTCAGCATCTGGACATTGCTTAGCTCGATCACAGCAGTTGCCCTGGAGAACTCACTATCCTCATCCCAACAGCTACACATGCATTTTCCTGCCTTCTTGTCTTTGATTTTTACCACATCCCTTCTCTGCCTAGCAAAATTCATGTGCCTTTAGAACAGAGGCAAAATGATGTCTCTCTCATGAAGAATTTTATGAGAACGTACCACTGTAATTTTTTTTTTTTACTTACTAGAAGATTCTATTTACACATTTACCTACATGTTATTTATGCTATAGAACAAAGGATTCATCACAAGATTTGTAAAACTCCACAGTTTTACACAACAAATACTTCCTCTCTGCTCACTCCCAAGAGAGAGTTTAGATTTTGTTAGTTAATCTAAAGACAAATTAGGCCAGGATATCATGAGCTCAAATGCCTGCACACAGTATTCTATGGTAATCAATGAGACACAGACATGAGAGGCACCTACCTCATTGTGAGGCAAGCACACAACAAGAGAATCATGAACACTAGCAGAGACAGTGGGCCTGCAACAAGGGAGGGAATGAGGATAAAGGACATTCTCATCCTAAGAATAGAGTGAGAAATAGAGTAAGCCAAAGCCAGAGAGGAAAGAGAGATTATAGAGCATTTGAAAAACTGCAAGCACGTTACAGAAATTTGGGGATGGTACATTTTTTTCTCAAATACAAAAGAAATACAGACATGATCTGATACTCTGATTCTCATAATTTATGGGATGTGATTCTCTATTCAGAAGGTGTGTGTCTATATGTGTGTGCATGGGAGTGTGTGAAAGGCTTCCCCATTATTGTATATATAAAGTAAAAGTCTGGTTGGGAGTGGCGAGGGAAAAGTTCATCACAATTTTTTTTAACAATAGAAAAGGTCTAACAAAAAGATTTCTGTAAGGCATCTGCCACCTCTAGTAACATTTTGGAATGGTTACAAAAATGCATATCCAAGTCATAAAGCTTTAACAAAATATTCTCCTGCCATTTATAGCAACATTAGCAAATGACAAGTTCAAATTACTTGTTGTGATTACTCTTCATCTGGGCAAAACACATGTTGAAACGTATTCACAAGATGCAATTACATTGACTGCAATGGCATAGAATAACAACACCGGAAAAAAGCTAATCACACACAATATGCATACTGTTTAGATTTTTCCCAAACACATCTTTTCTTTTCTTTTTCCTCCTTTTTTTCTTCTTTGTTTTTTGGAACTGCAATCTGTTCACCATTTGTAAAGCATTGGCTGAGTTAGACAAGCACTGAAAAAAAGTCAATAGAATTAACTCTAATATAGACTCCATATTGTCAAATTTAGATATTAGTTAGAGAATCTTGTCATGTTCATCAGTAATGCTTTTGGGAATCATAGATTTGGTTTTGTGATGATGATAGATGTAAAATCCTACCTCAAAGATAAAAATATATGTTTTCAAAGATAGCCTGGATACAAAATCTCAGCAACTATATGCTGAGTACTTTACTTCTGATTTTTTTAATTGAAATTATATTGGTTAACAGCACTGTATATGAATTAAATGTATAAGTTCACACCTTATATGCATGTTACCATACCATACCTACCACCAAAGTACACCTTACCCTTGTCCACAATCCATTGGGTTCCCAGCCCCTTTTGCTACCTACCTGTGACTCTTCTCCTTGGTAGTCTCAATTCTACTGTCAGATTTCAAGAGTTTGTTTAGGTTGAGTTTTCTACTCCTTTGTTTTATTCCTCTGTATTCCACATGAATGAAATCATTGGTATTTGTCTTTTCTTATCTATTTCATTCAGTAAGATCCCTTCCAGGTCTAACCACGACCACAAATGAAAAACTTTCACTTATTTAAAATAACTGGGTATGCCATTGTGTACATATACCACATGCTCTTTCTGTACACATCTGTAAATGGGCACTCAAGTGGTTTCCACTTCTTGACTATTGTAAATAGTGCTGAAATGAACATATATCCCTTTGAATTAGTGCTTTGGCATTCTTCAGGTATTTACCTAGGATTGGAATTGCTGGACCACATGGTGGACCTGTTTTTAATATTTTGAAAAACTGGGGGTGGATCAACATGGCGGCAAGGAAAAGCTACGAGTAAGATCTCCCATTAAAAAAAAGTTAATAGGGAGGAAAAGCAGCAGGTCTCAGGAGAACTGGGACACGGAAGATAAAGGGGAGACTCCAGCAAACTACCCGAAGAAGAAAGCTGCCATAAAAGAGGACTAGAAGGGAGGAAATCTCAGAACCCTGCTACCCTCCCCCACCCACAAAGGCGGCACTCTCCGACCAACAGGAAGGAGGAAAAACAAAAAAAAAAACTAAAACAACCAACAAGAACAAACTACATATCAAGCGGGACTTTGAGTGGAAAGGAACTATTTCAGCCACCACACCCCGTGAACTGGAGCTGGGGAGAACCCTGCAGGATTCACCATGGAGTTGAGCAAGGGCTCCAGGTGCCATTAGAGAAAAACAAAGACTCCCGGAGGCCTACACACAGCCCCAGGCCAACTGGTAAGCTTGTGCGGAAAAGCGGTGTGCTTGAAAATGATACGCGGATCATGGCGGCCCAGGTCCCTGCGCCTGCAACCTAGGCTTGCGGGGAGACACACAGGGGCCCTCACTGAGGTGAATGTCCCTCACTGAGTAATCAGAAACCAGGAGCCCGGACATAGGAGCAGGGTGCAAAAGGCACCATTTCTGCGGACACTGAACTGGGCAACAGCCCACGTCCTGGATCTGAGGGCTTTGGAACTGAGACCCGGGGCATGAAATTCGGGACGTGGGATACCCATGATGGTGGGGCACAAGGCAGACACAGCACCCCAAAGCCATTGAGCCTTTCCCCACCACTCCCACTCTGTTCCCCATCCCATGGGGTGAAAAAAACAGCTCCCCAAGGACACTAGGAGAGATCTCTGGCGCCACCTAGAGACCAGAAAAAATCACCAACACCCCATAGAATAGGGACCTTTCTTCAGTAAAGACTGCTTGAAACCAGCAGAAGGCTCTGAGAGGAGTCAGAGGTGAGCTGGGAATTTTGCCCAGGCCAGGCCCCTTCTGACCAGCAGTCTGAGCCCAGAAGGGTAGCGGGCACCCACGGCCGGGGCAGACTGGGTGCGCCTAAGAGTGTGCCTTTCTCCAAATCGCCATTTTAGAACAGGGACCGTTCTTCAGTAAAGACTGCTTGAAAATGGC
Source organism: Talpa europaea (assembly GCF_964194135.1). Taxonomy (NCBI): domain Eukaryota; kingdom Metazoa; phylum Chordata; class Mammalia; order Eulipotyphla; family Talpidae; genus Talpa; species Talpa europaea. The sequence goes on from NC_140073.1 coordinate 51,677,010, forward strand.
AGAAGGCTCCCGGAGGTGTCAGTGGTGAGCTGGGAAGTTCGCCCAAGCCAGGCCCCTTCAGGCCAGCAGTCCAAACCCATAGGGGGAGCAGGCATCCATGGCTGGGGCAGATCCAGCATGCTGGAGAGTGTGCCTCTCACTGAATCACCATTATAGACTAGGGACCTTTCTTCAATAAAGACCACTTGAAACTGGCAGAAGGCTCCTGGAGGAGCCAGAGGTGAGTTGGGGAGTTCACCCAGGCCAGGTCCCTTCTAGCCAGCAGTCTGAACCCAGAGGGGGAGCAGGCACCCAGGGCCAGGGCAGACTGGGCGTGTGGAAGAGTGTGCCTGTATCAAATTGCCATATTAGAATAGTGACCTTTCTTCAGTAAAGACTGCTTGAAACTGGCAGAAGGCTCCCGTAGGAGCCAGAGGTGAGCTGTGAAGTTTGCCCATGCCAGGCCCCTTCAGGCCAGCAGTCCGAACCCAGAGGGGGAGGGGGAACCCACGGCCAGGGCAGACTGGGCACGCGGAAGAGTGTACCTGTCTCCAAATCGCCATTTTAGAACAGGGACCTTTCTTCAATAAAGACTGCTTGAATCTGGCAGGAGGCTCCCCATGGAGCAAGAAGGAGAAGATTCCCTGTGCAGTCAGAGGTGAGCTGAAGGCCCCCACAAGCCCAGTCCCACCTGGCAGAAAGGCGGAGCCCAGAGGAGGATCCAGAGATTTGGAACCCAGAGTGAAATCCAGCTGCCCCACCTCTAGGGAATTCTGTGGGACTTCAAGATGCACATTTGTAACTAAACACAGAAGGAGGAGAGATTCTGTGACAGTGACCATTAACATACTCAAAGTACCACTGCCTCACTAGACTTCTGGCATAACAGTTTTTTACTCATTTGGATTGCCAGTTTCTGAAACTCCCAAAAGAACACACCAAAAAGATGCCAGCCAGTACCAGTGGCAGAATGGCCCAATGCATAAGGCAAATTAGAAGACAGGCAGCAGGGAAAAGAAAAACTACAAGCAAAGTAGCAACACCTCAGAAAAAAGACAAACCGAAAAAAAAAAAAAAAAAAAACCACACCCACCAGCTTGCAACTACAGTTACTTGGAAGAACTTCTGAGCCTTCCAGAAAAAGAAGTTAAAATTGCTGTGATGAAAAAACTGATGGAAGTCATTAAGGAAAACAATGAACTTGAGTGAAGAATGAACTTGAGTCCCTAAAGAGGGAAGTAGAGAAATGCAGGAGATCAAAGAATGGAGGTGCTAAAGAACTCTGGGAAAAGCAATGAAAGCAGAATAGGGGCCTCCATGCGCAGCAGTTGAGTGCTGGGTTGCAAAGCTGCCCGCAGCTTCTGCAGCGCCGTTTCAATCCCCGGCTGCTCCCCGGCCACCGGATGAGGGTCCCACATGGCACGCAGACCTCTCCTGCAGCCCACTGCTCCCCTCAGCAGTGTGCTTCAGTCCTTCTGCCTATTCTGCTCCCCGCTCTGGCTCTGGTGAATTCTCTCACCCTCCCGTGCTTCTGACTGTACCCAGTGCTTGTATAAGTAAGTAAATAAATAAATAAATGAAAAAAAAAAAAGAAAGCAGAATAGATGAAATGGAAAAACAAAGAAGTACTCTTGAAGACACAGAAATAAAAAGAACCAAAACAGTAAAGGAAAGAGAAGTAAGAAGGAAAAAGATCGAAGAAAGACTTCGGGAACTATCTGACTCCATAAAGAAAGGAAATATAAGAGTTATAGGAATACCAGAAGGATAGTAGAGAGATGGAGGAACAGAGAAAATGTTCAAGGAGATAATTGAAGAGAACTTCCCTAACGTGAAGAAGGAGCTGAAAATTGATATACAAGAAGCAAGAAGAACACAAAACTTCCACGATGAAAAGAAAAATGCAGCAAGACACATAATAGTAAAGCTCCCAATAATCTAAGACAAGGAAAAAATAATGAAGCTGACAAGAGGGAAGAAACAGATAACATTCAAAGGAAAACCAATCAGATTGACATCAGACTTCTCCGAAGAAACACTATGGGCAAGGAGAGAAGGAGGGACATAGTCAACAGACTCTAAGAAAACAGATGCCAACCAAGAATACTCTATCCTGCAAAGCTCTCCTCCCTCTATGAAGAAAGAATAAGGACCTTCCCAGACAAACAGAAAGTCTGGAATTTCATTACGACTAAACCCCCACTCCAAAAAATACTACAAGGAGTCCTAAAGCCAGAAACTCAGAGGTACGAATAACAACGAAAGAAGGCCAAAAAAAAAAAGAAACAACCTAATCTCGAAGCTCAAAGATCTAGAAAAAGAACAACAAAAAAACCCCAACACCAGCAGAAGAAAAGAAACAATAAAAACCAAAGCAGAAATAAATGAAATTGAAACTAAAAGAACAACCCAAAAGATCAATGAAACCAACAGCTGGTTCTTCAAAAAAATCAATAAAATAGACAAACCCCTAGCCAGGCTCACAAAGGAAAAAAGGGAGAAAGCACAAATAAACAGGATCCTAAATGAAAGAGGAGAAGTCACAACAGACACAGCAAAAATAAAAAGAATCCTAAATGAAAGAGGAGAAGTCACAACAGACACAGCAAAAATAAAAAGAATAATCAGAAACTACTATGAACAGTTACGTGGAAACAAGTTCAACAATCTAGAGGAGATGGACAAATTCCTCCAACTCTACAATCACCCAAAGCTAGATAAAGAAGAAATAGAGCACCTAAACAGACCAATTACAAGAAGCAAAATTGAAATGGTAATCAAAAACCTCCCCAAAAACAAAAGCCCAGGACCTGATGGATTCACAAATGAATTCTACCAAACATTCAGAAACAAATTAGTGCCTATCCTTCACAAACTCTTCCAAAAAATTGAGAAGGAAGGGATAATACCAAACACGTTCTATGAAGCCAACATTACACTAATACCAAAACCAAACAAGGACAACACACACACCCACACACAAACTGCAGGCCAATCTCCCTCATGAACACTGATGCAAAAATCCTCAATAAAATTTTAGCTATCAGAATCCAACAACGTATCCATAAGATAATTCACCACAACCAAGTAGAATTCATTCCAGGGACAAAATGATGGTTCAACATCTGAAAATCAATCAACGTTATCCAACACATAAACAAAAAGAAATATAAAAACCATATGATAATATCAATAGATGCTGAGAAAGCTTTCGACAAAGTGCAACACCCATTCATGATAAAAGCCCTTGAAATTCTTGGGATACAAGGAACATACCTCAACATCATATATGACAAGCCAACAGCCAGTATCATTCTCAATGGTGAAAAGCTGAAAGCATTTCCATTAAGATCTGGAACAAGACAAGGATGTCCACTCTCACCACTGCTTTTCAATATAATACTGGAAGTCCTAGCCAGAGTAATAAGACAAGAGAAAGACATCCAAGGAATCCAAATAGGAAAAGAAGAAGTCAAACTATCACTATTTGCAGATGATATGATAATATACATAGAGAACCCCAAAAACTCCACAGAAAAACTAATTCAACTCATCAATCAGTTCAGTAAAGTGGCAGGATACAAAATCAACATGCAAAAGTCAGTAGCCTTCCTATACACAAACAATAAATCTGAAGAAGAAATAAAAAAAAATCCCTTTTATTATCGAAACCAAAAATAAAATCAAATACTTGGGAATAACAAAAGAGGTAAAGGACCTATACAAAGAAAACTATAAAACACTGTTAAAAGAAATAGAAGAAGACACAAAGAAATGGAAAGACATCCCCTGCTCATGGATTGGAAGAATAAACATTATTAAAATGGCCATCCTACCAAAAGCAATATACAGATTCAATGCTATTCCAATAAAAAGTTCAATGTCATTCTTCAAAGAAATAGAACAATTATTGATGAAATTCATATGGAATCACCAAAAACCCCGAATAGCCAAAGTTCTCCTGAAAAAAAAAAAAGAAGGGAATGGAGGCATCACACTCCCAGACTTCAAACTATACTACAAAGCCATAATCATCAAAACTGCATGGTATTGGAACAAGAACAGACACACAGACCAATGGAATTGAATAGAAAATCCAGAAATAAACCCAAAGATTTATGGTCAACTAATATTTGACAAAGGAGCAAAGACTATGCATTGGAGCAAAGAAAGTTTGTTCAATAAATGGTGCTGGGAAAACTGGGTTGCTACATGCAAAAGAATGAAGCTTGACTACTACCTCACACCATGCACAAAACCCAACTCAAAATGGATTAAAGAACTAGACATAAGACCTGAAACCATAAAATACATAGAAGAAAATATAGGCGAAACACTACATGACCTCAAAGACATCTTTACAGACGCATCACCCAAAGCAGTGATAGTAAAGGCAAAGATAAACAGCTGGGACTACATCAAATTAAAGAGCTTCTGTGGGCCTCCCCGGTGGCGCAGCGGTTGAGCGCTGGGTTGCGAAGCTGCCTGCAGCCTCTGCGGCGCCGGTTCGATCCCCGGCTGCTCCCCGGCCACCTGAGGAGGGTCCCACATGGCGCGCAGACCTCTCCTGCCGCCCGCTGCTCCCCTCAGCAGTGTACTTCGGTCCTTCTGCCTGCTCTGCTCCCCGCTCTGGCTCTGGTGAATTCTCTCACCCTCTCGCGCTTCTGACTGTACCCCGTGCACGTGTAAACAGAACAAAAAAACAAAACAAATAAATAAAGAAATAAACATGCCTCTATAAAAAAAAAAGTTATAAAAAAAAAATAAAAAAAAAAATAAAGAGCTTCTGTACAGTAAAAGAGACAGTAACCAAAACAAAAAGACACCCCAATGACTGGAGAGAACATTCAACACTAATGATAAAGGAGTGATCACACTCAACAAAAACAAAGAAAATAATCCAGTCAAAAAATGGGCAGAAGAGCTATAAAGAAACTTCTCTGAAGAGGAAATGCAAATGGCCAACAGGCATATGAAAAAATGTTCAATATCACTTGTAATCAGGGAAATGCAAATCAAAACTACCATAAGATACCATCTTACACCAGTGAGAGTGGCACATATTAAAAAAAAAAAAAAACTAGCAACAACAAATGTTGGCGAGGTTGTGGAGAAAAAGGAACTCTCCTGCACTGTTGGTGGGAGTGCAAACTGGTCCAACCACTATGGAGAGCTGTGTGGAGATTTCTGGACCTACTAAAGATAGAGCTTCCATATGATCCATTAATTCCACTTGTAGGTATTCATCCAGAGGACACAGAAACATCAATTCCAAAGAGCACCTGCACTCCTATGTTTATAGCAGCACTATTTACAATAGGTAAGCTATGGAAACAACCCAAATGTCCAAAAATAGATGACTGGATCAAGAAGATGTGGTACATATACACAATGGAATTATTACTCAGCAATCAAAAGGATAAACTCATGCAATTTGCAGCAACATGGATGGTGCTGGAAGGGATCATGCTCAGCGAAATAAGCCACAAAGAAAAAGAAAAATACCAGATGGTCTCACTCATAGCAGGAATCTAGAAAACTTAAATAAGGGACCAGTAAAAAGAATAACTATACGAAAGAAAATATCAAAATCAACAAACAACTGTAAACCAGAGACACTCTATGGGGGGTGGGGGGTGGGGAAAGGAGGGGTTGTGTTCAAAATAAGGGGGTTGGAATTGTATGGGGAATATAAAAATAAAATTTAAATAAAAATATTTTGAAAAACCTCTTTATTGTTTTCCATAAAGGGTGAACAAGTCTATATTCCTACCAACAATATGTAAGTGTTCCTTTTTCTCCATATCCTCATCAACACTTATTGTTTCTGGTCTTTTTTTTTAAGATTTCTTTCTTTCTTTCTTTCTTTCTTTCTTTCTTTCTTTCTTTCTTTCTTTCTTTCTTTCTTTCTTTCTTTCTTTCTTTCTTTCTTTCTTTCTTTCTTTCTTTCTTTCTTTCTTTCTTTCTTTCTTTCTTTCTTTCTTTCTTTCTTTCTTTCTTTCTTTCTTTCTTTCTTTCTTTCTTTCTTTCTTTCTTTCTTTCTTTCTTTCTTTCTTCAAGAACCAGGGTATAGCCCAGATGTGCAGGAAGGTGAGAGGATTCACCAGAGACAGAGCAGGGAACAGAACAGGCAGACTGACTGAAATACACTGGGAGCAGCTGGTGAATCAGGAGAGGTCTGCCGCACCATGTGGGTATATCCCTGGCACACGGGGATGGAACTGATGCTGCAGAGGCTGTGGACAGCTCCACAGCATGGTGCTCAAATGCCTGAGCCATCAGGGGAAACCCTGTTTTTGGTCTTTTTGATATATGCAAAAATATGAAATTAGATCACTACTACATGATATAAAAATTAAATCAAAATGGATTAAATATTTGTATGCAAGACCTAAACCATAAAATACATGGAAAAACATAAACAAAATACTCTACATTAGTTCAGGGGTGACTTTGTGGTCTCAACATCAACAGCAAGGAAACACAAGCAAAGTTATAAATCTGGAAGTACATCAAATTCAAAGGCTACTACACAAGAAAAGAAACTACTATCAAAATGAAAAAGACACTTTAATGAATGGGAGAGAAATATATATCATACATCTGAGGAGGGGCTACTTTACAGGTTCTACACAGATCCCATACCATTAAACAAAAAAACCAAATAACCCAATCAAAAATAGAGCAGAAGAGTTAAATAGACACTTCTCAGAAGAAAAGGTGGCCAATAGACATATGAAAAAATATTCATCATCCGGGAAATGCAAATCAAAATCACAATGAGATATGACTCCTTGCCCATCAGAATGGTCTATATCATGGGTACTTTATTTTTTTTTAATATTTATTTATTTATTTATTTATTCATTCATTCATTCATTCATTCATTCATTCATTTATACAAGCACTGGGTACAGTCACAAGCGCGGGAGGGTGAGAGAATTAACCGGAGCCAGATTGGGGAACAGAACAGGCAGACTGACGAAGTACACTGGTGAGGGGTGCAGCGGGTGGCAAGAGAGGCTTGCTCACCATGTGGGATCCTCGCTCGGCGGCCGGGGATCGAACCGGCACTGCAGAGGCTGCGGGCAGCTTCGCAGCCCAGCGCTCAACTGCTGCACCACCGGGGAGGCCCTATCCTGGGTATTTTAATAAATGTTTTTGGGATATAATACTTTTTTGTGCAATAAAGGATTCAGCAAACCACATTTAAAGTAGTCTGTATACATCGATGCTTTTATTTTCTCCATGTGAGCTTCTCAGTCTTCCTCTTCTCACTTTCCTTTCTCTTTTGGGATATCTCATCTAATGCAGCTTTAATTAACCACCTATATTTCTAAATTGTACCTCTCTTCTTAACATGACACCCCCATATCTGGTGAACAAACAGACCTTCCCACCTGTATATTCTCCAAATCCCTATGTGCAATTTAGAATTTATCACCACTGCTAAATCTCCACTCTTCTCACCTCAAAATGTTCTCTTTCGTTAGTGTTCTCAAGCTTAATTAATTGCATTGCTATTCAAATTAGAAAATCTAAGTGATTCTTGAATCATCTCCCTCTCTCCTACCCACTCCTAACAGGACATGAAATATTGCTAATGGTATCGGATAAAAGTATTTCATGTTTATTATGTTTTTCCAGTTTCCTTTTTTCATTTCCTTAATTTGGGTCCTCATCATATTTTATCAGGGCACTGCAAAATGAAATATGTGTTTCAGCAAAGTCATTATTTCATTTACAAGCTTCCTTCTTTAGTGGCATTATGATCAACCACATTCTGGAGCTAGAAAAGTAGTGATTGTATTATGTAACTCCCTCTACCCAGTTTTCATGTCTCATCAATACACAAATATGATAAATTTTTAAATATCCCTAATCTGTTCATTTATGTTAATCTCATTTCTACGAGCCGAGTTAAGTTCTCATCACTTACCACGTGAAATTTCATAATCAAATACTGTTTTTCCTACCTTTACTCACAAACTCTCCTCCCATTGTTCTGTAGTTATAAATGGGATTATATAGCAAACCTGGAAATTTTTACATGAATCTAAACAGGAGAGAACTGTGACCTTTCAAAAGTCCAAGAAATTAAAATCTAGTAGAAATGAACTGGAAATCTACTCAGCATTTTTCAAAAACTCTTGAGTAATCTGTTTCCAGTCATAACAAAACAACTGCTATTGAATTAGTGTTCTTAATACAAAGATGTTTTAAATTGGACATTGTATATCAAGAAGAATCTTTTACACTAACCGGTTGGACTATATGCAACTCAGTGCCCTGTGCACTCAGAGAAGAGAAACTTTGTTAATAAGACACTTGTTCTCCCCAACATTCTGCTTTGAGAATCATTCATGAGAATAATTTAAGGTGTTAGAGGCTAAGCTGAGGAAGGTGGCCTATTGAGTAACAATTGGAGCTTTGGGTTGCTTGGGCACATGAAATTTCCAAAACAGAGTATCAAAATAAAAGAGGGTACAAGGAGAAAAAGCACAACATATTAAAATAGGGACACCTTAGTGGGTAAATACCAAACTGTACCCATGAACAAGATTCTTCAAGAAAGACTGGGAAGCTTTGCACTAAGTGAATGGTCTCAAGATGGAAATTCCAAAGATCATATAATGCTAAAAGACATAGAAATTCATGCCAGGATTGAGTGACATGCTGTATGACCTGGGACTTAAATTGAGGCCTCATTACAAAAGTAACACTATAGAAATAGAAGTATGTTAGTCTGATAATAAAGAACATCTGTATTAGAATCATCTTTATGAAATTGCAAAACAGATTTTGATTTAATCAAGCTGAATTCGAGCAAATTATCTGTCAAAAGGATGATAACCAAATTTGAATCACATCAATATAAAACCCATAATGGTCAAATAAAATAACAAATTACTAGACATATGAAAGGAGGAAAATGTGACCCATGTGTGTTTAAAGAAAAAGAGGAAATATGAACAGATTCATAGACCTTAAAATTAATAGAATTTATTGGTTAAAAGCAATAAATGGAAGAATATTACTAAAAATAACTAAATGTAATTATAAAATGGATACATACAATATCTGAAATTTTAAAAATCTTCAGTATGAACTTAACAGCTGTAGGTGCCCCATCAGGCGGGCAATCCCAATGGCAGGGGAGCAGAAAAGCCTGAAAATTATTTATGCTACACATATACAGAAATGAAGTTCTGAAAGGAGAAGAAAGACAGTAGGAAATGAAAATAGTTGTCTAAATTAAACATGTATTCATTATAAAATTCTTACCAGACTAGAATAAGAAAGGAAATTTCACATCATAATAATGGCCATATACATTAATCCCACAAGTGATATTACATAATAGTGACCTTGAAAATACTTTCCATAAGATCTGTATCACCATTTCTACTGATACTCATATTGATGTTGCAAACCTCTGTCATAAGATAAGAAAAATAAAGTAAAAAAATTAAATGTTCACAGATGATATGACTATGTAAATTGAAAGTGATAAGAAATCTACCAAAACATACCCCTACTAAAATCAATGGGAAAATTTAACAATATGTCAGGGAATTAGGTTGATTTATAAAAAATCAATTGCATACCTATAATCAAATGGGAAGCAGTATTTAAACTAGTTATCATTTACAATGACACTAGCAAACAAAAAAAATAGTTAGAAATCAACTTATCAAAAGACATACAAACTTTACACAGAGAACTACAAAGTCCTGATAAGAGAAAATTTAAGACTCATATATATGGGCCTCCCTGGTGGCACAGGGGTTAAAGTCTCAGCACTATCAAAATATTCCCAGCCACAGCACCATGAGTTCTATCCCTGTCCAGGGATCTACCCACATGGCCCAGCAGACCTCTCCTGTCTCATCTGCTATCCCCCTCAGCAGTATATTTCAGTAGATCTGCCTGTTCTGCTCCCCAGTCTGTCTTTGGTGAATCCTCTCATCCCCCATACCCTGGCCTGTACCCCAGTTCTTGTATGCATAAATAAATATAAATAAATCTTCAAAAATAAAATAAAAACAAATACATGATGAATATGTCATGCTGATGAGAGTATGATTCAGGTGTTATTATTTTGATGCCAATTCTTTATAAATTTGATCTATATCCATATCTAGCTTTCTATCTCTTTATCTACATATCAATCAAAATCCCAGCAGGCATTTTCACAGGAATCAACAGCAGATCATAAAATTGATATACACAGAACCTAGGATAACAGAGTCAATATTTTAAAATTATTTTTGAAAACCGGAGAACTAATAATACTAACTTCTAAATTTATTATAGTAATCAAGACAATGTGGTATTGACAGGAAAAGACACTAATCATTCAATAGAACAAAGAGATCACAAATAGACCAATACTTACACGGTGATTAATTTCTTACAAAGTCACCAAAGCAAATTAACGAAGTAAGGAAAATGTATTCAACAAATAGTGCTGGAGCTGGAACAACTGGGCATCCTATCCATACAGGTAGAAGGGGATATCCTTGACATTTACCACAGAGCATAGACAAAAAAAAAAAAATTCATATGAAACAATTATCTATACAGAAGCTTAAATTCTAGAAAAACATACAAGAGAATACTTTGGGTAACCCAGCAATCTGCATGATTTTTGATGTAAAACATTAAGAGCACTAATATATAAAGATTATACTTACATATTGTATTATCAAAATTTAAATGTTTGTTTTTCATAAGGCATTGCAAAAAATTAATAGGTAAGTCATAGACAAGATAAATCTTCACAAGATAAATCTTCACAGAACGCATTTTATGAAGGATTTGTTCCACAATATATAAAGAATTCCTACAATTGTTTTAAATAAAAATGACCCAAATAAAAATGAGGAAAACATTTGTACAGATCAAAAAGAAAGACAGAAATGGACAATGAGCACGTGGAAAAGGATTAAACATCATTAATTCTAGGACAACGTAAATTAAAATCAGAATGAGATACCACTGCCACTTGTCAGAACTATACAAAAATAAAATAAAGTAAAGCTGCACCAAATGTTCACCAGGATGTGACTAGCTGGTGAAAGTGTAAATGTTAACCCTATTTGGAAAATATACCTAGCTCTATACCCCATAAGACCAATCCTAAGTATTTATCCAAAATAAATGAAGGCATTTATTGAAGCAAATATGACCTCTGAAACTTTCACAACACAAATCAGGTTTGTTACTGTTCTTAAAATGCAGTTTAATGACCCTCTCATGAGCAAGACTTTGGCATGATTATAGATGCATCTTGTTTCAGTGATTTCCCTGAATGACTTATCCAATTATCCAACCATCACTCCTGTTTAATGAGAAGACTCAGTACTGAGAAATTGGACTTGAGTGAAGGGATCGCTTTATGGACACCGGACTTCTGATAGTTAATGGACTGTGTAATACACATAAAAATGGTTGGATGAAACAGTCTCAATCCCAAAAGTCACATGTCCCCTATTTCCAAGAAGGGTGGACACCACAAGGAGAAAGAGAATGCTACTGAGTCTGCAGAGAAGTGGGGGCATATTCACTGTGTATGGAAATGTAAAATACACACACACACACACACACTCGGGAGATTTGTTGTTTGCCTTTCTGTAACAGTGTAATCTCCATAAAAGGGGTAGGTTCCCTGTCATTTGCCTCAGCTAATGAAAAGTGGAGCTGGGCAGGGAAGGCAGCTGAAGAAACTTGGGTGAAGACTTAGAGAGAGATGTGAAACAGAGACATGTGGAGAAGTCACATGTGTTTATCTGCTCTGGATTTGCACCGGGGACTTGGGAGCTATTGAAGATGATATGTGGAGTCAATACATGTAGAGAATTTTGTAAGAGACACTTGGTGAGGGGAGGCAGACAATGGCAGCCATACCTTGATTTTATTTCTCTCATTTCAGACTTCCTTGGCCCCTTCAGCCATGTTCCTATAGTTCCTAGCTAGAATGGCTTAGACTTGTGCCAAATTCTCAGGCCTGAACAACCTCAATTCAGTTAACCCTGTTTAGCTGGGCATTTACCCACAAGGGGATGGATAACTTTGGGCGTTTTACTGGAAAACCGGTCTCCTTTCTTCTCTTCCCTCTCTATTCACTGTTTAATTCAAATTATTTCCTCCAAGAGTATGCTTTGTCTTTAGGTGGCAGATGGCAGAATCTCTTTAGAGCATGAAGGTTTGGGGTTTAGTCATACCCCTTAGTCTGCATCCAAACATTCCCATCACCCATTCCATTTAAAACATTTTGACTAAACCTATAATAGTAATTCTAATGTCCTTCTTTGAAAAAGGTGTCATAATTCCTAAGAAACAGATAGAGGAAGAGGCATCCATATGTGATGTCTGGACATGTGGAGATTATTTTAGGATTAAAATATTAAAAAGGAACAGATGAGAAATGGAAAGTGCCTTAGGTCTTGGAGTTATTTTTACATTCTTTATTTTATTAAAATTAGTGCTCCTCTACCTCTGACCTTGCCTTAGGAGAAGTGATTAATTTCCTTATCTTACAAATTTGTTTGATCAGGATTTTATGTTACTTGTAACTGAAAGCATCCTCAAAGATACAGACACAAGGAGACACTGAACTTAACAGAATGATAGCTACCTTTTTAATTTGCTGGAGTCTTGCAAATTAGCTGGGTGTCCAAGCCATCTTTTATCTAATCATTTATTTTCACACTATAGAAAGGCAAAAAGTGGCCTCCATGGAGATGCAAGGGGTTAAGTCTCAGCACTGTGAAGCTATCCACAGCCACTGCAGCATGAGTTCAATCCCCAGCCAGGGAGCTACCCACATGGCACAGCAGACCTCTCCTGTCTCTCCCACTGCCCACCTCAGCAGTGTATTTCCATTGATCTCCCTGTTCTGTTCCCCGCTCTATCTCTGGTGAATCCTCTCACCCTCCTGCACCTCTGGCCTGCACTCTTTAAGAAAAGCAAAGAGGTAGCGTAAAAAAAAAAAAAGAAGGCAAGAGATTTCTGAGTTACAAAAATCTGGGTTGGGCTTGCACAAAGGAACTCTTGTGACCTTGGAAAACGAGGAGACCATCTCATAAAGAGGCTTCAAATAAATATTGTATTTATTACCTGGAGTCTAGCTACTCATTTGTTGGGGGAGAACTAGGCTACTTGATGGAGCAGATGAGGTTAGAAACAAGTAGGAGTAGAATCAAATGACAACTCCTATCACCACTGTAACCTGGTAGAATACATGAGGGCCATTATCTTTTGTGTATGCCAATGGAAACACAAAGACACCATTTGAACTGTAAGCAGAAAGGAGTTTTTTGAATTGTACAAACCAGGATTGAGTTTTGCTTTGGGACCCAAATCAAGTTCCCTGACTTGCAATGTGACTTTGAAATTATAATGAGACTTCCATAATCATAGTTATTCATGGGGAGGTCATGTAGGTATAGAGTTTCATGGAAAATGTGTTAATTTCTAAGACAGGGCAGGTGAGCATTCTCAGTCATTCATTATACATGTTACATGTGTCCTATGTACAGTTAGGGTAGAGAAACAAAACTTAAAATTAAGGGGTTTGGACTACATCAAAAGTCATAAGAATACTAAAGCTATATCAAAAGTTAGAGGAATAGTAAGAAGCAAACTTTGAGCAAATGAAGGTCATTTTGAATGAACTCCACTCCTGATTAAGGAAAGTAGTTCACCCTCTCTCTCTATGCCAAGAACTTGACTTCCTAAAAAAGGGAAAACTTGGAACTAGGGGCAGAGTAAAGCAGCCCTACTTGGCTTATAACTGAACACAAGGCATGCCTAAACTTCCTTGCTTCTGTGGCCCTAACTTGTGCCTTGGTACTGCTGGCAGAGGAAACACATGGATCAAAAGACACATGGAGGAAAGATATGTAGAAACACTGGAAAGGGATATTTGGAAGAGACATGGGTCATGGGGAAGCTGCTTCTGGTCCTTGGCAGAGACAATGGCAGCTGTTATCTTGACCTCATGCTGGATTATTATGTGGGGTATTTTGAATTTTGAATTTCTCCTTCTGTTCCAGCTCTCTGGGAACTGCTTAGCCCCTTTATTGTAATTCCCTAACAGAAGGTACCTTACACTTGTGGGAAGCTTTAGGCCCACAGTGAACCTGCTATAGGCTGAGCCTGCTTGCTGGGTATTTGTACACAAAAGAATAGGTAATTTTCAGGGCCTCCCCGGTGGCGCAGCGGTTGAGCGCTGGGTTGCGAAACTGCGCGCGGCCTCTGCGGCGCCGGTTCGATCCCCGGCTGCTCCCCGGCCACCAGAGGAGGGTCTCACATGGCGTGCAGACCTCTCCTGCCGCCCGCTGCTCCCCTCAGCAGTGTACTTCAGTCCTTCTGCCTGCTCTGCTCCCCGCTCTGGCTCTGGTGAATTCTCTCACCCTCCCGCGCTTCTGACTGTACCCAGTGCATGTATAAACAAAACAAACAAACAAACCAGCAAACAAATAAATAAAGCATGCCTCTATAAAAAAAAAAAAAAAAGAATAGGTAATTTTCAGAGTTTTACTAGAATATCATTTTTACTCTCTCTGTGCACAGTAATCCTATGGAAAAAAAAAAAAAAAAAAAACTTCACACCAAGTGTGAGCTTTCTTTGCCTTTGTGTGCAGAGACTGGATCCCTTTGAGAACATTAAGCCCATAACAGTGTGCAGTTCCCTGGTACTCCTCGGTTGTGTGTAGCACCAGCAAGGCATGGGGCCGATTCTCTACTGATTCAGGCAAACGGGTAAAGGAGAGTCCTGGAGCCCCCAGTGGCTTTTTCAGGCTGTTAATGGTCTTTCTACACCATCTGTTGTGAGGCAACCAGATTCATGGCAGGCAGAGGGGCTGGGGGCCTGGGAGGCTGGCAGGCCTCATAGCCACTGGTGAATCTTTACTCTCTCTGGGCTCTCTATGGCATTTTCTCATGGTCTCTTCCTCTCGTAGCCATTCCACTGCTGTCCACCGCTTTCTGCCTCATCATCCTTTGTGATGCTGTCCTTATAGCATGTCACTCAGTTCAGGTGTGCCCACTCATACATGCCCACCCCATGCTGCAGGTGTCCACCTTCAGGCACGCATACTCAGAGCCCACACTCCCAAGTGCTTCATGCATTTAAGGCCACAGGTGATAGCCGCAGAGGCCAGTGGTATAAAAGCCTGAGCAATCTCCATTTACCCTACACATGCCAACAGTTTTACCATCTGTGTGTAGACTCTGACAACTAGCTGTGACAGAATCAGGGCTTGTAGTGACTTGTCAGGAAATGTTCACCCTGGTGTCAGGGCTACTGATGTTCAAGTTGACCCTGAAGGATGCTGGTCATGCTAATCTTGCAGGAATATCTGACAACTTAGGCCACCCAGGAGTAAAAATAGTAAGGGTAATGATAAGTGAGTTTTCATTAAGCAGGCGGTGTATCACCATCTCTACCATATTGAATATTTGAGTGATGCATTAGCACTACATGGGAAATAAACTAAAGTCTCAAGTAATCGTAGTGTTTAGCAAGATCATAAAGCATTAAATGGCAGAATTATCACTCATTTCCAAGGTTCTCAGACTACAAATGCTTAGTGGTGTGTTTTGTGTTTATGTGTGTGTGTGTGTTTGGTGTTATGTTAACCCTCAAGAAAATACTCAGCTTTGGAAAATTTTGCTAGCTACTCTATATCTAATCATCAATATTCTATTTCTATAAAGTTATCTAAGGCTAATAAACACAGCAGTGATCACCAAGGTTATATTATTCCAGGACAACCTCTACTGATAATCTAAAATTGCTGAAATAAAAATTACTCCTTCTTACCCAAGCTGTGTGTGTTTGTGTGTGTGTGTGTGTGTGTGTGTGTGTACACATGTGGTTTCTTGGCACTCACATACACATGACTGCATTCATTACACACAACAAAATTGCAAGATTAGCAATCTTTCGAGATCCCATGTGGAATTTATAGGTCACATTTCTATTTCCATAAAAAATGCAGCATATCACATGATTACCTTTGATGAGTATATATCAGGTAAAGAGAGAGCTGCAAGACCTCAATCATAGTGTGCACTAGAGAGGCACATTTTAGAGTCAAGAAGAGATTGTAATTAAGCTCTAGAGTTCAGTAGTATAAGTTCTTTCAATAGAGAACTCTTTTGCTCAGCTGTTGGTGGGTTGAGAGACTTCTAATCACAAAGACATCCTAATATAGTCACAGAGGGCTTATTTATCTTAAATTTTTCCTAAGGGAGAAAAAAATGAACTCCTGTTGACCCTTTTAATCAACTGGGTCAAATCAGACCTATTGTCAAAGTGGCTTCGAGCCTTCATTATTTTTAAAATGTATGCCAAAGACAAATCTTTGAGCTTCCAATTATACATAGACCTCATTATAGATTTTTTCCCAGAAAATTTTCAGAAGGAAAGGATGGTCGGAGAGTTTTCTCTATAAATTGTGCAATTGAGGATCACAGTACAGGATTAAATGGTGGGATTTAACTGCTTTCTTAAATGCATTATCTGCTTTAACTCCTGGTTATGGCAAAATGGAAACAAACCTTTGGCTTCAAGAAAACTAAGCCAATTAATTTCCTGGACCAATACACTTGAGTTGAAACGGTTTTGTGGATTGGAAAAATTAATTCATTCATTTATTAAAACCAGTTAGGAATCAAAAACATGTGTATTTAATGCCCTTACTGTAAATCTGAAGGAAGGGGGGAATTTTAAAGAATTACAAAGGGGCTTGCTTCTGGCTTAGTGACAGACTGTAGTTGCAATATTTTCAGAGTAAATGCATTTATTCTGTTCCTTGCAAGAATAGAAATAGTCAGCAGGCAGTTATTAAGATACCTACTCCTACAGAACACCTCTACAGATACCTAAAGATGTCAGTAAGAATGTTGTTCCTCTTCTTTCAGATTGTTTGTCCGTGTGTGTGTGCTCACAAGTACTTGTGTGTGTGCATGTGTGTGCATGGGTTTCCTTCTACTTCCACATATGTGAATGCTTCCATACCCTAAACAAAGTATTTTTAGCTGAAGCAAGTATTTGAAGAGCTATCCAAAAACAATTCCTATGTTCAAGGAGAAAATGTCTGTCACAGACAGCTAGTGACGTTTAATAAATAAATATCACCCATTAGGTCTCCCTCCATAGTCTACCTTTTTCATCTTCTCTTATCCCTCATTATTATTATGTCTTTCTTCATCTGTTTTAGATGTGGTCCATTTAAAACATACGTATCTTCTCTAATTCTTGAAAAGGACAATGTAAAATCCCTGGTTTCTCTGGCACGACACAGAATTAGTCAGGAATTCTATCTTCTGTGGCTTTGAGTAGAATGGATCTGGTATGAAAGGAGAAAATCTATAACTGTATTCTTCTGACTAGCTAACTCACCTATTCCTGTGCTAGAAACTGAAGGCACAGGGAACAATTAAATATGGCCTAGACCCTCACAGATCTCACAGCCTAAAGAAAGATACAGACATGAAGTGACATTAAATACTTCAACAGGGGCACTAGGTTCCAGGCATTATTCTAAGCACTTGATGTACATTAAAATTGATTCCACTGTGGGGTGCAGGGGAATAATTCCCCCACCCCTCTGGGTTCTTCTCAGGCTGGTCAAGCAAAGAAATTAGTATTATATAG
This sequence comes from Talpa europaea, assembly GCF_964194135.1. Lineage (NCBI taxonomy): Eukaryota > Metazoa > Chordata > Mammalia > Eulipotyphla > Talpidae > Talpa > Talpa europaea. Next base: position 51,694,660 of record NC_140073.1, read on the forward strand.
ATTTGTAGGGGAGAAGAACAATGTTAATTACCTACCTATGGAGAATTAGCATGACTATAAATTCTAAAATAACTGGGACAGACTGAGGGATTCATACTCTTGAGATGATGAATAGGATAGGAGCCTGGGCATCAAAAAGAGGGGGCATCTCAAATGACGAGGGAAGGATGACTCATGAGGCAAAACTCAATGGTCTAGATGTTTGTCCCATCATAGGGCACATTTCTCTGGTAGAAAGGTTATTTTTGATGACCCTAAGTCTGGTTCATCTTTATTCTTTAAGGTAATGGTAACAATTTTGCTTGAAGTCTGCAGGGCCTCGACTGATCTTGTTCCAAATGTCAGGATGACAAGTATAGGAAAGAATCTATGTGAACATTTTTTGGATGGCCTATTCTTTAACCCTACAACTTGTGAATGACACCACCATCCCCACTTACGGTGAAAACAATGGAGGAGCGAAAACAGACACACAGAGATTAACCACCACCAAAGGTCACACCACTTGTGAGGGAGGCAGCTGACATATAGACATGGGGACTCTGGCTTTGGGTCTGCGTTCTTAACCACCAGCTTAGAGTGTTGTGCTGCCTCTTAGGGTGTGAAAAAAGATTGCACTTAAAGGCAGTCTCTGCCACAAAGAGAATTAAAATCCTCCTGCTCTGCTCACCACACTTGAGTTTTGTTTTCCAGCTATTTCTAAGCCCCTTTCCTCCATGTTGACGATGTGCTTTTTTTTTTTTTTTAAGATTTATTTTTATTTATACAAGAACTTGGGTACAGGCCAGAGGCCCAGGGAGGGTGAAAGAATTCACCAAAGACAGAGTGGGGAGCAGAACAGGCAGATGGACTGAAGACACTGCTGAGGGGAGCAGCGGGAGACACAGGAGAGGTCTGCTGCGCCATGTGGGTATCTCCCTGGCCAGCTGGGAATTGAACCAGCTCTGCAGAACCTGTAGACAGCTTCACGGTGCTGCGCTCAACTGCCTGCGCCACAGGGGAGGCCCGATGAGGTGGTTTTTATTTCATAGATCAGTTGATCCTCTTGGCTACTAACTATTCCTCTTCTCCTTCAGTCAGGTTAACTCTCTTTGAGAGTTATATAGATTTGTAGGAGAAATCCCAGGGATCGATCTAGCAGAGATAACCTGGCTGAAGGGGTGAGAAGAAGAAAGCAAGCAAGGTGATGGAAGGAGGAAGTTAGGAAGTGGGAGCAAGCAGTCAATTAGGATCAAGATGCCCAAAGTCCAGGTGCCCCAAGCCCATTTATCAAATGAAACAAGGAACAGGTGTTTCAAGTCAGGGTGCCACCAACCCAGTGAAAAATTGAATGTTCAGAACACCAACATAAGAGCACAATGCCAAAGCACAAGCCAAATCTCATTTTGGGAGCAGAACTTAGATAACCTGGGAAACTCAGTGGGCTTCAATAACCTAGGAGACCCCCACGGGCCCCAACCGATCAGCAAAAGATACAACTCAAGACACCCAATAGTTGAACCCCCACTTCTTGCCCACTATACCCACACAAACACCTACTTCTTGCCCCCTCATTGGCTACCTAGTCAGGATACCTCTCTGCTCAGAGAGCCTTTATGATCTTCTTTCTATCTGTCAATAAATTTCTTGTTTTTTATAATGCTGGTCTCAATGTTGAATTCTTTCCTTGCTGAGACAAGAACAGAGCACCCCTTGGGGTCGGAGGACACCCAGACCTGATTCAGTGATGACTAGCTTGTTTTTATTATAAACCTAGGCAGGGAAAGAGGCTGAGTCCCCATATCTCTACTTCATTAAATCTCTGCAAGTGTAAAACAGTCAAAAGACACTTGCCGTAGCACTTAGCACTGCATAAGCAGCATTTTTATTATAATCAATGCAAATATAAGTATTTTCTTTATTTACATCCTTCCAGTCAATTAGTTTAGCTCAATTCTATTTTGACCTTTTTACCTGAAATGTATGTCATTTACACTGAGGCTTTCTAGGAAGCTCTACTGCCAATGAGTGTGATGTGGGCATGAGTGGGGATTTCTGAATCATTTAGAGAATGAATTCAGCAAAATCATTTTAACCAGTACATGGCAAGTTTATTGTGAAAAAGAGACACTTGCATAGACACAAGAAGGAAGACAGCATTTTTGAAAGGACAGAGGTGGCTTTTTATATTGTTCCTAGGTGGAATTTCTCATAGTTCTTGGAATTTCTAACTTTGCAGTTTGGTTGATTTGCTGTGAAGATTGTTAGCCATGTCTACCCCCACCTCTGGTTCCTGACCTTGTGAGATTTGAATAGTCAATTTTAATGATTATGTTAATCATTCCTATCCCTTCCACTAGTTGATCCAGTAATCAAGCAGTCTAGGGGAAAGCAGTCAGTTGTTTGCCTTTTCCATTGTGTGTTCTCTTGTGCAATCAGCAGGTTTCCTTGTGATGCTGAGATCAACCTCAGATGGACACAAAAGATTGTATTGGGCATGTAACACAATTTTCAAATTTCCAAGAATGTAGTTGGAGCCAGTTAATAGTATCATGAATCATGCAATTCAGTGAGTTAACATTTAGTCCTAAAGAGGGAATGCAATTCAGTTCAGTGGCCGGAGTTGATTCTTCTTAGTCCCATATTTTCAGTCTAGGGGAATTATTTTGTTGCAAAATTAAGAGGATCTTACTCTCAATGTTTTGCTTTAACTTCTGTCCTGTGAAGTTTTAGTTTATTTTATTTCTAAAGACTTTATTTATTTTTGCACAGAACTGGGGTATAGGCCGGAAACATGGGGGTGGTGAGAGGATTCACCAGAGACAGTGTGGGGAGCAGAACAGGCAGATCTACTGAAATACACTGCTGAGGGGAGCAGTGGGTGAGACAGGAGTGATCTGCTATGCCATGTGCTCTTTAGTTTCCTAGTCGGGGATGAAACTCTGGCCATAGTGGTGATAACACTGAAACTTAACCCCTTGGCCACTAGGGAGGACACCTGTTCTGTGTAGTTTGAATATGAACTGCTTAGCTTTTCTTGTTCCTTGATTTCTTTCTTTTTTCCTTTGAAAGCTGGAACTGTCAAGAGCATTTATCTCCCAGGAAATGGTGAATACATCTTCCTACTAATAGTTATATTGAGAATGTCGCTTTTGAGGTTTCCTTTTACAAGTCAAGTAATATTCCAAAAAGTTAGATCTGTGGTTAAGTGGAAAAAAACTGTGTTCTCTCCATCTTTTAGGGACATGATGATCTAGTAAAGGTGCAGAGAAGGGTTGAAATGTGAATATCACTAGGTGATTGAACAAACACAGTCATTCTGTGGGTAGCAGTTTAGGGAATTATGGAAAAAAAATGTGCAGTGATGGCTCCTGCCCAAGGCCTGTGAATAAGAAATGCTAGTGATGTGCTGATTACAAATGGAAATACACATTCAAATGACCCAAGGCTGGCTTTCCCAAATGTGTACCTGTGAATCACCCAAGGAGAATTTACCCAGGAATGCTTAGACAAATACAAATTGTTGGCTCACATCAAATCTAGTAGGTAGAGATTCTTGAGGTTTGGGGCCCAGGAGATTATTTTAAGCAATAAAGTTAAAGATCATAAGAAAAATGAGGAAGAAATGGAAGGGAGAGAGAAAAATTGGTGTGTTGATAACACCTTAACTATATTCATTCTCATTTTGATTAGGAAACTAAGTCATAGAAGCCCCCCAAAAAAAAAATTACCAAAGTTCACAGTATTTGCTAGTAGTAGCGGTAAAATTTAAATTTAAGCAATCTGATAGGGAACTTATGTTTCTAATTACTATAATAAACTGTTTATCTGAGATAGATTCATTTAATCCAACTTAACACATTGTTATTAAGTATCCTGTGTAGAACACCTGTGTGTGTGTGTGTGTGTGTATATATCTTGGGGGAAAGGAGACTAAAAAAAAAAAAAGAAAAATCTAGGTACACACTCCTGTGTAGCAACTGAAATATACAAAAAGAACTTGAGTACTCTGAAGATTAATGTGTTTTTTAATCAAATTTAACTACCCAGGGCCTCCCTGGTGGCACAAGGGATTAAGCCTCAACACTCTGAAGCTATCACCAGCCACTAAAGCACGAGTTCTATCCCTGGCCAGGGAGCAACCCACATGGCACAGCAGAATCTCCTGCCTTGCCCACTACTCCCCTCAGCAGTGTACTTCAGTCAATCCTCCTGTTTTGTTTCCCCACTCTGTCTCTGGTGAATCCTCTGACTTCCCCTCAACTCTGGCCTATACCTCAGTTCTTGTATGCATGCATATGTAAAATAAATTAAAAAAAATTAACTACCCAATGATAGAATTTTAGTTTTTTTTTTTTTTTAGTTTTAGATCATTAATACTAATATTGTTTCCAGTTTCATAAAATTAAAACAAGTAGTAAAAGATGCAGATTACCTCATCGTTAATACCAGAGACACAATGTATGAAAACTACACTAAGCATTGAGTTAGGTGCCTCAGGTACAAATCTTCATCTAATTTGGACAAGTCACTCTATATCCTTAAATCCCATTTTCTCATTTGTAAAACACAAAAATAAATAATAATACCTAGTAGTCTTCCTCATAAGGCACTTATAAGTATCAGCACATATTAACACAGAAAAAAGCAGCAATAGCTACACCTCTAGGTTGCAGCACACAATTCCTAAGAAGGCAAATTCCTTGAGAATAACAGCTAAGACACATAGGACATCTTTTTTTTTTTTAACTAAATTTTATTTTTATATTCCCCATACAATTGTAACCCCCTTATTCTGACCCCAATCCCTCCCCTCCCTGCCCCCACGCCCATAGAGTGTCTCTGGTTCATAGTTTTTTGTTGATTTTGATTTTCACTTTCTTATAGTTATTCATTTTCCTGGTCCCTTATTTAAGTTTTCTAGATTCCTGCTATGAGTGAGACCATCGGTATTTTTCTTTTTCTTTTTGGCTTATTTCACTGAGCATGATCCCTTCCAGCGCCATCCATGTTGCTGCAAATTGCATGTGTTTATCTTTTTTGAATGCTGAGTAATATTCCATGGTATATATGTACCTCATCTTCTTGATCCAGTCATCTATTTTTGGCATTTGGGTTGTTTCCAAAGCTTAGCTATTGTAAACAGTGCTGCTATAAACATAGGGTGCAGGTGCTCTTTGGAATTGATGTTTCTGTGTCCTTTGGGTAAATACCTAGGAGTGGAATTGCTGGATAATATGGAAGCTCTGTGTTTAGTAGGTCAAGAAATCTCCACACAGCTCTCCATAGTGGTTGGACCAGTTTGCACTCCCACCAACAGTGCAGGAGAGTTCCTTTTTCTCCACATCCTTGCCAACATTTGTTGTTTCTAGTTTTTTTAATATGCGCCATTCTCACTGGTGTGAGATGGTATCTCATGGTAGTTTTGATTTGCATTTCCTTGATTACAAGTGATGTTGAACATTTTTTCATATGCCTGTTGGCCATTTGCATTTCCTCTCCAGAGAAGTTTCTTTTTAGCTCTTCTGCCCATTTTTGACAGAATTATTTTCTTTGTTGTTGTTGAGTCTCATCAGCTCTTTGTAGATTTTTGTAATCAGTCCTCTATCATTAGTGTTGTGTGCAAAAATGTTCTCCCAGTCGGTGGGGTTTCTCTCTGTTTTTGTTATTGTCTCTTTTGCTGTGCAGAAGCTCTTTAATTTGATGTAGTCCCAGCTGTTTTTCTTTGCCTTCACTATCACTGCTTTGGGTGAGACATATAGGACTTCTTACCTGGCATGCTGACAGGTGTTAAATGCTAACAAGTCTTTCATAAATAATTTATATATAAATAAATTTAATCATTTGAATTGTTTTAATAAATAATATGAATAATCAAAGATGTAAGGATAAAGTAACATCCATAAACTTTTATGTTTATGACATGTTTTTACTCATATTCTAAAAAAGCTACAGAACTATTTAAAGTGAAAAAAATCAGTGTTTATTCTTTTTTTTTAAATAATAAATTTTATTTTTATATTCCCCCATACAATTGCAAACGCCCCATTCTGACCCCAATCCTTCCCCTCCCGCCCCCCACCCTCCAAAAAGTGTCTCTGGTTCATAGTTTTTTGTTGATTTTGATTTTCACTTTCTTATATTCATTTTCCTGGTCCCTTATTTAAGTTTTCTAGATTCCTGCTATGAGTGAGACCATCCGGTATTTTTCTTTTTCTTTTTGGCTTATTTTGCTGAGCATGATCCCTTCCAGCGCCATCCATGTTGCTGCAAATTGCATGTGTTTATCTTTTTTGAATGCTGAGTAATATTCCATGGTATATATGTACCACATCTTCTTGATCCAGTCATCTATTTTTGGGCATTTGGGTTGTTTACAAAGCTTAGCTATTGTAAACAGTGCTGCTATAAACATAGGGGTGCAAGTGCTCTTTGGAATTGATGTTTCTGTGTCCTTTGGGTAAATACCTAGGAGTGGAATTGCTGGATCATATGGAAGCTCTATGTTTAGTAGGTCCAGAAATCTCCACAAAGCTCTCCATAGTGGTTGGACCAGTTTGCACTCCCACCAACAGTGCAGAGAGTTCCTTTTTCTCCACACCCTCGCCAACATTTGTTGTTGCTAGTTTTTTTAATATGTGCCATTCTCACTGGTGTGAGATGGTATCTCATGGTAGTTTTGATTTGCATTTCCCTGATTACAAGTGATGTTGAACATTTTTTCATATGTCTGTTGGCCATTTGCATTTCCTCTTCAGAGAAGTTCCTTTTTAGCTCTTCTGCCCATTTTTTGACTGGATTATTTTCTTTGTTGTTGCTGAGTCTCATCAGCTCTTTGCAGATTTTTGTGATCAGTCCTTTATCATTAGTGTTGGGTGCAAAAATGTTCTACCAGTTGGTGGGGTTTCTCTTTGTTTTTGTTATTGTCTCTTTTGCTGTGCAGAAGCTCTTTAATTTGATGTAGTCCCAGCTGTTTATCTTTGTCTTCACTATCACTGCTTTGGGTGATGTGTCTGTAAAGATGTCTTTGATGTGCAAATCCCGTAGTGTTTCGCCTATATTTCCTTCTATGTATTTTATGGTTTCAGGTCTTATGTCTAGTTCTTTAATCCATTTTGAGTTGATTTTTGTGTATGGTGTGAGGTAGTGGTCAAGCTTCATTCTTTTGCATGTAGCAACCCAGTTTTCCCAGCACCATTTATTGAACAAACTTTCTTTGCTCCAATGCATAGTCTTTGCTCCTTTGTCAAAGATTAGTTGACCATAAATCTGTGGGTTTATTTCTGGATTTTCTATTCGATGCCATTGGTCTGTATGTCTGTTCTTGTTCCAATACCATGCAGTTTTGATGATTATGGCTTTGTAGTATAGTTTGAAGTCTGGGAGTGTGATGCATCCATTTCCTTCTTTTTTTTTCAGGAGAGCTTTGGCTATTCGGGGTTTTTGGTGATTCCATATGAATTTCATCAATAATTGTTCTATTTCTTTGAAGAATGCCATTGAGATTTTGATTGGAATAGCATTGAATTGGTATATTGCTTTTGGTAGGATGGCCATTTTAATAATGTTTATTTTTCCAATCCATGAGCAGGGGATGTCTTTCCATTTCTTTGTGTCTTCTTCTATTTCTTTTAACAGAGTTTTATAGTTTTCTTTGTGTAGGTCCTTTACCTCTTTTGTTAGATTTATTCCCAAATATTTGATTTTTTTTGTTTCGATAATAAAAGGGATTTTTTTTTTTATTTCTTCTTCTTCAGATTTATTGTTTGTGTATAGGAAGGCTACTGACATTTGCGTGTTGATTTTGTATCCTGCCACTTTACTGAATTGATTGATGAGTTGAATTAGTTTTTCTGTGGAAATTTTGGGGATCTCTATGTATATTATCATATCATCTGCAAATAGTGATAGTTTGACTTCTTCTTTTCCTATTTGGATTCCTTGGATGTCTTTCTCTTGTCTTATTGCTCTGGCTAGGACTTCCAGTATTATATTGAAAAGCAGTGGTGAGAGTGGACATCCTTGTCTTGTTCCAGATCTTAATGGAATTGCTTTCAGCTTTTCACCATTGAGAATGATACTGGCTGTTGGCTTGTCATAGATGGCCTTTATGATGTTGAGGTATGTTCCTTGTATCCCAAGAATTTCAAGGGCTTTTATCATGAATGGGTGTTGCACTTTGTCGAAAGCTTTCTCAGCATCTATTGATATTATCATATGGTTTTTATATTTCTTTTTGTTGATGTGTTGGATAACGTTGATTGATTTTCGGATGTTAAACCATCCTTGTGCCCCTGGAATGAATCCAACTTGGTCGTGGTGAATTATCTTATGGATACATTGTTGGATTCTGATAGCTAAAATTTTATTGAGGATTTTTGCATCAGTGTTCATTAGGGAGATTGGCCTATAGTTTTCCTTTTTTGTGTTGTCTTTATTCGGTTTTGGTATTAGTGTAATATTGGCTTCATAGAACGTGTTTGGTATTGTCCCTTCCTTCTCAATTTTTTGGAAGAGTTTGTGAAGGATAGGCACTAACTCGTCTCTGAATGTTTGGTAGTATTCATTTGTAAATCCATCAGGTCCTGGGCTTTTGTTTTTGGGGAGGTTTTTGATTACCATTTCAATTTCGCTAATTGTAATTGGTCTGTTTAGGTGTTCTATTTCTTCTTTATCTAGCTTTGGGTGATTGTAGAGTTGTAGGAATTTGTCCATCTCCTCTAGATTGTTGAACTTGTTTCCATATAACTGTTCATAGTAGTTACTGATTATTCTTTTGATTTCTGCTGTGTCCGTTGTGATTTCTCCTCTTTCATTTATGATCCTGCGTATTTGTGTTTTCTCCCTTTTTTCCTTTGTGAGCCTGGCTAGGGGTTTGTCTATTTTATTTATTTTTTCAAAGAACCAGCTGTTGGTTTCATTGATCTTTTGGATTGTTTTTTTAGTTTCAATTTCATTTATTTCTGCTTTGGTTTTTATTATTTCGTTTCTTCTACTGGTTTTGGGGTTTTTTTGTTGTTCTTTTTCTAGATCTTTGAGCCTCGAGATTAGGTTGTTTCTTTGAGTTCTTTCTTGTTTTTTGATGTGAGCTTCTATTGCTATATATTTTCCTCTTATTACTGCTTTTGCTGCATCCCATACATTTAGGATATTGGTGTCCTCCTTGTCATTCAATTCAAAGAATTTTTTAAGTTCTTCTTTGATCTCCTCAGTAGTCCAGTGGTCTTCCAGTAGTGTGGCTTTTAATCTCCATGAGGTAGGATAGTTCTTTGCCTTCTTTTTATGATTTATTTCTAGTTTGATGCCTTCGTGGTCAGAAAAGATGGTTGGTATGATTTCAATCTTGGTGTATCTGTTGATGTTTGCCTTGTGCCCCAGTATGTGATCGATCCTGGAGAATGATCCGTGTGCGCTTGAGAAAAAATGTGTACTCCGTTTTTTTTGGGTTTAGTGTTCTATAGATGTCTGTTAAGCCCAAATGCTCTAGGTCCTTATTTAGAGCTTTAGTTTCTTTACTTATTTTTTGTCTTGTTGATCTATCCATTGTTGATAGTGGTGTGTTGAAGTCTCCCACTACGTATGTGTTTTCTCTGATGTCTGTTTTCAGAGAGGACAACAGTTGTCTTATATATTTTGGTGCTCTTTCGCTTGGTGAGTATATGTTAATGAGTGTTATTTCTTCTTGAAGTACTGTCCCCTTAATCATAATGTAGTGACCATTGGGGTCTCTTTTTATTTTTTTGAGTTTGAAGTCTGTTTTATCTGATATAAGTATAGCTGTTCCTGCTTTCTTTTTTGGTCCATTTGCTTGTAGGATTGTTTTCCATCCTTTGACTTTGAGCCTATTTTTATCTTTTGTAGCTAAATGTGTTTCCTGGAGACAGCAAAAGGTTGGGTTTTGTTTCTTAATCCAGGCTGCAACTCTGTGTCTTTTTATTGAAGAGTTTAGTCCATTTACATTTAGAGTTACAATAAATCTGTATTTGCCATTATGTTTGTCTTTCCTTTGATTTTATTTATTTATTCTTTTAATAACTTTTTTTTTTTTTTTTTTTGGTCTTCTTTCGTTGTTATTCGTCCCTCTGATGTTCTGGCTTTAGGATTCCTTGTAGTATTTTTTAGAATGGGGGTTTAGTCGTAATGAAATTCCGGAGTTTCTCTTTGTCTGGGAAGGTCCATATTCTTTCTTCATGGAGGAAAGAGAGCTTTGCGGGATAGAGTATTCTTGGTTGGCATCTGTTTTCTTGGAGTCTGTTGACTATGTCCCTCCACTCTCTCCTTGCCTGTAGTGTTTCTTCAGAGAAGTCTGATGTCAGCCTGATTGGTTTTCCTTTGAATGTTATCTGTTTCTTCCTTCTTGTCAGCTTCATTATTTTTTCCTTGTCCTGGATTCTTGGGAGCTTTACTATTATGTGTCTTGCTGTGTTTTTCCTTTCGTCGTGGAAGTTTTGTGTTCTTCTTGCTTCTTGTATATCAATTTTCAGCTCCTTCTTCGCATTTGGGAAGTTCTCTTCAATTATATCCATGAATATTTTCTCTGTTCCTACATCTCTCTCCTCTCCTTCTGGAATTCCTATAACTCTTATATTTCCTCTCCTCATGGAGTCAGATAGTTCCCGAAGTCTTTCTTCATTCTTTTTCCTTCGTACTTCTCTTTCCTTTTCTGTTTTTGTTCTTTTTATTTCTGTGTCTTCAAGAGTACTTATTCGCTCTTCCATTTCACCTATTCTGCTTTCATTGCTTTTCCCAGAGTTCTTTAGTTCCTCCATTAATTCTTTGATCTCCTGCATTTCTTTTACTTCCCTCTTTAGGGACTCAATTTCCTTCTTCTGATCTATCACTTTTTTAATCATGGCAATTTTAAATTCTCTTTCTGGAAGGCTCAGAAGTTCTTCCAAGTTGCTGTCGTTGCAATCTGGGGAGTGGTTTTCTTTTTGTGGTGTGCTTCTTTCCTGAGGAGTTGTTAGGTTGCGTGTGGTTCTTCTACTCCCTACTGTCTGTTTTCTAATTTGTCGTATGCATTGGGACACTGTGTTGCTCGGACTGACTGGCATCTTGGGTGAACTTCTCCGCTCCCCTCTGGCTCTTCCAGGAGCCATCTCTGTCTTCTGGGGGAGCTTTCTGCTGGTTTTAGGCAGTTTTTACTGAAGAAATGTCCCTGTTCTAAAATGGCGAAGCGGGATGCAGTCCCTGCGCCTCCGGTTTCAAGCACACTCTTCTGCACACCCGGTCTGCCCCGGACGTGGGTGCCTGCTCCCTCTGTGGGCTCAGACTGCTGGTCGGAAGGGGCCTGGCGTGTGCTAACTTCCCGGCTGGCCACTGGGTCCTCCAGAAGCCTTCTGCCCTTTTCAAGCAGTCTTAAGAAATTTCCTGTTCTATGGGGTGTTAGTGACTTTTTTTTCCTGGTCACTAGGTGGCGCCAGAGATCTCTCCTATTGTCCTTGGGGGCTGCTTTGCGCCTCCCCCCACCCCGTGGGACAGGGAACAGAGCGGGAATGGTAGGGTACACCTCAACAGCTTTGGGGTGCTGTGTCTGCCTTGTGCCCCACCGTCGTGGAGAACCCACGCCCCGAATTTTCGTGCCCTGGGTCTCAGTTCAAAGCCCTCAGTTCCAGGACGCGGGCTGTAGCCCAGTTCAGTGGCGAGGGAATGGCGCCTTTTGCACCGCTCCTGTGCCTGGGCGCCTGGTTCCTGCTTACTCAGGGAGGGACCTTCACCTCAGTGAGGACCTCCGCGCGTCTCCCCGCAAGCCTAGGTCTCAGGCGCGGGGACCTGGGCAGCCGCGATCCAGGTCTGCATTTGCTTTTCAAGTGCGCCAAGCGCGCAGCTTTTCCGCGCATTACAGCCCGGGCTGTGTGCGCATCTCCTGGGGTCTTTGTTCTTCTCTAATGGCGCCCGGAGCTGCTCGCTCACCGCCGCGGCGAATCCTGCAGGGTTCACCTCAGCTCCCGTTCACGGGGTGTGGTAGCTGCAATAGTTCCTTTCCACTCACAGTCCCGCTTGCTGCGTAGTTTGTTCTTGTTGTCCGTTTTGGTTTGTTGTTTTCCTCCTCTCTGCCGGTTGGAGAGTGCCGCCTCTGTGGGCGGGGGAGGGGAGCAGGGTTCTGCGCTTCCCTCCCTTCTAGTCCTCTTTTATGGCCACTTTCTTCTTCAGGTAGTTTGCTGGAGTCACCTGTTTATCTTCCGTGTCCCAGTTCTCACTGGGACCTGCCGCTTTTCCTCCCTATTAACTTTTTTTAATGGGAGATCTTACTCGCAGCCTCTCCTCGCCGCCATGTTGCTCCGTCCAGTGTTTATTCTTTCACTGTGGAAATCAAACATGCTTTTCCAATTTTTCTATACATTGTTGTATACTAATTTCAAAAGCAACCACAAATATCTTGAAGCCCATCACCCTGACCCATGATAAATCCAAGTTCTTGGTCCTACCTAGGATTAATCTTTAATTCTGCATAATATATGTACTCCTCAAAAATGGTTGTTTAACAGTAGTAACAAAGACTGGGAAACTGATTCTAAATTTAAAAGAAGCTAAAAGATAACAAGAAACTGTAAGAATGGCATTCAGTTTTAACATATATAAACATACATATTTTGTTCTTTTTATTATAATTTGATGTTTCTCCAGAATTTTCTTCTGCTTTACAAAGAAAAGCCAAAGAAACTGACAAAATGACATAATGAGATTTGTGTGCCCTGCAGAAATGTTTTAAAGGGAAGTCTTAGGTTGAATGGGAAATTTCTGGACCAGGAGTCATAAGAATGAATGCATAACTCAACCTTTCCAAAGGCCCTTGAACAGTAACTTTTCTCTGTATTTTAATTGGTCAAACTACAAAATTCCAGACATAGGTGGGAAGAGGCTAAGGTGCTGAGGTCTTTTGGAGCACTCCAGCTTAGTTTACTAAACTCATTACCAGAATATCAATATCTATAGAATCTATATATAGAGATGTGATATCTATAACTATGCAATATAAATATGTATCATCATATACATCACATCACACATAACACATTTGTCATACTATATTAAATATACATAATATGCCATATATAATATGATGCACATTTATGCATACATATATACACATGCATTCATATACATACATCCATATTCTCCCAACTTGGCACATTTTGCTAAAGAGATAATTTCAGTGTTATAGAATAAATAACACCAGAGATTCATGTGATGACTGTCATATATGTCCATTAAATTTTTTGTTCACTCAATAAATACTCACTAAGGTTGTTGCTGTCTCTGCTGATACTATAACAGGGCTGAAAGTCTATGATGAGGCAAACACAAGTCATATGACAATGTCAGACAGTGACCATGTGATCCGCTCAACATTACTACAGCATCAAGCCTTACAGGATCTTTGGCAAACAAAAGTGGATTGTAGAATCCAGTCTGAGATATCAGAATAAGCATTAAAGAGAAAAACTAATTAAACCATGTTCAAAAGAGTGGATAAAAGTAAGCAAGATAGATTAATAAGATATCAAATCTTGATTTCACCTTTTACTACTTGGGCATTATATTCATGTTCTCTGAGGTTCAGCTCTTCCTTTATGAAGGAATGCCAATAATGCTACTCCATATGATTAGGGGAAAAATACAGGAGAAGGCAGATTTCAAGCACCCATCCCATCACAGCACCTACCATATACCAAGAACCTAAAAAATGTTGATTTTCTCCTTTAAAGGAATGAATATCGTGGAACACAGGTACTTTCTTGATTAAGCCTTTTATCATTGTTGTTCTTCTGAACCTAAAATCAGGGCCTGATTTCAAAATCTGTTCCCTTAGTTACAATACCCCATATACATCTATGTAATGGTGTGTTTATTATATATTACAATAACCCACAAATGATCCCTATACTGTAAAACGAAGAACAGAATTTTAGGAGTGAACACTGATGTTTCTGTGAAAGGAGAAACACCCATAGTCATCCGAGAAGATGCTAGAATTGTCTTATTTTACAGAAGTGAAATTGTTGGTTAGCTATTACATTTTCTTGCTTCCCAACAGGGCCTGATAGTCAAGTATCCATATAGCCCTTTTCAACGGGACGTACAGGACACTGAATCTATCCTCCACTTCAGAAATAAATTCCAATTATTCAAACCTGTTCTGAATTGACAGAGGAATATCTCTATACACTTTTATTAGTCCAGCAATTTGGTTGACCCATAAAACTTGAAGGACTCGTATTCCATGTATTGGTAGTGTCCCTCTAATCCTCCCATTGATGTTGTCCAGGAAACAGTGAGCCCCAGTTGTGGTTGGTAGCCACTTTGTAGCCATGATGAGTTAGTCTAAGGATAAAGTTGATATTGAAGAAAAAACCAAGAGAATCAGAGACTCAGGGCAGTGACCTGATCTGCATTCACTGGTTGTATTCCTACCTCCATACCTTTTGCAATTTGAGGATTATATTACAAATGATGACCCCGTTATTGTTTAAGCCACTTGAACCAAACTTTCTATTGCTTAACACCTTAAAAAAAATCCCGATGGCTATATCTTGGGAAGTAATGCAGAAAAATAGCTTTAAAAAGCAATGACCGGGCCTCCCGGGTGGTGCAGTGGTTGAGTGCTGGGCTGCGAAGCTGCCTGTAGCCTCTACATCGCCAGTTCGATCCCTGGCCGCTGGGCGAGGGTCCCACATGGCGCGCAGACCTCTCCTGCCACCCGCTGCTCTCCTCAGCAGTGTGTTTCATCAGTCTGCCTGTCTGTTCCCCACTCTGGCTCTGGTGAATTTTCTCACCCTCCCACGCTTCTGGCTGTATCCAGTGCATGTATAAATAAATGAATAAATCTTTGAAAAAAAAATTAAAAAAAATAAAAAGCAATGACCAACATTTTCAACATTTTAGAAAGAAGAGTTTTACAGACTTGATTTTAATTTTATAGTTTCCAGACTTAAATTTTTGATCTTCAAATCACTTAACTATGCAGTTATGGTGAGGCTAGGAAATGCCTAACATTTATCATTGTATGCCCACAGTACTGAGGGGAGGTAAGAGAGCTAGGAATGGAATGACCAAGTAAACTTCACCAATGAGCTCGTTTGGAAGCTTATTCAATTACATGGATTCATGCCTGCAAACAATGCTGCACATTTGTGTGGAGTTAGCCTTGCATGCCGCATCCAAAAAAATAGACTGTCTCTGAGGAACCTGTGTAATAAAGCTGAAAGCATTCTGTAATTAACCCTAGAGTAATTATCTTCACACCAAGCAAACCACTCTGGACTTGGCATGTGGCTTAGCTGCCAACAACCATATTATAATAAGGATGGAGGGAGCAATTTCTAACATTTTGCCCATGGTGGATAAACCTTTAATGGAGCCAAATGCCAATCATCCAAAGAGCTATACAGAGTGATCAAGGTGAGTGAAAACATCTAAAACTCTATTTTAAGCACAAGGATGTCATCCAGCTGCATCATAAAACCAAAGAAACTGAGGAATTTAAGAGTCTAAGCATGAAGCCCATCCTCTTTCAGTGTAAGATCCTTTCAACATACCCCCACAAAGGGAAACTGATTAATTTCCTCTTAAGTGTTTTCTGGGAACCAAAGTTTCTAAATAAATAACACAAGATTTCTATCAAATAGATTTGGGTTCATGTTCATCTCTGGCTTTATTTGTAACCTAGACCAAAATTGGACATGAGTCTCCTCTTTTGGGGTGGTTAAGACATGATTTTATCCACAACGCTGTTTCTATAGAACACTTTTTCTTTTCAGAAGAATAATATACTCCTGTCACCCCTTTCTTTTGTCAGACCTTAGAGTATTTTGTTATATTTTGCCAAATACACGAATCTGTAATTGGTCTTCCCCCGCAACACCCTCTCACAGTCCCAATGTTCTCTCTCTGGGACTTTACAGGATTTACTGTTGCTCTTTTATAGCATCTTTCTTTTCCCCAAGGGACAGTATTCCTTACACTCTGGGGGGCAGGTCTGTTACTTAAAGTCAGCCTGAGAGCACTAATCCTTGTGAAAAATCTTTCTAAAAATATTTTAGTGCCTTCACTTGATATAGTGGAGAGGTCAGTGACCTTTGGCAAAGGAATTATCTTGCATGGCCTTTAGCATCTAATCCTCCAATGAGAGAGATAAATTAAGGTATTTTATGATAACAGCTTACAAAAACATTTCTCTCATCATGCAATACTGAAATATTTACTCCTGGAAAATCTTTCTCTATACACTTGGAAGTCTGTAAATGTTTCATAAAAATGGAAACCTGAATTAAATGCAATTTTTCAATGTGTGCTTACCAGGGGTAAAACCATAATATGTAATAGTAGTCTGTCATCTGGATGTTGTGCTTCTAGTAAAATAGGTAATAATTGCATTAATTTGCTGAGTGGTTATATCAAGTAGACCATTAATTATGATTTCATTTTACAAAATTCTTACTTTCTTCCTGCCTCCTTGAACCCTAATTTGAAATTGTAGTTTTAACTGACTTTATGATCCTGGATATACTATTTAATGTCTGTGGGCTCTCATTTTTCATCTGTAAAATTATAATAATATCTACCTCAAATAATTTCTGGTAAGATTAAGTAAGATGATGTTTAAATAGTGTTTTATATCCAGCACTTTAACAAGTCCTATATCCAGGACTTTAACAAGTATTACTTCCTGGGTCCTCCCTGGTGGCTGAGGGGTTAAGTCTCAACACAACCACTGCAACAACCTGAGTTTGATCCCCAGCCAGGGAGTTAACCAACATGGCACAGCAGACCTCTCTTCTTTTACCTACTGCTTTCCTTAGCAGTGTATTTCAGTAGATCTGCCTGTCCTGCTCCCCACTCTGTTTCTGATGAATCTCCTCACTCCCATACCTCTTTTACACAATTGGCTAGCAGCTGGTTCTTTGCAATCCTCAAGTGAGCCAGGGGATTACAGTAATCAACTGATGTATAGAACTCATTGGATTGTTATAATACAACATTAGTATGTGATAGGCAAGAGATTGTACCACACACACACACACACACACACACACACACACACACATACACTTATATGAATGCACAAAAACTCATTCCACATGCTGAAGCTGACAGAATTTGTATGAGTGAGGATGTGAAACAGAAACTGGCTAGAGGGTTGCCTGCTTTAGACCTGGGAGTGTTGTACTTTGAGTTGGTGGCTTCCTAAGTTTATAGGTTTGATCCAAAATACTTCATGATAACTTTGGAAGGATAGAAAGTTTTTTCAACAATTCTACACCTTCTAGTCTTTATGTCTACTGAGAAAGACCATCTATGTTAACGGATTTTAATTACAGGTCCTACTTTGTGAATAAATTCCATCCAAAACAGCCAGTCTGACAAAGTGACTTTCCTGTGGAGAAGATTCTTTTTCCTGTTTTCCCTACTTAATGAACTACACTTTAGGTAGGGAGATAAGTGGGGGAGGGGTATGCAGCATTATTTAAAGTGCTGGGTGGGCCATAGGTTGGCCTATTACAACAAACCAAATCCAATCAAGTGAATCAATTTGAATTGAACAAACCATATTCTGGCTAAATATGTATTAATTGGTAGAGAATAAATGATGTGATTTTAAAATGAAATTTTAATGATGCTGTGGAGCAAACATACTCATTTGAGTTTAAAATTTGTCCATCCACTGATTTAAGAGCTATTTATTGAGCAGCTACTATTCTGGGGCAATTTAGCTCAGTGGAATGCTGAGGATGTAGAGTTAGAAAACTTAGATCTGAAAAAAAAAAAAAACTTAGATTTTATTTTCATTTGTACCACTTTCTAACAAGAATTCTTTTGTAACCCAGTTAAATTCTCAAAGCTAACATCTGAAAAATGGGGATAATAATGTTATTGGTCACACGATATATTAATAACACAGGTATTATTGTTATTTTTTATACAAGAACTGGAGAGTGGGGAGCAGAATAAGCAGACTGACTGAAATACACTGCTGAAGGGAGCAGCAGGCGAGGCAGGAGAGGTCTGCTGCAGAGGCTGTGGACAGCTTCTCAGCACTGCACTCAACCTGCTGTGCCACTGGGGAGGCCGAACACAGGTATTATTAATCTCTGTTTACAAAAAAGTTTAGGAGATAAGTTGAGTCATTTGCCTATAAACACACATTAAGAGTCACCTAGGATTTGATGGCAGGGATGTCTGACTCTAAACACTACCTTCTTTTGTGTTCAGAATGCTACTCTAAATAGAAGATCCCAAATGTGCTTTTCCCTCTTTTAACTTCTCTGGCAAACATTTAAGGCAGCAGGAGTATATCTGAACATTTCTAACCTATAGTTGCAACTTGCCTCCTTTGCTTCCAGTTCCTCCACAGGTATATGCTCCAGTAGAGACAAATTCAATCAAAAGTTGAATATGACTTTTTCTTCTTTCTGAAAATTTATATTATCTATTCTTGTGTGAGTGGAAGCAGCAAGGTAATGAGAGTGCTACTATTGTCTTCAAAAGATTAAACCAAATTATGGATATAAATCACTCTGAGTTGTATTCCTGACACAGAAGTTGCCTAATAAATTGTGTTATTTTCTTCATTCAAAGAAATCATTGTTGCCAATTTCATAATAACACTTTGAATTTTTCTCATATAATTTGGAGTTAGAGAGTCTGGCATCTTAAGTCATTAACTGGGTGATCTTGGGTAAGTTACTTAACTTCTGGTTTCCTTTCTCTGAAGAAAGGATGATAATACGGTTGGCCTCACAGAGTTGCAGTGAGGATTATGTGAATTATTTTTGGAGCACACTTAAAATCACATTTGATACAAATTAAGTGCTGTATAAATGTTTGATATAAATAAAACATTTTGGCACCAATTATGAAGTAAAATAATATGATTTTTTTTTAAAGGAGACAGTTTGCAACCAAATTATGATCAAACTCATAAGGAGTTTAGAATCTTTTGGGGGAAATGAAGTCTTAGACAAGTAACAGACATTTTTATGTTGCTCTAAGTTTATGAAGAACATGTTATTTCATTTAATTCTCCATATATTTCTAAGAGTTACATATTTGTTACTATTCTGCTGAAGCAAATCAGCTTGGAAGATAGCAAATATTAAAATATAAGATTTTAAGTAGTTAAATTGCATCCAGGAATTTTGATTTCAAGTTGCAATTGATTCATTTGTTCACTTACTCATTCACCCACTTGTTCATTTAAAAATTATTTGTTCCACCTTCCTTACCCACAATATTTACCATCATTTCCTAACAGCAGTCATATTACTAAAATCAGCACTTCTGAGAGCGCTTATATGTTCAAAAGGGGGAAAACAATATTTACATGGAGTCTGTACAAACATGAAACCAAACTGAGCAAGGGTCAGGTCCCTTTTGTAGAAGGGGACCCAGCTATTATTTTTAAATGTATTTATTTACACATATTTTACATCACTGTGCATTTTTGTCAAATGTTTGCTTTCTCCTCCCAGGTGTAGTCCCTGTCAAATTCCCACCAGCAATTCACCCGTGCACCATCTATTTCTTTCCAGCCTTCTAAATCTTCCCCAGTGTGAGCCATATTATATTACGAAAATACTAGATAGGGTAGCAGGTTCCAGGTGCAAGGAGGGAAGAACACGTGGCTGGCACCTGAATGAAATGGAGCGCCTCCTCCAGGTCACTGAGGATGTGAGTAAGCACCTCTAAGTCCCAGAAAGATGCGAGAGGTGCAGAGAGAAATGCGGCTGTAGTCAGTTTCTCTCTGGCCATCTGGAGCACTAGCTTTTCCTCTCAGACATTTTAATCTCATTATTACTCCAATCATTACTGTCATAAAATTATAGAGAATATTCTATTAACATAAGAGGGAAAAGTACCTATATGAAATTGTTGACATTCTGATAAATGCACCTTTCTGTCCATGTAATAAAAACTTGATTATATTTATTTCTTACATTGCTGTCCATTTTGTGTGCAGTATTAGGATTCTCCCCACTATCCATATTTTAAGCAAACAACAAAATGCTACCAAAAAGCTGTTCTTAACTTGTTTTATTCCATAGATTATATCTTGAACATCTCATGCAAACTATAATGCATAGTCAGCACCACTTTTATGATGATGTTGTAGTCCATGGAATAGAAAAGATATGTAATGAGTTCTCCATGGATGGTATTTATTATTGGTGCTATCATTCTTTTGTTCCCTTCAGCCCTCCATATCTCCCTCTCTTCCATCCTCCTTCCTTCTTCAATAGACACTGATTGTTTTCCTAGTGCCAAGCTCAAAGGCAGATGAACTAGACCTCTTTGAAGAGGGGAAGAATAAAAATAGTGGGCCTCCTGGATGTTGCAAGGGGTTAAGATGCAACCTATGAAGTTGTCCGCAGCCATTGCAGCATGGATTTGATCCCAGGAGCTACCCACATGGTGCAGCAGACCTCTCCTGCCTCACCCGCTGCTCCCCTTAGCAGTGTATTTCAGTCAGTCTGCCTGTTCTGTTCCCCACTCTGTCTCTGGTGAATCTCTCACCTCCTCTGCATCTCTGGCCTGTACCCAGCTCTTGTATGCATAAATGAATAAATCTTTAAAAAAAAATAGCAAGGGCCTTAGAAGCTGATAAAGATCATCTGAATTACAACTCTCACGCTTCCACTTTATGAGGCAAGGCCTATGTTTCTTTCTCATGACTGACAAAATTTTGGCCTAATCCACACCTTTTTTCAGCATTCTTTCCCGAAGGAACTTTAGCTGTACTCTCTAACCCCATGTGCACATATTTCCCAGAGCTCTGCTCCACTCACTGTCTCTCCCACTTTCTTTGCCTGCATTTTCTTATGTAGCTTTCCCTTTGTTCTCAGCCTTTGTCTCTCATCTTGCATAAATTTTGCATAATTTTTTTTTTTTGAGGGAGCTACTGGATTCTATCACAAAGATTTTTTAGAGCATGCAACTAGTTGAATTCTGTTTCTGTTCTTTTGTATAAAGCACTTCAAACTTTTGAATATGCATGTTGCTTTCATCCAAATACATGGTTTATCCTAATCTTGGTTGATACTGTGCCTTCCACTTCCCAACTTACACTTTTCTCCACTATTTAGTGGTCCCCTATTTCTTCCAACATATTATGCTGATATAAAAGGAAGTCTCAATAAATTGGTGATATCAGAATATTATATATTCTGATATATTCTATAATATATTCTATACACGCACACATATATATTCTATACATGCACACACACATATATATAATATGCATGTACAGTCAAAGACATTAAACTATGCAATGTGTGAGGCATATGCCAGAGAATCAGTTCTGTTTTGCAGCAGTATAAAACCTGCATAATTTTGTTTATGACCAATACTAAAAATAGAGAATGTTAGTGCCACTTTCATCTCAGATTTTCACCTTCCATGTTACACTCTGGATGCTGCAGAGTAGCTAGTTCTCCTTGAGCCTTATAAATCCTGTCTTATTTCTCTACATTGCAGTCATGTTTCCCTGCCATACACACACAGAATAGAACAAAAGAGAAAAAGGAAGGAGGAGAGGAAGGGCGGGAGGAAGGGAGGGAAGAAGGGAGGAAAGAGCCTGGAGAACTAAATAAGAAATCTGGAAGCCAACAGATTGGCCTCTAGCTACAGGTGCATCCCTATGGCTCCTGTACTAAGAAATAATTTCTTCAAAACTGCCCTGTACAGTTTCTACAAAACTGCCCCTAAAAGTAGGGGAGAGGGTAAAGGAGGTGTGCATGGGTGTGGTCGTATTAATATTGTAGTAATATTGATCCATTTTTTTTTCTAAAAGTCTGATTAAATGGAGGAAAAACTGTCTAGCTGGACAAAAATAAATTAAGGGGAAGCAACAAAACTCAGATCACCATTCCAATTTGTCATTTATACACTCCCACTCAAATATATATATGAATATATGTCATATTGTTTGGAAATAGACATACTTACATAGGGAATGTACATTTTTATTTGCTTCATAATTGGTATAAATATGCTGATATATATTTATCTCAACAAGATTTATGATCTTTTAACTGTATAATATTATAATTATGGACAGTTACTATACAAAAATGAAAACCCCAGAGACTAAGAAATGTTAAATTATTGGTATCATTAGACACTTCTTGTGCATTTACAGCACATCAACTGCAGTGTGGGACATAACAAAGAACTCTCCCTACCTTCAGAGAGTTTATAGATGTCACCAGAGAGCGTTAATGGATTTATTGTTCTAGATTTTACTATACTAGTATGGCTCAGTTTTCTCTTTTATTGTAGTTGGAAGGGAAGATGTCTCTTTAGTTCACATACTGTGGTAGAACAAATTGTGTCATTAGAATCAAAGCTCTCTAAAACCACATTTTGGTTGCAACTCATTAACTCGAAAATTTTAATTCCTGTACCTGAATGGCAGGATTATAATGTAAATTATATATAATACATACATGTATATGTCTGTTTACATAAATGTATATACACAGAATCATATGTAAATATAGTCAATTATATAAGCTCTGCATGAAAGTGCGTAGCAATGCAATAGCTACATAGACTGAACATTAATCTA
Source organism: Talpa europaea (assembly GCF_964194135.1). Classification (NCBI taxonomy): domain Eukaryota; kingdom Metazoa; phylum Chordata; class Mammalia; order Eulipotyphla; family Talpidae; genus Talpa; species Talpa europaea. Next base: position 51,717,209 of record NC_140073.1, read on the forward strand.
CAATAACTCTATTTAAGTGATGTGAAGACAGTAATCCCAAAGCAATCACAAAAAAAGGCTTGGAGAGTCAATACCAAGTGGAGAAGCTCTGGTCGCCTTCTTGCTCAGTAGAATTGCAGCGACCTGATAATGGTTACACAGGCCTCCAGTGGTCAGTTGCTTATGTCAATTTCAATTTAGTTTTTCTTCATGCTATTCAGGTACTGGTTTGCAGAGAGCCTCAACGATCTCTGGAGGACTGTCTCACCCTTGTTCCCCTCAGCAGTGTATTTCAGTCAGTCTGCCTGTTCTGCTCCCCGCTGTCTCTGGTGAATCTTCTCATCCCATCCCCATGACTCTGGCCTGTACCTCACTTCTTTAAAAAAAAAAAAAAAAAAAAAAAAACTTAAAAAAAATCTTTGGAGGATATAAAATTGAGAATTCTATTGGTGGGGGGGGTTAGTACATTTGTTATCCTTAAAAATGATAGCATGTTTTCTGAGAAAAGCCTTGCCTAGACTCCATTTACAATGGAATGAGTCACCTGCCTTTTTAGAAAGCTTAGGGCTTGAACCAGTTAACCAGTTTTCATTGAAGACATCCATAGTTAGGGCAGCTCTCTGCTTTTACCTGTCTGATTTTCTTTTTAGACCTAACTCTCCCTGTCTTTTTTCCTGTACATGTAATACCTTGTGCTGCTATGTGTTTGAAACAATATGCTGTTTGTCTCATGGGTAAAGAAAGGGTTCAGGGAGGCCTTTTTTTTCCCCCTTTAATGGTAAAAAACACCACATGCTGGGTTTTCTCACCACATAAGGAAAAAGGTTATGGGAAGAGGGAGTGTCACAGTGACCATCATCTTTCATCCTCTTGGGGGTTGGGAGGCTTCAAAGAGAAAAGTGTGCTATTTTTCAAGTCACATGACTCAGATTTCTAATTTAGATTTTGTCTCTTTATCCCTTGGTTTACTAGGGCAGGACATTTTCCCTTCTGTGCCTGGTCTCCCCATTTATATTATCAGAATAATACATGATAACCCTTAGGAAGTTTGGGCAAAAGAGTCTACGAATGTATTAGCTAATGTAGAATAGGCATTCATTTGGATAAGTTAAAACTGAGTAAGTTAAATTTCCTCCTTGCTTCTTAGGGTCCACGTATAATATAGGGATTATAGAGTGAGGATGATGATGGCAATGAAGATGAGTAATGATAATAATATGACTTCATTATATTTTTGGATGTAATAATATAGAGGCAAAAAAATGCTCTGGAAGGGTGCTGACATAAAGTGTGTTCAATACATTCAGACTTCTGGGGCCTCCCTGGTGGCATGGGATTAAGACACAACCTATGAAGCAATCTGCAGCCTCTGCAGATGAGTTTGATCCCTGGCCAGCCAGGGAGCTACCCACATGGCACAGAAGACCTCTCCTGCCTTGCCTGCTGCTCCCCTCAGCAGTGTGTTTCAGTCATTTTGCCTGTTCTGCTCCCCACTATGTCTCTGGTGAATCCTCTCAACCACCCCCACCCGGCACCTCTGGCCTGTACCCCAGTTCTTATATGCATAAATAAGTAAATCTTTAAAAAAATACATTCAAACTTCTTTCATATACACATGCCCTTTGTAACATCATTATTTCCACTTATTCCACAATTATTCCTGACCATAGCTGAAAGACTTCTTTTATATCATCTAAAGCAATCTTCACAACCTCCATGAGGTAGATAAGTCATCCTAATTTTAAAGATGGATTGGAAAGAAAGGAGTGAGAAAAGCAGCGAGAGTGGAGGGAGGAAAAGAAAGACAGATGAGAGGAGAAGACTAAAGCAAAAAAGTATTTCTATGTATAAAAAAATTATTATGTGAAGTCAAAAATCTGATGCCCTTGCTGTTAACTGGTCAAAGCTTATTCCTTTATCTGCAGAACTCAGAATATGACCTAGCACATGATAGGATTTCAGTATATATTTGCAGAAATAAAGGCCAAAAAAAATGGATAATTAAATCATTTACATATTATTGCACCTAATATTTAGGTGGGAAAAGATATAGAATGCAGAGTATGGAGTAGCATGTTAGTGATCTGTCAAGTTTGCTAAGAAGTGATGATTAACTCAACTCCTCTGAATCACTGTGAAACACAATTGAGAAACAGAGACTTCAGGACAACCTATTATGAGCAGTTCATGTTTCAGCAAGATATTTGGACAAGTAGGGGTGAAGGGAAAAGAATAGGAGTACTAGGAATGACATTTTTGTTGTACTTCATAGTTTTCAAAACAAATTTATATATGCCAGTTCATGCCATCCCCACATCTATCCTATGAGATGAAGGTACCCCTTGTTTAATGAGAGCTGTGAAGGTTGAATAGCTTCTATGGTCTCCATTTAAAAAAGGACTACTCCACTGACACCAAAGTCCTAAGATCTTTCTTCTATAATGTGCTGTCCTGTGGTCTCTATCATAATTGGCCATGGTGTATCTATGTTACACTTTCCTTTTTATCTTCCAGTAGGTTAGTGGCTACTTTTTAAGTTCTTGCTTCACTCTGCAGTCATTCCCTGCCCCATGGCACCAATAACCCTACCAAATCACAATGATCACAAAGATTAATCATTATTTTTGGCTTTTCTGCTGGGGTGAAGGGATTAGAGAGGTGATCCTTAGGCAATGAGAAACAGGAAGGACAGAAGGAGTGAAGGTTTATGATGGTTTAGAAATCATCTTGCAGAGTTCTTCATTTTGTTAAGTGTCATTTCTATTTTTGTGTATACATTGATTTGAACATCATAAACATTTTAAAATGAGAACAGTATTTTTACTTTTATCAAATGATTTTCCTAATATTGTTTTGTTAATGATGAGGATCATGATGACAATAATAACTTCATATTTATAGTGATTTAGATCTCATTTGATCTCTGTAATAATATGAAATCAAATGAAGTTTCAGACTAGAGGAATATTCCTTCAAGGTCACTTAGCTTAAAAGAGAGCATAGCTGGTCCCCGAAGTCCCATCTTCTATCCATTATAATATCCTTTACTTGGCACACGGAAACTTTACCACCATAATGACTTTAGACCAAATTAATCTATCTTTAGATAAGAATAATTTATATAAATCATATATAAAATTGCTACAAGGCAAGTCCTGCCATTTTACATTCAGTTGAACAGGTGAGACAAATGTGTGATTTTATACCATGGAACAACCAATTTCCTACTATGAATGAAACTGACATCAATTTCAAAGAAACAAAAACAAGGAGGAAACAAATCAGGTTAACCTGTTTACAAAGTGAGAATTGGAACCTCAACCACAGCCTGCATTCCGAAGACATTGACTTGCAGCATTTCTTCAAACTTGTTTTCAATTATGAGCTGATAATGACTACTACTTGGAAATAGTGCTTTATTTTCAAGCTATTTTGTGTTAAATCCCTACTCAGACTCCCCAAAAGAGTCTGTTAATAAGAAATATCCCTTGCTGCATGTTCAGGGGAGTAAGTTGGATGATGTCATGAAGTTGAGTAGAATGAGTTCCAAGTTTCAGTTCTGATACTTTTTATCTTTGTAACCTTGGCTATGGTGTAGAAAATGGATGCAATATTGCTGTCTCTGTAAAGATTTATATGAAGTTCAAACAAAAAACTTTTTTTCTAGTGCTTGTGATAAAACATATCAGCAAATAGTATTTTTTCACGCTTTACATATTTACTATGAGACCCTGCCTCATAGAACATGCTCAATAAATATTTGGAGAATGGCAAGAATTTCAGCTGTTTTTCTTAAATGATGTAAGCCAAATACAAATCTTGATTATTTGTGTCAAGACTTGGCATCAAAGTGCAAAACTTTGATAGCAATTTCCTCACCTAATAATAGTGGAGTTTTTTATGCTTTCCTTAATATAACTGTTGTTGGGTATTATAACTGATTTTATGATACAGGGGGTTGAGGCAGTTGATATTTGTGAACATTAACATTTAGAACCTCATTTAGATAACACTAAGTGACTTGAGAGTGCCCATTCATGCATAAATCAATAAACTACAGTACCCAACATGCTTTGCATCTTACATAAGACATTTCTTAAAATGATGTTGCCTCTCTCTCTGGCAGGCCTGAGGAGGGACGTTCCTCAAAGGTTACTGAGAGGGTTGTTAGCTTTTGTAGGATAGAGCTACCCCCAAATTTTCAGATATGCTTTTTCCATATGTGTTACTTGGGTATATAGAATTAAGGTCAGGGCCTCCCTGGTGGCACATGGGTTAAAGTCTCAGCTCTATCAAGATATCATCAGCCACTGCAGCATGTGTTTGATCCCCAGCCAAGGAGCTAACCCACATGGCACAGCAGACCTCTCCTATCTAGCCCGCTGCTCCTCTCAGCAGTGTATTTCAGTAAATCCATCTGTTCTGCTCCCCACTCTGTCTGGTGAATCCTTGCACCTCTGACCTGCACCCCAGTTCTTGTATGCATAAATAAAAAAAGTAATTTTTTTCAAGATTTATTTATTTATTTATACAAGCACTGGGTACAGTCAGAAGTGCGGGAGGGTGAGAGAATTCACCAGAGCCACAGCGGGGAGCAGAGCAGGCAGAAGGACTGAAGTACACTGCTGAGGGGAGCAGCGGGCAGCAGGAGAGGTCTGCGCGCCATGTGGGACCCTCCTCTGGTGGCCGGGGAGCAGCCAGGGATCGAACTGGCTCTGCGGAAGCTGTGGGCAGCTTTGCAACCCAGCGCTCAACCGCTGCACCACCGGGGAGGCCTTAAAATTAAATATTTTTAAAAAAGAATTAAGGTCAATAGAGATCTTGTAGTCATCAGCGGAAAGCAATTGCATTACAAATGTACATTAATTAAGGGACTCCCTCGTGGCACAGGGGTTAAACTCTCAGTGCTATCAAGCTATTAACAGCCACTGTGGCCTGAGTTTGATCCCTGACCAGGGAGCTACCCACATTGTGCAGCAGACCTCTCCTGTCTCACCCGCTGCTCCCCTCAGCAGTGTATTTCAGTCAATCTCCCTGTTCTGCTCCCCACTCTGTCTCTGGTGAATCCTCACTCCCACTCCCTGCACCTCTGGCCTACACCCCCAATCTTGTATGTATAATTAAATTAAATAAATCTTTTTTTAAAAAAATTAAAAATTTGTTTATACATAAAAGAACTGGGGTACAGGCCAGGGTTGCAAGGGGTGAGAGGACTCACCAGAGACAGAGTGGGGAGCAGAACAGGCAGACTGACTGAAATACACTGCTGAGGGGAGCAGTGGGCTAGACAGGAGAGGTCTGGGCCATGTGGGGTATTCCTTTGGCTGGCCAGGCGTCAAACTCATGCAGAGGCTGAGGATAGCTTCATAGCTCTGCACTTAACCCTTTGTGCCACCAGGGAGGCCCTAAATTAAATAAATCTTTAAAAAATGTACATTAATTCGATTTAGGATAATATTCTAGGGCAAACTGTCCTAAATCAGGCAAATCTCTGGAAACAAGGTTTTGTGATTGGAAGTCATTCCCTCATTGTCATGCCAAAACCTTCCTTTCCCCTGATGCCCCAGGGTCATTCCCATTAATTATCTCAGAACACACACCCTCATCTTGCCCCATTACTGTAGAACTGATAGCCATGTATGACTGTTACTAAATGTGTTCTTTTGTCTTACCATTCTGCCTGATTTTAATTTTTTTCATGCAAGAAGAATGAAGAACTCAAAGGGGGTGGACAAATGTTTTCCTACACCCTGACACCTGCGATTCAAGGAAGTAACTTGTGTCTTTATCATGAAAACATTCTCCAGGATAACCTCTCTTCTGTTGTTTTGTTTTTTAATAGATCTTGGTGGTTGTTCAATTGATTGTTTGAGGAAATATGTTTGATCCTCTATCTTTAATATGGGGACAAGACAGAGGGTATGGTCTTTCTACCATACAGGGTTTTGATGAGGATGAATGCAGATGTATGTGAAAACTTGTGTAAACTATAAAGTGCTAAATCAATGTAGAGAAAAGTTATTGTGACTGTCACATCTTGTCCTGATGGTTGACGGTATTTGTGCATCATCAATCAGCTGTTTGACCAGGAATGTAGATTATTATAGCTAAGTACAATGCAGAGGATAAAATCAGAATGCTTGATATTACCATACAAAGACCATCTCAAGGATTTTTGTGGTTGTTGTTACTTGCTGTATTTTTTAGCTGGAAGATAAGTGCCTTTGGTAATTCTCCAAGTTTATATTATTTTCTTCATTCTGGTTTAGGAATAATGCAGTGAGAAAAATCCTATTTTCACTATATATTTGACTTGTTCAAACATACGCATATTTTGGTCCAACTTGCTTGTGTGAGATTTTGGCATTGTTTCTTGGCTCAAGGAAAAGAAGAAATACTTGGGGTCTTGTTTTCATGTTTGTCATTTTATTTTTATGTTGGAATTTGAATCTAAACTTATTACCTCACTGAAAAAAAAAGAAAACCATTCTGGACAAGCATCCTCATCATTAATCGGATTTCCATTCTGATTAATTCCATTCTCAGCCAAGTTCAATTCATGTCCAAAACAATGAACTTAGTATCTGTTCCACTCTGTGCTAGTAAATAAAGAGGAAATAGCTAGGCTTCCTGCTTTCAAGGAGTTCAGTGTCTTGTTGGAGAGACAAATACTTATTTATAACACAAAGTGAGGAATCTTTTCACAGAGGTGTGACAGAAGCACAGGAGAGCTCAGAATATGGTCTGCTAACCAAGGAGGCAAAAGAGCCAAGGACAGCTTCCTGGAGGAGGCTATACTCTCAAATACTAGAAATTTTAAAAAAATAAACAAACTGTGGTGGAGTACTATGGGTACTTTGGTGATCAGTATAGTGTAACATACATCTCAAGAGCTGTGAACTTGCATCCTTAAATCATATGCAATATTGTCAACCAAGGTTACCACTATAAAAATAATTAAATTAAAAAACATGAACTAGGGCCTCCCTGGTGGAGAAAGGGTTAAGTCTCACCACAATGAAGCTATCTGCAGCCACTGCAGCAAGTTTGATCCCCAGCCAGGGAGTTAACTCACATGGCACAGCAGACCTCTCCTGTCTCACCTACTGCTCCCCTCAGCAGTGTATTTCAGGAGATCTGCCCATTCTTCTCCCCACTCTGTCTCTGGTGAATCTTCTCACCCCCACATCTCTGGCCTATACCCTAGTTCTTGGAGGCATAAATAAAATAAATCTTTTTAAAAATAAAAATAAAAAATAAACTAGTTACATTTGCAAAATAGGTGGTTGTAGTCCCATCTTTAGCTTCCCATTGTCTTATTTATTAATTGACTTAATACTAATTTTCTTTCTTTTGTTCCAAGACAAAAAGTAATTATTTACCAGCTGATTTACTAGGAAAATTCAAGAGGTAAAGTCGAGAGTTAGCTATTGGAAAAATGATTGATTATATATTCTTAAGGCCATTGAAAGGGGACTGGAAATGTTTCTTTTCCAAGTCAAAACAAAGAGCTAATTTCAATATATTTAAAAACAAATACCTTCCAAAATGCCATCCTGCGTGTGGCATCTTTCTCAGAGTATCATATGCCACATGCCAAGTGAAAATATTGACATGTTCGCTTCACTGCTCCACAAGCAGATTTTTGAAGTCATACATTTTCCCTTATCTTGGGGGGAAAAAAAAAGTTTCCATTTCCTAATTTATAATTTAAGAAGTTTTGTTAGATCAAAAGGAAAGAAAGAGTGAACAGAAGCAAAGCCTGTAAAGAGCTTTAATATTTGAGTGATGACACCATATTTGTAGCGGGCTTTTTCTCTTGAGGCTAGACAGCACAGGCAGAAAAAAAAAAGAAACCAGAGTGATTTGGTCAAGGTTGTTCAATGTGAGTCAGATAAGATTGGGTATTGGAATGCGAGGCAGAACTGACATCTTTCTCCCCTAAAAAGGTGCTTTTGTGTGTTATTGGTTTCAATCCCAAAAAGTAAACACAATCACATTTCATACATTTCAAGCAGCAAACAAGGCATAGCTGCTTTTCTAAAGGAGAGGAGTGTTAGGAAGCTGCAAGGGTACATACATTTACAAAAATACAAACTTGTTGGGCCTCCCTGGTGGCGCAGGTGGTTGAGTGCAGTGCTGTGAAGCTGTCCACAGCCTCTGCAGTACAGGTTTGATACCAGCGGTTCGGGGAGATACCCACATGGCGAGGCAAACCTCTCCTATCTTGCCCGCTGCTCCCCTCAGCAGTGTATTTGAGTCAGTCTGCCTGTTCTGTTCCCTGCTCTGGCTCTGGTGAGTCCTCTCACCCTCCCACACATCTGGCCTGTGCCCCGGTTCTTGCATGCATAAATAAAATGCATAAATCTTTAAAAAATATATGAACTTGTTACTCAGTGGGATGATAAGGGATATTGACCTCCTTGAGACAAGTAGGGAGTTAGGAATGCACCAAGGTAGAAACAGCAGTGCCTAAAGAAACAGGATTACCATATGGGAATTGAGCTGCTTTCTGCTACTTCTTAAACTCCTTTACACTAACCTGCTTGTGCCAGTACTTCCAGCACTGTCCCCCGTAACCATTCTGGATTTCATGCTGTTCTCCCTAACCATCCTGAGTAAATCCTACCTCCATTATTCATGACTAGCCCATATGCAAGAAAATTCGACCTCTTGGTTAAGAGTGTGTTTTGTTAAATAGAACTGCATTCAAATCCAAAAGCTATTTGCTATTAGCTTAGGGGTTTGGGCTAACTAATTTACTTCTCTGAGCCTCAGGCCTTTCTGATTTAAAAAAAAAAAAAAGGAATAATAATGTTTGCTGCAGAGGTGGCTATAGAATTAAAGAAAATATTCCATGTGCACAGTGGATTCCCTGACAATGATGAATAAATTGTAGTAAGTGTTACCATTTTTGTTGCACATATTGCATATACTGTTTTCATTGGCTTGTCTTCACTTAGAGAATGGTGTTCGCTAGAAAAGACTGAAGTAAAACCTGAGGTTACTTTGAAAGCTATCCAGTAGGCTGTGTTACTAAATTCCACTTCCTTCTCATTAAAGAATTTAGCGATAATCCTGAACCATCTGTAGTTGTGGGAGTAAATCAACTCTGTCCAGAAATGACATTCCATTACTTTGTAACCCACGTTTCATTTGCTCTTCTTGTTTACCCCAGGATGTTTGCTTTTGCTAGAGGATCTTATTACTGAATGCAGACATTTTTCTCTTTTTACAGACTCTTAACCCATAATGATTAAAGCCCTCTCTGATGCTTTTCTTGTGGCATGGTTCACACTATGGTGGCCACAATTTTTCAGTAATGGAAAAATACTATAAACTCCCTTTAGCAAGAAGAAGCTTGATCTGAAAATGTAATGTCCTATTGGAAGGCCCTATGGACTGACACATTTACCTTCCTGGATTGATGTACCTTGGAACAGAGTGAGCTCCTTTATTAATTAATTAATTAATTATCATTATCATTATCATTTGAGTTGGGTAATTCCTTCTGGGGAAAGGAGGAACCATGCTCTCCTGAATTTCAAGTTCATAAGTATTCACCTGTACTCGCTGAGATCTCTGGTACAATAGGAAATTGAGGGCAAATTTTATAGGAAAAGTAAACAAAGTCATGTCAAATTCATAGTAAAGGGATTTAAGATCAAACTGAAGTGTTTCAGAGGCTGAATGTAAGAAATAACATTTGAGAAAACTAAAAGGAATTCTATGGTTGGGTCAACTGGGTGGGGTAGAGAAAGTTTTAACAAAGCAAGCCCTCAGAAAATCAGGAAAAATGATGGTTAAAACAGTTAAGGAAATCAACATACTAAGAAGCAAAGGGTTAAATGTTACCTGACATGCAGTAGGGCAGCAAGGGATCCTGTCTGATTCACTAACAATCAATGTAGTCTAACAAAAGCCATATTTCAACTTGTCTTGATAACCAGGTTACGGCAACTCCCATCTTATTTGACCATCCTTCTAGCATATAAGGAGTCCAGAACATGTACAGTCTTCCTCTTTGAAGTCAATAGGGTTAGCAGTCTACAATCTCCACCTAAGGGAAAAGTTGAGCTTCCATTTTCTGGACATGGAGTGTAGGTAGAAATGTGAACTACCCTTATGACCACTTCAATGACCATCACCACCATTACTCCCAACATACTCAATCAGGAAAAACTTCTATGTCTCACCACTTCCCATTCCCTCTTTCAAAATCCCTTTGGTTTAATTTATACATGGAGGGAGTTTGGGGGTACTTCACTTCTTGTCTCCATTATTTAAACAGATCCTGAACTCCTTGTTCTTTGGCAAAACTTGAATCTGATTGATTAGTTGATATGTCCATGTGATGGATCTTGAGTTTGATAACATAGGTAGGGTTAGAATATGAGCCAATAAAACCAACATGGGTAAAAAGGACAGGAAGAAAAGTGAAGGCTGGCATATAGGAAGACTGATTGGTGGTTATGAGGCTGAAATTCTAAGATTATTAGAAAATGAGAGATCTAAAAGGCTAGAGATTTGGATTCATGGATAAAGTCTCAGAGAGGTAACAATGGAAGGCAGTAAATGTTGCCAGTTGTGGTTTGGGAAATTATATAGATGAGTGGGAGTTTTTATGATGAGAAGCTCTCAAAGACACAGAGGCTACACAGAGGAGCCACTTTGGGAGAGCTTACCATTTTTGGGTCCATCATATCTATCCCAAGTTATCACTTCTTACTAATTAAGCTTATTCCTAAACTTGACAGAACTCTGTCTACCTCCCTACACTTTCCACATAACTCAAGGGTCAGTAACAAGAAGATAATGTTTCATTGTAGTTCTCTGAGAAAGGAGCTATTATATGAAAGTAGACAAACTGTAGCTGGGAAAGTTTCTGGGAAGCAAAGAACATGGGGAGTTCTTTTGGCCTTGGAATGAATCAAGTAAAAGTTGATGAACAACCTTTTGAAAAACTATGAGGGAGGTGGCGTCTATAACCACATATTAATACAGTAGAATGAGTGAAATAAATGGCTTTTGGACATGTGGACATGTTCATTGCTTTATACACTTCAGCTCATCAAATCTGTACAGAATCCTTATAAGAATGTTCTTGTATCCATTTTTACAAGAGACAACTGGATTATAGAGACATTATGTGATTTGTCCAAGGTCATACAGTTAGTGAGGGGCAGAATCAGGTTTTAGAACTAAGATTGAATTCCAAGCCACAACCTTCTCGTTTAGTCCCCAGCTTTTATTTTAAGCATTTCTTTGAATATTTTATGTATGTGAAGATAACAGTAGTGAAAAACAGACTGAACAGGCCAGAACACAAGTGTTCAGGTTTGAGGAGATATTGATGAGGAAGGCACATTCTCTGAGTTAATTGGGATGAGAGGGGGACTCATGTTGTGGGAAGGTGGAGAGGTCTCGAGATAGATCTAAGTACTTGCGATTTCTAAATGGAATTCTAGTGCAAAATTATTTTGATGTCAGATGAATATTTCACAGCAGATCAATCTTAGAAACTTGCTTAGAATGTTGAATAAATAAGCCCAACTAAACTAAGATTTTGCTGGACAGGGCATAGAGAATGTTATATATCAATAGATTGAAAGAGATTGCCTCTTTTCTAAATGTGCATATTATAAATACTAATTGTGGGAAAAGGTTCATAGTTATATCACTAAGTGAAATTTAACCTTATTGTAATGGCATACTGATTTTTGATAAATCTGAGATGCCATTGATTGAAGCAACATTGTATTATGTACAACTAAAAAAGAAATACCATGCTTCTTCTTATAACTGGAAGATGCTGTAAATAGTTAGATATACACTGATTTCAAATATGTTAAAATGGGATCATATCTGCATCCTAGAATAAATTACTATATTTTCCTGTACATATTCAGGTCATTCCCCCAATGAAGATATTGTGAAAGATTTCTTTGTCATTCATCTCAATATTTTTCTATTGAATGCCATTCACAATCATAATTTTAACAGATACATAATACTCTTGTCAGGTGGTTCTGTCATAATTAATTTAATAAGCTCTGAAATATTGGTAGGTTTTTTCCAAGTATTTCATTATTAAAAATAATGACACAGTAATTTTTTTTTGAATAAACGTTAGTACTTGCATTTGATTATTTCCTTAAAAGAGATTTTTCCCAAATTGAATTAGTAGGTCAATAAGTATAAATATCCTTATATTTTCATGTTTTTCCCAACTGCTTCAAAGAAAAGTCATTTGGTTTACACTAGAAAAGCAATTTTAAAACCAGAGAAATAAGGTCAAGAAGTTAGTACTTAAAGGCTCTTTCCAGGATCTACCAGAGAAATCAGAACTCACTGGACCTCACTTTATTCTGGCCCTGTCCAGTCTATTCTTATTTTCCCCTGACTCAGAACAGATTTCAAAGCATGTGTTATAACTAGACTACTTCTATTCAACAGGCTGAAGAGGATACCATTCTATCTGTCCCCCAAAATGCACAGGATGGGTTGAGACATTGAAGTCTCTTGAACAGCAGACAAACTCCTAGTGACAGTCCTGGCCCAGCTGTTTCCTCACAACTCACATTTTCTTGACAATTCCCAGAGTGTCAAATAAATTGTCTAAGTATTTTCTGTACACATAGATACTGCCACATTTTGCTTGCAGTTTGAGGCCAACAGACTAAAATTGCAATTGCTTTATACGGCTGGGTTTTTTGTTTGTTTGTTTTGTTTTGGTTTTTTGGCTTTTTTGAAGTTAGCCCTTTGTATCTCGGTGTGATCAAGGAGGGCATTTGGGTGTGACATGACCATATTGAGAAGAGAAACTGATCAAATTTAGGTTCACAATAAGATTGTTGACTATAAGATGTGGATGTTAATAACGATTCTCCAAATGACTTACCTCATCCAGTCTTGCTTTTTCAGTCCAGTTAGTCTAGGGAAAATACTGATTTACCTAAGAAAGGGGAGAGAGAGAGGCAGAATAAGATATAAAATTAAAAATAAGATGTTGATATAGAACATTTAGTTAATTATTTCTATATAAGTAACAGAATCTCACTTCATAATTCAGAAATATTTTTAAAATGCAGTAAAAGGAAATAATGTTCCTTTCCAAGGAATCAAACACACATAACCTAGAGAATTTATACCCACTAGCCTTCAGAATCAACCTAACACGATAAAGCAAGAATTATTTTTGGAGTCATTTAATCTCTCTAACTTCAATGTTCTCAATGCAGAGAGCCACAGCAGTATCCTACTTCATTAACTCTGGCAGGGGTCTGGCAAATTAATCCAGTCTAATAATAAAGTGCCTGAGGGATAGCAAAGACATGTGTGTATCATCTCCCATGATTTGACTTCTGCAAAGGTTTCACCTTTATGTTAGTAAGGAACATGAATTCATGCTGGCATGGAATTAGATGAGTCTGATTCTAAATCTGTAATCATACTTGGGCATTAATGTTTTCCTTTAGCATGAAAGATTACTGAAAACATTCTGATACTACAGGGTTCATATGCATTTTTAAAGATTGTAGTAAAGAAGTCTTCCTTCTGGCTATGTTTATTATCTTTCCAAAGAAATATATAATTAATCATGATTGATAGGTTTAACTATATTCTTTATGAAGGATTAAGAATACAAATAATTTCAGCAGAAACCCTATGACTCCTCTAATATTCTAAAACTCTATACTTTCATATTATTTTAACTATTACTACTTAAGATAATCACTGCTTGATTTTAATACCCCAACTATGTAAACCATTATGATCCAAACACCTATTCAAAAGCCCAAGGTGAAAACTCTTTTATTTATTTATTTTTAAGATTTATTTATTTATTTATTTATTTATTTATTTATACAAGCACTGGGTACAGTCAGAAGCATGGGAGGGTGAGAGAATTCACCAGAGCCAGAGCAGAGAGCAGAACAGGCAGACTGACAAAGGACACTGCTGAGGGGAGCAGCAGGTGGCAGGAGAGGTCTGTGCAACATGTGGGACCCTCGCTGGAGGCCGGGGATCGAACCGGCGCTGCAGAGGCTGCGGGCAGCTTAGCAACCCAGTGCTCAACCACTGCGCCACCAGGGGAGGCCCGGTGAAAAGTCTTTTAATGCATGTGTGTTTAAATTATTATTGTAAACATTTCCACTCAAATATATACAACTCTAACATTAAATTTGTCTTTAGTATCATTGTCCTTCCATGCTTTATGTAACATTTCAAAAGAAGGCATTTTATGCTTTACTAGTTACAAGACTTAGGAAATGATAGTATTAGAAATCAATCTTCGTTGAGAAAATGTGAGAAGGCAATTTAGCACAGAAACTTTTACCAGATAGAGAAAAAAAGATGCTTGGATTTGTGAAGGACATTGTACTAGTTATAATCCATTTAAGTTAGCAACTTCCCAATACTCCAATGTAAGAAAATTCTAACTAAAAATGTTGAGCCCCAATCAGTGTGTACTAAGTCAAGTCCTGAGCTCATTAAATACACCATGTAATTTTCCCTCCAGGTTCCAACTCACATTTACATGTCATCACCGAGCAAACTTAAATGTGTCATTTAAAAATTATTTATCACAGCCTGTATTTGTTCTTTGACAATCTTGTTCCTGTTTGCCCCAGAGTTGGACTGAAATAGGTGCTTTTGGAGAAGTCCTTGAGATACCCTGCACACAATTCTATCATAACATTTGCTATATAATAAATTGTATATATATATATATATATATATATATGCATTTGTTATATAATCTTATTGTTGATGGTTAAGTGTGTTACTCTTCTGTGATACTGAAGGAGGTGACCACAGCTTAAAGACTGATGAGTGAAAATTCATTGACAGATACATCCACAACATCTTCCTTTTTTGCTCAAACACAAACAAACAAAAAACACACAAGTTTCTACCCACTTAGATTATTCCTCATCTTCTCTACAGTGCTTCCTTATCCATTTGAACATTTTTTGTTTTATTTACAGGACAAGTTTATGGACTTCTGTGATGCAGAATTTGGATGGTTGATAGAAAGTACAAAACTAGAAAGCTGGAAGGAAAGGAGGTAAGGAGGAAAGAGACCAGCTAGTGGATTTTCAGGATAAACACCAAGAGAAGAGGCAATGCCTGATTAAGGTGAAGGGTACACAGCATGAAGGTGGGAGTAGCAGCTCAGAAAGAGGTAAATAAGAGAAGGAAATAGGGGAGAGAGGATAGATAGCTTAGTTGATGAGCTAGTTAGTTGGTAAGTTTCTGGGTTAGGGAAGAACCATGGGATAAAAATGTAGAGTTTAATAACTGAATAGAAGAAGTTTTAAGAAGTTGAGGGACCATGTCCTCCAATTCTCTTCATTGGTCTTGGAGAGAGATGACTAAGTACTGGACCCCTTTGGACATCCTTTGACTTCTTTATGGGCAAAACACCTGGGACTGACAAGTCTTCATATTTAATGGAATTCAATTAATATATGTACCACATATCACTTATGCTCCAGTGTCAGGTACCTGTGGTATTTCTGATAAGAGTTTATTGAATGAAAGAATACCTGAATAAGTTAAATCTTAAATGGTTACTTTGTCCACCTGGGGAAGAAATTAAAAGATGAGAATTTAGCATGTGTATAGTAGATTTGCTAACCCCTCATGGTGACTGCATTAATCTTTCTTTAATCAAGGATAAAATTGTGGTAGGAAAAGATAAAGGAACAAAATATGGCTTACACCAGAATGGAAGCAGAACAAATGAATGGACCATCAAGTCCAGGGTAGACAAACTGAAAGTTCCATTTATTTAATAAAATTTGTGTTGGAGGCAAATTGCTAGATATTGAAGATTGAAAAAGAATGCATACTGAGGAGGCTTCCAAGTTGGTGGGGGAGAGAAATAAAGTTGAAAGAGTCCATATGTTCTTTTTTTTTTTTTTTTTTTAGAGTCCATATGTTCTTAATGGACAGAAGCCTAGGGTCCCAGAAAGCACATCTCTCTTTGAGTAACAGGGGTCAGGAGTGTCTTCATAAAATTCACACTTCAAGGATGAGCTGTCACTCACTGGTCAGAGAGGAAGACATGGCTGGCAGCAAATGCTGCAAATGCAGGGGCTCAGGGGTGTGAATAGGCATGCTGTGTTTGAAAATTGCAAGAAGATTACATGTTTAGAAAATGTGGTGCTTTTATGGGAGAGGTGGACTAGAAAATTTGATACTATGGACAATGAAGATGGAATAGAGGTCAGGTTTATATGAAGAATGAACCTCATTCATGAAGAATGCCATGAATAAATGAATGCCACCATTAATTTTCAAAGAGATTTATCTTGAAGATGAGAGGATGATAAAACACATATACTTGTTTATCTTAAGGTAGAGGATGCCTGTGATATTGCAGAGATGAGTCTGAATACACTTTCAATACATTCTATGAGGATATGGTTCAGAGTGTTATAGACTGACAGTTTGTGTGCCCCAACTCATATGCTGAAAACCTGACCCGCCATGTGAGTGTATCTGGAGATGGGGCTCAGCAAGATAATTAGATTTAGAACAGGACATGAGAGCAAATCACCCATGATGAGATTAGTGCCCTTCCATGAAGAGGAAGAGACTAGAACCTTCTCTCTCTCTCTCCATCATGTGAGCACACAGGGAGAATGTGTCCATTGCAAGCCCGCACTTGGGAAGCTTGATCTTCCATTTCCCAGTCTCTTGAAATGTGAGAAATAAATTTGTATTGTTTTAGCCAAAAAAAAAAAAGAAGAAAAGAAAATAAAAGAAAAAAGAAGGAAAGGAAAAGGGAAAGAATAGACAGGGGAAGAGAGGAACCGTAATAGACAAAGTTGGGAAGCGAATTTTGTGTGGATTCTTTGTATACGCCATATGAAAGAGGACGAGAGTGTTGGAGGAGAGACTAGATCAGAAAGACATTTTGGTAATTAGATTTGGGAGGATGTGGTGGCTGATTGGATCTGAAATCAAGAGAGAAACTATAGAAGACACAGAGGTCTCAGGTCTCAGATGCTGGGTGGAGGGTGATTGCACCTTAATCCAGACAAAGATTTGTAGGAAGAATGTTGATCATGAAAGGCAAAACATTCAGTCTGGGAGAGGCTGCATTTTAAGTGATGTAAGATAGCAAAGACTTTCAGCCATAAATGATGGGACCATTAAGAAGTTAATCTGGGCTTGTTAATGCGGATGATCATCAGCCTTATAAATTTAAGACAAAGAAAACAAGTCACTATAAAAAGCCTGGTCTGGGGAAAGAAGGGTGTGAAAGTGTTTAAAAGAAAGGAGAAATAGTTGCCAAAGAGGGGTTTCTGTAATTAAGCTGAAAACCTGGATACTGTGTGGGGATCTGAGAATCTCAATTTAAGAGAAAATAAGTTTTATGAAATGAGGACTTATTTGAGTCTTGTAGGCTCTTTGTAGACAATAGGTAAGTTATGGAAACAACCCAAATGCCAAAAAATAGATGACTGGATCTGGAAGATGTGGTACATATACACCATGGAATATTACTCAGCAATCAAAAAAGATAAACACATGCAGTTTGCAGCAACATGGATGGCTCTGGAAGGGATCGTGTTCAGCAAAATAAGCCAGAAAAAAAAAAAAAAAGAAAAAAAAACGGATGGTCTCACTCATAGAAGGAATCTAGAAAACCTAAAAAAGTGACCAGGAAAAAGACTAATTATAATAAAGTAAAAATCAAAATCAACAAGCAACTATAAACCAGAGACACACTATGGGGGGGGGGGAGTAGGACCAAAACAAGGAGGGTAGGAATTGTATGGGGACTATAACCAAGATAAAAATGCATACATTGTGCAAAAATGAAAAATGATGTAAAAATATATAAAATTTAAAAATAAATAAATAAAAATAAAATGAGGCCTTTGTCCTCTATAAAAATCATGAGGTGAAAAAGAGTTTAGGATATTTATGCAGAAGATTTCAGTTTCCACTATCTGAAAACTATCAAGGAATATTGATAGGCTCCACACTAAAAATATGTGAGTCTATTAAAATGATGTTTTCAGAAGCCACAAAGTGAATGTGCTTTTGATTATAAAATATTATAGAAATATTTTCCCAAATTATGTATTTTCACATAATAGACATGTTTCTTCCTCCCTCCCTCCCTCTTGCCTTTCTTCCAGATGCCATAAACATTTACTGAGCACTTACTTCAATGAACACTTCTGGGAATGGAGAGCATCATACTCCACCTAAACTGAGCTTGGTCCCAAAATTCCAATAGGAAGATTTCAATTAATTCTTTTTTTTTTTTTTTAAGATTTGTTTATTTATACAAGAACCAGGATAAAGGCCAGAGTTGGGGGGTGGGGACAGGTGAGAAGATTCACCAGAGACAGAGTTGGGAACAAAATAGGAACTGACCGAAATACACTGCAGAGGGGAGCAGAGGGTGAGCCAGGAGAGGTCTGCTATGCATCTCTCAGAGATGAGAGATACCCATGTGGGTATCTCACTGGCTGGCCTGGATCGAATCCACACTGCAGAGGCTGCAGATAGCTTCACCACACTGCACTCAACTGCCTACACCACCAGGGAGGCCCAAATTTTAATTAATTCTAACTCTAGGAACTGAAAATGACTTTCAGGAGAAGGTAACAATGAAGTTGGAAAGATGAGTGAGGTTTTAGCAAGTGAGAAAATGTGCTGTGAACATAGTAGATTCTCAGTTAAAGTTTGTAGAATGAAGATTATCTTCAGTAATTTTACCAGGTGAATGTAATCCCCAGGATTTCTGTATTCTTGTTTGAAGAGTTAAACGGCTGCAGTGCACAGGCACACCCTTTATTCTATAAATTTAGTGTATCAATGATGGCCCAAATCTGTGAAGACTTAACCCAAACCAATGTGAATGTGATTACCCTAGTTTCAGACAGCTGCAATGGTTATTTCTGTACATCTGGAAAACAGCTGTCGAATCTAATCTTTACACTCGTTTTGTTTAACTTCAAATGAGTGTCAATTCTGAAGGGAATGCAGGTGATTAGGAATACAAAACAGTTTCTGAATATTTTTTCTATGACAGCCTCTGTATACCCCTCCTGTCACAGAGCTGGCATGGTGGACATTCTCGAGGATTATCTTTCTCCATCCAAGCTTGGAGGGCACCAAGGCTGGTTGTAGGGTGTAGTTTATATAGCAATTCCAGAAACACATTTCTCCCATTATGACATAGAGCAAGTAGCGGGATAGTCATTTTCAGGCCAGGTGTAAGCCATGACTCACCAGGATGTAGAGGTTATGATAGGAGAGACCCAAGCTGATGCTGACAGTCAGAGGCAAGATGCAGGGCTTGACCCTTGGCTGCAGGAGGCTGTGGAGACGGTGCCTCTGAGCCAGACAGCTGTCAATACTGCTTCTCCTTGGGATCCATGCCATAATAATAGGCTAATAGATTTATGCCATAAAGGCATTGACCTTTGTGGGCAGGAACATTTCCTCGGAGGAGAGAAAAAAGGCACACTATGCCCTTATGTGCTACAGTTTTGACAGTGACTGACAGCTTGTGTTGGCCCCAGTCTTTAGAAAGGGTATCCATAGGCTTTTGCATTGTTACCCTTTGATTAACTTCTGACATACTTTGCAACGTAAAACTCTTAGAGAGAAATTGCTCTGTAATGTTGGCAGTGACATCTAGAAACTTTGCCAATGAGAGCTCAAATATATCCCAAAGCAGCTTGGTCTGAAATAATATGTCTGTGTGTGATGCATGAGTGTGTGTGTGGGAGTATGTTTGTATGTGTGTGTGGGGTGTGTGTGTGCATGCACATGTGTGTGGTGAGCAACATATTTTGGGTTAAATTTTCTGCCTCATCATGCTATTATTCAAGTGTAGTATTTTGAAAAAGCTTCACACATATTATAGACATATTGCACATGGAGAGACTTAAGCAAGGCCAAGATGAAAATAAATAATGCATGAAGTCAGAGGCCTGAAGCAAATGTTAACTAATTTCAAAATGGGTCAAAATCACAACAATTAAGTCCCTGACATGTGAAGTCATTTTTTTCTCCCTAAAATATTAACCAACTTGCTTCACTTCTTCTAGATTGATTTGTAGAGCATAAAAGGTCATTTTGGAGGCAGAGGGGGAATTTGGCTCCTACAAGCCATCCATAATGAGAGCCAATAAATTAGGTAAAGCTCCTGTTTACCTAAGCTGAAATATTGATGTCCGAGCCCACATTGAATGCAAATCTCTACATTAATCATTTTTCTCCAGTCGGGAAATTCAGACCATGGTAACACATGCTTTGATAGACCTATACATCATAGTTACAGCAACATTAGACAGTGCCTCAGTGACAGAATACAAATATATTGCATTGGATTTCCTTCATTTTCCCCAGCCTGACTTTTATTTGTGTCTGCAAACTCTGCTCTGGGTGTGTGATATTTTGATATCATTTTGGGTGATATTTTACCTCAGAAATAACTACAGATTGGTAACAAGAATTTCTCCTGTTGGTTAACTGCCAAACACATCTAATGGAGGCTCATACCTGGTTCCTTAAATATAACATTTTGATTGTCCAAGTTCCTTGTGTCTTATCTTCTCTCAATAGTAATATCACCCATGTACTTCAAAATGTGAGTCAAGAACCTATTGCATCAGGCCATTTGGATCCTTGCTTGAAATGTAATTTCCTACCCCACCCTACATATAAACAGGTTCCCTTGGGGTGGGACCAGGGAGTCTTCATTTCACCAAATCCCCAGTTGTTTAGTATGCATACTGTTGATAATGACAGTGGGCAATTATGAATTTTCCACTTGTAAAGATCACTCTGACCTTGTAAGTTTTCTACTCAAAGCTACTTCATATCTAAATATATTACAAACTTCCTGAGTTTTATACTTAACCCCTTTCTACTTATCTGGAAGTCTTAATCAAGCAACCCCATCTACTGTTACAATGGTATCCTATCTGCAGAGGACCCCAAACCACTCTTTGCAACAGTAATGTCTTCCATGAGCTTCAGATCATATATGGAAAGGCCTGTTGTATCTCTCCAGAAGGCGCATTACACTAAATTGTGCTTGTCTCCTTGCCCCCCCCCCCACCAGAGAGAAATCCTGTTGTTCTCATTAACTCCTGTGTCTTCCTTTTCTGTCCATGATTCCTCTTTTATCCTCTATCCCTACCCAATGCCCACTCCTTCATTATTTTGCACTATAGCATTGTTACAGAGCACTAACTACTCCCTGCAGTTTGCCTAAAATTTCTAAAATTAGCCCTCCCTGTCGGTACTGAGTAGACTCCCCAAAAGTAAATCTGGGGAGTCACCTATTTCCCTAAAACCATAGCTTCTTATGTAAAACAAAATCTAAATTCTCTGGAATCAAATACCTTCCTTTTTTGAGGGTCCCCATGCTCAATTTCCATTGGTACTCACCCTGATTCTACATTTTAATACCATGGCTGGTTTATAGACACCATGTTTTTTTCCAAAAATCTGTATCTTAGTTCCTGTTTTCCTGCCTGGAATGTCCTTTTCTCCTTGACTTTCCACTTAGGAAATTATTGCTCAATAATTGTAATAATTGTCAGAAATAATTGTTACAATGATATTATCTAACACTGATAGAATACTTGCTCCACACAAAGCACTGACGTAAAAATTCCTTTGGCTGTAGAAGAATCAAACTGTGGTAGCTACCATGAGCGGCCTTCTTACAGACTTTGTTCAGCTCATTTTCTCTCATGGTTTATGTAATTTTTTCTTTTTTTTTAATTTTTTTTAAGATTTATTTATTCATGCACACAAGAACCAGGATACAGGTCAGATGTGCAAGAGGGTGAGAGGATTCACCAGAGACAGATCGGGGAACAGAACTGCAGACTGACTGAAATACACTGCTGAAGGGAGCAGCAGTCGAGCCAGGACAGGTTTTACCTCACCATGTGGGTATCCCGCTAGCCAGCCGGGATCAAACTTGTGCTGCAGAAGCTGTGGACAGCTTTACAGCGCTGTGCTTAACTGCCTGCGACACCAGGGGAGGACTTATGTAATTTTTTTCTATTCCAGTTTATTTATTCTCTTATTTCAAAGACTCCTTATGATTATTCCAGAAAACACATTCAGGCCATTCTATTGCAGTAGTATGCTTTTATCACTCTCTTTCTCAATCACTAAACTACCTGTACATAAGGACAGAGCATGTATTTTATTCAGCTCAACTTTCCAAGCATCTAGCCCCAAATCTAGCATACTGGTTACTTCCACTATGTAAAAAATAGAACATTCCCATGAAACCCTTCATAAACCAAAATAGAGAAAAGTGAAGGAGCAATTACTATTCATTTATATGGAAAAATTTTTGAGGATTTTCCCAGACCCCAAAAATAACCTATCAAATCATACTAAATAACACATCAACCACAGATAGCACTTATCAAGTAAAGGTTGGAATGATATATTGTATACAAACCTGTGTAAAGAAGTTCCCAGGGAAGGAGCTATGTGGTTCCATTCTAGATTCAAAAATGTGAGCTGCCAAGATAGTAGTTGCTACAAAAGTAACACTGAATGCTATTTTTGTCTTTTGTCTTAAAAATGATATTTTGGGGGGCCTCCCTGGTGATGCAGGCAGCTGAGTGCCATGCTGTGAAGCTGTCTGCAGCCTCTGCAGCGCTGGTTCGATCCCGGCCTGCCAGCGAGGGTTCCACATGGTGTGGCAGACCTCTCCTGTCTTGCCCGCTGCTCCCCTCAGCAATGTATTTCATTAGTCTGCCTGTTCTGCTCCCTGCTCTGTTTTTGGTGAATCCTATTACCCTCCCGCGTATCTGGCCTGTGCCCCTGTTCTTGTATAAATAAATAAATCTTAAAAAAAATAAAATAAATAATGATGACCATTGTTTTATTATTCAGTGCATCCCCTTGTCCAGGTGTTTCTCATAGTTGAACACATATGCTAGATATTATGCATTTTTCCCCATTTTATAGAAGAAGTTGAGGTTCCAAAGAGGTTTTGGGGGCCTCCCTGATGGCGCAGCGGTTGACCGCTGGGTTGGGAAGCTGCCTGCAGCCTCTGCAGCACCGGTTCGATCCCCAGCTGCTCCCGGCCACCAGAGGAGGGTCCCACATGATGCGCAGACCTCTCCTGCCGCCCGCTGCTCCCCTCAGCAGTGTACTTCGGTCCTTCTGCCTGCTCTGCTCCCCGCTCTGGCTCTGGTGACTTCTCTCACCCTCCCACGCTTCTGACTATACCCAGGGCTCTGTATAAATAAATAAAAATAAATCTTTAAAAAAATAAAATTAAAAATTAAAATTAAAAAAAGAGATTTTGGTAACTTTCTCAAGTTTATGTTGTAATAAATTTGAGTATAATATTATGTGTACTCATCCATTTACATGTGAATAATAACTGTGGTCAGGCATTGTACAGTCAAGGCTGATAACCATGTTTCAGTTAATTGCTGACATGTGTGAATGTCCCCCACGTTCCTATTGCCTAGTGATGTTGTAGCTGTGACAGCTCCATAGTGGCCTCCTACATTCCATGTTACTATGTTTCTAGAGACCTCATTGTATCATGTGTCTTGTATTATTCTCGATATCATCATTATTCCGTGTGCTTGATTTAATCTCAGGCTGTTTTGTTTAGCAGGCCCCTCAGCATACAAAATCCATTGCTAATGTTGCTGGTAAGAGGCCACATCAAATGACTAGCCCAGGAACTAAATGAAATGTGAATAAGGACTACGGAAGTGGAAAATCAGTGATGGTTACTGCTCACCAGTCAGGCATGTCTCATCGCACCATCGCCATGATGATGAAAAACAAGAAAAAAGCAATGGGAGTTGTTAAAAGATCTGCTTCATTGGAAGCAATGAGACAAGCAAACATTTGAGAAGGGCCTCTGTCTAATGACCTGGTGGGGACACCAGACACAGAAGTGTCCTTTAGCACCATGATAATCACCATCAAAGCAAAGAGTGTGTTTGCAGTGTTGAAAGAAAGGGTGGGGTTTGGCTATGATGTTGAATTTATTGCGAATTCTGTGACATCTGCACAAAGACAAAATCACCTAAGGACACATTTCCTAGAACAGATCCTATTGTTAAATAACACAAGAATGCACTAGGAGCTAAACATACAAAGCTAAATAAGAACTTTAAGGGATTCACAACTTTGTGATACAGTTACAGAAAACAACACATTAAGATCCTAGTGGAAGATGTCCAAAGAATTAAGCTGTGAGAGCAACACTCAGGGTTAAGGGAAGCTGTGAGTTCAGGATCTATCTGACTCAACCTGGAGTGTAAAAGGCATATATGGTCATGAAACACTTCCCAGTAAGTAACAAACAGTCTGTCTGTATGCAGGAAGAATTGTATTTTTGATAGAGGGAATGGCACAAGCCATTGCCCCAGAAGTTGACACCAGCCCATCTTTTCAATCCTGTTTCCAACAGAACATGTTTGAGAAATGAATGGCAGATGATCCTGATGTTGCACTCTCAATGTAGACATCATGAAAGATGTCACTGAATAGATCACCGAATTCACAAGGCTGCTATTCCAAAGTGCTCAATGAGGATATACATGTATGTCAGGAAGGGATACAAAATTTACCCAACACAGGGCCTCCCTGGTACCCTGGGGGTAAAGTCTCAGTGCTGGGCCTCCCTGGTGGTGCAAGGGGTTAAGATGCAACCTATGAAGCTATCCTCAGCCACTGCAGCACGAATTTGATCCCTGGCCAGGGAGCTACCCACGTGGTGCAGCAGACTTTTCATGTCTCACCCACTGCTCCCCTTAACAGTGTATTTTAATAGATCCCCCTGCTCTGTTCCCCACTGTGTCTCTGATGAATCCTCTCACTGCCCACAACTCTGGCCTACACCCCAGTTTTTCTATGCATAAATAAATATCTTAAATAAATAAACACAAAAATGTGCCCTATACAAATGCAAACAGTGCCCTTCAGTGATTGCACAGGTACAACTCGAGCACAATCAATGGATCTTCCACACATCTTATCTGATTTAGTCCTCATAATGATTCTACAGATTGGTTTGCTTGCCTTTATTGTGTGGATAAAGAGACATATACACCAGGGTTTAAAATAAATGTCCAAAATTGATTCATAGAGCAAATAAAAGAACAAGGATCCCTACTTGGAGTTCTATGACTTTACCATGCCTGCCCTGCCTGTTAGAAGATTACAAATAATGAAAAAATTCCTATTTCATCCTTTTGGCTAGTTCTCCTCCAGCATCACAGACAGGTGCTTTCTGCTCCCAGTCCAGTCCTCACCGGGAACAACGCAGCCTGCTGCTTCTTAATTAGCTTCTGCAAGCATGCCAGCCTGTCTGGCCCTTATTTCCTTCCATCTTTCTGCTTCTCCCTGATTTTACTCCCTATATCTTACCCTCACTTTCCCTGCACTTCAATAAAAAAGTATCATTCCTCCCAACTACCTATGCAAGTTTATTTTTAATATGGTTGCCACCCTCTCCATTTAAGTGTCCCAATGTTAATCTAGGTTAGAGAGACCAATAGAAATCTCTATTAATGCAGTATTTCTAAAGTACCGTCTGTTACTAGGTTTATAAGAGCTCAAGATGAGGCACTAATGGGAACTATAAGTTCAGAGTAATGAAATAAATACGACAAATGACACCTATAAGAAGTGAGGGCTCCCTTTGAATACCCTCCTGTCTCACTTACAGGACTGTGAGGTTGTTAAGTCTAATTTTACAACCATTGCAATGTTGTAAAATTTGTCTGGCTTTACTGTATGTATCCTCAGTCATAGGGTCTCCCCACCCCTTCCTTTTCTCTTTAGTCTAATTCTGGGCTGAAATCTCAGAAGTGGTAGATTCCTTCTCTGAGCTCTCTGTGTATTAATCTACTACACATTGAAGTCCATTAATTTTGAATAGGAGCATCAATTATACTACATGACAGGGAGATAACCATGTTATCACCTTTGCAAAAGTGTCTTTCTTAGGAAATCTATATAGTTCCATCCAGACTCTAATGCAGATGGATAACTGGTTTCTCAAACCTCACACTTTGATTGCCTTTTCTTTCGTGGAATCTTAAAAATGAAAGCAAGGAGAAAACCTCTGAGGCTTGTATCAACTTTCCACATAAACAATCAATGAGCTTACCACTATTAATCTGATAAAAATAATATTGTTCCAGTTTACTCAGGGCTCTTTAAATATATCTACATTGCAAATGTGAAAGAACACAGAAAGGCAGCATTAGCATTTGTATCTGTTCTTGAGAGTTTTTCCAGATTGATCTATTAAGTACCACTGAGAAATGACTGTTCTTGATTTGTTTTTAGCTAAATGGTTTTGTCTTATCGCTGATTCTCTGTGTAGGCTTATCTTATTGGCAAATGGTCTACCCTTACTGGCTTTTCTTCAGGGTGACTTTCTTCCCTCAGAAGCTCTAATATACAATATAAAAGAACAACATCACTTTTGTGTTAAGTTCCAGGCCTCTTAAATGATCTCTTTTATATCAGGAATGAAGGATGATTAGAAAGTACTTAAAATCCCCAACTTCTCAATCCACTACAAATAAAACAGTATCTCCTTGCAGACAAGACTTATAAGACACTCATTCATTCATGTAATATGTGGATACCACGTATCCAGGCAGTGCCAGTCACTCTCTTGTTTAGTGTTGACAAGATAGAAGTTCTATGTGCCTCTGTACTTAATAAAGGAGAAGCAATATTCCAAGGAACAGACACATGAATGATATACCAAGTAGTAAATGGGGTGCAGAAACTGAAGCATGGTAAAGGTGAAGTGATGCAAAATGGAAAAGAAACAAGTCAGGGTGATGTTGGGGCAGAGATTTGCCTGAGTATCTAAGGAAAACTTTCTAGACAGCAGAAATGTCAAATACTCAGGATCTGGGACTGGATGCATTGGGCAGTTTCAAGGAAGAAAATATGAGGTGAAGTGCTGAGAGCAGAGTGAGCAAGGTCGGTGTTAGACTGGAGCTGGAGAGATCGTCAAGTGCAGGTGTTAGAGTGGAGCTGGAGAGATAGTCAAGTGCAAAGGGAAACCAGGGACTGCTTGGAGTTGCTTCTGATCTGCTTCCAGAACTGAGGGAGAGGAGTGGTAGTGCTTTCACACCCCAATGTGACCAGCCACGAGTTTCAATTTTGCAAGAGAATGATTTCACTAACAGGTCAATAAAGATGAATATTAATGTTCTCTCAATGTCTCTTTAGCTGAAGGAAATAAAATCTGTGTATTTAAGGAATACTAGTGATATAAGACTGCTCACATATATATATATATAAAATGTGTATATAATATTTATATATACAATTTTAAAAAATATATATGTATAGAGATCATGACATACATGTATGAACATATTGCAAAATATCACACAATAACAGTAAGTTATTTTACTGATGGTGGGGTCGTGGATGATATTATTCTACTTTTTTATTATTTTTATTTAATTTCCAAAATATCCACAATAAATATGCATGACTTTTATTATTAAAAAGATTAAAAACTGGAGGTCTTTTAAAAATTGCTCTAATTTTCAGGCCTTTAGGAAACTATAGAAAAAGATGCATTATTTAGAATTGTTACTTATTCACGTTTGAGTCATGGAGCTACTGCTGATTAACATTGTGATGTTGGATACTTTGCTTAATTTTTCTGAGTGTCAGGGTTTACATTTGATATTATGTCAAATAATGCCTCATTGTTAGGGTTATTATGAGAAATAAATTAAAAAGAAGGATTTATGAGAAATAAATTTAAAAGCTATACATTTACACAATATCTAAATTATTCCTGTTTCTAAATATCTAAATATCTAAATACTGTTTTAGGGGTTAGTGGTTATAACTGTATTTGTTCATTATCTAGCAAAATTTTATATGGTGTAGTTTTAGATATATTTAAAAGCCTTTGATTGCAAACCTAAAATAATCTTCTTTGTTAAACAATCATAGAACAACTGAATCTTAAGCTGGATATTGATCTTGAAACATCTATTTCATCACTAGTTAGAACATCAGTGAATATTCAATTACTCTCATCACACTTATAATAGATCCCTCGTTCACTTGTTGTAATGTCTCCATTTTAGAAAAGAGCTCACTATTGGCGTCCTTTTTCCTCTGTTCTGTCAAAATACACTTTTCTATTCTTTTTGCTCTTCATTCTGCTTATTTTTTCATGATCTCATTAAAATGAATGTAATTCACATGGTAACCTTTTCAGGATTAATAACTATGATCATCTCTTCTCTCTCCTTATCTAGATTTTATTCTTGTTTTTCAACCATGCATCAGAAGATGTTTATAAGTTTCCTTATCTTTTTCTGGAACATATTCACAATTGAGGCATTGTGAAATCTAAACCAGATTACAAATTCCAATTAGGTTGGATTAAAACCTTAGAGACTCTTCTTTTTTACTATTTTAATTTATTCCAAGATTACATAATATTTTAGAATTCCTATCACCAGTTGTTCTATATGAGTCTCCAACACAGAGTCCTTGAATGGTTTTGGTCTTGTACCTCAGAGTTGACGCATCTGGGACAATGCATGGCACATAATAAGTATTCATAATTGTTGGCTTGTTTTTGTTTATTAATTCCATTATAGTTATTTTAGAACTCTTAAGATATTTTACATTTGCAACCACTAAAATTTATGCTGTTCAAGACATTTGCTTTTTCAGATTCTGAGTAGAACATTTATCTTTGTTAAACCACATTTTGTGAGAATTAAATTTTATTATCACTGTAACCTGTTAAAAGCTCTTTGCATCATGATTCATTCAGAAACTGCACAGCCTCCTCCCAGATTTCTGTCACCCATGCATTTGATGAGCTGTCCACCACATCTTCAACAAAGTCACGGATAAAAATGTTGACTGAAGCAAGTTCAAAGACACAGGAATATGTATTGCTTATTACTGGATGTGAGGAAGAGAGACACTACATTTAGCAGTGTTCACCTATGCCCTTTGAAAAATGGAAGACTGAACTATTTTTAATCATTTAATTAACCTCATGGGTCACTGCATTTACCTGAAATGCATTTATTTGTTTTTTAAAGATTTATTTACTTATTTTTTTTTATTTATACAATAGCTGGGGTTCAGGCCAGATGCATGGGAGGGTGAGAGGATTCACCAGAGACAGAGCATGGAGCAGAACAGGCAGATGGGTGCAACAGGAGAGGTCTGCTATGCCATGTGGGAATCTTCCTGGCCGGCCAGGAATCCAACCCGCACTGCAGAAATTGAGGGCAGCTTCACAGTGCTGCGCTCAACCCGCTGCACCACTGGGGCGGCCACTGAAATGCATTTATAATGTTACAGGATTGAAGACTATTTGAAAATTGGTATCAGCTACGTTTTTAAAACTGTTGTAGCTAAATTTTTTGATTGAATTATTTTTATTGAGGTAAGGTTGTTTTGTACCATGTACATGATTTAGTGGTATATAGGTTAATGCCTCTTTCAATGTATGTATGCTAACACACCACACCCAACACCAATGGACCAATAACCCTCTGCCATATTCCAAAGGGCCCCCTGCTTCCATGCTCTGCAACTCCACCCTCCCTTTCTGGTATCTCAATTCTACAGTCAGACTTCACGTTTTATTTTGGTTTTGATTTTTTTCTATACCTTTGCTTTGTTTCTTTATATTCCACAATTGAGTGAAATCATCTGGTATTTGTTTTCTCTCTCTGATTTATTTTGCTTAGTTCTATCCCCACCATTCCATCCATGTTGCAAATGATAAGATTTCTTTCATTTATTTTTATACGCACTACATCATCTTTATCCTCTAAGTTGTCCATGGGAAATTAGTTTTTTTTCCCCATAACTTAGCAATTGTATATAGTGCTTCAATAAACAAAGGCGCTCATGCATCCCTTCAAATTAGTGGTTTTCTATTTTTTGTGTAGATACCTAGGAGTAGAATTGCTGGATCATATGGTACTATTATTTTTTTAAGATGTATTTATTTATGTATATAAGAACTGGGGTACAGGCCAGAGGTGTGGGAGTGGTGAGTGGATTCACCAGAGACAGAGTGGGGAGCAGAACAGGCGGAAGGACCAAAAACACTGATGAGGGGAGCAGCGGATGAGTCAGGAGAGGTCTGCTGCACCATGCGGGTAGCTCCCTGGCTAGGGATCGAACTAGTGCTTCAGGGGCTGACTTGTGCTGCAGTGGCTGTGGATAACTTCATAGGTAGCGTCTTAACCCCTTGAGCCACCGGGGAGGACCTGGTACTTTTATTTTTAATTTTTTTGAAAAACCTCTGTACTGTTTTTCAAAGGAACTAGACCAATCTACTGAAATTTGTATGGAACTACAAAAACCCTGAATAACCAAAATAACCCTGACAAAAATTAATGGATGTATTACATATTACACTCTAATTCTTTAAATTGCAGTACTAAGCAATAATAATCAAAGCCATATGGTATTAAAATAAAAATAGGTGCACAGCTCAGTGGAATAGAATTGTGAGCCCAGAAATAACCCCACACTTCTATGAACAGCAAATTTACAACAAAGGACCAAAACCATACAATGGAGAAAAGCAAGTCTTTTCATCAAATAGTGTTGAGAAAAATGGACAGTCACAAATAAAAGAAAGAAATGAGCTCATCATCTCACAGCATTAACAAAAATCAACTCAAAATGTATCAAACTCTTAGCCGTACAACATTCTGCAACATTGACTTCTGTGACTTAACTGTAACAGCAAAGGAACAAAAGCAAAAACAAACAAATGGAACTATATTAAACTAAAAAGTCTTGTAGAGTGAAAGAAACTATCATTAAAATGAAAAGATACTCTACTCAATGGGAGAAAATATTTGCACATCATGCATCCAATAAGGGACTGACAATTGCTCAATTTTTAAAAAGATACACTGAATCACAGTTCAACTTAACTGGATATTTCTTGATACACTTGATCTTTATAATTTATGGAATTTAAAACCTAATCTTTTCTAGGCCTTGAGCCAGGGAATAAAGAAGTTCACTACTGAGTCTAACACACACATACAGGAATATGTCATACCTACATATGTTGTCAAATACTATAACAGAGGCACTTACAAATATTCCTAAGGAATTATGACCAAATTTCTAGCCACATATTTGTAAAGACCTGGTGAATACTATCTAGACCGGGAAAATACTACAGAGATAAACAAATCCAATCTCCTCATTATATATGGCCCAGAGAGTGAAAACAAACTAAGTATGCACAGCTAGACTAAAACTCGTATGTCTGACGAACTAGAACTCATGTCTAACAGACCGTGTTTTTCTCTCCTATCATCCCCTTCAAATGTGCTTTCACACCAATAAATGTAAGCATTCATTTAACTGTAGTAATTTATTATCCTAAGTGA
This sequence comes from Talpa europaea, assembly GCF_964194135.1. NCBI lineage: Eukaryota > Metazoa > Chordata > Mammalia > Eulipotyphla > Talpidae > Talpa > Talpa europaea. The sequence continues at coordinate 51,748,627 of NC_140073.1, forward strand.
CATTTTCAAAGATGTATTCTGATTATTTAGGGTGGAAGATATAGATGTAGAAGAAATTGGGAATGTATACCCTATGAAGTTTTAATGCAGAACATATCTAAATAATTAATACACATAATGATGTACAATTAAATTCCCTTAAATTCCAATATTAACTTGTCATTATTTGTTTTTCCCCTTCTCATGAGAGTGTACTGAAATACAATGAATATACCTTGTTAATTGAGGGTTCAGGCTTGTTAGTTTTTAATTAATACACTCCACAAATATTTATAGGTTTCCTACTATATGAAAGATGCTCTGTAAGATAACATACAAAGTAGTTATGGTAGCAGCTCTTATGGAAGTCCATTTGTCTTGGTGGTAATTGGTTCTTTGGGTTAAAATAAGCCTAAAGAAATGTATCATGAGTCTAATTCAAGGAAGACATTGCAGATTCTCACACTTACCAAGAACATGCAGGTCATCACCACTGTTATAGGAAATTTGCTTCACCATCAATTAGAAATTAACTAGTTATTTATTGGATCTTACTAAATGAAAATAATTGAAGTTTGCTTCCTGTTTGTTTCTCCCACCTTTTTTGAGAAGTTGACATTTTAATTACCCCTTAGATATAGCTGAAAACCTAATGTTTCTAGATACTGATGAACTTGCACCAAGTCAAATAAATAGAGGAGGTAATATTTGAAAACAAGCATATATGGATTCAAAGAATGTGTTTTTTGAAGTACATTTAGCATGTTTTAGAATCAAAGTGTGGTAAGAGTTATGGGTATCTCCAGGCCTGGGACAAACGGGTGAGGGAAGTTTGGAAAGAGTAAGTCCATATGAACCCAATAATTTGCCTTTGTTTAAGCTGAAACTTGTGACATCAAGATTTTCCTATATATTCCAATCAAATATATGCATAAAAATACAAAAATATATTTTCAATCTAACAGGCACACACACATATTCATTTCTCAAGTATCTTTAGGTGCAAAATTCTACAGTCAATCTGCAATTTTCTGCACTTGATCTTTTAAAGATGTCATTTACTATTAATGTTAATGAGACTTATTTTTTACTTCCCCTCCTGAAACTTCTTTTTCCACATTGACAGTATTGGCAATTTCATGCAAAGTAGTTTATTGTGAATTTTTATTATTTTTTTCCAGTGTGGATTGTTCTGGCAATGAGTTTATCGCCTGTTGAGCACATTTCTTCTTAGCCATGCCAAATTGTCTTAGCTATTTGGTCTTACCAATTTTAAGACACTTGCCAGAAGTTTCCCAAAGGAAATTAGGTAGCTCTAAGCAGCTCCAGGTCTTTTAGGCCCAAGTTCCCTCAAAATAAATTGGACCTTTTCCAAACTCTTAAGTTCCACCTCACAGTTCCCTGGACCAGTTGGGTAAGACTTCCAAATGACCTTGATCCACTCTAATCTGAAATCCCCACAGATAACAGAAGGAGTGACTGAGAAGGATCAGTCCCTAGGAGCATAGATCTTCTGCGAAATGACCCAGAAGTCTTCCATGTTTCTTGGTTCATGTTGGGGAGGGAGCATCTGTTGTGAAGAGCTATTCCTCTGGCTTTCTTTTAGAAGAAGTCAGAAATGAAAACACAGGGAGCCATCCAGTCCCTTTTATTTTTTTCCCAAAAATAAATTTGCAATGTAGACAGAAGACTAAAAGAGTAAGGGCTCTGGATAATTATTCAGTGGGGGTAAAATAATAAATAAGATAAACAGAGATCATCACACATAAAGCCTGCAGTTAGTCATTTACAGAGGTCATTTCAATAAAGTGAGGTACTTATCAAAAATGACTAGGGGGGCCTCCCTGGTGGTGCAAGGGGTTAAGCACAGCACTATGAAGTGATCCATAGCCTCTGCAGCACGAGTTCAATCCCTGGCTGGCCAGGGAGCTACCCACCTGGCGAGGCAGACCTCTCCTGTCTCACCCACTGCTCCCCTCAGCAGTGTATTTCAGTCAGTCTGCTTGTTCTGCTCCCCACTCTGTCTCTGGTGAGTCCTCTTACCCCTCACATCTCCGGCCTGTACCCCAGCTCTCCTATGCATAAATAAATAAATATTTAAAAAAAAATGAGTAGGGGAACTGAGAAAGGGTACCAAACCCAGACCCATAGGGAAGGACAGAGTTGTAGCTTTTGATAACTATAGAGTCATCCTCAGAGAGTACATATGTATTTTTAATCTAACAGGTAATTAGTTAACACTGACTCTACAACATAAAATATTAGAATTGCATTATGAACTATAACTAATTCACTTAATCTTTTTATTAATCCATAAAATAGATAATCCCATCATTAACACTTTCATATGAATAAGGAAATGGAGGCACAGATAGCTTGAGTAATTTACCCAAGATCAGACAAATAGGAACTGCCTGAGCAGGGATTTGAAACCAGAAGACTTGCTCTGTCCATGAAATAGCACTCTCAGCACACTCTTTTTTTTTTTTAAAGATTTATTTATCTATTTATATAAGAACTGGGGTACAGGTCAGATGTGCGGGAGGGAGAGAGGAGTCACCAGAGACAGAGCGGGGAACAGAAAAGGCAGAGTGACTGAAATACACTGCTGAGAGGAGCAGCAGGGGAGACAGGAGAGGTCTTCTGTGCCATGTGGGATTCTGGCCGGCCGTTCGGGATCGAACCGGCGCTGCAGAGTGGCTTCACAGCTTGGTGCTCAACTGCCTGCGCCACCAGGAGAGGCCCCTCAGTACATTGTTTTAAAGGAAAGATTCTATCAGTTGGCCTGGGCAGGGGTGGTGCAGAAGATGTCTTGGGGTGTCTGTGTGATACTCTGCTGAGAATTCTACTGAGAAAGTTCAGGGGGAGAAAGAATATTCATGCATGGCTTCACCTTGGAAGAAGAGGATACTAAAAAAAATGCTTGGGGGCCAGAAATATCGGGGGAGGCACTGGTACCAGAAATATGGCCTGGGCTGGGGAGTAGAAAGTTCTGCATGAGCTTCCTGCCAGGACATTGTAAAAATCATTGATATTTCACTCTTCAGTCCAACCCCGACCTGTGACAGACCTCTGTAAATGCCAGTCTCTGAAGACTGTAGCATGTAAATAGTCTTTCCCTACATTCACAGCAATTTCTGCAGAGAGTGGTTTCTCTTAAAAAAAAAAAAAATCTCTTTCACATAAAGAGAGTGACTGATGACAAAGACCCTTTTCTGACAGGGAAGTCCAAAACAACCCTCACATTGCCAGTCTTTCAGACGAGATAGCAGGAAGCTGATCAAAGCAGAGAGAGGTTATCCTTTGTGTTGGTACCACCCATAATCCAAAAATAACTGGATTTTCTAGTAGTCAGAAAACTCCAGGAACAGAATAGCAAAGAAGAAAAAAATGCATCTATTTCTGGAATGAGAAAACATAAAAAAATGCAAACAGGGCTGTGCATGGTCTCAGAGCAAACTAGTGTGAGGTCATCCCTATGGCCCTTCAACCTCCAATCTCTCGCAAACTCTCCTTTTCAAATATTTATCTTTTCTTTCCTTCTCCTTTGCTTTTATTACCCAGAAAACATAAAGATGGCAGTACATTAGTTTGACCTGAAAAATGTCTCACACTCTGTGATTCTTAGTCTCCTCATCTATAAAATGTGGGGGACCTCAGAGTAACCTTGTAGTTAACAGATGGACACACCTGACTTTGTGCCTGTGCCATCAGGAGCACTCAAAATAAACTTCTCTTTTTGATTAAACAAAGCATCCTTTGAGTACTGGCTCATCTTCCTTAGGAGCTTTGTGATCTTGCATATGTCACTTAACTCAGCGGAACCTCCAATGTCATGCATAAAATTGAGTGTAAAGAAGTGAAAGAATTTATCATTCTGACAATTAGAATTTCCATTAGGAAGGGGACAGTGTTTTATAGAAAATATACCTTGATAAGCTCTGGGCTTAGCTCATTGGCAGCACTGTTTCAAGGAAAAAAGATAATTTGCTCTCTAGTTGGACAACTAAATTTGAAACAGAGAAGCAGAGAAAAGAACTGAGAGGAGGGGTCTCCCTGGTGGTGCAGGCGGTTGAGCGTTGCACTGTGAAGCTGTCCGCAGCCTCTGCAGTGCCGGTTGGATCCCCGGCCGGCTGGAGAGAATCCCACATGGCGCAGTAGACCTCTCCTGTCTTGCCCGCTGCTCCCTCAGCAGTGTATTTCGTCAGTCTGCCTGTTATGTTCCCCGCTCTGTCTGTGGTGAATCATCTCACCCTCCCGCACATCTGGCCTGTACCCCAGCACTTATATAAATAAAAGAAATCTTTCAAAAAAAAAAGAACTGAGAAGAGAAAGGAGGGTGAGGAGACTACCCTGATGAAGAGTCATAAAAGAAAATGCATTAAAGATTCTTGAGGGCCTCCCTGATGGTGCAAGGATTTAAGCATCAGCATTGTGAGGCAATCCACAGCTATTGCAGCATGAGTTTGATCCCTGGCCAGGGAGGTGACCCACATGGCACAGCAGACCTCTCCTGTCTCCCCTACTGCTCCCCTCAGCAGTGTATTTCAGTAGCTCCACCTGTTCAGTTCCCCACTCTGTCTCTGATGAATGCTCTCACCACCCCCATACTTCTGGCCTACACACCAGCTCTTATATGCATAAATAAATAAATCTTTAAAAAATAAAGATTCTTGTAATTCCACAGTGGTGTGATTGATGAAAGGCATTAAGTGCAAGCTTTCTTAGTATTCCGTTCTACAATAAGTTCATTCTGCTGTGACATGCAGCCTTCTCTGTTTTACACTACATCTTCAGGGCAGTCTAATAGATGCAGATATATTTATCAGAAGGGCTGATTTTACAGAAAATTAAGAGCCTGATCTCGAGCTCCGAGTGGAGGTTCACAAGATGACCTGGGACAGAGCAGTGGCCAGACATTTAGGTTGCCATAAAACAGAACTTCATGTGTTACAAGAGTCATTATTTGGAAAGAAGATGTCCACCAGCCCAGGTAGGTCATGAAGAGAGCTGAACTTAATAGTTCAATGTTACCTAGATTTTGAGAGGTTAGCAAGATCTCAATTAAGAGTCAGGTTATTCAGAGATAATCCTATTAACTGTGCAGGTAATAGCTTAACCTCTGGTCAGAAGATCTTGCCCTTAGTAGGCGCCCCCCACCCCATTCTCTCCCTCTAGTCTTTGCATCCTGCTGGTATTGCATTTAGCTTTGAATGAAAGTGTTCCAAATGTACCCTGGGGTGCTTATTTCTGTTTCATAGTCCGACCCACATCCTTCCAAAGGGGAAATATTAGCTCGTCTGTTCCAACTGCAGCATCTTTCCATCTCCAGGATGCACACTTTTTCCTTTTTAAGTCATATCATCCCATTGAATATTCATCTGTGTAAAAGTGATTCATTATCACCTTTCATTTTTACCATCCACTGTCTTATTGTGCATTACTTCCCAGAGACTGGTTTCTCATTTTTGTCCTTGAATCTGCAATTTTTATTTCCTCTGCAGACTACTTTTCACATCTTCTTTTACAATTTCTGTGTTCCTCCATAACCATCCCTCTGTGTTCCATGATCCAGCTGAGCAACAGTCACTAAATTACCGGGTATTCTCTGCAGCTTCCCAGCATCGCTGATTTTCGGCTATATAATCTGCCCGCTCTTTTCAATGAGTCATATATTGGCTGGGATATATAAGTTTTACCACTCACAAAGCTCAAAGTGCCACAGAGCTTACTCAGACTAGTGTCACTGACTGATTAAAGAACAACTTCGTGTTTATTATCAACTATTATTTGCCTTGAGTTTTTGTCTTTCAGTCCTCATTGTCTTTCAATCTTTAGTCCCATACGTCATGTTGCTTAACTTCCTATGCCATTGCAATGCTGTTCCCCCATTTCTGATGTCTTTTTTCAATGTCAATGCCTGGATTTATAGTTCTTTGCAGCCCTCTCCTTCTAGTTGATACATTCTTTGCTCAGTTCCTACCACACATGAAAAGAATCTCAAGCATTCTAGAATTTCTTATGGACTCTTCCCTAAAATATTCACCTTGGTCAAATTAGCATCTCCCTCTGGTTCCACTTCTTCATTTTCTCTGAATAAAAATAGCAGAGAGTTGATTAATTATACTCCTCAATTCAGGAACATCATCAATTATCATCGTTGGTTCATGAAAAGTTCATCTTTATCTGATATATTTATGTATTTTCTCTCTTCTCAATGCCTTATTTTCATTTGCTAGCAGGCATTCATACAGCATTTCTGCTATAAATGCTTGCTTTATAATTGTGCATTTGTTCCAATGCTATTGACATAAGGAACAATCAGAACATAACGCAAATTTTATTTTATCCATAATTCCATCCATGAGAAACACTAAGTCAATGCAAAAACTGTAACCTGCTGATTAGTGCCTTGTAGGAATACACAAAATACACATCCACACCACACTTCTCAAACATCTACCGACCTCCTAGTTCTCCAAGTATGTTGTGAGCCAGACACACTGACGTCACAGTCATGGCTTTCTAATTTCAGGTAAGTTTCATTACACTGTCTCACCATAGTTCCCACACCACAATCTTACCCATGTCCATTTTCTTTCTTTTTTAAAAAAAGATTTATGTATTTATTTATACAAGCACTGGGTACAGTCAGAAGTGCGGGAGGGTGAGAGAATTCACCAGAGCCAGAGCAGGGAGCAGAACAGGCAGAAGGACCAAAGTACACTGCTGAGGGGAGCAGCGGGCAGCAGGAGAGGTCTGTGTGCCATTTGGGACTCTCCCTGGCGGCCGCCGGGGATGGAACCGGCGCTGCAGAGGCTGCAGGCAGCTTCGCAGCCAAGCGCTCAACCGCTGCGCCACCCGGGGAGGCCCCCATGTCCATTTTCATAAGAAAAATTCTGGTCTTTTTCAAGGTAAAATTTAAAATTTGTAATGTCTACCTATTATTAATAACATGTATGTGTTTAACTCTTTAAAACACATACAATTGTGCTACAGTTCGTATTACATCCTCTCTCTCTTTTTTTTTTTTTAAGATTTATTTTATTTATGAACAGAAGAGCTGGTGTACAGGCCAGAGATGCGGGCTGGCCAGGGATTGAATTTGTGCTGCAGAGGCTGAGGACAGCTTCATAGTTCAGTGCTTAACCCCTTGCACCACCAGGTAGGCCCATGAGCGACATCTTAAACCCTGCAGTGTTCTCAATCCTTCTGTTATTGCTGCTGCCTGGTGAAGGCAAAACCATAACTGTGATTACAAGACACTGCCTTGAATAATCCAGATGTAATTTTGGTTGTTGTGAGTCATATGTAAAAATTTTGGTTTTGATGGCTTATAAGTAAAAATGGTTTTGCTGTTACTATTCAGTATGAATTGCTTGAGTGAGGACATCTATCACAAGCCAGCCCATAGAGTACATTCTCTTTTTAATGCCACAAAGTTTTCATTGTTATTCCAAAGCCCATTTTCCTCACAAGCACTCTAGCTTTTCATTGTAAAGTTTGTAGGGAGAGATTATTTTTAGGAAAGAATATGTTGCATTATGAGAAACAGCGTATTGTTGTTTGGGGCATATGCATATTTAATTTATGAAAATGAAACTGTGTTATAGATGTCATTCTTCTTCCTGCTGTATTTTGTTGTTGTTGTTAAGCGCTGTGCTTTCAGATCCTTCATTGTTGCTATGTGTTGTTTGTAATTACTGCATATAACTTCTCCACATTTTACCCACTCAATCTCCCATGGGTGGGCACCCACCTAAGTTGTCTTCAAATTCTTGCTAAAAAACAATAAAATAAACAACCTTGTAAAATCTTCCTTTTGGATTTGCATAGCACTTTCTTTGGAATATCTACCCAGAAGAAAATTGCTCCATCAAAGTTAAAAAGATCCTTTCCTAGCCTATTCTCAAGAACACATACACTGGTCTGTCATATCCAAAAAAGAATAAGCAAGCCTGCCTCCTCAGTATAGATTCTCAGACCTAATTATACCATTTTATTCATTCATTTCTATCAAAGTAAAATGTGCTTGGACTCCAGAATGCCTAATAGCTCTCTAGGCTTGTCTTACATCTTTCTACCTCTGTGAAAACCTCTGATCACCTCATCTAAAGTGGAAATAATTTTCTGTCTTTAATAAAACCTGACACACATTCATTATTTTACTTTTCTTTTGCCTCTTTGCCTTGTTAATATTTTGTTTGTGTATCTTTTTTACTAAGGGGACCCTGAACTACTGGAGGGTGAGAATTTGTCTTATTCATTTTTAATTTCCCACATATTCTGCACACTCTACATGCTCCTTTGAGTGATTGAATAAATGAGCAAAAAAAATGAATAAATCAAATGCTATTTTGTATCAAGGGCCCTTAAGTAATCAAAATTTGTAATGCCCAATATCTTAGTCACAATTTAAAACTATTAACATAGACCACCAACAACAGAAAAGATGAGATAATTTTTAATTAAAAGACTATTCCTTAAAACCAACTCACAAAGGAGATTGCCTGATTATTTGTTGCTTTTATTTCTTGAAAATGATGTTTTATTAATTAGCTTCTCTGACCTGTACCCCTTTTCTATAGTTACCATACAGAATATCAGTAACACTCAGATCTTCTAAAATGAAATATAATTGATAATGAATTCAGCAATTTTTCACATCATTTTCAAGTGAGTCCCAGTTGACTCAATTCATTCCTTGTTTTCCCATGACCGCTTAGAAGATTTTTAGTATAAATTAACTAGGAAGAATTATGGTTTCATATTTGTGCAAGAATCTATATTACTCTAGGAGTATCTATGTATCCATGTAGGAGCAAATATTGTGTCCTTCTACCCCAGTTTGCCCAAGTCTGCTCTGGTTTTAGCATTAAAAATCCTTCATCCCAGGAATTGTTTTAGATCCAGGCAAATTGAGATAGTTAGTTCTCTGAGAGTAAAACTTCTTCATTTACTTGCAGCTTCTTAAACAGGCACTAAAAGCCTATGATCTAACCCTGATCTTTCTTCTGTCTTTTTTAAGTAACACTTCCATTCTACTTTCTAGAAAAACAGTAGTGTAGCCTTCTTGTTACACATGCATTGTTTCCTTACCTGCAACGTTGAAAGTCTAAGGTCTACCTATTTGTCTAGGGCTAGTTAATGTATTGTTTTTTCATCTTTCTTTCATGGGTTCTCCTTATTCTGAACATGACTTCAATGACAATTTATTTCTGTCTTAGATGAAAGTATCTTATATATATATTTTTTCCCAAAGAAGGATTGATATTAAACATATGACTGCAAACTACCATTCAGACTCTGCTCATAGCATATAAATTTTATTTATTTATAAGATTAATTAAATAATCATTTCCTTATAGCCTTTCAATACTGATTATTCATTCTATCAATCAGCTGTATTTTCCAATATCTAAAGCGCAACAAATAATTTCAACAATCATAATTATTGAATTTGTCTCATTTAACATCTTCTATATAATGAGGGAGAACATATGATAAAACAACATATGTTCTGGACCATTCACACAGGAGTTTAAATACTAGTTCTTCTTTTTTCAGTCTTGTATGTTTCATTTAAACTTATTGAGCTTCATTTGCTCTATCTTTGAATTGCAAATAAAACATCTTTCTTATAGACATATATATTTTAATAATAATGAATATCAGGGAAGTTTATAAATTCTTTTTTTCATAACTTCTTCCATAAAAAGGGTACAGGAAAATTATATAAATCAGTAGACTGAAGCAATTCCTGGTTGGGATAGTATGCTGAAGATTCAAAATTTCTTGATTCCCTTTTACAACTATACTCACTGATGCCTTCAGTCTTACAATTTCTTTCTTTTTGTTTTGTTCAGATAAAGAAAGTTTATTGAGGATAAAGGGGACAGAAATAAAGTGTGACTCCCAGGCTGGTGGAATTAGGCCAGGGAGGGGCAAGGAAGCTCCAGTCTTACCATTTCTATCTTACCCAATAGCTAAACTCATTCTGAGTCAGGCACGAAGCATTTTAGGGGCTTTGAGGGTATCTGAATTGACTCAATGACATGGGGTGAATTCTGGGTACCAGAATCTCTCAAGGGCAACCTTCCTCTCAAATACAGTAACTTCTTCAAAATTCAATGCTTTCTGTTTTGATTAGCCCTATGGCTTGCCAGTGAAATGCACTAATCCAACAATTCAGTTTATCTCAGTTTTGGATTCAAATTACATACAAAAATTTAAAAAATATATTTGTTTAGATGAACATTAAAAATCAATGGCCTTTAAAGAAAAAAAAATATTAAATTTAACAAAATGTAAAACTCCTCCCAATGAAAGATATCATGAAGGAATGAATTATTCAGCCACAAAGTAAAAGAGAAGTTTTCACAAAATATACACCTGATGAATGATTGTTCTCAGGATATGTAAAAATTAAAAATAAAACAACTTACAAATTAATAATAGAAATATAAGAACCCAATAAAAAGTGGGCAAATAATTTAAAAAACATTTCACAAAGTAATATGTATAAATGGTTAATAAGTATATGAAACACCAATACAGTGCTCCCCCCTTATCTAAAAAGGACAAGTTCTAAGACCTCCCAGTGGATGCCAGAAAACATGGCATCCTATATATACTATTTTTTTTCCAATAAGCACATATCTTATGATAAAGTTTGATTAATAAATTAGGCACAATAAGAGATTAACAGCAATAATAAAATATAATTATAAGAATATTACATAATAAAAGAGATTAGGGTCAAAATAAGGGGGGTGGGAATTGTATGGGGAATATAACCAAGATGAAAATGCATACATTGTGCAAAAATGAAAAATGATATAAAAATATATAAGATAAAATGAAGTTAAGAAAAGAATGTTCATACTGAACAAAAATTTATACTGAACAAAAATAAATAAATGAATAAATAAATGTGCTCTCTTTCAAAATAATTTATTGAAGATAATATTTTCTGACCATGGTTGACCACAGTAACCTAAACAGTGGAAATGGAAACAGTGGATAAATTAGAACTTTTGTGATGTCATTTGTCATCACAGTGAGATATCACTATATGTGCATCAGAATGATTATAATTTAATGATATCAAAAGCTGGTGAGTTTTTGCAACAGCTAGACTTCTCTCATAAACTACAGATAAGAGTGCAAAATAGAGGTGTCACCTACAAAAAAAAGTCCAAGCAGTTTCTGATAAAAGTAAACTAAACTTGCTTATGGACTATCAAGTCCACTCCTAGAAACATAAAAACATATATTCACAAAAGGACTTGTGTAAAAATGTCTATTATAGGTTCAGTTATAGTGGTAAAAACCTGGAAGCTGCCAAAACCCATCAAAAATAAAATGGAAAATTGCAGTATATGTGTCTAAAACTAGTAATATATTTATTTATTTATTTATTTATTTATTTATTTTATATAACAAAATATATATGCCATATTATATAGTAAAATAAAATATAAAGTAATATACTGTATAATTAAAATATAATAAAATATATTATTAAAGACATTAGATTGGGTAATCATATGCAAAATAAATAATGATTTACATAAAAATGCATATAAGTTATGATTCAACTTATATAAAATTCTCAAAATCTATTGTTGGAAATAATCATAAACAAGATTATCTCTGAGAAGTAGGGATAAGGAATTGACTCAGTTTTAAGGTATGAGAAAAGTTCTGGAGTCATGTTAATATTCTGTATTTTGGTAGAAATTTGGGTTGAAGTGGGGTATGCATTTGTTAAAACTCGACAAAGGGCATTTAAAACATGTATATTTGGGTCTCCCTGGTGGCTCAAAGGGTTAAGCACCGCACAATGAAGCAATCCACAACTTCTGAAGCATGAGTTCAATCCCTGGCTGGCCAGGGAGCAACCCACATGGCGTAGCAGACCTCTCCTGTCTCACCCGCTGCTCCCCTCAGCAGTGTGTTTTGGTCCATCTGCCTGTTCTGTTCTCCACTCTGTCTCTGGTGAATCCTCTCACCCCTCACACTTCTGGCCTGTACCCAGCTCTTCTATGCATAAATAAATGAATCTTTAAAAAAATAAAATAAAATAAAATAAAGCAGGTATATTTTATCACATGTAAATTTTACATCAAAAGAAAAAATGTAAATATTGAATTCTTGTGAATGACATGTAAGTTGACGTATTTAGATACATGTGTGGTAACATCTGTAATTTACTTTAAAATGCACCAAAAATATAATGAATGAGCAGGTAGATAGAGGGATATAGATAAATATTTGATAAAACACCTATAACAAACTTAAATCTAGAATCTAGGTGGGAGATATATAATCAGTCAATGAAAAATTCTTTCAACTTTACTCTATGTTTAGATCTTTTTAGAAAAAAATTACCCTACCACCAAGATTATGATTTAATTGGCTTGGAAGCAGGATCTAGATATTGTTTTATCAGACATTTCAATTCATTCTATTGATAATTTGCAGCAGTCAGATTAAAAAGCCATGGCACCAACATTTTCCATTCTACTTCAGGGAACATGGACCATTCCCTCCATGTATTCACTCAGAGGTTAGAATTACTTTCAAAATTTGACCAACCATTTACAAACACAAGGCTACTACCCTGCCAATTTTGAGCCTCACCTACATTATGGGGACTTATCCCCAGCATTACACTTCTTGGCCATTAACTCCAGTATGAAAGTGTGAACAAACGCAAATGGTTTAAGCTCTGATTTCTCCTTAGGAATTAGCATAATCACCGAATAACTTTCCTGTCTTGAATTGCAGAAAACTAAATGAAATTATCAGGTTACAAGATCAGATGAGGATATTCTACACGTGATGCCTTATGTGACTCTAAGTTGTTCCTCAAAGAATGAATTTTCTAATCTGATGAAAGATTACCAGATGATTATCACCACAGGTTTTCGGTTATTATTCCAGTTACCATATAGAGGAGACATATTTCATTATGTGTCACAGAAGCAACACAAAAGATTCTCAATTTTTCTATGAATAAAAGCTGACTAACTTTATAAAATGGGAGAAGAGGCCTCCCTGGTGACATTGCAGTTAAATCTCAGTGCTATCACCACTGTGGCCTGAGTTGGATCCCCTGCCAGGGAGCTACCCACGTATGGCACAGCAAGACCTCTCCTGTCTTGCCCGCTGCTCCCCTCAGCAGTGTATTACAGTAATCTGCTTGTTCTGCTCCCCACTCTGTCTCTGATGAATCCTCTCACCTCCTATAACTCTGGCCTACACCCAGTTCTTCTATGCATAAATAAATAAATTAATTAAAAATTATAAAAAGTAAATGGAAAAGAAAAAAGGTCCAAGGAGAGATATATGTACTTCTGCACTATACTGACTTATCCTCCCAGACTTGACAGTGAGCTCTCCGTGTGCTTGGACAAGGTGGTACTTGCCTTTGATTCTTCATTGTCAACACATTCCTGACATGTGGGAGAGTCTCAATCATAAATCAGAATCTAATTGGAAAGTAATCCAACCAGAAATTCCTGCATTCTTACAACCTGATAGCTCATGTGCATGTGCATGCTTTAAACATTCTATAATCTGGACGTTAATTCACAGAGTGACCTTGTATAATAGTTCCTCATATTCCTCTTTACAATTAGGAAAACTGAGACTTAGAGAAGTGAAATAGTTTGCCAAGTGTGATGCATCCAGAATGTGGCAAAGCCAATATTCTAGCACAGGTGTCTCTAGCCCCAAAGACCACCATCTACTTCTCAGAGAGCACATAAGGGGCAAGAAACTGCGATCCTGTCCTATCGCAGTATGTCAGTGACAATTCCTTTCTTGCAAAGACTTGAACAGACTTCATTACCACTACATTACAGCACATAACGTTTCAATGAAAGTTTTCCCCTTTTTTTATTTGTCTGACAAGCAAAGACGAGACACTCCCCTTTACCCTCTCAATCACCAACTGATTCTGATGTTTGAGTGGAAGGAATCTGTCTTAGTGTTGTTCATCATTTCTCTTCAAAAGAAGACTGTGTGCAAGACGCACTGCTGAGTTATATAAATCACACACCCAACATTGCCGCCACATTTAGTCTGATGAGGGAGAGAAAAATAAACTGCTGGCGAACAGAACTGATGGCCATTTTTCTCTGACACATCAGCTAGCTTGTACTACGTCTGCCATGCCGTCATTTATCTTTGTTACAAGAAACCTGGGTTAAGCAAGAATCAAGTACAAAAAAAGGATACTGCCAGGTGAATTTCTTCAAATGCTTGTAAACACTTTTTGGGGACCCTTTACATATTTTACTGCAATGGAATAGGTTGCTTTATCTGATCTTCATTTGATAGGAATGTAGGTACCACAGCTTTCCCAGAACCTGGTGAATATCAGCAGTGTTTTCAAATACATTTGCAAACTAGTAGCCTCGTAGGATTTCTTCATACAGGATATCTTAATAATAAATTGACAGGAGAGGAAGAGGTTTACTCAGAACTTGTGCATTTCTCTTTCATCTCTCTCTCTCTCTCTCTCTCTCTCTCTCTCTCTCTCTCTCTCTCTTCCACTTTCCAGAAGGGGGAGAAAATTCTGATGAAAGGAATAAAACTTATGGAGCAGAAACTTGGAATTCATAATCTTCATTTCTTGTGAATGAAAAAAATCTTGGATCAGGTTCTTCCAGTAACCCATCTTGAATCCAGAAATTAATTTAGGGGGCTTCCCCGGTGGCGCAGCGGTTGAGCGCTGGGTTGCGAAGCTGCCCGCAGCCTCTGCAGCGCTGGTTCGATCCCCGGCTGCCGGAGGAGGGTCCCGCATGGCGCGCAGACCTCTTCTGCCACCCGCTGCTCCCGTCAGCAGTGTACTTCGGTCCTTCTGCCTGCTCTGCTCCCTGCTCTGGCTCTGGTGAATTCTCTCACCCTCCCGCACTTCTGACTGTACCCAGTGCATGTATAAACAAACAAACAAACAAACAAATAAATAAATAAATAAATAAAACATGCCTCTATTTAAAAAAAAAATAATTTAGGAATTGATCCTCATGTGAGAGATACAGACAGGAAGAGATACAGACAGGGAGGAAACCAATCATTAATAAGCAGGTCACATCCCTGGGCAACTGGTGTTCAAATGTATAGGGAAATTCCTGGAGAAAGAAGAGCATGCTTTGGAATGGTTAACAAGGAAGCTGGTGACTTGTCCACCAAGCCCTTATTCTCTTGGTTGAGATGAGGCAATTTCCTACACCATCATGGCATGTGTACATAGCCAGATGTCACTGTTGAAAAGGAGGTGGTGCTTGCAGTCACAATTTTTGGCACATGGCAAGGGAAAATGCTGAGGATGTGGGCTTATAATACCTGCCATGTTGTTACAGTCAAATACCACATTGCAGGCACAAAGAAGGTAAAGGAGAAGAAAGACAATTTAAATTCAAGTAAAGAAAACAAAATAGGGCCTCCCTGGTGGCCTTGGAGTTAGTCTTAGTGATATTATCGCCATGGCCTGACTTTGATCCGCAACCAGGGAGGTGACCCACATATGGCTCAGCAGACCTCTCCTGTCTCTCCTGTTGCTCCCCTCAGTAGTGTATTTCAGTCAATCCACCTGTTCTGCTCCCCACTCTGTCTCTGGTGAATCCTCTCACCTCCTGCACCTCTGGCCTGCACCCCAGTTCTATGCAAAAAAGGGAAGAAATCAAAGCAGCGCATACTCAGTTCCTTTATTTGAATGGATTTGTGAAACTTTAATAGCCTTTCTAAGGGCATTGAATTTTATTTATTATAATGCAGAAAATAAATATTGGTTTATCAAAGGGTATACTTAAGGAAAAGCTAATTGTGAGGCATCATGTATTTACAAAAAAATAAGAAATTCTGTCAAATTAAAACCAATTGGGTTTTCTTATTATTAAAGATATCACATTTCAAATAATTTGAATTATGTTACCATATTATTTTGACTTCTACCATAAAATAGATACCACCCCATAGATGTTGACAAGAAGAAATTTTTTATTTTGAAAATTAAAGATCATCCCATATTTGATTAATTTTAATATTCATCATGACTAGCACTCTAAAGACTTTCCTTTTCTCATTTATATTGCCAAATCTATTCTTTAATCAATAATTTCTTCAGATGAAGACATTGAAGAGTTACTAAGTATGTGCTTTACACAAAGCTATTGGATATAAAAATCAGGATTCAAAAATATCTCTATAACCAGAATATCAAAGTGAAACACATCAGATTTAATTTTTTAGGGAAAATTACAACAGCTTGTGTTTAGGCTATACAATACCAATTATAGTGGTAAAATATAAAAGGCAGCAATTTTCACCTAAGTGGCCACAGGAACACCCTTGGGTTCAGCTACCTCCTCTCTATATAGAAACATTATTTATAATGGCTAATTCTAAGGATTAGAGGTGATGTTTAAGACTAAAACATTATAAAGAATTTTAAAAGACTGATTAGTTCATGAGTTCATCATATAACTCTTAATTACTTACCACATGAATAGTACTGAACTGGGCACTGAGAATGATATACATTGCATCTCAAAGCTTAGATTTGAGTGAAAACTTGACAAGGACAGGTGAAATACTTGGGGTGGTAAAATATATTAAAGAAAATCACAGGAAGTTATTCAACTTGAAGTTGGGGAAGGAACTGTTTTCACAAAAACTTGCCAGAGCAATGTGACATTTGAGCAGAGAGATCAAGAGTGTGTAAGAGTTAGTCAGGTTACTGAGTCGTGCATGATAGGGCATAGTTTCAGGCAGAAGAAAGAGCCTGTGGTCAGAGTCAGCCTATTATATTGGCAGAATCATGGAATACAGACTTGGGTTGAGAAGGCAGCTAGATAGGAAACATGGATTAGGTCTTTCAGGAATTGCTACATCTTGTCATCATATGCCAATATCATAAAACTCCAATGAGGAACAATTTATCAGTTTAATTAGAAAGTTACTTGATCAGTTTGAAAGAAAAACAGAGAAGAGGGCCTCCCTGGTGGTGTAAGGGGTTAAGCACAGCACTGTGAAGCTATCTGCAGACTCTGCAGCATGAGTTCAATCCTTGGCCCGCCAGGGGCTGACCCACAGGTTGCAGTAGACCTCTTCTGTCTTGGCTGCTGCTCCCCTCAGCAATGTATTTCACTCAGTCTGCCTGTTCTGTTCCCCACTCTGTCTCTGGTGAATCCTCTCACCCACCACATGTTGGCCTACACCCGTTCTTGTATGTATAAATAAATAAATCTTTTAAAAAAATGACAGAGAATAGCCAGAATATCAACCACATATCAGTTATATTGATTCACCTCAGAGGCACTGGTGAATTTTTTTTAAATATTTATTCATTTATGCATACAAGAGCTGGGTACAGGCCAGAGGTGCATGGGTAGGGGGCTGAGAGGATTCACCAGAGACAGAGCAGGGAGCAAAAATACGGACTGACTGAAGTACACTGATGACGGGAGGAATGGACTGGGCAGGAGAGGTCTGCTGCACCACGTGGTGTAGTTGCCTGGCTGGGAATCGAACTTGTGCTGCAGTGGCTGATGATCGCTTCTTAGTGCTGAGACTTAACCCCTTGCACCACTAGGGAGGCCCCAGCATTGGTGAATTTAAGGAGTAGTGGAAGACTTGAAAAAACATTGAAGGAGTCTAGAGATGTTTAGGTTTATAGTTTTTAAAAGATTTATTTATTTATTTATATAAGAACTGGGGTACAGGCCAGAGGTGTGGGGGTGGTGAGAGGATTCAACAGAGACAGAGTGGGGAGCAGAACAGGCATATTGACCATAGTGCACTGCTGTGGGGAGCAGCGGGCGAGTCAGGCGAGATCCGCAGTGCCATGTGGGTAGCTCCCTGGCCCGGGATCAAACTCGTGCTGCAGAGGCTACGGATAGCTTTATAGGTTGCGTCTTAACCCCTTGTGCCACCAGGGAGGCCCAATTTAAAAAAAAAATAGACCAAATCCCTCAAATGTTGAAGAGATATGCAAATCTGTACTCATGCTCATCTTGCTCCCTTTTCCTTTACTCTGCAAAAGAAGCAATTCCACTTTAAGCCCCCTGTAATATATTTCCTAAGACAATTCCAAAGAAGCTTAATCTATTTTACACATGGAAGGGCAACAGAGAAGAATTATCATGGCATGAGGGATGAGGGTGCCTCCAGGAGCATTCGACCCAGCCATCACTGTACACCAGCACACCTCTGATACCTGAAATTAATCCCACAGCAAGTAGAAAAGCTTAGTCATGCAGCCTGCACTTCCTGCTGAAAGCAAAAGCAACAAACTAAACACATGTGCGGGTACTGCCTTTGAGGCTTAAGGAATTTTTTTTCTGTCTGCCATAAAAAGCCATAATAATATTGCCTCATTTATAACAATAAAAGACCTTAATAGTTTTCCTTATTTCTAGGATGAAATTAAATAACAATTATGCTTATTTTGACAGTAGACCATATTCATCTAGAAAATGAGTTATGAAGTCAGAAAACCTGATTTCAAACCCTAGTTCTTACCTAAAATAAAAGACTAGTTATAAAATATATCAAGCCTTCAGATTCTCATCTGTGTAATGGCATATTAGCATCTGCCTCTTGAGGACATTATGAGGATAAAATTAGATAATGTGACAAATATTTAAAGTAATTCTGATAAATTACTGCTCTTAGTTTATTATTATATATTCTGTGTATATAAGACTACTCATATATGAATATATGCATGTATTCAAGGTATCCATTTTAAATACGTTAATGATCATATTATAATATTAAGCTCAAATTTACAAGTACTATGTCTAAAGATGTCCATGCATTTTGCAGGGTAGCTATACAGCATATATAACCCATAAAATGTGGTTACCCAAAATATTACTGTATGTCTGACAATATATTTGAAAAGCATGAGGTTATTAGATGGTAAGGATACTGGCTGGGCAGCTGGGATCACTTATTTGCAGTGCTGTAGGCCACCTTACAGTACAAATAATTCACATTTCTGCCTCAGGGAAATTAAATCTATTACTGTTCTCAATCTCTACATAGAAAGTCACTATCGAGTACGCGAACCTGTGGTTAGTGGATACACAGACCCTAATGATACGTTACCTATTTTATTTGGCAGTTGTTCTTGTCTTTTCTCCCATTTCCTGACATTCTTACCGCCTGGATAAAAGTTCTTCAACTCCTCCCAGCACAACTCTGATATCACCTCCAACACAGAGACCTTTCGTTATTTGGTCTGTGTTGTAATAGCCTCTGGTTGCCTCTCTGCAGTAAGATGAAACTTAGGGCATTATTCTCTCTCACCTAATGCACTGTGAGTTCCTCAAGGGCAAAGTTTGTTTTTTTTTTTTTAAAGATTTATCTTTTTAAAGATTGATTTATTTCATTTTAAAAATATTTTATTATTTATTTATGCATACAAGAACTGGGGTACAGGCCAGAGGTTTAGAGGGTGAGAGGATTCACCAGAGACAGTGGGGAACAGAACGGACAGATTGACTGAAATACACTGCTGAGGGGAGCAGCGTGCAAATCAGGAGATGTCTGCTGTGCTATGTGGGTTGCTCCCTGGCCGGTGATCGAACTCATGCTGCAGGGGTTGTGGATAGCTTCATAGTGCTGCCACTTAACACCTTGTGCCACCAGGAAGGCCCTAAAGGTTCTTATTCTACATGTCTTTATAGTAATCATGCTTAGCACAGTGAGAGTTTCCATTTTACTCATTTATTCAGCAAGTTTCTATGGCAAAAGCTCATTGAATATCTTCAATGTGTGAACTACAATTATATTGTAGAGCCTTGGGCTTCACCAGTGAATAAGGAAGACTTGAACCCTGCATCCTTCCCAGCTGGCCAGGAAGACTCACACTAAGCTGATAACTGTAGGGATGATGAGTGGTAGTGAAAGAGTTATAAAATGGAGAGAAGGAGGGCCTCCCCAGTGTCTCGGCAGGTTGAGCACAGTGCCATGAAGCTGTCTGCAGCCTCTGCAGCATGGGTTCGACTCCCGGCCAGCTTGGGAGATACTCACATGGTGTGGCAGACCTCTCCTCTCTTGCCCGCTGCTCTCCTCAGCAGTGTTTTCTGTCAGTCTGCCTGTTCTGCTCCATGCTCTGTCTCTGGTGAATGCTCTCACCCTATGACCCCCACCTCTGGTCTGTACCCCCATACTTGTACAAATAAATAAATCTTAAAAAAAATAAAGTGTGGAGAAAAGGAAGGGCTGATAATGCTAGGTGATGTTAGGGAGGAGTGCTCCAGGCAGGAGGGAGAGCACTTGGGGAAAGTCTAAGGCAGAATCAGTATGATAAAGCAAAGAACTAAACTCTAGTAGGAAAGGAAATTGGGAAGTCAGAGGATTAGTCTTGCAGAATAGACCAGGAGAGAAGGCAAGTGTTTAGGGATCTTACTGGTTTATTTTTAGTGCATTTTTCTATAATGTTGCATAGTTTTAAGAGTTATAAGAAAGCCATGAATGGTTTTCAACAAAGGTGTAACATGCTTAGATATGTAGTTTGAAAAGATGTCTACATCTCTGATGGAGAGGGTCTGTTGGGAGACCAGGTAGAAATCCATTTCTTAATCCAGGGGAGATGTATTAGTGACTCAGATCAGGAGTGTGTCACAGGGAATGAAAAGTGCAGACTACACCCCTATGTTTATAGCAGCACTATTTACAATAGCTAAGCTTTGGAAACAACCCAAATGCCCAAAAATAGATGACTGGATCAAGAAGATGTGGTACATATACACCATGGAATATTACTCAGCATTCAAAAAAGATAAGCACCTGCCATTTGCAGCAACATGGATGGAGCTGGAAGGGATCATGCTCAGTGAAATAAGCCAGAAAGAAAAAGAAGAATATGGTCTCACTCATAGCAGGAATCCAGAAAACCTAAATAAGGGACCAGGAAAAAGACTAATTATAATAAAGAAAAAATCAAAATCAACAGGCAACTATAAATCAGAAAAACACTATGGGGTGGGGGGAGGAGGGATTAGGGTCAAAATAAGGAATTGTATGAGGACTATAACCAAGATGAAAATGCATACATTGTGCAAAAATGAAAAATGATAAAAATATATAAAATAAAAAAGAAATAAAAAAGAAAAATGCAGACAGATTTAAGAGATCATGAAGAGGCAAAAATAATACATTTTTGTATTCATCTGATACAGGGCAAAATCAAGGGGTGCCCAGAGCTCTCAACATACTAAGAAAAATAAACTTATGTGTCTGTTTTAAGGGTTGTATGTTACCTACCTGTGTGCATAAAGGCAAAGTAATCAAACTCTAGTGTGCCCAAAGATTTTTAATCAGCAAGAAGTTGAAAGGAAATAGAGGGAGAAGAGGAACAGGGGAGAAAGGGACATCAAAACACAGACTCTCAATCATATTTGAAAGTCAGCCATTCCTCCATGGGCAAAAATTCAGCTGACTAGCAGGATCTAAAGTGACCTGGCCAAGGTTCAAGAGCAGAGCAGCCAGGAGAACTAATTCAAAGGAACCTTCTGGCAGCAAACAAAGGAAAAAGGTTCTTCTCAGCCCAAAGGGCTGGGAGACACATAGAGAATCAAAGCACAAAGTATCCCACCCAAGTTGAAACCACCATGAGGCTGAGAAGGCAGTCACCACAGTCTCCCAAGAGAATGGGATCATGTACGTGCCAGTCTCTGAAGCTGGAAAAAGAGCTCCATGGGGGTACCAGTGAAAGCACCAGGCCTTAGGTCTGAACAGAAGCAGGGGACCCTCACAGAAGCAGAAGTGAGGAAGCCTAGAGAAGTGAGGAAGCCTCACAGAAGCCTAGAGAAGTGGGAAGTCCCCAACAAGCAGGAAGTCCCACCCCGATGGGGTCTGTCTATTAAAGTCTAGCGTGAGGCTCCACTCTGTCCCTTGGTTCCTGCTGCCCCAGTTCAAGTCAGGGGCGGAGGAGTCAGACTCATCAAGTTCAGTTCTGATCTTGGAATTTCTATGATTACAACTCTCTACTGCCTCCCCCCTCCCTACCTTGTTTATGATGATTAAGTCCACCACTTACCTTAATAAGTTTACTTTTACACTTATCATGCTCCATTGCAATACTGCAGTTGTTGCTGTTGTCGTTTATATATTCTTTTTTATTTTCATTTTTTAAAGATTTATTTATTTTTATACAAGAACCGAGGTACAGGCCAGATGCACGGGAGGGTGAGAGGATTCAACGGAGACAGAGTGGGGAACAGAACAGGCAGACTGACGAAATACACTGCTGAGGGGAGCAGTGGGCACGACAGGAGAGGTTTGTTGCGCCACGTGGGGAGTTCCCTAGTCAGGGATCAAATTCATGCCACAGTGGCTGGCAATAGCTTGATAACCCTGAAACTTTTACCCCTGCACCAACAGGGAGACCTTGCTTATATATTCTTAACATAAATACTTCAATATTTTAACCTCAGGACACATGTAAGTTTATTTTATTCCCTTTAAGCCAAGACAAAGTTAGGTGTTAGCATTTTATCAGGTTGGAGATCTCTAAGTGCTAAATTCCACAAGTAGGAAATTTTCACTTATGACTCTAATCAAATGCATATAAGCACAGAGTGAATTTATTGGAGTGATCGACATTACAAAAATATAATATACAGTCCAATTGATAATAAAAAGGGGGAAGGTAATGAAGCTCTGTGCAATGTTTGGGAGTCTGGTGACCCAGAATCAGCAGGGCCCATAAACATCTCAAATTGCCTTAAATTCGGTGTTTATATTTATACCCCTTCACAGAGGCATATTATCAGAACCACTTGTCAATTTTTACTTAGGTGAGACCTCTGTGCACCATCAGGTTTTTATCTGTTCTTGCCTTTGGCATGTCTGTTTATCAGTGTCTTCATACAAGTGGTTGCTTTTAAATTCAGTTGCCTCCACCTCTTCCTTAGGGTCATTACAATGTCATGTATATACATCTTTATCGGTGCATGTGCACAGGAGACACAGAACATTAATGCTAGGAAACGGTATGTTACTTTCCTTTCATGGAGAAAGGCAAAATTTAAGAATAACTTGTAAAAACGGAGGAGAGGGAGAAGAGAAAAGAGAAATGGAGGCAAGCGAAGCGAGAGAGATTTTCCTGCAAAATTCTGTAGTAATCAACCTTAAAAAACAGAAGGAACAAAAAATAAAATAAAATGAAAATGTATTAGGTTCTGGTGACTTTGCCAGGTCTCATCGCTCAGATTATTTCATTTTATCTTTAGAATGATCCTGTGAGGTTAGTTTTAGCAGTTCCATGCATGCCTCAATCTCTTCCTCTTGGAAACTCTAGGGATAAATTCAGGAACCCTCATAATGGTGCTCACAGGAAGCTAAAAGACATTTCTCATTGCTCTACGCAGTGCAGGCCCCAGATGAGTTCTTCCTTGTTTTATATTCGACATTATAGGGAATGACATCATTAAGCTGGCACTCCATTTATGCTGGATGAAGGGGAAACCTTGTCAGAGAAATTAGATTGCTGTTCTGTCACAATAAACATCTCATCTTTCATTGTAGAGACACGGAATCCTTCCCAAGGCGTCGGGGAAGCACACACAATAATAAGTTACACATGGACAAGCAGAATTCTTGGGATCCTTTCCACGGAAAATATAAGTATTTCTTTGGAGCCAGTTCTCAATGACCCTTGCTTGTATGGGGATGAATTCCAAACTTCCCTGGAGCATGGTTTATCCATAATGGATAGTATCTTGGTTTGTGTTTTGGTCTGAGGGAAGTTGTACTCTCCATATTAAAAAAAAACAAAAAGTACACAATCCCGAATCTGCCTTATTTTATTTGTGCTTCTGGAAATGATCTAAGCTCAGACCTTGATTTGTTGATCTAATTAGAGATAATGATACAAATTAGATAGTATGATTGAGAAACTTGAGTTGTTATATAAAACTCTAATATAATGCCCGGCACATAATAACTTATTTTTATTTTATGCTAGATTATTTGGGATCTAGATTTAAAAAGACAGACTCTTACGAAACAAACATTATATAACTACAAAGTATAAGAAAAATGGATAATTTTCACTACATTTTGAATGCATGCTGCTAAACTGAGGCATTAAATTTTAACGGGATTTGCTGGATTTGTGGAGAAAGACCAACTATGGCAGAAGCCATAAAAATACTAAATGACTTCTTGTACTATGTACAGCCTAGCTCAGTTTATCCCAAATTCTAATAAAAAGTGTTTTTCCTTCTTTTCCTCCTAAGTAAGCTTTTATGGAAAATTAGTAGCTAGAGAATATGGGCAACAAAATCACTTTAGATATAAATGCTATATAGTTACACACTCTATTTGAAGAAAATAAATGTGCCAAGGATAATTATATGGCATTTATATACTTTTCATTTCAAAATACATGAAAATTCTACATGGGAACATTAAAGGAGCATTCACCAGCTAAAGAACAAAAGAAAAGTCAGAACAAAAGGATGATGGCCTTCAGGCTTAGTGATAAGAACAGCTAAGGGTGACCTTAATGTCAGCTTGTTGGCCTAGTATATTCTTTGAAGTTTTTTGCCTTTGTAGTAGGTTACAAACTGAATTATATCTATGCTGATGGCTTTCAAATTTATAATTTCAACCAAAAAACTTTCCTTGGGTTCCAAACTCATCCTTTTCTTCTTTAAAACTCCACTAGGATATCTTATAGCATTGCTGAAGTTTTAACTTAGCACTATCCCCATAAAACCTCCTTCATCTCTATTAATTTAATATTACCTACAAACAACGTCACTGATACTTCATTTTCAGCTCCCCAACCAATCACATCCAATCATTACTCCTATCCAGTTGATTCTGAAACAGAGCTATGGTGGGGGTGGGGGTGGGGGGTGGTATAGTTATCCAAGGACAGTGCCCAATAGAGAACAGGTCACTATCTGTATTTTCACCTGCAAGCACAAAATGAAAGAACACTGAGTCTCAGAGCACAGCAATGGGGGTTATTTAACAAACATGGGGAACAATGAGTCTCTAAGGCCACAGGTAGCCAGCTATCTCTCCCTTGATAGTGTCCACATTGTCCAGAAATGCCAAACAAAAGGTTGCTTGTTCAAGATGGTGTCATCTGGCCAACAAACAACTGGAGCATGTGATGGTTGGCAAGCGATGGACCAGGGTCCAACTCTCCTCAGTGGGAGGTGCTCACAGACAGGGCCACTAAGATGATGTGGCAGGAGCCCACAAAGACAGTCTAAAGGTCAGAATGGACAGCATTGGATGCTGGACAGACAGCAACGGAGGCAGCAACACTTGGAGGCAATGCTAAGTGATCAGGTACAGCTCTTTGTAAGTTGTCAGTCTACACCACCACCAACAGCTCTTTGACACACCCATCACAGGGCCCTACGAGCTTCTTTCAGGCAGGATCAGCAGCAGGAAGAGAGGCAGGTGCAGCCGCCTTGTTGCTGGAAGCTCCTCAGCCTCTCTCTTCGGAGGTAGGCTGTTGGATTCTTCTTTCTTCTTCCTTTGGAGGCCAGGAACAGAGTGGGAGGGTCTGGGAGTCCGGGTGTCCAAAGCTGGCTCCTGCCCTGTCTTATATCCTCATCCATTTTTCCCATCTTAGTTGAACCTGTCTGATTGGACCATTTTCAATTCTAAGTGACTGACTGGACCATTTTAATCTGACGGTGCCCCGGTGAGGGGCTGCCCAAAACCATCAACTTCTGGTGCAGGTAGAAAACCACCATGTCTTTCTAAGAGCTCCTGCTGCTTAGGCAGCAGGGGGAAGTTACCAGCCTTGCCCTGCAGTCTACACTCCCACTCTCCAGTTTCAATTCCTCTTCTTAATGTTCTCGTGTGGATCTTCTTCCCTCCAGCACCATTAACCTGCAGTTCTGACCCACCTCCTTCCAGCCACCATCACTACTGCAGCTCTCTGACCTCTACTCACTTCATTCTTTTCTTTATGTTTGAATCAATGATCTTTCTAGAAGAAAAGCATAATTTGTCCATATTATCCTCCTATTTAAATACCTTCCAGACTTTGAAAATGGATAGAGAATGGATGGATGGATAGATGGATACAAACTCAACAGCATGGAACCATAGTCTTATCTTGCCTCTGACAAATCATTCAATCTTAGTGCCTTTCATACCACCATAGTCCATTTCTTTGAACTGCCATGTTTAACTTTCATATTGCAGTTCTGTTCCTGGTGCACAAAACTCTCTTTGCAAACCCCAAACTCCTATCCCTCACTAACACTCACATTTCACCTTAGATATGACTTTCTGAGGGAAGTTTTGTCTAGTGGTGAAATGGAGAAGAAATTTAGCACAATCACTGCAGCCCGCCTTCCCCATCCAGTGGTATTTCCAAAACACAGCTATGGCCTTTCCAGAACAAAATGACTCAAATCCAAATTAGTTTATCTCACACCAGGTCCAACTAATTATAAAACTTCTCCTATCTTATCTAACTAACAGGAGGTTAGAGGTCTGGTTCTTTTGATTAAAAAAAAAAAAAACTGTCCAAATTCTACCATGATCTATAAATTTCTGCTCTTTTGTTAATCAAAAGTGGTCAAGACCATTTGGTGTCCTATCTATGAGTCCCCACCCCTCCTACTATCACATATAATAAACTTCATTTCTAACTCACCTAAGCACCTAAGCTGACTCCCACGTATTTTGTTACCTGGGTAGAAGTCAAGAACCTTGGGGTCCCTCAGTACCCTTGTACCCCATCAGAGGCACCAACCCCCAAATAGATTAATTGTCCTTCTTGTGTAGTTGCATAGAAATCTTGTATTTCTTATATAGAATTCATAAAGTTTTTTCAATTTAATTGTGTGTGTCTAGTAGAGTACAAATTGCTTGAAGGCAGGGTGACACCTGTTATTTTTCATCATTTAGGGAGTATCTAGAGTACAACCTGTGCCCATTGGGTTAACTGCAAATGTGTATGCAAGCTGCAACATAGTTTCCTACTTCACTGAGAACTCTCAACTGCTCAACACCATTTCTAAAAAAAAAAAAAAAACACCATGCGCCTGGGCTCTTGATGGAAGTTAAGAGTAGAAATTTGGAAAGGAGGCACCACACCACCAGAAATGTGGTTCAGGCAAGGCCAAAAGCTGGAGATGGAGCTAGAAATGATTAACATCATCCTTAAATCAGCTATAGAAATGAAAAATCCTGGGCCTCCCCGGTGGCGCAGCGGGTTGAATGCAGTGCTGTGAAGCTGTCTGCAGCCTCTGGGTTCGATTCCCGTCAGTCCACAGAGATACCCATATGGCGCAGCAGAACTCTCCTGTCTCACCCACTGCTCCCCTCAGCAGTGTTTTCAGTCCATCTGCCTGTTCTGCTTCCCACTCTGTCTCTGGTGAATCCTCTCACTGTCCTGTGACTCTGGCCTGTACCCCAGTTCTTGTATAAAATAAATAAATCTTAAAAAAACAAAGAAATGAAAAATCCTTAGGGCCAATTGCTAGAGAACATATCAGACTACTGTGGAGGGTATCAGGAGGCACATACCAGAGGTGGGGATATGGAGATTGAGGGCCTTTGTGGAGACTCACTGGTCCTTACAAATCAACCTAGTCACACCCTAGAAGGGATTAGGTCAACAAAAGTTAACAACTGCACAAAGGAATGAGCCCCTCCCAAAGAGAAGAAGTTATATGAGTTCAATTTCTGCACTGGCAAGGGCCAGCAGCTCTCCTGCCCATCTGTGACCTGTGGTCAAGCCGGAGCTTCATTTCACTGACCTTCTCCCTTTGCCAAGCAGCAGAGGCAGCTCCTCCCAAGGCTGCCATGGGTGATTAGGAGATCTTTCTTTTAACAAACTTGTCCCTTTCAGGGGCAGCTCTTTCTGACCACCTATGTCTGTGCAAATGTCTTTTATTATTTTCTCTCTTTTCATAACAAACCTGCCCTTTTGGATCTAACTAACATCTCTATCTCATGGAGAAACTCACCACATGTCGCTGAAAGGGGAGCTCTGGTGAAACAATTCCCAGAGTTAACCCAAGGACCCCGTTCTCTGAACCCAACACCTCTCCAAACAGACTTGACCTTAAACTTGACCTTTCCTTGGTTGAAGATTAGTACATTCACTCAAGGACCTTGCTCCTGTTTTCTTCCCTTTTCTCCTTTACCATCTGTTTTCCCTGTCTATTGGATACAATCTCAAGGGAAATAAATATGTTGTTATTTTTATAATCCCAGAACAAGCAAACAAAAAATTTCCAGGCTTGATTGCACATAGAATTCTAAACAAAACTCTGATGGAGTTGCCTCCACTTCAGATACCTAATTGCCTTCCCTCTATTTTCTATTAAATGATCTCCAGTCAGAGTTACTCTGTGTTATTTTATTAAAACTAATGTTGTCAAGATCATGGATGGCCTCCATGTTGCTCACTTTGTTTTGGGGGGAAGGATGTCCTGAACAAACTCCACAAATAGGTTTTATGGACCCCACCCCCACCCCAGACCAAAGAGATCCAAGACACCAAGGACTACAAATCCCATAATGTCATCACCGCCGAAGGGAGGATTTGGGAACTGAGGGTGGAGTTAAGCAGCTAGGTTTGGTATATAACTAGACATGTGGGCCTTGGGGGGCGGGGTTCTTGATTTTTCTCCATCCTTCAGTGAGTATAAGGGTCCCAGCTCAGCAGAACTGGTAGGACACTTTCACCAATTTATCTTTCTCTCTTTCTCTCTGGGTTATTGCTTTATTCATTTCCTTTTTTTTTTTTTTTGTAAATAAACTTTTTTTTTTCACTTTTTTGTGTGTGCCTGCAGTTGAGTCTCATTATATGCTCCTTTTACTTATTTTTATGTATTTTTTAAAGATTTATTTATTCAGGGCCTCCCTGGTGGCGCAGTGGTTGAACACTGGGTTGCAAAGCTGCCTGCAGCCTCTGTAGCACCCGTCTGATCCCTGGCCGGGTGAGGGCCCCACGTGGCGTGCAGACCTCTCCTGCCGCCTGCTGCTCCCCTCAGCAGTGTGTTTTGTCAGTCTGCCTGTTCTGCTCCCCGCTCTGGCTCTGGTGAATCCGCTCACCCTCCCGTGCTTCTGAGTATACCCCAGTGCTTGTATTTATTCATGCATACAAGCGTTGGGGTACAGGCCAGAGGAGGGGGGGCGTCGGTGAGAGGATACACCAGAGACTGAGTGGGGAACAGAACAGACCTCTCTTGTCTCACCTGCTTCTCCCCTCAGCAATGTCTATAAGTCCCTTTTAAATGCATGGGTGAGGACCCACAATCAGGCAACACATTTCACACTGGGGTTGCCCTGTAACAAATTCAAGGGTTAATTCTTAGTTATCTTAGCCTACATGTGATCTTTCCCCCTTCCATAAGTAACTGTCATTACTCATTGTCCTCTGCTCTCACAGGTCTTGCATCATTCCTTTTACTGATTCTGCTGCATCCACCTACACCCTAAATGCTGATAGGCCTCCTGACTCATGACAGACTTGTCTACAAAATTTTATAGCATTTTAGGTAAAAAACTTACAAAATTATATGCTTAACCCCAAAACCTTTTTCTGCATTGACACTTGTATAGTCATTTCTGCCTCAGTATTTCCAGTGGGATACCTAAGAGTCATCCCAATCTGAGCATATCCAGACCACAACTACTGTTTTCTATAGAAATGTCTTCTAAGGTCCGCATATCAGCTAATGGAATTTGCACAGGCGAGAAACTTTGGAGGCATGCTTAAGGTCACCACAGCCCAGAAAGGCTTTTGACTCATTCTTCAAAATATATACAGAATATTTGCCACACCACTGTGGCAAAAATAACTTCTACTGCTAGTGTCTTGCTTATGCTAGCACTGTCTCTTACCTGAGTAATTACCTTAGATGCCTAACAATTCTCCCTACTTCTAACTTTGTCTTACTAAAATATATTCTCCATACAACAACCAGAATGATGATTTAAAATATTTGGTTATATCACATCACTTCTTTGACCAAATTGAAAGGCTAAGTTCTTATATAAACTTCTAGGTTGGTCCTTGTGTCTGGTCCTTGACTACATTTACCTCAGACTCTAGCATTGTCGCCTTCCCCCATCAGCTTTAGGATCACTGTTTTACTTATTCTTGCTCTCACAGAACAGGCACACTATTGCCTCAGAGTCTTTGCACTTTATTCCATCTGCTTCACATAGTCTTCCCTCAGATATCCACGTCTTCTATATTCACTTCACTGAGTTGTTAAAATCAAGTACAAATGAAACCAGCCTGAAATATTCCCTGAGCAAACCAACCCAGTTTTTTAATACAAACAAAGCTTAATTTAGCATCTTTTGCATGACTAAATTGACCTGGGTCATTTCTTGCTCATCTCTCTGAAATATTAAGTGATATCTAAACTGTTATTCAAAATTGTCTTGATATAACTACTAACCAATTCTCTTTTGTTCAAGAAAATTCAAATATTACAACCAATCACTGATGAATTAGCAATCACTGCCTCCTCCTATATAAACTGTTTTATATCTATACCAATCTA